>NW_027325371.1:27095470-27695470 GCF_036924035.1 Leuresthes tenuis
GTTTGAGAGAAGGAATTAATTTTATTGCAAAATCCGAATTCATGCATAACTCGTCAAATAGATAGTGATGTGTCGTTCGTGAGCGATTTGTTCGATATGAACTAATTTTTTATATGACTCGGGAGTAACGAGTTGTCTCAGTGAGTGATTTGTTCAATTTCATGCAGTAGCCTTCCTCACCACATGGCAGGCGGCAGCTTCATAAGTTCAGTCAGCAGGACAGGAAACAGTATTGATTCGTTCACGACTCAACTCCTCGGCTGACGGGTCCTCGCACAGGAAACAGTATTGATTCGTTTATGACTCAACTCCTTGGGTCTTTGTTCATTTGTCACGTTTCAAATTCTACGTTTCATTTGACAGGCTGAAGAGCAGTAGGCACAACAGTTCGTTCACAAACCGGATCATTAATCTCATAGACTATTCTACCTTCAACAAGTTGGAAACCACAATCGACTCTCTAGATGCAGAAAAAGCATTTGATCGAGTGAACTGGAAATTTTTATTCGCAACATTAAACAAATTCGGGTTTGGGTCACACTTCATCAAATGGATAAGGATATTATGTAGCTCCCCAAATGCAAGTGTCAGGACAAATGATCAAACTTCTCCAAGCTTCAGTCTGCAGAGAGGTACAAGACAGGGTTTCCCATTTTCTTCCTCATTTTTTGCTTTTTTCATCAAACCTTTAGCAGCTTCTATCAGACAAGATAGAAATATTAAAGGCATCCAATCCCAAAATATTGAGCATAAAATAAGTCTTTATGCTGATGATGTATTACTTTTCCTTCAGAACTCACAGACGTCTCTCACACACACGATCACACTCATAAATAAATTCTCAGCACTTTCTGACTACTCTATCAACTGGTCTAAGACCACAGTTCTGCCCATTAACTGTAGGGTCCAGAATATACCTGCAATCACTTTACAGTCAGGAAATATTAGATATTTAGGCATAAACATTTCCTCCAGGGTCTCAGAGCTAACAAACCTAAATTATGTTTTAAATTTTTCACAAGAACATCTTGTTTGGTCAGTTAAGTACTGAAAAGTCATTGATTTGGGCATACTTTAACATGTTAAAGGGGCTTTTGAAACTGTTATTTTTCACACAAAGGATTTTTCTGATGTGAAAGTGTATAGTAGAGGTCGGTTAAAAAACCTTTTTAAAAGAATTTGAGCTCATTCAAGGATAGTATGATGAGGGGCTGATATACTAACCTTTCCATATATATATATATATAATTGTTTCACTGATGTTAATTTGTTTAAAATCTGGTCATTTCTAACATATGTATCGGCCCACAATTTCACAATCGGTGCCTCCAAAGTAAGTTCTTTCCTATACTCACATGAGTGAAGTGCACGGTGAATTAGAAGTTACTGAAGGCCTGTCAGAGGGAGCATTGGGCCCAGTATTCATTGTAAATGCCTTGTGATACGTCTTCGTAACACGTTTTATATAGTACAACCTGTCACTAAAGGAGCTCCACAGTTTGTCTGTCGTACTGCTTTGGTGGAGGTTGTGGGCCTTATAAATAAATTATATTCATATATTTATAGATTCTAAAGATATAGTGATTAAAAGAGGTTGACAACGCCACCTAGGTTTGAGAGCCCAAGACTCTAAAGACACGTACAGGTTCTTAATCAAAACAAGGTTTGAGCAGACTTAAAAAAACAGGAGTCTAACTGGTATTTTACAAGATTTATTGTCATAAAATAGGTAACCCAGCCCAAAATCTCCGCCAAGGATCCCACAGCCTCTGGATCATCTCACTCTCCAACTCTCTGGGGCAAGTGACAGACATCCAACTCTGGTGGTGGAACAAACCCTCAGTCACTCCAAAACACAAGAGTGAGGAAATATCAGTACTCACTGGTAGTCCACCTCCACCTCCACGGCCCTTGAAGAAGGCTCCGTACCCCCCATGCTCCCCGGGCGCTGTAATTGGCTGCCCCACTGCTCCAGTGTATGGCATCTGTCTCCATGAGTGTGTCACCCTGTGCATGTGTGTGTTCAACAGGTCCCAACCTGGATAGGTCAAATGCGGAGGAGTAATATTAAATTAAATAATTTTAGTTATTTACACTGATCCTCTATCATTCAAATGGTTATTAGTATGCCATGAGACTAAAGTGAAAGAAAGTTTACCAGTTTTGACAATAATTAAAACCAGATTCATTCTGCGGGAGGCTCCCTGGGGTTATAATTGCAAGACAGTTTCTCCTGAAATGCCTCAAGTCAAGATGAAGCACAGGTCTGCTACTCAGGCTTTGTGGACTCTTCTTTTATAACGAACCTTTACACAGAAAACTGTGAAAATGTCGTTCCTCCTCTCCAGTACCCCCGAATAGACCTTACCAGGGAGGCTGAGGAGTGTGATCCCGTTATTCCTGTCTGACACACATATTCTTACAATTTGAATTTATTGAAGTCTGTTAAAAATGAAAAATGTGTTTTTATGTCCAACAACGTTCTTTTAAATATTTGATGCTAATGATAAAAGCTCCAATGATGTCAGATTTTATGTTCAAAGCAGAACATGTGAAACAGCATAAAAAGTGAACGTTGACTTAACAGCATACATGTGTAACTGTGCTGTCGACACAGTGATGTAAACACCAGATAAAGAGAGAGAATGAGCTTTTACTGTCGGACTGTGTTGATTAAAGTGAGGACAGAAAACAACAGACTGAGCGAACAAAGAGAAAATCAGGAGCCTGCAGGGAAATCTTGCCCCACAGCTGAAAGTTTCTCCTTTAAACAGAGAAGTTTCAGTATTTTTCTGTTTTCACCACACTGCTGAATGAGTTCAGGTGTTGATGCTGTTCAGTGTTTCCTGAATCTTTCTGTTCTGTTGAAGAGTACTTTTTGTTGTAAATGATGTTGTCAGATTGGTGAATAAAATCTACTCTTTGTTCCACTGTCTTTATATAGAAAGTCCAAGATCTTTAATCCTTCCGCAGGCAAGAGGAAACATGGCTCTGATGAGGCTAAAGAACACGAGCAACAATTTACTAAAAGTTTATTGAACTTTTTGCATTGTTTCATTCCAACAAATACTCCTGCAGTTAAAGTGTTCCACACATACGTTATCTAACTTTTTAAACAAAATCACATGTATACATATATTTAATTTCTATTGAGAAATGCAGCAGAGCACCAGAGTTTCCTCATGTGTAAGAGGATGGAGGTGTGTTTGATGGGTCAAACACACAAAAAACACCTGGGCAGTCAGATCAAGCAGCTTTAAGCAGCTTGGTGGTTTTACTCTCTTTGGCTCCACTTTCTCAAGACGTCCTCTGCTGCGTCCAGAGTGGAGTCCTCCTGTTAGACACTAATTCATATGCTGATGTACATTCCAGCTGCCGTGACACTAAACAGGGAAACTCATCTTTTAACACCAGTAAAATCTATTCATTATTCAAATATTTTGACCTGTTTTGACTCCCCCTGTAAGCATGTAGTGTTCTAACACTTCACACTGTGCGGTCAATGCTTGTTCCTTTAAAAAAGGAGTGTATCAACTCTATGTAAGCACAGTGCATAAATGTGTACAATAAAAGGGGATATCAAACCCTCAACAATATCAAAAATACCTTATTTGTCTTTGGAAGAATAACTTTTGAAGAAAATGACCTTTTAATTGTTTCTTATTTTGATAAAAGAATCCAAACAAGTGCGTAATTTTTTTTTTCATGTTTTATTTTATTTAAACACATAAATCAATGTAATAATAATTTGTGTAGGATCTTATTCATATTCTTATTTGAATGACACAATAATGCTCTGAACAGTTGTGAGAACACCAGATTCTCACATGTGGGGATGCTTCCAGCATAAATCCCCACATCCTGAATCAGTTGTTCAGGATGAAAAGATAGAGTCGTGCAAAAGATAGATACATTTGAAGTATTTTTATTGATGTTACTGTAACAGGAGGTATAGAGATTTCATTGGATGACTAGTCTTGTGCGCGAATACTAAACGCTGCTGCTACTTTCTCTCTTGATGTTGTTGTATTTGTATTGTCTACGATGTTTTGGCGTCATATATTTTTTGAAGAGCCTCCACATTGAAGGCAGCTCTGGTCTTTCTTCTGAGGGGTTAAACTTGTCCACTGCTTGTTCTGGTACTGCAAGTTGAAGAGACAAGTCTTCTGTGGTATGTAAGGGGTTTGATGTTGGAGAGTCCTCTGACTGTTTAGAGGCTGGTTCCATTTCGATGACAATGAAAGTTCTTTCTTGATTTTGCTTTGGAAGTGGTTCTTGGACAACGATCAGTGATGAAATGTCCTCCGTGTCTTGAGTTTCCTGCATGACTTCAGACTGGTCGTTCTTTATAATGGTCTCTACCGTCTTTTTGCTTTCGCGCCGACGCTTTTTAGAGGAAACTTTCTCCTTTGGTGGCTCTGAGACATCTTTTGGTTGTGGGACTAATTCCATTTCGATGTCACTCACCAGCTCTGGGACCACGTCTGGTTGTGGCACTCCAGCCTGATGAGCCAAATCTGATGGAATCACTTCCTGTGAGTCTTCAGAAGCCCTTTCTATTTCCTTTTCTTCCACGGGTTCAGAAATCTTCTCTGGTTCCTGGATATAAATCGGTGATGAAATGTCCTCCGTGTCTTGAGGTTCCTGGATGACTTCAGGCAGGTTCTTTACAATGGTTTCTGGCATCTTTTTGTTCTTGCGCCGACGCTTCTTTGATGTAACGTTCTCTTTTGGTGGCTCAGGGATCCCTTGTGGTTCTGTTTTGTTGACTCCATCCACTTCTGGATTCGATACTTCCACTTGTGAAGCCAGCTCTTCTACAGTTATGTTCTTTGGTGGAAGACGTATCTGATCTAAATGGAGTTCTGGGAGGATGTACAGCTCTGTTTTTTCTTCTGGCTTGATGATGAGGGATAGAAATACAGCCTTCATAAGTTCTGCCACCTTCTTTTCCTGTGTCTTTGTTTCCTCCTCCTGTGCCTTTAGTTTGGAGGCAAGATCAATATTGGAGGCAGTCTTTTCTTTGAGTTGTTCTTTCAAGCTCTCTACCTCTTTTACAACTGACTGATATTCAGTTTCAGATACTGGTGGTTTCAGTGTTTCAATCAATTCTGCAATTACGTCATTGCATTCCTTGAGCTCCTGCTCACACTTTTCACGGAGATGACGCTCACACTTCAAACAGTTTTCCAGGTCCTTGAGTTTTTCCTCAGAAATGGAGCAGCTATTCTCTGCTGCGACTCTTCTGTCTTTTTCTCGTGTTAGAAAGAAATTCTTTTTCAGCAGCTTAGTCCTGACAATATCCATCCGATGGTATAAATAGTTGATCTTGTCCTTATTATGTTGGTAAGATTCCTGTAATTTTTCTGATCCATAATCATCGTCGGCAGCAGAGGCATTAGAGGGAATCTCCTCGGTTTGTGAAATTGGAAACTTCCACGTGACGCGACGAACTTTGGAGGCCTGGGGATGATCCTGCACAAGCTGGACGTCCTCGGAATGAGGAGTCACAGCCGCAGCAGAGACCTGGGATTGTTCCTTTTCCAACACGTCCAACATTTCTGATCTGTTGGTGGGTTCCTCCAAACTTTCATCACTGCCAAAAGTAATGTTATATTTGTAGGACGCCTGAGATTGTTCTTTTTCAAACAGGTCATTTTCTAGGTTTGATTTTAAAATTTCTCGCCTGTTGGTGGGTTCCTTATAACTTTCCTTACTGACAAAAGTAATGTTATATTTGTAGGACGCCTGAGATTGTTCTTTTTCAAACAGGTCATTTTCTAGGCTTGATGTTAAAATTTCTTGCCTGTTGGTGGGTTTCTTATAACTTTCATTACTGCCAAAAGTAATGTTATATTTGTTGGAGGCCTGGGCTTGTTTGTCGGTTTGTGAATTTGGAAACTTCCACGTGACGCAACGTACTTTGGAGGCCTGGGGATGATCCTGCACCAGCTGGACGTCCTCGGAATGAGGAGTCACAGCCGCAGCAGAGACCTGGGATGGTTCTTTTTCCTCTTCGTCATTTACTGTTTGAGGAGACGGGGAATCCTCAGAGGCCTGGCATTGTTCTTTTTCACACAGCTCATTTTCTGACCTGTTGGTGGGTTCCTCATAACCTTCATTATCGCCAAAAGTAATGGTATATGTGTAGATATCCTCAGGTAAATCGTCCTCTACCATGTCACACCACTGAAGTGGAGCAGATGATATCTTGGTTTGACTCATTTTGCTTGTTGTTTTTAAGAGCTTGTCAAAATTACTATTTAAGATAGTAATTAAGTGTTGTTTTTAATAGTTTGTCAAAATTACTATTTAAGATAGTAATTAAGTGTTGTTTTTTTAGACGATGTGAAAACCGTTTGCTGTGACTTTCAAATTCGCTTCGAAAACTGGACGTGTTTCTTCAGATAAACTCCTGACGAACTGTGAAATAGGAGGGAAAATGTCTGGCCTATATAACATTTGTGATGTCAAACAACATCAGTGGTGACATCAATTGTGATGTCAAACAACATCAGTGGTGACATCAATTGTGATGTCATCATCAGTGATGACCAGAAGACCAGAAGAGAGATTGTGATGTCATCAGTGATGTCATCAGTGATGACATCACAATTTAGTGATAAGACTAAAAAAGAGCAATGGCATTCCGTTCTCAGTCACCATCTTGTGTGTTGTTTTGCTGTCTTGTTCAGTTTTATGATTATACATTTTTAAACTTTTTTCTGTGAAATCTCAAAATATTATTGTCCAGGTCAGTTTTAATGCATTCATTGTATGTTATGGTACTCACGACTGCTTTCTTCATGCCTCCACTGGAAAATTGGACCTCATTCTGTGATGATCTGCAGGTTTGAAGGCCTCTGTTCTGTCTCTCTTCTGGTCTGTGATTCCAACCACAGATTCTGAATGGAATTGAAGTCCGGATTCCAGAATGTTGATTTTTGTTCTCTGTTAATCACTTGACGACTTCAGCTGAATACTTCATGTCACTGTCACGTTGGAAGGTCCACTTCTGCCAGTTTTCAGCAACCAGTGTAATGTTTCCCACTAGCAGTGTTTTCCAAGACAGAATAATGTCAGTTTTTAAAATGTTTCCAAAATAAACCTTTTTCCACATTCATACTGAAGCAGACACCCTTTCCACTTTTAAGATTAGGCTTAAAACTTTCCTTTTTGATAAAGCTTATAGTTAGGGATGGCTCAGGTGATCCTGAAACATCCCATAGTTAAGCTGCTATAGGATTAGACTGCTGGGGTTCATCTGTCCCACCTTTCCTCACTTTGTTCTCTTTTTCCCCATTTAAAAAAGCCTCAAAATAAAAGTGAGTTTTAGGTGGCTACAATAGAATAGAATAGAATAGAATAGAATAGAATAGAATAGAATAGATAAATATTTTATTCATCCCCCAGTGAGGGAAATTCAAATTAGTCAAGTAGCTCATTAAAATATAAATATTTCCAATGATTGTATATTAGACAACAACAACAATCATAATAATAATCAATGACTAATTAAATAAATTTGAGAAGAACATGTCAGCAGTCGCTGTTAAAAAGCCTTATGGCTGTGGGGACAAAGGACCTCCTGAACCTCTCAGTCCTGCAGTTCAGTGAGATGAGCCTCTCACTGCAGCTGCTCCTCTCTCCTGCCAGGATGCTGTGGAGAGGATGTTTATTGTTCTCCAAAACAGAATATGATTTCCTCCTCATCCGTTGCTCCACCACAGCACCGAGAGGGTCGAGCCTTCTGCCTACCACAGAACAAGTCTTTTTCACCAGTTTGTCCAGGCACCTTGTTAGAATTAAAATTAACTAACAGACAACGGCATGAAACCAAGAAATCCCTCAGAGGCCTCAGTATTTTACTTGCAAGGGGAGAACAACACCCGAACCTACTCTCTGCAGATTCACAAGAGTTCTCCAACGAGTGGTTGCTTCCCTTGCTCTTTTATTAGGTGACACACACACACACACATACATACAATCCCCTATGTGCCCAGGTCTGGCATATCTCCTTAGTTTGGAGGCATCTCCTTATTTGGGGAGCTATAAAGATAACGATCAGTGGGGAGACAACATTCCTTCTTCTTCTCCTTGTGAAGTTTTGATATGAACTGGCCTCTCTGGCTGTGACTTTTATTTAATGATAAAAAGCAAACTTTTCTGACACACCTACAGTTTTTGTCTTAAGTGCAACTCCCCCAGCAGACAACAGCATTGAACAGTGCATAGGAGTGATCAAACATGCATTTCATATCTCTACAGACATGAGCCGTCTAGGGAAGAAGAGACGGCTCAGGCCAATCTGAACACTGAACGCTAAGGACAAACTTTTTCCTTTGCGCCTTTGATTATGAGCGAATATATCCAACTAATGTGTGAGTCATTTTGTCATCATCACCCGTCTTGCATAGGTACTGTACTTTTCAGCAGCATTAGATTTCTAAGATAATGCGTCATTTGGAAGGTCAGACATGATAGTTTGTAGTATATTGGGTCCAAACTGTCTATCAAGGCAGACAGCATGAAGGTATGTTTACAGACTGTGTTTGGATCTAAATGTGTCTTTATTCTGTATGAACCTGCCATTGTCTCACTGCTCTTTGTATCAATAATGCAGATCAGGACCACTGAGCTCCTGCACGGAATCCCTGATTGTTCAGCAAATATTTAAAGTCAGAGTGAACATTCCCGGTTTCCCCAATTGTCACTGTCAAGTACAGTCAAATGTGCTAAAGTTGATGTTTTCTTGGCACATTTACTTTTCACCAGGGGAGAAGTGCTGCTGAGCAGAATTTTTACTTCCATAAAGATTCAAGTTGCATACACATAATTAACCTCTTGGTGACTGAATGATTAATAGAGGTCCATAATTCATGCATTACTTTAGAAAATTCCTAAGATTGCTGCAGAGCAGCATGATTCTCCAGAGAAACCTAATCTGAGCTGCACTGTCACCACTCCTGCAGCACTCTCTCCAGAAGATGGAGACCTTGTGCCAGTGTAGAGATTCCTGCCCGAGCACCAAAGATATCACAGTTAAAAGTCTCAGATGATAAGGAGTTGTTGGTGAAAATATAATGAAGCATCTCAAAAATGTTTTAACCACATTTTCACATTTTTCTGTGTAAGGGTTTGTTATAAAAGAAGAGTCCACAAAGCCTGAGTAGCAGACCTGTGCTTCATCTTGACTTGAGGGATTTCAGGAGAAACTGTCTTGCAATTACAACCTCAGGGAGCTTCCTGCAGAATAAATCTGGTTTTAATTATTGTCAAAACAGTTCAACTTTCTTTCACTTTAAGAGACCACTGTAATATACACAGTTTCATGGAATACTAATGACCATTTGAATGATAAAGAATCAATGTAAGTAACTAAGATGACTTTATTAAGATTACTTTATTGTCATGTAGTCACACGAAATTACTCTCCGCATCTGACTCATCCGGGTTGGCACCTGTTGAACACACACATGCACGGGGTGACACACTCAGCGCCCAGGGAGCATGGGGGGTACGGAGCGGCGAGATTAGGAATGGAAGGTTATTGGAGGACCCACTCTAACCACAGAGCCTGATAGGTTGTGGGTACAGTGGCACACGTTACACCGGCGGCTCCTGGGTACGGGGACCATTATGAAGAATTGAATCTCTGCACCATGCAAATCAAAGATGTCAGATGACACCAAACGAAAAAACAAAAAATAAGGAAGAGGTAAATCTGAAATGGTTGTTAAAAAACCATCTGAGGTTGCCGTGACAAAGTGACAGGATAACAAGGCAGTCTTGATGGCCTCCACTGTCCGTGGGATACAGCCCCAGGACAGTTGCATGAGATGGTCAACAAAAGAGAAGCTCCATGTTACTGTGCCTCGACCAGCTGTTGTAGCTGAATACAACAAAAACATGGGCGGCTTCGGTTTGTGCGACCGCATGATCAGCTTCTATCCAATGTCAAGCCGCACAAGAAAATGGACCTGCATTTTGTTGACCTGGCAGCTGGATCGAGTACAGGTCAGACCACCAAGTCTCTGGAAAACCAGAGAAAGAGAGGCTGCAGTATTTCGACTTCAAACTGCTGCTGGCTGAGGAGATGATTGCTCAGGCACAGGGAGATCACAAGGCTGACAATGTGGCCAGTGATGATGAAGAGATGAGTACTGATGAAGAGTACATTCCAACAAAGAAGAGGAGGGCTGTTGAACCTCAGCCCAATGCCAATGTCCAAAAATACAGGGCAGTCCATTTGCCAAAGATGGAGGAGGCTGCTCATTCATCACGGTGCAGAAGAGAGGGATGCAAAGGGGACACATATGTCAAGTGCATCAAGCATAACATGTTTCTGTGTGTTTCAAAGGCCAAAAACTGTTTCCTGTTGTACCATTCATGATACACTGTGATTTGGAGCTGTATGTGATGCCGTAAATTTGAGTATTCAAACATTGTTGGGTGTTCTGCTAAGTTTAAATTCTTGTTCAAATGTTTATTGTGGGGAGTACCAGTAAGGATATTCCAGTAAATATGTGTTTATTTTGGTGCCATGTTTAACTAACCCTGTTTGGTAGTTTGAAGAGTTGACAGTGAGAAATTGCGATAGTATAGGTCAGACAGAAATGTGCTGATTTCCTCCCTCATGTAAAATAGCCAGATCATTCAGATGTCTTCATCTATTTTAATGTTTATGAAATAAGAAGATTTTTTAAAAGAAATCCACATGAAAATGAATTCGGTATTATAACATTACATCATTACATTTTATATCAAACAAGACCCGATGTCCACCACAAGGGACAGTCCAGAAAAAATAAATAAACAATGTTTTTGAAAAAAAATTGTTGCAGTATGTTTCTTTCAACCACAATACTTAAATTATCATAAAAATATCAAAAAAGCAAAACTTGTTTCCTCTGGGTCTCTCATGGCATACTAATAACCATTTGAATGGTAAAGAATCAATGTAAGTAACTAAGATGACTTTATTAAGATTACTTTATTGTCATGTAGTCACACGAAATGACTCTCCGCATCTGACTCATCCAGGTTGGCACCTGTTGAACACACACATGCACGGGGTGACACACTCAGCGCCCAGGGAGCATGGGGGGTACGGAGCGGCGAGATTAGGAATGGAAGGTTATTGGAGGACCCACTCTAACCACAGAGCCTGATAGGTTGTGGGTACAGTGGCACACGTTACACCGGCGGCTCCTGGGTACGGGGACCATTATGAAGAATTGAATCTTTGCACCATGCAAATCAAAGATGTCAGATGACACCAAACGAAAAAACAAAAAATAAGGAAGAGGTAAATTGCACCTTTTCTTACCCATTTTTCAGTAATTATGGGTGGAAATTCACACCTTCTTGCAGCTGAACACCTCCTCTCCCACTTATGATCATGTGTGGTTTGATATTCGAAAATTTTCTTTCATGTTTTCTAGCAATTATTGATGGACATTCAGACCTTCTTTCAGCTGAACACCTCCGCTTCCGCTTTTGATTGTGTATAGTCGGGCTTTCGAGCCTTTTCTTCCCCGGTTTTTACAAATTATGGTTGGACATTCAGACCTTCTTGCAGCCGAAAACCTCCGCTCCCTCTTTTAATCATACATTGTCGGGCATTCGCAGCTTTTCTTACCTGCTTTTTACAAACCAGGGTCGGACTTTCACATCTTTTAGTAGCCTAACACCTCCGCTCCCGTTATTGATTGTGTACAGTTGGGTATTTTAACCTTTTCTTACCCGCTTTTTACCAACTATGGTCTGACATTCACACCTTCTTGCAGCCGAACACTTCCGCTTCACCTTTTAGTGTTCTATGGGGTATTCACACCTTTTTTTTCACCGCATTTTATAGATTATGGTTGGAAATTCTCACCCACTCTCATCCGAAGACCTCTCCTCCCACTTTTGTTAATATATAGTCGGGCATTCGAACCTTTTCTTACCCGCTTTTTACAAATTATGGTCGAACATTCCCACCTACTTGCAGCCGAATACTTCCGCTCCACCTTTTAGTGATGTATGGTTGGCATTTGCACCTTTTCTTACCCTCTTTTTATACTGATTGCTGAAGATTAAGTTGTTCTTTCTCAAACTACAACATTTTTTTAATTGTTGAAACTTGATTTGAAGTGGATAAATAAGGAGGACAAACAGTTTTAAGTCAGGCTGATAGAAGGAATTAATTTTATAGCGAAATCTGTATTTCGTCATCTGTCAAGAGATGCTTATTGCTGAAGAAGTTCTTTCTCATTCTACAAAGTACAACGTTGTTTATCGTTGAAACTTGATTAGACATGAATAAATATGAAGGACAAAGCAGTCTTAACTTGGTTTGAGTTAAGGAATTCGTTTTATAGTAGAATCCGAATTCGTGCATAACTCGTAAAATAGAGCTTATTTTCGGATTCCTGAAGAATGAGTCTGGTTCTTTCTCATAATACAAAGTTTGTTGTTTATTGTTGAAACTTCATCAGAAGTGAAGAAATAAGGACAAACCGTTTTAAGTAAGTTTGATAGAAGGATTTCATTTTATAGCAAAATCTGTATTCTTTCATATCTCCTGGAGAGAAGCTTATTGCTGAAAATTAGGTCTGGTTCTTTTTCATACTACAAAATACAGTGTTGTTTATTGTTGAAACTAGATTAGAAGTAGATAAATATGAAGGACAAAGCAGTTTGAACTTGGTTTGAGAGAAGGAATTAATTTTATTGCAAAATCCGAATTCATGCATAACTCGTCAAATAGATAGTGATGTGTCGTTCGTGAGCGATTTGTTCGATATGAACTAATTTTTTATATGACTCGGGAGTAACGAGTTGTCTCAGTGAGTGATTTGTTCAATTTCATGCAGTAGCCTTCCTCACCACATGGCAGGCGGCAGCTTCATAAGTTCAGTCAGCAGGACAGGAAACAGTATTGATTCGTTCACGACTCAACTCCTCGGCTGACGGGTCCTCGCACAGGAAACAGTATTGATTCGTTTATGACTCAACTCCTTGGGTCTTTGTTCATTTGTCACGTTTCAAATTCTACGTTTCATTTGACAGGCTGAAGAGCAGTAGGCACAACAGTTCGTTCACAAACCGGATCATTAATCTCATAGACTATTCTACCTTCAACAAGTTGGAAACCACAATCGACTCTCTAGATGCAGAAAAAGCATTTGATCGAGTGAACTGGAAATTTTTATTCGCAACATTAAACAAATTCGGGTTTGGGTCACACTTCATCAAATGGATAAGGATATTATATAGCTCCCCAAATGCAAGTGTCAGGACAAATGATCAAACTTCTCCAAGCTTCAGTCTGCAGAGAGGTACAAGACAGGGTTGCCCATTTTCTTCCTCATTTTTTGCTTTTTTCATCAAACCTTTAGCAGCTTCTATCAGACAAGATAGAAATATTAAAGGCATCCAATCCCAAAATATTGAGCATAAAATAAGTCTTTATGCTGATGATGTATTACTTTTCCTTCAGAACTCACAGACGTCTCTCACACACACGATCACACTCATAAATAAATTCTCAGCACTTTCTGACTACTCTATCAACTGGTCTAAGACCACAGTTCTGCCCATTAACTGTAGGGTCCAGAATATACCTGCAATCACTTTACAGTCAGGAAATATTAGATATTTAGGCATAAACATTTCCTCCAGGGTCTCAGAGCTAACAAACCTAAATTATGTTTTAAATTTTTCACAAGAACATCTTGTTTGGTCAGTTAAGTACTGAAAAGTCATTGATTTGGGCATACTTTAACATGTTAAAGGGGCTTTTGAAACTGTTATTTTTCACACAAAGGATTTTTCTGATGTGAAAGTGTATAGTAGAGGTCGGTTAAAAAACCTTTTTAAAAGAATTTGAGCTCATTCAAGGATAGTATGATGAGGGGCTGATATACTAACCTTTCCATATATATATATATATATATAATTGTTTCACTGATGTTAATTTGTTTAAAATCTGGTCATTTCTAACATATGTATCGGCCCACAATTTCACAATCGGTGCCTCCAAAGTAAGTTCTTTCCTATACTCACATGAGTGAAGTGCACAGTGAATTAGAAGTTACTGAAGGCCTGTCAGAGGGAGCATTGGGCCCAGTATTCATTGTAAATGCCTTGTGATACGTCTTCGTAACACGTTTTATATAGTACAACCTGTCACTAAAGGAGCTCCACAGTTTGTCTGTCGTACTGCTTTGGTGGAGGTTGTGGGCCTTATAAATAAATTATATTCATATATTTATAGATTCTAAAGATATAGTGATTAAAAGAGGTTGACAACGCCACCTAGGTTTGAGAGCCCAAGACTCTAAAGACACGTACAGGTTCTTAATCAAAACAAGGTTTGAGCAGACTTAAAAAAACAGGAGTCTAACTGGTATTTTACAAGATTTATTGTCATAAAATAGGTAACCCAGCCCAAAATCTCCGCCAAGGATCCCACAGCCTCTGGATCATCTCACTCTCCAACTCTCTGGGGCAAGTGACAGACATCCAACTCTGGTGGTGGAACAAACCCTCAGTCACTCCAAAACACAAGAGTGAGGAAATATCAGTACTCACTGGTAGTCCACCTCCACCTCCACGGCCCTTGAAGAAGGCTCCGTACCCCCCATGCTCCCCGGGCGCTGTAATTGGCTGCCCCACTGCTCCAGTGTATGGCATCTGTCTCCATGAGTGTGTCACCCTGTGCATGTGTGTGTTCAACAGGTCCCAACCTGGATAGGTCAAATGCGGAGGAGTAATATTAAATTAAATAATTTTAGTTATTTACACTGATCCTCTATCATTCAAATGGTTATTAGTATGCCATGAGACTAAAGTGAAAGAAAGTTTACCAGTTTTGACAATAATTAAAACCAGATTCATTCTGCGGGAGGCTCCCTGGGGTTATAATTGCAAGACAGTTTCTCCTGAAATGCCTCAAGTCAAGATGAAGCACAGGTCTGCTACTCAGGCTTTGTGGACTCTTCTTTTATAACGAACCTTTACACAGAAAACTGTGAAAATGTCGTTCCTCCTCTCCAGTACCCCCGAATAGACCTTACCAGGGAGGCTGAGGAGTGTGATCCCGTTATTCCTGTCTGACACACATATTCTTACAATTTGAATTTATTGAAGTCTGTTAAAAATGAAAAATGTGTTTTTATGTCCAACAACGTTCTTTTAAATATTTGATGCTAATGATAAAAGCTCCAATGATGTCAGATTTTATGTTCAAAGCAGAACATGTGAAACAGCATAAAAAGTGAACGTTGACTTAACAGCATACATGTGTAACTGTGCTGTCGACACAGTGATGTAAACACCAGATAAAGAGAGAGAATGAGCTTTTACTGTCGGACTGTGTTGATTAAAGTGAGGACAGAAAACAACAGACTGAGCGAACAAAGAGAAAATCAGGAGCCTGCAGGGAAATCTTGCCCCACAGCTGAAAGTTTCTCCTTTAAACAGAGAAGTTTCAGTATTTTTCTGTTTTCACCACACTGCTGAATGAGTTCAGGTGTTGATGCTGTTCAGTGTTTCCTGAATCTTTCTGTTCTGTTGAAGAGTACTTTTTGTTGTAAATGATGTTGTCAGATTGGTGAATAAAATCTACTCTTTGTTCCACTGTCTTTATATAGAAAGTCCAAGATCTTTAATACTTCCGCAGGCAAGAGGAAACATGGCTCTGATGAGGCTAAAGAACACGAGCAACAATTTACTAAAAGTTTATTGAACTTTTTGCATTGTTTCATTCCAACAAATACTCCTGCAGTTAAAGTGTTCCACACATACGTTATCTAACTTTTTAAACAAAATCACATGTATACATATATTTAATTTCTATTGAGAAATGCAGCAGAGCACCAGAGTTTCCTCATGTGTAAGAGGATGGAGGTGTGTTTGATGGGTCAAACACACAAAAAACACCTGGGCAGTCAGATCAAGCAGCTTTAAGCAGCTTGGTGGTTTTACTCTCTTTGGCTCCACTTTCTCAAGACGTCCTCTGCTGCGTCCAGAGTGGAGTCCTCCTGTTAGACACTAATTCATATGCTGATGTACATTCCAGCTGCCGTGACACTAAACAGGGAAACTCATCTTTTAACACCAGTAAAATCTATTCATTATTCAAATATTTTGACCTGTTTTGACTCCCCCTGTAAGCATGTAGTGTTCTAACACTTCACACTGTGCGGTCAATGCTTGTTCCTTTAAAAAAGGAGTGTATCAACTCTATGTAAGCACAGTGCATAAATGTGTACAATAAAAGGGGATATCAAACCCTCAACAATATCAAAAATACCTTATTTGTCTTTGGAAGAATAACTTTTGAAGAAAATGACCTTTTAATTGTTTCTTATTTTGATAAAAGAATCCAAACAAGTGCGTAATTTTTTTTTTCATGTTTTATTTTATTTAAACACATAAATCAATGTAATAATAATTTGTGTAGGATCTTATTCATATTCTTATTTGAATGACACAATAATGCTCTGAACAGTTGTGAGAACACCAGATTCTCACATGTGGGGATGCTTCCAGCATAAATCCCCACATCCTGAATCAGTTGTTCAGGATGAAAAGATAGAGTCGTGCAAAAGATAGATACATTTGAAGTATTTTTATTGATGTTACTGTAACAGGAGGTATAGAGATTTCATTGGATGACTAGTCTTGTGCGCGAATACTAAACGCTGCTGCTACTTTCTCTCTTGATGTTGTTGTATTTGTATTGTCTACGATGTTTTGGCGTCATATATTTTTTGAAGAGCCTCCACATTGAAGGCAGCTCTGGTCTTTCTTCTGAGGGGTTAAACTTGTCCACTGCTTGTTCTGGTACTGCAAGTTGAAGAGACAAGTCTTCTGTGGTATGTAAGGGGTTTGATGTTGGAGAGTCCTCTGACTGTTTAGAGGCTGGTTCCATTTCGATGACAATGAAAGTTCTTTCTTGATTTTGCTTTGGAAGTGGTTCTTGGACAACGATCAGTGATGAAATGTCCTCCGTGTCTTGAGTTTCCTGCATGACTTCAGACTGGTCGTTCTTTATAATGGTCTCTACCGTCTTTTTGCTTTCGCGCCGACGCTTTTTAGAGGAAACTTTCTCCTTTGGTGGCTCTGAGACATCTTTTGGTTGTGGGACTAATTCCATTTCGATGTCACTCACCAGCTCTGGGACCACGTCTGGTTGTGGCACTCCAGCCTGATGAGCCAAATCTGATGGAATCACTTCCTGTGAGTCTTCAGAAGCCCTTTCTATTTCCTTTTCTTCCACGGGTTCAGAAATCTTCTCTGGTTCCTGGATATAAATCGGTGATGAAATGTCCTCCGTGTCTTGAGGTTCCTGGATGACTTCAGGCAGGTTCTTTACAATGGTTTCTGGCATCTTTTTGTTCTTGCGCCGACGCTTCTTTGATGTAACGTTCTCTTTTGGTGGCTCAGGGATCCCTTGTGGTTCTGTTTTGTTGACTCCATCCACTTCTGGATTCGATACTTCCACTTGTGAAGCCAGCTCTTCTACAGTTGTGTTCTTTGGTGGAAGACGTATCTGATCTAAATGGAGTTCTGGGAGGATGTACAGCTCTGTTTTTTCTTCTGGCTTGATGATGAGGGATAGAAATACAGCCTTCATAAGTTCTGCCACCTTCTTTTCCTGTGTCTTTGTTTCCTCCTCCTGTGCCTTTAGTTTGGAGGCAAGATCAATATTGGAGGCAGTCTTTTCTTTGAGTTGTTCTTTCAAGCTCTCTACCTCTTTTACAACTGACTGATATTCAGTTTCAGATACTGGTGGTTTCAGTGTTTCAATCAATTCTGCAATTACGTCATTGCATTCCTTGATCTCCTGCTCACACTTTTCACGGAGATGACGCTCACACTTCAAACAGTTTTCCAGGTCCTTGAGTTTTTTCTCAGAAATGGAGCAGCTATTCTCTGCTGCGACTCTTCTGTCTTTTTCTCGTGTTAGAAAGAAATTCTTTTTCAGCAGCTTAGTCCTGACAATATCCATCCGATGGTATAAATAGTTGATCTTGTCCTTATTATGTTGGTAAGATTCCTGTAATTTTTCTGATCCATAATCATCGTCGGCAGCAGAGGCATTAGAGGGAATCTCCTCGGTTTGTGAAATTGGAAACTTCCACGTGACGCGACGAACTTTGGAGGCCTGGGGATGATCCTGCACAAGCTGGACGTCCTCGGAATGAGGAGTCACAGCCGCAGCAGAGACCTGGGATTGTTCCTTTTCCAACACGTCCAACATTTCTGATCTGTTGGTGGGTTCCTCCAAACTTTCATCACTGCCAAAAGTAATGTTATATTTGTAGGACGCCTGAGATTGTTCTTTTTCAAACAGGTCATTTTCTAGGTTTGATTTTAAAATTTCTCGCCTGTTGGTGGGTTCCTTATAACTTTCCTTACTGACAAAAGTAATGTTATATTTGTAGGACGCCTGAGATTGTTCCTTTTCAAACAGGTCATTTTCTAGGCTTGATGTTAAAATTTCTTGCCTGTTGGTGGGTTTCTTATAACTTTCATTACTGCCAAAAGTAATGTTATATTTGTTGGAGGCCTGGGCTTGTTTGTCGGTTTGTGAATTTGGAAACTTCCACGTGACGCAACGTACTTTGGAGGCCTGGGGATGATCCTGCACCAGCTGGACGTCCTCGGAATGAGGAGTCACAGCCGCAGCAGAGACCTGGGATGGTTCTTTTTCCTCTTCGTCATTTACTGTTTGAGGAGACGGGGAATCCTCAGAGGCCTGGCATTGTTCTTTTTCACACAGCTCATTTTCTGACCTGTTGGTGGGTTCCTCATAACCTTCATTATCGCCAAAAGTAATGGTATATGTGTAGATATCCTCAGGTAAATCGTCCTCTACCATGTCACACCACTGAAGTGGAGCAGATGATATCTTGGTTTGACTCATTTTGCTTGTTGTTTTTAAGAGCTTGTCAAAATTACTATTTAAGATAGTAATTAAGTGTTGTTTTTAATAGTTTGTCAAAATTACTATTTAAGATAGTAATTAAGTGTTGTTTTTTTAGACGATGTGAAAACCGTTTGCTGTGACTTTCAAATTCGCTTCGAAAACTGGACGTGTTTCTTCAGATAAACTCCTGACGAACTGTGAAATAGGAGGGAAAATGTCTGGCCTATATAACATTTGTGATGTCAAACAACATCAGTGGTGACATCAATTGTGATGTCAAACAACATCAGTGGTGACATCAATTGTGATGTCATCATCAGTGATGACCAGAAGACCAGAAGAGAGATTGTGATGTCATCAGTGATGTCATCAGTGATGACATCACAATTTAGTGATAAGACTAAAAAAGAGCAATGGCATTCCGTTCTCAGTCACCATCTTGTGTGTTGTTTTGCTCTCTTGTTCAGTTTTATGATTATACATTTTTAAACTTTTTTCTGTGAAATCTCAAAATATTATTGTCCAGGTCAGTTTTAATGCATTCATTGTATGTTATGGTACTCACGACTGCTTTCTTCATGCCTCCACTGGAAAATTGGACCTCATTCTGTGATGATCTGCAGGTTTGAAGGCCTCTGTTCTGTCTCTCTTCTGGTCTGTGATTCCAACCACAGATTCTGAATGGAATTGAAGTCCGGATTCCAGAATGTTGATTTTTGTTCTCTGTTAATCACTTGACGACTTCAGCTGAATACTTCATGTCACTGTCACGTTGGAAGGTCCACTTCTGCCAGTTTTCAGCAACCAGTGTAATGTTTCCCACTAGCAGTGTTTTCCAAGACAGAATAATGTCAGTTTTTAAAATGTTTCCAAAATAAACCTTTTTCCACATTCAAACTGAAGCAGACACCCTTTCCACTTTTAAGATTAGGCTTAAAACTTTCCTTTTTGATAAAGCTTATAGTTAGGGATGGCTCAGGTGATCCTGAAACATCCCATAGTTAAGCTGCTATAGGATTAGACTGCTGGGGTTCATCTGTCCCACCTTTCCTCACTTTGTTCTCTTTTTCCCCATTTAAAAAAGCCTCAAAATAAAAGTGAGTTTTAGGTGGCTACAATAGAATAGAATAGAATAGAATAGAATAGAATAGAATAGAATAGAATAGATAAATATTTTATTCATCCCCCAGTGAGGGAAATTCAAATTAGTCAAGTAGCTCATTAAAATATAAATATTTCCAATGATTGTATATTAGACAACAACAACAATCATAATAATAATCAATGACTAATTAAATAAATTTGAGAAGAACATGTCAGCAGTCGCTGTTAAAAAGCCTTATGGCTGTGGGGACAAAGGACCTCCTGAACCTCTCAGTCCTGCAGTTCAGTGAGATGAGCCTCTCACTGCAGCTGCTCCTCTCTCCTGCCAGGATGCTGTGGAGAGGATGTTTATTGTTCTCCAAAACAGAATATGATTTCCTCCTCATCCGTTGCTCCACCACAGCACCGAGAGGGTCGAGCCTTCTGCCTACCACAGAACAAGTCTTTTTCACCAGTTTGTCCAGGCACCTTGTTAGAATTAAAATTAACTAACAGACAACGGCATGAAACCAAGAAATCCCTCAGAGGCCTCAGTATTTTACTTGCAAGGGGAGAACAACACCCGAACCTACTCTCTGCAGATTCACAAGAGTTCTCCAACGAGTGGTTGCTCCCCTTGCTCTTTTATTAGGTGACACACACACACACACACATACATACAATCCCCTATGTGCCCAGGTCTGGCATATCTCCTTAGTTTGGAGGCATCTCCTTATTTGGGGAGCTATAAAGATAACGATCAGTGGGGAGACAACATTCCTTCTTCTTCTCCTTGTGAAGTTTTGATATGAACTGGCCTCTCTGGCTGTGACTTTTATTTAATGATAAAAAGCAAACTTTTCTGACACACCTACAGTTTTTGTCTTAAGTGCAACTCCCCCAGCAGACAACAGCATTGAACAGTGCATAGGAGTGATCAAACATGCATTTCATATCTCTACAGACATGAGCCGTCTAGGGAAGAAGACACGGCTCAGGCCAATCTGAACACTGAACGCTAAGGACAAACTTTTTCCTTTGCGCCTTTGATTATGAGCGAATATATCCAACTAATGTGTGAGTCATTTTGTCATCATCACCCGTCTTGCATAGGTACTGTACTTTTCAGCAGCATTAGATTTCTAAGATAATGCGTCATTTGGAAGGTCAGACATGATAGTTTGTAGTATATTGGGTCCAAACTGTCTATCAAGGCAGACAGCATGAAGGTATGTTTACAGACTGTGTTTGGATCTAAATGTGTCTTTATTCTGTATGAACCTGCCATTGTCTCACTGCTCTTTGTATCAATAATGCAGATCAGGACCACTGAGCTCCTGCACGGAATCCCTGATTGTTCAGCAAATATTTAAAGTCAGAGTGAACATTCCCGGTTTCCCCAATTGTCACTGTCAAGTACAGTCAAATGTGCTAAAGTTGATGTTTTCTTGGCACATTTACTTTTCACCAGGGGAGAAGTGCTGCTGAGCAGAATTTTTACTTCCATAAAGATTCAAGTTGCATACACATAATTAACCTCTTGGTGACTGAATGATTAATAGAGGTCCATAATTCATGCATTACTTTAGAAAATTCCTAAGATTGCTGCAGAGCAGCATGATTCTCCAGAGAAACCTAATCTGAGCTGCACTGTCACCACTCCTGCAGCACTCTCTCCAGAAGATGGAGACCTTGTGCCAGTGTAGAGATTCCTGCCCGAGCACCAAAGATATTAAAAGTCTCAGATGATAAGGAGTTGTTGGTGAAAATATAATGAAGCATCTCAAAAATGTTTTAACCACATTTTCACATTTTTCTGTGTAAGGGTTTGTTATAAAAGAAGAGTCCACAAAGCCTGAGTAGCAGACCTGTGCTTCATCTTGACTTGAGGGATTTCAGGAGAAACTGTCTTGCAATTACAACCTCAGGGAGCTTCCCGCAGAATAAATCTGGTTTTAATTATTGTCAAAACAGTTCAACTTTCTTTCACTTTAAGAGACCACTGTAATATACACAGTTTCATGGAATACTAATGACCATTTGAATGATAAAGAATCAATGTAAGTAACTAAGATGACTTTATTAAGATTACTTTATTGTCATGTAGTCACACGAAATTACTCTCCGCATCTGACTCATCCGGGTTGGCACCTGTTGAACACACACATGCACGGGGTGACACACTCAGCGCCCAGGGAGCATGGGGGGTACGGAGCGGCGAGATTAGGAATGGAAGGTTATTGGAGGACCCACTCTAACCACAGAGCCTGATAGGTTGTGGGTACAGTGGCACACGTTACACCGGCGGCTCCTGGGTACGGGGACCATTATGAAGAATTGAATCTCTGCACCATGCAAATCAAAGATGTCAGATGACACCAAACGAAAAAACAAAAAATAAGGAAGAGGTAAATCTGAAATGGTTGTTAAAAAACCATCTGAGGTTGCCGTGACAAAGTGACAGGATAACAAGGCAGTCTTGATGGCCTCCACTGTCCGTGGGATACAGCCCCAGGACAGTTGCATGAGATGGTCAACAAAAGAGAAGCTCCATGTTACTGTGCCTCGACCAGCTGTTGTAGCTGAATACAACAAAAACATGGGCGGCTTCGGTTTGTGCGACCGCATGATCAGCTTCTATCCAATGTCAAGCCGCACAAGAAAATGGACCTGCATTTTGTTGACCTGGCAGCTGGATCGAGTACAGGTCAGACCACCAAGTCTCTGGAAAACCAGAGAAAGAGAGGCTGCAGTATTTCGACTTCAAACTGCTGCTGGCTGAGGAGATGATTGCTCAGGCACAGGGAGATCACAAGGCTGACAATGTGGCCAGTGATGATGAAGAGATGAGTACTGATGAAGAGTACATTCCAACAAAGAAGAGGAGGCCTGTTGAACCTCAGCCCAATGCCAATGTCCAAAAATACAGGGCAGTCCATTTGCCAAAGATGGAGGAGGCTGCTCATTCATCACGGTGCAGAAGAGAGGGATGCAAAGGGGACACATATGTCAAGTGCATCAAGCATAACATGTTTCTGTGTGTTTCAAAGGCCAAAAACTGTTTCCTGTTGTACCATTCATGATACACTGTGATTTGGAGCTGTATGTGATGCCGTAAATTTGAGTATTCAAACATTGTTGGGTGTTCTGCTAAGTTTAAATTCTTGTTCAAATGTTTATTGTGGGGAGTACCAGTAAGGATATTCCAGTAAATATGTGTTTATTTTGGTGCCATGTTTAACTAACCCTGTTTGGTAGTTTGAAGAGTTGACAGTGAGAAATTGCGATAGTATAGGTCAGACAGAAATGTGCTGATTTCCTCCCTCATGTAAAATAGCCAGATCATTCAGATGTCTTCATCTATTTTAATGTTTATGAAATAAGAAGATTTTTTAAAAGAAATCCACATGAAAATGAATTCGGTATTATAACATTACATCATTACATTTTATATCAAACAAGACCCGATGTCCACCACAAGGGACAGTCCAGAAAAAATAAATAAACAATGTTTTTGAAAAAAAATTGTTGCAGTATGTTTCTTTCAACCACAATACTTAAATTATCATAAAAATATCAAAAAAGCAAAACTTGTTTCCTCTGGGTCTCTCATGGCATACTAATAACCATTTGAATGGTAAAGAATCAATGTAAGTAACTAAGATGACTTTATTAAGATTACTTTATTGTCATGTAGTCACACGAAATGACTCTCCGCATCTGACTCATCCAGGTTGGCACCTGTTGAACACACACATGCACGGGGTGACACACTCAGCGCCCAGGGAGCATGGGGGGTACGGAGCGGCGAGATTAGGAATGGAAGGTTATTGGAGGACCCACTCTAACCACAGAGCCTGATAGGTTGTGGGTACAGTGGCACACGTTACACCGGCGGCTCCTGGGTACGGGGACCATTATGAAGAATTGAATCTTTGCACCATGCAAATCAAAGATGTCAGATGACACCAAACGAAAAAACAAAAAATAAGGAAGAGGTAAATTGCACCTTTTCTTACCCATTTTTCAGTAATTATGGGTGGAAATTCACACCTTCTTGCAGCTGAACACCTCCTCTCCCACTTATGATCATGTGTGGTTTGATATTCGAAAATTTTCTTTCATGTTTTCTAGCAATTATTGATGGACATTCAGACCTTCTTTCAGCTGAACACCTCCGCTTCCGCTTTTGATTGTGTATAGTCGGGCTTTCGAGCCTTTTCTTCCCCGGTTTTTACAAATTATGGTTGGACATTCAGACCTTCTTGCAGCCGAAAACCTCCGCTCCCTCTTTTAATCATACATTGTCGGGCATTCGCAGCTTTTCTTACCTGCTTTTTACAAACCAGGGTCGGACTTTCACATCTTTTAGTAGCCTAACACCTCCGCTCCCGTTATTGATTGTGTACAGTTGGGTATTTTAACCTTTTCTTACCCGCTTTTTACCAACTATGGTCTGACATTCACACCTTCTTGCAGCCGAACACTTCCGCTTCACCTTTTAGTGTTCTATGGGGTATTCACACCTTTTTTTTCACCGCATTTTATAGATTATGGTTGGAAATTCTCACCCACTCTCATCCGAAGACCTCTCCTCCCACTTTTGTTAATATATAGTCGGGCATTCGAACCTTTTCTTACCCGCTTTTTACAAATTATGGTCGAACATTCCCACCTACTTGCAGCCGAATACTTCCGCTCCACCTTTTAGTGATGTATGGTTGGCATTTGCACCTTTTCTTACCCTCTTTTTATACTGATTGCTGAAGATTAAGTTGTTCTTTCTCAAACTACAACATTTTTTTAATTGTTGAAACTTGATTTGAAGTGGATAAATAAGGAGGACAAACAGTTTTAAGTCAGGCTGATAGAAGGAATTAATTTTATAGCAAAATCTGTATTTCGTCATATGTCAAGAGATGCTTATTGCTGAAGAAGTTCTTTCTCATTCTACAAAGTACAACGTTGTTTATCGTTGAAACTTGATTAGACATGAATAAATATGAAGGACAAAGCAGTCTTAACTTGGTTTGAGTTAAGGAATTCGTTTTATAGTAGAATCCGAATTCGTGCATAACTCGTAAAATAGAGCTTATTTTCGGATTCCTGAAGAATGAGTCTGGTTCTTTCTCATAATACAAAGTTTGTTGTTTATTGTTGAAACTTCATCAGAAGTGAAGAAATAAGGACAAACCGTTTTAAGTAAGTTTGATAGAAGGATTTCATTTTATAGCAAAATCTGTATTCTTTCATATCTCCTGGAGAGAAGCTTATTGCTGAAAATTAGGTCTGGTTCTTTTTCATACTACAAAATACAGTGTTGTTTATTGTTGAAACTAGATTAGAAGTAGATAAATATGAAGGACAAAGCAGTTTGAACTTGGTTTGAGAGAAGGAATTAATTTTATTGCAAAATCCGAATTCATGCATAACTCGTCAAATAGATAGTGATGTGTCGTTCGTGAGCGATTTGTTCGATATGAACTAATTTTTTATATGACTCGGGAGTAACGAGTTGTCTCAGTGAGTGATTTGTTCAATTTCATGCAGTAGCCTTCCTCACCACATGGCAGGCGGCAGCTTCATAAGTTCAGTCAGCAGGACAGGAAACAGTATTGATTCGTTCACGACTCAACTCCTCGGCTGACGGGTCCTCGCACAGGAAACAGTATTGAGTCGTTTATGACTCAACTCCTTGGGTCTTTGTTCATTTGTCACGTTTCAAATTCTACGTTTCATTTGACAGGCTGAAGAGCAGTAGGCACAACAGTTCGTTCACAAACCGGATCATTAATCTCATAGACTATTCTACCTTCAACAAGTTGGAAACCACAATCGACTCTCTAGATGCAGAAAAAGCATTTGATCGAGTGAACTGGAAATTTTTATTCGCAACATTAAACAAATTCGGGTTTGGGTCACACTTCATCAAATGGATAAGGATATTATATAGCTCCCCAAATGCAAGTGTCAGGACAAATGATCAAACTTCTCCAAGCTTCAGTCTGCAGAGAGGTACAAGACAGGGTTGCCCATTTTCTTCCTCATTTTTTGCTTTTTTCATCAAACCTTTAGCAGCTTCTATCAGACAAGATAGAAATATTAAAGGCATCCAATCCCAAAATATTGAGCATAAAATAAGTCTTTATGCTGATGATGTATTACTTTTCCTTCAGAACTCACAGACGTCTCTCACACACACGATCACACTCATAAATAAATTCTCAGCACTTTCTGACTACTCTATCAACTGGTCTAAGACCACAGTTCTGCCCATTAACTGTAGGGTTCAGAATATACCTGCAATCACTTTACAGTCAGGAAATATTAGATATTTAGGCATAAACATTTCCTCCAGGGTCTCAGAGCTAACAAACCTAAATTATGTTTTAAATTTTTCACAAGAACATCTTGTTTGGTCAGTTAAGTACTGAAAAGTCATTGATTTGGGCATACTTTAACATGTTAAAGGGGCTTTTGAAACTGTTATTTTTCACACAAAGGATTTTTCTGATGTGAAAGTGTATAGTAGAGGTCGGTTAAAAAACCTTTTTAAAAGAATTTGAGCTCATTCAAGGATAGTATGATGAGGGGCTGATATACTAACCTTTCCATATATATATATATATAATTGTTTCACTGATGTTAATTTGTTTAAAATCTGGTCATTTCTAACATATGTATCGGCCCACAATTTCACAATCGGTGCCTCCAAAGTAAGTTCTTTCCTATACTCACATGAGTGAAGTGCACAGTGAATTAGAAGTTACTGAAGGCCTGTCAGAGGGAGCATTGGGCCCAGTATTCATTGTAAATGCCTTGTGATACGTCTTCGTAACACGTTTTATATAGTACAACCTGTCACTAAAGGAGCTCCACAGTTTGTCTGTCGTACTGCTTTGGTGGAGGTTGTGGGCCTTATAAATAAATTATATTCATATATTTATAGATTCTAAAGATATAGTGATTAAAAGAGGTTGACAACGCCACCTAGGTTTGAGAGCCCAAGACTCTAAAGACACGTACAGGTTCTTAATCAAAACAAGGTTTGAGCAGACTTAAAAAAACAGGAGTCTAACTGGTATTTTACAAGATTTATTGTCATAAAATAGGTAACCCAGCCCAAAATCTCCACCAAGGATCCCACAGCCTCTGGATCATCTCACTCTCCAACTCTTTGGGGCAAGTGACAGACATCCAACTCTGGTGGTGGAACAAACCCTCAGTCACTCCAAAACACAAGAGTGAGGAAATATCAGTACTCACTGGTAGTCCACCTCCACCTCCACGGCCCTTGAAGAAGGCTCCGTACCCCCCATGCTCCCCGGGCGCTGTAATTGGCTGCCCCACTGCTCCAGTGTATGGCATCTGTCTCCATGAGTGTGTCACCCTGTGCATGTGTGTGTTCAACAGGTCCCAACCTGGATAGGTCAAATGCGGAGGAGTAATATTAAATTAAATAATTTTAGTTATTTACACTGATCCTCTATCATTCAAATGGTTATTAGTATGCCATGAGACTAAAGTGAAAGAAAGTTTACCAGTTTTGACAATAATTAAAACCAGATTCATTCTGCGGGAGGCTCCCTGGGGTTATAATTGCAAGACAGTTTCTCCTGAAATGCCTCAAGTCAAGATGAAGCACAGGTCTGCTACTCAGGCTTTGTGGACTCTTCTTTTATAACGAACCTTTACACAGAAAACTGTGAAAATGTCGTTCCTCCTCTCCAGTACCCCCGAATAGACCTTACCAGGGAGGCTGAGGAGTGTGATCCCGTTATTCCTGTCTGACACACATATTCTTACAATTTGAATTTATTGAAGTCTGTTAAAAATGAAAAATGTGTTTTTATGTCCAACAACGTTCTTTTAAATATTTGATGCTAATGATAAAAGCTCCAATGATGTCAGATTTTATGTTCAAAGCAGAACATGTGAAACAGCATAAAAAGTGAACGTTGACTTAACAGCATACATGTGTAACTGTGCTGTCGACACAGTGATGTAAACACCAGATAAAGAGAGAGAATGAGCTTTTACTGTCGGACTGTGTTGATTAAAGTGAGGACAGAAAACAACAGACTGAGCGAACAAAGAGAAAATCAGGAGCCTGTAGGGAAATCTTGCCCCACAGCTGAAAGTTTCTCCTTTAAACAGAGAAGTTTCAGTATTTTTCTGTTTTCACCACACTGCTGAATGAGTTCAGGTGTTGATGCTGTTCAGTGTTTCCTGAATCTTTCTGTTCTGTTGAAGAGTACTTTTTGTTGTAAATGATGTTGTCAGATTGGTGAATAAAATCTACTCTTTGTTCCACTGTCTTTATATAGAAAGTCCAAGATCTTTAATCCTTCCGCAGGCAAGAGGAAACATGGCTCTGATGAGGCTAAAGAACACGAGCAACAATTTACTAAAAGTTTATTGAACTTTTTGCATTGTTTCATTCCAACAAATACTCCTGCAGTTAAAGTGTTCCACACATACGTTATCTAACTTTTTAAACAAAATCACATGTATACATATATTTAATTTCTATTGAGAAATGCAGCAGAGCACCAGAGTTTCCTCATGTGTAAGAGGATGGAGGTGTGTTTGATGGGTCAAACACACAAAAAACACCTGGGCAGTCAGATCAAGCAGCTTTAAGCAGCTTGGTGGTTTTACTCTCTTTGGCTCCACTTTCTCAAGACGTCCTCTGCTGCGTCCAGAGTGGAGTCCTCCTGTTAGACACTAATTCATATGCTGATGTACATTCCAGCTGCCGTGACACTAAACAGGGAAACTCATCTTTTAACACCAGTAAAATCTATTCATTATTCAAATATTTTGACCTTTTTTGACTCCCCCTGTAAGCATGTAGTGTTCTAACACTTCACACTGTGCGGTCAATGCTTGTTCCTTTAAAAAAGGAGTGTATCAACTCTATGTAAGCACAGTGCATAAATGTGTACAATAAAAGGGGATATCAAACCCTCAACAATATCAAAAATACCTTATTTGTCTTTGGAAGAATAACTTTTGAAGAAAATGACCTTTTAATTGTTTCTTATTTTGATAAAAGAATCCAAACAAGTGCGTAATTTTTTTTTTCATGTTTTATTTTATTTAAACACATAAATCAATGTAATAATAATTTGTGTAGGATCTTATTCATATTGTTATTTGAATGACACAATAATGCTCTGAACAGTTGTGAGAACACCAGATTCTCACATGTGGGGATGCTTCCAGCATAAATCCCCACATCCTGAATCAGTTGTTCAGGATGAAAAGATAGAGTCGTGCAAAAGATAGATACATTTGAAGTATTTTTATTGATGTTACTGTAACAGGAGGTATAGAGATTTCATTGGATGACTAGTCTTGTGCGCGAATACTAAACGCTGCTGCTACTTTCTCTCTTGATGTTGTTGTATTTGTATTGTCTACGATGTTTAGGCGTCATATATTTTTTGAAGAGCCTCCACATTGAAGGCAGCTCTGGTCTTTCTTCTGAGGGGTTAAACTTGTCCACTGCTTGTTCTGGTACTGCAAGTTGAAGAGACAAGTCTTCTGTGGTATGTAAGGGGTTTGATGTTGGAGAGTCCTCTGACTGTTTAGAGGCTGGTTCCATTTCGATGACAATGAAAGTTCTTTCTTGATTTTGCTTTGGAAGTGGTTCTTGGACAACGATCAGTGATGAAATGTCCTCCGTGTCTTGAGTTTCCTGCATGACTTCAGACTGGTCGTTCTTTATAGTGGTCTCTACCGTCTTTTTGCTTTCGCGCCGACGCTTTTTAGAGGAAACTTTCTCCTTTGGTGGCTCTGAGACATCTTTTGGTTGTGGGACTAATTCCATTTCGATGTCACTCACCAGCTCTGGGACCACGTCTGGTTGTGGCACTCCAGCCTGATGAGCCAAATCTGATGGAATCACTTCCTGTGAGTCTTCAGAAGCCCTTTCTATTTCCTTTTCTTCCACGGGTTCAGAAATCTTCTCTGGTTCCTGGATATAAATCGGTGATGAAATGTCCTCCGTGTCTTGAGGTTCCTGGATGACTTCAGGCAGGTTCTTTACAATGGTTTCTGGCATCTTTTTGTTCTTGCGCCGACGCTTCTTTGATGTAACGTTCTCTTTTGGTGGCTCAGGGATCCCTTGTGGTTCTGTTTTGTTGACTCCATCCACTTCTGGATTCGATACTTCCACTTGTGAAGCCAGCTCTTCTACAGTTATGTTCTTTGGTGGAAGACGTATCTGATCTAAATGGAGTTCTGGGAGGATGTACAGCTCTGTTTTTTCTTCTGGCTTGATGATGAGGGATAGAAATACAGCCTTCATAAGTTCTGCCACCTTCTTTTCCTGTGTCTTTGTTTCCTCCTCCTGTGCCTTTAGTTTGGAGGCAAGATCAATATTGGAGGCAGTCTTTTCTTTGAGTTGTTCTTTCAAGCTCTCTACCTCTTTTACAACTGACTGATATTCAGTTTCAGATACTGGTGGTTTCAGTGTTTCAATCAATTCTGCAATTACGTCATTGCATTCCTTGATCTCCTGCTCACACTTTTCACGGAGATGACGCTCACACTTCAAACAGTTTTCCAGGTCCTTGAGTTTTTTCTCAGAAATGGAGCAGCTATTCTCTGCTGCGACTCTTCTGTCTTTTTCTCGTGTTAGAAAGAAATTCTTTTTCAGCAGCTTAGTCCTGACAATATCCATCCGATGGTATAAATAGTTGATCTTGTCCTTATTATGTTGGTAAGATTCCTGTAATTTTTCTGATCCATAATCATCGTCGGCAGCAGAGGCATTAGAGGGAATCTCCTCGGTTTGTGAAATTGGAAACTTCCACGTGACGCGACGAACTTTGGAGGCCTGGGGATGATCCTGCACAAGCTGGACGTCCTCGGAATGAGGAGTCACAGCCGCAGCAGAGACCTGGGATTGTTCCTTTTCCAACACGTCCAACATTTCTGATCTGTTGGTGGGTTCCTCCAAACTTTCATCACTGCCAAAAGTAATGTTATATTTGTAGGACGCCTGAGATTGTTCTTTTTCAAACAGGTCATTTTCTAGGTTTGATTTTAAAATTTCTCGCCTGTTGGTGGGTTCCTTATAACTTTCCTTACTGACAAAAGTAATGTTATATTTGTAGGACGCCTGAGATTGTTCCTTTTCAAACAGGTCATTTTCTAGGCTTGATGTTAAAATTTCTTGCCTGTTGGTGGGTTTCTTATAACTTTCATTACTGCCAAAAGTAATGTTATATTTGTTGGAGGCCTGGGCTTGTTTGTCGGTTTGTGAATTTGGAAACTTCCACGTGACGCAACGTACTTTGGAGGCCTGGGGATGATCCTGCACCAGCTGGACGTCCTCGGAATGAGGAGTCACAGCCGCAGCAGAGACCTGGGATGGTTCTTTTTCCTCTTCGTCATTTACTGTTTGAGGAGACGGGGAATCCTCAGAGGCCTGGCATTGTTCTTTTTCACACAGCTCATTTTCTGACCTGTTGGTGGGTTCCTCATAACCTTCATTATCGCCAAAAGTAATGGTATATGTGTAGATATCCTCAGGTAAATCGTCCTCTACCATGTCACACCACTGAAGTGGAGCAGATGATATCTTGGTTTGACTCATTTTGCTTGTTGTTTTTAAGAGCTTGTCAAAATTACTATTTAAGATAGTAATTAAGTGTTGTTTTTAATAGTTTGTCAAAATTACTATTTAAGATAGTAATTAAGTGTTGTTTTTTTAGACGATGTGAAAACCGTTTGCTGTGACTTTCAAATTCGCTTCGAAAACTGGACGTGTTTCTTCAGATAAACTCCTGACGAACTGTGAAATAGGAGGGAAAATGTCTGGCCTATATAACATTTGTGATGTCAAACAACATCAGTGGTGACATCAATTGTGATGTCAAACAACATCAGTGGTGACATCAATTGTGATGTCATCATCAGTGATGACCAGAAGACCAGAAGAGAGATTGTGATGTCATCAGTGATGTCATCAGTGATGACATCACAATTTAGTGATAAGACTAAAAAAGAGCAATGGCATTCCGTTCTCAGTCACCATCTTGTGTGTTGTTTTGCTCTCTTGTTCAGTTTTATGATTATACATTTTTAAACTTTTTTCTGTGAAATCTCAAAATATTATTGTCCAGGTCAGTTTTAATGCATTCATTGTATGTTATGGTACTCACGACTGCTTTCTTCATGCCTCCACTGGAAAATTGGACCTCATTCTGTGATGATCTGCAGGTTTGAAGGCCTCTGTTCTGTCTCTCTTCTGGTCTGTGATTCCAACCACAGATTCTGAATGGAATTGAAGTCCGGATTCCAGAATGTTGATTTTTGTTCTCTGTTAATCACTTGACGACTTCAGCTGAATACTTCATGTCACTGTCACGTTGGAAGGTCCACTTCTGCCAGTTTTCAGCAACCAGTGTAATGTTTCCCACTAGCAGTGTTTTCCAAGACAGAATAATGTCAGTTTTTAAAATGTTTCCAAAATAAACCTTTTTCCACATTCAAACTGAAGCAGACACCCTTTCCACTTTTAAGATTAGGCTTAAAACTTTCCTTTTTGATAAAGCTTATAGTTAGGGATGGCTCAGGTGATCCTGAAACATCCCATAGTTAAGCTGCTATAGGATTAGACTGCTGGGGTTCATCTGTCCCACCTTTCCTCACTTTGTTCTCTTTTTCCCCATTTAAAAAAGCCTCAAAATAAAAGTGAGTTTTAGGTGGCTACAATAGAATAGAATAGAATAGAATAGAATAGAATAGAATAGATAAATATTTTATTCATCCCCCAGTGAGGGAAATTCAAATTAGTCAAGTAGCTCATTAAAATATAAATATTTCCAATGATTGTATATTAGACAACAACAACAATCATAATAATAATCAATGACTAATTAAATAAATTTGAGAAGAACATGTCAGCAGTCGCTGTTAAAAAGCCTTATGGCTGTGGGGACAAAGGACCTCCTGAACCTCTCAGTCCTGCAGTTCAGTGAGATGAGCCTCTCACTGCAGCTGCTCCTCTCTCCTGCCAGGATGCTGTGGAGAGGATGTTTATTGTTCTCCAAAACAGAATATGATTTCCTCCTCATCCGTTGCTCCACCACAGCACCGAGAGGGTCGAGCCTTCTGCCTACCACAGAACAAGTCTTTTTCACCAGTTTGTCCAGGCACCTTGTTAGAATTAAAATTAACTAACAGACAACGGCATGAAACCAAGAAATCCCTCAGAGGCCTCAGTATTTTACTTGCAAGGGGAGAACAACACCCGAACCTACTCTCTGCAGATTCACAAGAGTTCTCCAACGAGTGGTTGCTTCCCTTGCTCTTTTATTAGGTGACACACACACACACACATACATACAATCCCCTATGTGCCCAGGTCTGGCATATCTCCTTAGTTTGGAGGCATCTCCTTATTTGGGGAGCTATAAAGATAACGATCAGTGGGGAGACAACATTCCTTCTTCTTCTCCTTGTGAAGTTTTGATATGAACTGGCCTCTCTGGCTGTGACTTTTATTTAATGATAAAAAGCAAACTTTTCTGACACACCTACAGTTTTTGTCTTAAGTGCAACTCCCCCAGCAGACAACAGCATTGAACAGTGCATAGGAGTGATCAAACATGCATTTCATATCTCTACAGACATGAGCCGTCTAGGGAAGAAGAGACGGCTCAGGCCAATCTGAACACTGAACGCTAAGGACAAACTTTTTCCTTTGCGCCTTTGATTATGAGCGAATATATCCAACTAATGTGTGAGTCATTTTGTCATCATCACCCGTCTTGCATAGGTACTGTACTTTTCAGCAGCATTAGATTTCTAAGATAATGCGTCATTTGGAAGGTCAGACATGATAGTTTGTAGTATATTGGGTCCAAACTGTCTATCAAGGCAGACAGCATGAAGGTATGTTTACAGACTGTGTTTGGATCTAAATGTGTCTTTATTCTGTATGAACCTGCCATTGTCTCACTGCTCTTTGTATCAATAATGCAGATCAGGACCACTGAGCTCCTGCACGGAATCCCTGATTGTTCAGCAAATATTTAAAGTCAGAGTGAACATTCCCGGTTTCCCCAATTGTCACTGTCAAGTACAGTCAAATGTGCTAAAGTTGATGTTTTCTTGGCACATTTACTTTTCACCAGGGGAGAAGTGCTGCTGAGCAGAATTTTTACTTCCATAAAGATTCAAGTTGCATACACATAATTAACCTCTTGGTGACTGAATGATTAATAGAGGTCCATAATTCATGCATTACTTTAGAAAATTCCTAAGATTGCTGCAGAGCAGCATGATTCTCCAGAGAAACCTAATCTGAGCTGCACTGTCACCACTCCTGCAGCACTCTCTCCAGAAGATGGAGACCTTGTGCCAGTGTAGAGATTCCTGCCCGAGCACCAAAGATATCACAGTTAAAAGTCTCAGATGATAAGGAGTTGTTGGTGAAAATATAATGAAGCATCTCAAAAATGTTTTAACCACATTTTCACATTTTTCTGTGTAAGGGTTTGTTATAAAAGAAGAGTCCACAAAGCCTGAGTAGCAGACCTGTGCTTCATCTTGACTTGAGGGATTTCAGGAGAAACTGTCTTGCAATTACAACCTCAGGGAGCTTCCCGCAGAATAAATCTGGTTTTAATTATTGTCAAAACAGTTCAACTTTCTTTCACTTTAAGAGACCACTGTAATATACACAGTTTCATGGAATACTAATGACCATTTGAATGATAAAGAATCAATGTAAGTAACTAAGATGACTTTATTAAGATTACTTTATTGTCATGTAGTCACACGAAATTACTCTCCGCATCTGACTCATCCGGGTTGGCACCTGTTGAACACACACATGCACGGGGTGACACACTCAGCGCCCAGGGAGCATGGGGGGTACGGAGCGGCGAGATTAGGAATGGAAGGTTATTGGAGGACCCACTCTAACCACAGAGCCTGATAGGTTGTGGGTACAGTGGCACACGTTACACCGGCGGCTCCTGGGTACGGGGACCATTATGAAGAATTGAATCTCTGCACCATGCAAATCAAAGATGTCAGATGACACCAAACGAAAAAACAAAAAATAAGGAAGAGGTAAATCTGAAATGGTTGTTAAAAAACCATCTGAGGTTGCCGTGACAAAGTGACAGGATAACAAGGCAGTCTTGATGGCCTCCACTGTCCGTGGGATACAGCCCCAGGACAGTTGCATGAGATGGTCAACAAAAGAGAAGCTCCATGTTACTGTGCCTCGACCAGCTGTTGTAGCTGAATACAACAAAAACATGGGCGGCTTCGGTTTGTGCGACCGCATGATCAGCTTCTATCCAATGTCAAGCCGCACAAGAAAATGGACCTGCATTTTGTTGACCTGGCAGCTGGATCGAGTACAGGTCAGACCACCAAGTCTCTGGAAAACCAGAGAAAGAGAGGCTGCAGTATTTCGACTTCAAACTGCTGCTGGCTGAGGAGATGATTGCTCAGGCACAGGGAGATCACAAGGCTGACAATGTGGCCAGTGATGATGAAGAGATGAGTACTGATGAAGAGTACATTCCAACAAAGAAGAGGAGGCCTGTTGAACCTCAGCCCAATGCCAATGTCCAAAAATACAGGGCAGTCCATTTGCCAAAGATGGAGGAGGCTGCTCATTCATCACGGTGCAGAAGAGAGGGATGCAAAGGGGACACATATGTCAAGTGCATCAAGCATAACATGTTTCTGTGTGTTTCAAAGGCCAAAAACTGTTTCCTGTTGTACCATTCATGATACACTGTGATTTGGAGCTGTATGTGATGCCGTAAATTTGAGTATTCAAACATTGTTGGGTGTTCTGCTAAGTTTAAATTCTTGTTCAAATGTTTATTGTGGGGAGTACCAGTAAGGATATTCCAGTAAATATGTGTTTATTTTGGTGCCATGTTTAACTAACCCTGTTTGGTAGTTTGAAGAGTTGACAGTGAGAAATTGCGATAGTATAGGTCAGACAGAAATGTGCTGATTTCCTCCCTCATGTAAAATAGCCAGATCATTCAGATGTCTTCATCTATTTTAATGTTTATGAAATAAGAAGATTTTTTAAAAGAAATCCACATGAAAATGAATTCGGTATTATAACATTACATCATTACATTTTATATCAAACAAGACCCGATGTCCACCACAAGGGACAGTCCAGAAAAAATAAATAAACAATGTTTTTGAAAAAAAATTGTTGCAGTATGTTTCTTTCAACCACAATACTTAAATTATCATAAAAATATCAAAAAAGCAAAACTTGTTTCCTCTGGGTCTCTCATGGCATACTAATAACCATTTGAATGGTAAAGAATCAATGTAAGTAACTAAGATGACTTTATTAAGATTACTTTATTGTCATGTAGTCACACGAAATGACTCTCCGCATCTGACTCATCCAGGTTGGCACCTGTTGAACACACACATGCACGGGGTGACACACTCAGCGCCCAGGGAGCATGGGGGGTACGGAGCGGCGAGATTAGGAATGGAAGGTTATTGGAGGACCCACTCTAACCACAGAGCCTGATAGGTTGTGGGTACAGTGGCACACGTTACACCGGCGGCTCCTGGGTACGGGGACCATTATGAAGAATTGAATCTTTGCACCATGCAAATCAAAGATGTCAGATGACACCAAACGAAAAAACAAAAAATAAGGAAGAGGTAAATTGCACCTTTTCTTACCCATTTTTCAGTAATTATGGGTGGAAATTCACACCTTCTTGCAGCTGAACACCTCCTCTCCCACTTATGATCATGTGTGGTTTGATATTCGAAAATTTTCTTTCATGTTTTCTAGCAATTATTGATGGACATTCAGACCTTCTTTCAGCTGAACACCTCCGCTTCCGCTTTTGATTGTGTATAGTCGGGCTTTCGAGCCTTTTCTTCCCCGGTTTTTACAAATTATGGTTGGACATTCAGACCTTCTTGCAGCCGAAAACCTCCGCTCCCTCTTTTAATCATACATTGTCGGGCATTCGCAGCTTTTCTTACCTGCTTTTTACAAACCAGGGTCGGACTTTCACATCTTTTAGTAGCCTAACACCTCCGCTCCCGTTATTGATTGTGTACAGTTGGGTATTTTAACCTTTTCTTACCCGCTTTTTACCAACTATGGTCTGACATTCACACCTTCTTGCAGCCGAACACTTCCGCTTCACCTTTTAGTGTTCTATGGGGTATTCACACCTTTTTTTTCACCGCATTTTATAGATTATGGTTGGAAATTCTCACCCACTCTCATCCGAAGACCTCTCCTCCCACTTTTGTTAATATATAGTCGGGCATTCGAACCTTTTCTTACCCGCTTTTTACAAATTATGGTCGAACATTCCCACCTACTTGCAGCCGAATACTTCCGCTCCACCTTTTAGTGATGTATGGTTGGCATTTGCACCTTTTCTTACCCTCTTTTTATACTGATTGCTGAAGATTAAGTTGTTCTTTCTCAAACTACAACATTTTTTTAATTGTTGAAACTTGATTTGAAGTGGATAAATAAGGAGGACAAACAGTTTTAAGTCAGGCTGATAGAAGGAATTAATTTTATAGCGAAATCTGTATTTCGTCATCTGTCAAGAGATGCTTATTGCTGAAGAAGTTCTTTCTCATTCTACAAAGTACAACGTTGTTTATCGTTGAAACTTGATTAGACATGAATAAATATGAAGGACAAAGCAGTCTTAACTTGGTTTGAGTTAAGGAATTCGTTTTATAGTAGAATCCGAATTCGTGCATAACTCGTAAAATAGAGCTTATTTTCGGATTCCTGAAGAATGAGTCTGGTTCTTTCTCATAATACAAAGTTTGTTGTTTATTGTTGAAACTTCATCAGAAGTGAAGAAATAAGGACAAACCGTTTTAAGTAAGTTTGATAGAAGGATTTCATTTTATAGCAAAATCTGTATTCTTTCATATCTCCTGGAGAGAAGCTTATTGCTGAAAATTAGGTCTGGTTCTTTTTCATACTACAAAATACAGTGTTGTTTATTGTTGAAACTAGATTAGAAGTAGATAAATATGAAGGACAAAGCAGTTTGAACTTGGTTTGAGAGAAGGAATTAATTTTATTGCAAAATCCGAATTCATGCATAACTCGTCAAATAGATAGTGATGTGTCGTTCGTGAGCGATTTGTTCGATATGAACTAATTTTTTATATGACTCGGGAGTAACGAGTTGTCTCAGTGAGTGATTTGTTCAATTTCATGCAGTAGCCTTCCTCACCACATGGCAGGCGGCAGCTTCATAAGTTCAGTCAGCAGGACAGGAAACAGTATTGATTCGTTCACGACTCAACTCCTCGGCTGACGGGTCCTCGCACAGGAAACAGTATTGATTCGTTTATGACTCAACTCCTTGGGTCTTTGTTCATTTGTCACGTTTCAAATTCTACGTTTCATTTGACAGGCTGAAGAGCAGTAGGCACAACAGTTCGTTCACAAACCGGATCATTAATCTCATAGACTATTCTACCTTCAACAAGTTGGAAACCACAATCGACTCTCTAGATGCAGAAAAAGCATTTGATCGAGTGAACTGGAATTTTTAAACAAATTCGGGTTTGGGTCACACTTCATCAAATGGATAAGGATATTATATAGCTCCCCAAATGCAAGTGTCAGGACAAATGATCAAACTTCTCCAAGCTTCAGTCTGCAGAGAGGTACAAGACAGGGTTGCCCATTTTCTTCCTCATTTTTTGCTTTTTTCATCAAACCTTTAGCAGCTTCTATCAGACAAGATAGAAATATTAAAGGCATCCAATCCCAAAATATTGAGCATAAAATAAGTCTTTATGCTGATGATGTATTACTTTTCCTTCAGAACTCACAGACGTCTCTCACACACACGATCACACTCATAAATAAATTCTCAGCACTTTCTGACTACTCTATCAACTGGTCTAAGACCACAGTTCTGCCCATTAACTGTAGGGTCCAGAATATACCTGCAATCACTTTACAGTCAGGAAATATTAGATATTTAGGCATAAACATTTCCTCCAGGGTCTCAGAGCTAACAAACCTAAATTATGTTTTAAATTTTTCACAAGAACATCTTGTTTGGTCAGTTAAGTACTGAAAAGTCATTGATTTGGGCATACTTTAACATGTTAAAGGGGCTTTTGAAACTGTTATTTTTCACACAAAGGATTTTTCTGATGTGAAAGTGTATAGTAGAGGTCGGTTAAAAAACCTTTTTAAAAGAATTTGAGCTCATTCAAGGATAGTATGATGAGGGGCTGATATACTAACCTTTCCATATATATATATATATATATATAATTGTTTCACTGATGTTAATTTGTTTAAAATCTGGTCATTTCTAACATATGTATCGGCCCACAATTTCACAATCGGTGCCTCCAAAGTAAGTTCTTTCCTATACTCACATGAGTGAAGTGCACAGTGAATTAGAAGTTACTGAAGGCCTGTCAAAGGGAGCATTGGGCCCAGTATTCATTGTAAATGCCTTGTGATACGTCTTCGTAACACGTTTTATATAGTACAACCTGTCACTAAAGGAGCTCCACAGTTTGTCTGTCGTACTGCTTTGGTGGAGGTTGTGGGCCTTATAAATAAATTATATTCATATATTTATAGATTCTAAAGATATAGTGATTAAAAGAGGTTGACAACGCCACCTAGGTTTGAGAGCCCAAGACTCTAAAGACACGTACAGGTTCTTAATCAAAACAAGGTTTGAGCAGACTTAAAAAAACAGGAGTCTAACTGGTATTTTACAAGATTTATTGTCATAAAATAGGTAACCCAGCCCAAAATCTCCGCCAAGGATCCCACAGCCTCTGGATCATCTCACTCTCCAACTCTCTGGGGCAAGTGACAGACATCCAACTCTGGTGGTGGAACAAACCCTCAGTCACTCCAAAACACAAGAGTGAGGAAATATCAGTACTCACTGGTAGTCCACCTCCACCTCCACGGCCCTTGAAGAAGGCTCCGTACCCCCCATGCTCCCCGGGCGCTGTAATTGGCTGCCCCACTGCTCCAGTGTATGGCATCTGTCTCCATGAGTGTGTCACCCTGTGCATGTGTGTGTTCAACAGGTCCCAACCTGGATAGGTCAAATGCGGAGGAGTAATATTAAATTAAATAATTTTAGTTATTTACACTGATCCTCTATCATTCAAATGGTTATTAGTATGCCATGAGACTAAAGTGAAAGAAAGTTTACCAGTTTTGACAATAATTAAAACCAGATTCATTCTGCGGGAGGCTCCCTGGGGTTATAATTGCAAGACAGTTTCTCCTGAAATGCCTCAAGTCAAGATGAAGCACAGGTCTGCTACTCAGGCTTTGTGGACTCTTCTTTTATAACGAACCTTTACACAGAAAACTGTGAAAATGTCGTTCCTCCTCTCCAGTACCCCCGAATAGACCTTACCAGGGAGGCTGAGGAGTGTGATCCCGTTATTCCTGTCTGACACACATATTCTTACAATTTGAATTTATTGAAGTCTGTTAAAAATGAAAAATGTGTTTTTATGTCCAACAACGTTCTTTTAAATATTTGATGCTAATGATAAAAGCTCCAATGATGTCAGATTTTATGTTCAAAGCAGAACATGTGAAACAGCATAAAAAGTGAACGTTGACTTAACAGCATACATGTGTAACTGTGCTGTCGACACAGTGATGTAAACACCAGATAAAGAGAGAGAATGAGCTTTTACTGTCGGACTGTGTTGATTAAAGTGAGGACAGAAAACAACAGACTGAGCGAACAAAGAGAAAATCAGGAGCCTGCAGGGAAATCTTGCCCCACAGCTGAAAGTTTCTCCTTTAAACAGAGAAGTTTCAGTATTTTTCTGTTTTCACCACACTGCTGAATGAGTTCAGGTGTTGATGCTGTTCAGTGTTTCCTGAATCTTTCTGTTCTGTTGAAGAGTACTTTTTGTTGTAAATGATGTTGTCAGATTGGTGAATAAAATCTACTCTTTGTTCCACTGTCTTTATATAGAAAGTCCAAGATCTTTAATCCTTCCGCAGGCAAGAGGAAACATGGCTCTGATGAGGCTAAAGAACACGAGCAACAATTTACTAAAAGTTTATTGAACTTTTTGCATTGTTTCATTCCAACAAATACTCCTGCAGTTAAAGTGTTCCACACATACGTTATCTAACTTTTTAAACAAAATCACATGTATACATATATTTAATTTCTATTGAGAAATGCAGCAGAGCACCAGAGTTTCCTCATGTGTAAGAGGATGGAGGTGTGTTTGATGGGTCAAACACACAAAAAACACCTGGGCAGTCAGATCAAGCAGCTTTAAGCAGCTTGGTGGTTTTACTCTCTTTGGCTCCACTTTCTCAAGACGTCCTCTGCTGCGTCCAGAGTGGAGTCCTCCTGTTAGACACTAATTCATATGCTGATGTACATTCCAGCTGCCGTGACACTAAACAGGGAAACTCATCTTTTAACACCAGTAAAATCTATTCATTATTCAAATATTTTGACCTGTTTTGACTCCCCCTGTAAGCATGTAGTGTTCTAACACTTCACACTGTGCGGTCAATGCTTGTTCCTTTAAAAAAGGAGTGTATCAACTCTATGTAAGCACAGTGCATAAATGTGTACAATAAAAGGGGATATCAAACCCTCAACAATATCAAAAATACCTTATTTGTCTTTGGAAGAATAACTTTTGAAGAAAATGACCTTTTAATTGTTTCTTATTTTGATAAAAGAATCCAAACAAGTGCGTAATTTTTTTTTTCATGTTTTATTTTATTTAAACACATAAATCAATGTAATAATAATTTGTGTAGGATCTTATTCATATTCTTATTTGAATGACACAATAATGCTCTGAACAGTTGTGAGAACACCAGATTCTCACATGTGGGGATGCTTCCAGCATAAATCCCCACATCCTGAATCAGTTGTTCAGGATGAAAAGATAGAGTCGTGCAAAAGATAGATACATTTGAAGTATTTTTATTGATGTTACTGTAACAGGAGGTATAGAGATTTCATTGGATGACTAGTCTTGTGCGCGAATACTAAACGCTGCTGCTACTTTCTCTCTTGATGTTGTTGTATTTGTATTGTCTACGATGTTTTGGCGTCATATATTTTTTGAAGAGCCTCCACATTGAAGGCAGCTCTGGTCTTTCTTCTGAGGGGTTAAACTTGTCCACTGCTTGTTCTGGTACTGCAAGTTGAAGAGACAAGTCTTCTGTGGTATGTAAGGGGTTTGATGTTGGAGAGTCCTCTGACTGTTTAGAGGCTGGTTCCATTTCGATGACAATGAAAGTTCTTTCTTGATTTTGCTTTGGAAGTGGTTCTTGGACAACGATCAGTGATGAAATGTCCTCCGTGTCTTGAGTTTCCTGCATGACTTCAGACTGGTCGTTCTTTATAATGGTCTCTACCGTCTTTTTGCTTTCGCGCCGACGCTTTTTAGAGGAAACTTTCTCCTTTGGTGGCTCTGAGACATCTTTTGGTTGTGGGACTAATTCCATTTCGATGTCACTCACCAGCTCTGGGACCACGTCTGGTTGTGGCACTCCAGCCTGATGAGCCAAATCTGATGGAATCACTTCCTGTGAGTCTTCAGAAGCCCTTTCTATTTCCTTTTCTTCCATGGGTTCAGAAATCTTCTCTGGTTCCTGGATATAAATCGGTGATGAAATGTCCTCCGTGTCTTGAGGTTCCTGGATGACTTCAGGCAGGTTCTTTACAATGGTTTCTGGCATCTTTTTGTTCTTGCGCCGACGCTTCTTTGATGTAACGTTCTCTTTTGGTGGCTCAGGGATCCCTTGTGGTTCTGTTTTGTTGACTCCATCCACTTCTGGATTCGATACTTCCACTTGTGAAGCCAGCTCTTCTACAGTTATGTTCTTTGGTGGAAGACGTATCTGATCTAAATGGAGTTCTGGGAGGATGTACAGCTCTGTTTTTTCTTCTGGCTTGATGATGAGGGATAGAAATACAGCCTTCATAAGTTCTGCCACCTTCTTTTCCTGTGTCTTTGCTTCCTCCTCCTGTGCCTTTAGTTTGGAGGCAAGATCAATATTGGAGGCAGTCTTTTCTTTGAGTTGTTCTTTCAAGCTCTCTACCTCTTTTACAACTGACTGATATTCAGTTTCAGATACTGGTGGTTTCAGTGTTTCAATCAATTCTGCAATTACGTCATTGCATTCCTTGAGCTCCTGCTCACACTTTTCACGGAGATGACGCTCACACTTCAAACAGTTTTCCAGGTCCTTGAGTTTTTCCTCAGAAATGGAGCAGCTATTCTCTGCTGCGACTCTTCTGTCTTTTTCTCGTGTTAGAAAGAAATTCTTTTTCAGCAGCTTAGTCCTGACAATATCCATCCGATGGTATAAATAGTTGATCTTGTCCTTATTATGTTGGTAAGATTCCTGTAATTTTTCTGATCCATAATCATCGTCGGCAGCAGAGGCATTAGAGGGAGTCTCCTCGGTTTGTGAAATTGGAAACTTCCACGTGACGCGACGAACTTTGGAGGCCTGGGGATGATCCTGCACAAGCTGGACGTCCTCGGAATGAGGAGTCACAGCCGCAGCAGAGACCTGGGATTGTTCCTTTTCCAACACGTCCAACATTTCTGATCTGTTGGTGGGTTCCTCCAAACTTTCATCACTGCCAAAAGTAATGTTATATTTGTAGGACGCCTGAGATTGTTCTTTTTCAAACAGGTCATTTTCTAGGTTTGATTTTAAAATTTCTCGCCTGTTGGTGGGTTCCTTATAACTTTCCTTACTGACAAAAGTAATGTTATAATTGTAGGACGCCTGAGATTGTTCTTTTTCAAACAGGTCATTTTCTAGGCTTGATGTTAAAATTTCTTGCCTGTTGGTGGGTTTCTTATAACTTTCATTACTGCCAAAAGTAATGTTATATTTGTTGGAGGCCTGGGCTTGTTTGTCGGTTTGTGAATTTGGAAACTTCCACGTGACGCAACGTACTTTGGAGGCCTGGGGATGATCCTGCACCAGCTGGACGTCCTCGGAATGAGGAGTCACAGCCGCAGCAGAGACCTGGGATGGTTCTTTTTCCTCTTCGTCATTTACTGTTTGAGGAGACGGGGAATCCTCAGAGGCCTGGCATTGTTCTTTTTCACACAGCTCATTTTCTGACCTGTTGGTGGGTTCCTCATAACCTTCATTATCGCCAAAAGTAATGGTATATGTGTAGATATCCTCAGGTAAATCGTCCTCTACCATGTCACACCACTGAAGTGGAGCAGATGATATCTTGGTTTGACTCATTTTGCTTGTTGTTTTTAAGAGCTTGTCAAAATGACTATTTAAGATAGTAATTAAGTGTTGTTTTTAATAGTTTGTCAAAATTACTATTTAAGATAGTAATTAAGTGTTGTTTTTTTAGACGATGTGAAAACCGTTTGCTGTGACTTTCAAATTCGCTTCGAAAACTGGACGTGTTTCTTCAGATAAACTCCTGACGAACTGTGAAATAGGAGGGAAAATGTCTGGCCTATATAACATTTGTGATGTCAAACAACATCAGTGGTGACATCAATTGTGATGTCAAACAACATCAGTGGTGACATCAATTGTGATGTCATCATCAGTGATGACCAGAAGAGAGATTGTGATGTCATCAGTGATGTCATCAGTGATGACATCACAATTTAGTGATAAGACTAAAAAAGAGCAATGGCATTCCGTTCTCAGTCACCATCTTGTGTGTTGTTTTGCTCTCTTGTTCAGTTTTATGATTAAACATTTTTAAACTTTTTTCTGTGAAATCTCAAAATATTATTGTCCAGGTCAGTTTTAATGCATTCATTGTATGTTATGGTACTCACGACTGCTTTCTTCATGCCTCCACTGGAAAATTGGACCTCATTCTGTGATGATCTGCAGGTTTGAAGGCCTCTGTTCTGTCTCTCTTCTGGTCTGTGATTCCAACCACAGATTCTGAATGGAATTGAAGTCCGGATTCCAGAATGTTGATTTTTGTTCTCTGTTAATCACTTGACGACTTCAGCTGAATACTTCATGTCACTGTCACGTTGGAAGGTCCACTTCTGCCAGTTTTCAGCAACCAGTGTAATGTTTCCCACTAGCAGTGTTTTCCAAGACAGAATAATGTCAGTTTTTAAAATGTTTCCAAAATAAACCTTTTTCCACATTCAAACTGAAGCAGACACCCTTTCCACTTTTAAGATTAGGCTTAAAACTTTCCTTTTTGATAAAGCTTATAGTTAGGGATGGCTCAGGTGATCCTGAAACATCCCATAGTTAAGCTGCTATAGGATTAGACTGCTGGGGTTCATCTGTCCCACCTTTCCTCACTTTGTTCTCTTTTTCCCCATTTAAAAAAGCCTCAAAATAAAAGTGAGTTTTAGGTGGCTACAATAGAATAGAATAGAATAGAATAGAATAGAATAGAATAGAATAGATAAATATTTTATTCATCCCCCAGTGAGGGAAATTCAAATTAGTCAAGTAGCTCATTAAAATATAAATATTTCCAATGATTGTATATTAGACAACAACAACAATCATAATAATAATCAATGACTAATTAAATAAATTTGAGAAGAACATGTCAGCAGTCGCTGTTAAAAAGCCTTATGGCTGTGGGGACAAAGGACCTCCTGAACCTCTCAGTCCTGCAGTTCAGTGAGATGAGCCTCTCACTGCAGCTGCTCCTCTCTCCTGCCAGGATGCTGTGGAGAGGATGTTTATTGTTCTCCAAAACAGAATATGATTTCCTCCTCATCCGTTGCTCCACCACAGCACCGAGAGGGTCGAGCCTTCTGCCTACCACAGAACAAGTCTTTTTCACCAGTTTGTCCAGGCACCTTGTTAGAATTAAAATTAACTAACAGACAACGGCATGAAACCAAGAAATCCCTCAGAGGCCTCAGTATTTTACTTGCAAGGGGAGAACAACACCCGAACCTACTCTCTGCAGATTCACAAGAGTTCTCCAACGAGTGGTTGCTTCCCTTGCTCTTTTATTAGGTGACACACACACACACACATACATACAATCCCCTATGTGCCCAGGTCTGGCATATCTCCTTAGTTTGGAGGCATCTCCTTATTTGGGGAGCTATAAAGATAACGATCAGTGGGGAGACAACATTCCTTCTTCTTCTCCTTGTGAAGTTTTGATATGAACTGGCCTCTCTGGCTGTGACTTTTATTTAATGATAAAAAGCAAACTTTTCTGACACACCTACAGTTTTTGTCTTAAGTGCAACTCCCCCAGCAGACAACAGCATTGAACAGTGCATAGGAGTGATCAAACATGCATTTCATATCTCTACAGACATGAGCCGTCTAGGGAAGAAGAGACGGCTCAGGCCAATCTGAACACTGAACGCTAAGGACAAACTTTTTCCTTTGCGCCTTTGATTATGAGCGAATATATCCAACTAATGTGTGAGTCATTTTGTCATCATCACCCGTCTTGCATAGGTACTGTACTTTTCAGCAGCATTAGATTTCTAAGATAATGCGTCATTTGGAAGGTCAGACATGATAGTTTGTAGTATATTGGGTCCAAACTGTCTATCAAGGCAGACAGCATGAGGGTATGTTTACAGACTGTGTTTGGATCTAAATGTGTCTTTATTCTGTATGAACCTGCCATTGTCTCACTGCTCTTTGTATCAATAATGCAGATCAGGACCACTGAGCTCCTGCACGGAATCCCTGATTGTTCAGCAAATATTTAAAGTCAGAGTGAACATTCCCGGTTTCCCCAATTGTCACTGTCAAGTACAGTCAAATGTGCTAAAGTTGATGTTTTCTTGGCACATTTACTTTTCACCAGGGGAGAAGTGCTGCTGAGCAGAATTTTTACTTCCATAAAGATTCAAGTTGCATACACATAATTAACCTCTTGGTGACTGAATGATTAATAGAGGTCCATAATTCATGCATTACTTTAGAAAATTCCTAAGATTGCTGCAGAGCAGCATGATTCTCCAGAGAAACCTAATCTGAGCTGCACTGTCACCACTCCTGCAGCACTCTCTCCAGAAGATGGAGACCTTGTGCCAGTGTAGAGATTCCTGCCCGAGCACCAAAGATATCACAGTTAAAAGTCTCAGATGATAAGGAGTTGTTGGTGAAAATATAATGAAGCATCTCAAAAATGTTTTAACCACATTTTCACATTTTTCTGTGTAAGGGTTTGTTATAAAAGAAGAGTCCACAAAGCCTGAGTAGCAGACCTGTGCTTCATCTTGACTTGAGGGATTTCAGGAGAAACTGTCTTGCAATTACAACCTCAGGGAGCTTCCCGCAGAATAAATCTGGTTTTAATTATTGTCAAAACAGTTCAACTTTCTTTCACTTTAAGAGACCACTGTAATATACACAGTTTCATGGAATACTAATGACCATTTGAATGATAAAGAATCAATGTAAGTAACTAAGATGACTTTATTAAGATTACTTTATTGTCAAGTAGTCACACGAAATTACTCTCCGCATCTGACTCATCCGGGTTGGCACCTGTTGAACACACACATGCACGGGGTGACACACTCAGCGCCCAGGGAGCATGGGGGGTACGGAGCGGCGAGATTAGGAATGGAAGGTTATTGGAGGACCCACTCTAACCACAGAGCCTGATAGGTTGTGGGTACAGTGGCACACGTTACACCGGCGGCTCCTGGGTACGGGGACCATTATGAAGAATTGAATCTCTGCACCATGCAAATCAAAGATGTCAGATGACACCAAACGAAAAAACAAAAAATAAGGAAGAGGTAAATCTGAAATGGTTGTTAAAAAACCATCTGAGGTTGCCGTGACAAAGTGACAGGATAACAAGGCAGTCTTGATGGCCTCCACTGTCCGTGGGATACAGCCCCAGGACAGTTGCATGAGATGGTCAACAAAAGAGAAGCTCCATGTTACTGTAACTCGACCAGCTGTTGTAGCTGAATACAACAAAAACATGGGCGGCTTCGGTTTGTGCGACCGCATGATCAGCTTCTATCCAATGTCAAGCCGCACAAGAAAATGGACCTGCATTTTGTTGACCTGGCAGCTGGATCGAGTACAGGTCAGACCACCAAGTCTCTGGAAAACCAGAGAAAGAGAGGCTGCAGTATTTCGACTTCAAACTGCTGCTGGCTGAGGAGATGATTGCTCAGGCACAGGGAGATCACAAGGCTGACAATGTGGCCAGTGATGATGAAGAGATGAGTACTGATGAAGAGTACATTCCAACAAAGAAGAGGAGGCCTGTTGAACCTCAGCCCAATGCCAATGTCCAAAAATACAGGGCAGTCCATTTGCCAAAGATGGAGGAGGCTGCTCATTCATCACGGTGCAGAAGAGAGGGATGCAAAGGGGACACATATGTCAAGTGCATCAAGCATAACATGTTTCTGTGTGTTTCAAAGGCCAAAAACTGTTTCCTGTTGTACCATTCATGATACACTGTGATTTGGAGCTGTATGTGATGCCGTAAATTTGAGTATTCAAACATTGTTGGGTGTTTTGCTAAGTTTAAATTCTTGTTCAAATGTTTATTGTGGGGAGTACCAGTAAGGATATTCCAGTAAATATGTGTTTATTTTGGTGCCATGTTTAACTAACCCTGTTTGGTAGTTTGAAGAGTTGACAGTGAGAAATTGCGATAGTATAGGTCAGACAGAAATGTGCTGATTTCCTCCCTCATGTAAAATAGCCAGATCATTCAGATGTCTTCATCTATTTTAATGTTTATGAAATAAGAAGATTTTTTAAAAGAAATCCACATGAAAATGAATTCGGTATTATAACATTACATCATTACATTTTATATCAAACAAGACCCGATGTCCACCACAAGGGACAGTCCAGAAAAAATAAATGAACAATGTTTTTGAAAAAAAATTGTTGCAGTATGTTTCTTTCAACCACAATACTTAAATTATCATAAAAATATCAAAAAAGCAAAACTTGTTTCCTCTGGGTCTCTCATGGCATACTAATAACCATTTGAATGGTAAAGAATCAATGTAAGTAACTAAGATGACTTTATTAAGATTACTTTATTGTCATGTAGTCACACGAAATGACTCTCCGCATCTGACTCATCCAGGTTGGCACCTGTTGAACACACACATGCACGGGGTGACACACTCAGCGCCCAGGGAGCATGGGGGGTACGGAGCGGCGAGATTAGGAATGGAAGGTTATTGGAGGACCCACTCTAACCACAGAGCCTGATAGGTTGTGGGTACAGTGGCACACGTTACACCGGCGGCTCCTGGGTACGGGGACCATTATGAAGAATTGAATCTTTGCACCATGCAAATCAAAGATGTCAGATGACACCAAACGAAAAAACAAAAAATAAGGAAGAGGTAAATTGCACCTTTTCTTACCCATTTTTCAGTAATTATGGGTGGAAATTCACACCTTCTTGCAGCTGAACACCTCCTCTCCCACTTATGATCATGTGTGGTTTGATATTCGAAAATTTTCTTTCATGTTTTCTAGCAATTATTGATGGACATTCAGACCTTCTTTCAGCTGAACACCTCCGCTTCCGCTTTTGATTGTGTATAGTCGGGCTTTCGAGCCTTTTCTTCCCCGGTTTTTACAAATTATGGTTGGACATTCAGACCTTCTTGCAGCCGAAAACCTCCGCTCCCTCTTTTAATCATACATTGTCGGGCATTCGCAGCTTTTCTTACCTGCTTTTTACAAACCAGGGTCGGACTTTCACATCTTTTAGTAGCCTAACACCTCCGCTCCCGTTATTGATTGTGTACAGTTGGGTATTTTAACCTTTTCTTACCCGCTTTTTACCAACTATGGTCTGACATTCACACCTTCTTGCAGCCGAACACTTCCGCTTCACCTTTTAGTGTTCTATGGGGTATTCACACCTTTTTTTTCACCGCATTTTATAGATTATGGTTGGAAATTCTCACCCACTCTCATCCGAAGACCTCTCCTCCCACTTTTGTTAATATATAGTCGGGCATTCGAACCTTTTCTTACCCGCTTTTTACAAATTATGGTCGAACATTCCCACCTACTTGCAGCCGAATACTTCCGCTCCACCTTTTAGTGATGTATGGTTGGCATTTGCACCTTTTCTTACCCTCTTTTTATACTGATTGCTGAAGATTAAGTTGTTCTTTCTCAAACTACAACATTTTTTTAATTGTTGAAACTTGATTTGAAGTGGATAAATAAGGAGGACAAACAGTTTTAAGTCAGGCTGATAGAAGGAATTAATTTTATAGCAAAATCTGTATTTCGTCATATGTCAAGAGATGCTTATTGCTGAAGAAGTTCTTTCTCATTCTACAAAGTACAACGTTGTTTATCGTTGAAACTTGATTAGACATGAATAAATATGAAGGACAAAGCAGTCTTAACTTGGTTTGAGTTAAGGAATTCGTTTTATAGTAGAATCCGAATTCGTGCATAACTCGTAAAATAGAGCTTATTTTCAGATTCCTGAAGAATGAGTCTGGTTCTTTCTCATAATACAAAGTTTGTTGTTTATTGTTGAAACTTCATCAGAAGTGAAGAAATAAGGACAAACCGTTTTAAGTAAGTTTGATAGAAGGATTTCATTTTATAGCAAAATCTGTATTCTTTCATATCTCCTGGAGAGAAGCTTATTGCTGAAAATTAGGTCTGGTTCTTTTTCATACTACAAAATACAGTGTTGTTTATTGTTGAAACTAGATTAGAAGTAGATAAATATGATGGACAAAGCAGTTTGAACTTGGTTTGAGAGAAGGAATTAATTTTATTGCAAAATCCGAATTCATGCATAACTCGTCAAATAGATAGTGATGTGTCGTTCGTGAGCGATTTGTTCGATATGAACTAATTTTTTATATGACTCGGGAGTAACGAGTTGTCTCAGTGAGTGATTCGTTCATTTTCATGCAGTACCCTTCCTCACCCCATGGCAGGCGGCAGCTTCATAAGCTCAGTCAGCAGGACACGAAACAGTATTGATTCGTTCACGACTCAACTCCTCGGGTGACGGGTCCTCGCACAGGAAACAGTATTGATTCGTTCATGACTCAACTCCTCGGCTGACGGGTCCTCGCACAGGAAACAGTATTGATTCGTTTACGACTAAACTCCTTGGGTCTTCGTTCAATTGTCACGTTTCAAATTCTACGTTTCATTTGACAGGCTGAAGAGCAGTAGGCACAACAGTTTGTCCACAAACCGGATTATTAATCTCATAGACTATTCTAGCATCAACAAGTTGGAAACCACAATCGACTCTCTAGATGCTGTGAGTGGGGATAGCCTTATAAGGAAATATCATGTATAACCGGCTTGCTCATTTCCGTGGTTGCAAAACAGCTTTATAAGGAGATATCTCTGAGAAAGACATGTTGTGAAACTAGGACCGCACCCACAACGGTCTTCTGAAAGTAACGCCTTATACAAGTACACACACGCACACACATAGAGGGAGAGACAAGATATTGACGCACACACATCTCATAAGGCGGAGACTGAACTCAAGTCTATATAACATCACACCCCTAGACAAAGACAGAGCTTTTCCGTACTTTGTGCTGTTCGCATGTATTGTACTGAACTGTTCTCCGCACTTTGCAAACTGCGTAAATAAAACTGTGTTGATTCTTATATCGTCTCATCTGTCTTCCTCCTTCACTGCATCAACGGACTCGGAAAGAGGTACAGGTTGACCTCAACAATGCAGAAAAAGCATTTGATGGAGTGAACTGGAAATTTTTATTCGCAGCATTAAACAAATTCGGGTTTGGGTCACACTTCATCAACTGGATAAGGATATTATATAGCTCCCCAAATGCAAGTGTCAGGACAAATGATCAAACTTCTCCAAGCTTCAGTCTGCAGAGAGGTACAAGACAGGGTTGCCCACTTTCTCCCTCACTTTTTGCTATTTTCATCAAACCTTTAGCAGCTTCTATCAGACAAGATAGAAATATTAAAGGCATCCAATCCCAAAATATTGAGCATAAAATAAGTCTTTATGCTGATGATGTATTACTTTTCCTTCAGAACTCACAGACGTCTCTCACTCACACGATCACACTCATAAATAAATTCTCAGCACTTTCTGACTACTCTATCAACTAGTCTAAGACCACAGTTCTGCCCATTAACTGCAGGGTCCAGAATATACCTGCGATCACTTTACAGTCAGGAAATAATAGATATTTAGGCATAAACTTTTCCTCCAGGCTCTCAGAGTTAACAAAGCTAAATTATGTGCAATTATTAAAGACTTATTAAAGAAAGCAGAGGACGATCTCTCTCGTTGGAAGTCCTTACCTATATCACTTATGGGGAGAGTTACAACCATTAAAATGATGATACTACCAAAAGTTAACTATTTGTTCTCAATGATCCCCATAAAACCATCTGCTACTTGGTTTAAGTCACTAGATTCATGCATCTCCAAATTTCTGTGGAAAAACAAACCACCACGTATTAGTTTAAAAACCCTACAGAAGACCAAGGACTGTGGTGGATTAGATTTACCTCATTTTCAGCACTATTCCTTAGCCAATAGGTTACAGTATATATCAAAATGGTTTAAACCTAGCCCAATAGATGAACCATGGATAAATATAGAACAAGCATTGTGTGATACTCTGGAAATCTCTGACCTGCCACTTATTAGTCAAAATATTTACATCAAAAGCGGAAGCGGAGGTGTTCGGCTGCAAGAAGGTGTGAACGTCCGCCCAAAGTTTGTAAAAACCAGTTAAAAGGTTCCAATATCCAACCAAACATAATCAAAAGCGGGAGCAGAGCTGTTCGACTGCAAGTAGGTGTGAATGTCAGATCATAATTTGCAAAAAGCTGATGAGAAAGGGTGAGAATGCCCGACTATACACCATCAAATGCGGGAGCGGAAGTGTTCGGCTGTGAATAGGTGTGAATGTCCGACCATAATTGCTGAAAAATGTTTAAGAAAAGGTGCGAATGCCCAACCATACATCATCAAAAGCAGGAGTTTATGTGTTCGGCTACAAGGTTTGAATGTCCTACCATAGTTTGTAAAAAGCAGTTAAGAAAAGGTTCGAATATCTAACCAAACATAATCAAAAGCGGGAGCAGAGCTGTTCGACTGCAAATAGGTGTGAATGTCAGATCATAATTTGCAAAAAGCTGATGAGAAAGGGTGAGAATGCCCGACTATACACCATCAAATGAGGGAGCGGAGTTGTTCGGCTGTGAGTAGGTGTGAATTTCCAACCATAATTGCTGAAAAATGTGTTAGAAAAGGCTAGAATGCCGGTCCATACATCATCAAAAGCGGGAGAGGTGGTGTTCGGCTGCAAGTAGGTGTGAATGTCCAGCCATAATTACTCACAAACGGGTAAGAAAAGGTAGTATTGCCAGACCATACATGATCAAAACAGGGGGCGGAGGTGGTTCAGCTGCAAGAAGGTGTGAATGTCCGACTAAAGTTTATAAAAAGCAGGTAAGACAAGGTGCGAATGCCCGACAATGTAAGATCAAAAGAGGGAGCGGAGGTTTTCGGCTGCAAGAAGGTCTGAATGTCCACCCATAATTCCTGAAAAATGGGTAAAAACAGGGTGCGAATGCCAGACCATACATCATCAAAAGCAGGAGTGGATGTGTTCGGCAACATGAAGGTTTGAATGTCCATCAATAATTGCTTTAAAACATGAAAGAAAATTTTCGAATATCAAACCGCACATGATCATAAGCGGGAGAGGAGGTGTTCCGCTGTAAGAAGGTGTGAATGTCCGACCATAGTTGGTAAAAAGCGGGTAAGAAAAGGTTAAAATATCCGACTGTACACAATCAATAGTGGGAGCGGAGTTGTTCGGCTACAAGAAGGTGTGAAAGTCCCATCATGGTTTGTAAAAAGCTTGTAAGAAAAGGTTCGAATGGCCGAATATATACCATCAAAAGTGGAAGCGGAAGTGTTCGGTTGCAAGAAGGTGTGAACGTCCGACCAAAGTTTGTAAAAAGCAGTTAAGAAAAGTTTTGAATATCCAACAAAACATAATCAACAGCTGGAGCGGAGTTGTTCGGCTGTGAATAGGTGTGAATGTCCGACCATAATTGCTGAAAAATGTGTTAGAAAAGACTAAAATGCCGTACCATACATCATCAAAAGCGGGAAAAGTGGTGTTCGGCTCCAAGTAGGTGTGAATGTCCAGCCATAATTACTCACAAACGGGTAAGAAAAGGTAGTATTGCCAGACCATACATGATCAAAAAAGGGAGCGGAGGTGGTTCAGCTGTGAGGTGTGAATGTCCGACTAAAGTTTCTAAAAAGCGGATAAGACAAGGTGCGAATGCCCGACAATGTATGATCAAAAGAGGGAGCGGAGGTTTTCGGCTGCAAGATCTGAATGTCCAACCATAATTTGTAAAAACCGGGGAAGAAAAGACTCGAAAGCCCGACTATACACCATCAAAAGCGGGAGCGGTGTTCAGCTGCAAGAAGGTCTGAATGTCCCACCAAAGTTTGTAAAAAGCAGTTAAGAAAAGGTTCGAATATCTAACCAAACATAATCAAAAGCGGGAGCAGAGCTGTTCGACTGCAAATAGGTGTGAATGTCAGATCATAATTTGCAAAAAGCTGATGAGAAAGGGTGAGAATGCCCGACTATACACCATCAAATGCGGGAGCGGAGTTGTTCGGCTGCAAGTAGGTGTGAATGTCCAGCCATAATTACTCACAAACGGGTAAGAAAAGGTAGTATTGCCAGACCATACATGATCAAAACAGGGAGCGGAGGTGGTTCAGCTGCAAGGTGTAAATGTCTGACTAAAGTTTGTAAAAAGCGGGTAAGACAAGGTGCGAATGCCTGACAATGTATGATCAAAAGAGGGAGCTGATGTTTTCGGCTGCAAGAAGGTCTGAATGTCTAACCATAATTTGTAAAAACCGGGGAAGAAAAGGCTCGAAAGCCCGACTCATGTATACTGAGGATGGGAGACTGGGTCAAAATGTTTTTATTTAATTTGTTGGCTTCCTTAGCTGGGGCAACTTTTTTGAACTGGCATTGTATAAATTGCTCTAATCTGTGTAATTATGAATTTGATTAGATTTTAATATTAATGTATTAATATAGGCTTGAATTGGACTATTTCTGCCTATATCTTTCCTTTTTGATAAAGCTTATAGACACTCTCTCCCCTGTGTTTCCCTATTCCAACAGGTATCCTTTGAATGGTGTTCTGGTGTTTTTCCCCCCTCTTTTCTGTCCTCTCAAACCCCAGCTGGTCGAGGCGGATGGCCACCCTTCCTGAGTCTAGTTCTGTCAGAGGTTTCTTCCTGTTAAAAGGGAGTCGTTCCTTTCCACAGTCGCCACAGGCACGCTCAGGACTGGAGATTGGACTGAAGACAAGTTTCGGTGCAATCTGTTGGTTTCCTTAGCTAGGATATTGTTTTTGAATTGGCTCTACGTGAATGAATTGGATTGTTTTAAAATTAATTAATTGGATTTCATTGGATTATGATTACAATGAAATGATTTCCAGTTGGCTTGAATTGGACTATGTTAATTAAGTTCCTTGAGATGACATTTGTTGTAATTTGAAGCTATATAAATAAAACTGAATTGAATTTAAATTAATTCCCTCTCGCCCGATGACTGCTGAGATAGGCTCCAGCCCCCCTGTGACCCTACTGACAGGTTAAGTGGGTATAGAAAATGGATGGATGGACTTAGAGATGGACTCTTAGAGATAAAACTTGTTTTGATTAGGAGCTTGGTAAATAAAACTGACAGGACAAGCCTGCAGCTGCAAGTTCAGCAAATATCCAGTAGGTAGCAGACTAACTCTATAGCAGATGCTTAATTTTTCACAAGAACATCTTGTTTGGTCAGTTAAGTACTGAAAAGTCATTGATTTTGGGCATACTTTAACACGTTAAAGGGGCTTTTGAAACTGTTATTTTTCACACAAAGGATTTTTCTGATGTGAAAGGTTATAGTAGAGGTCGGTTAAAAAACCTTTTTAAAAGAATTTGAGCTCATTCAAGGATAGTATGATGAGGGGCTGATATACTAACCTTTCCATATATATATATATATAATTGTTTCACTGATGTTAATTTGTTTAAAATCTGGTCATTTCTAACATATGTATCGGCCCACAATTTCACAATCGGTGCCTCCAAAATAAGTTCTTTCCTATACTCACATGAGTGAAGTGCACAGTGAATTAGAAGTTACTGAAGTTTATGTGGCCTGTCAGAGGGAGCATCGGGCCCAGTATTCATTGTAAATGCCTTGTGATACGTCTTCGTAACACGTTTTATATAGTACAACCTGTCACTAAAGGAGCTCCACAGTTTGTCTGTCGTACTGCTTTGGTGGAGGTTGTGGGCCTTATAAATAAATTATATTCATATATTTATAAATTCTAAAGATATAGTGATTAAAAGAGGTTGACAACGCCACCTAGGTTTGAGAGCCCAAGACTCTAAAGACACGTACAGGTTCTTAATCAAAACAAGGTTTGAGCAGACTTAAAAAAACAGGAGTCTAACTGGTATTTTACAAGATTTATTGTCATAAAATAGGTAACCCAGCCCAAAATCTCCGCCAAGGATCCCACATCCTCTGGATCATCTCACTCTCCAACTCTCTGGGGCAAGTGACAGACATCCAACTCTGGTGGTGGAACAAGCCCTCAGTCACTCCAAAACACAAGAGTGAGGAAATATCAGTACTCACTGGTAGTCCACCTCCACCTCCACGGCCCTTGAAGAAGGCTCCGTACCCCCCATGCTCCCCGGGCGCTGTAATTGGCTGCCCCACTGCTCCAGTGTATGGCATCTGTCTCCATGAGTGTGTCACCCTGTGCATGTGTGTGTTCAACAGGTCCCAACCTGGATAGGTCAAATGCGGAGGAGTAATATTAAATTAAATCATTTTAGTTATTTACATTGATCCTCTATCATTCAAATGGTTATTAGTATGCCATGAGACTAAAGTTAAAGAAAGTTTACCAGTTTTGACAATAATTAAAACCAGATTCATTCTGCGGGAGGCTCCCTGGGGTTATAATTGGAAGACAGTTTCTCCTGAAATGCCTCAAGTCAAGATAAAGCACAGGTCTGCTACTCAGGCTTTGTGGACTCTTCTTTTATAACGAACCATTACACAGAAATCTGTGAAAATGTGGTTCCTCCTCTCCAGTACCCCCGAATAGACCTTACCAGGGAGGCTGAGGAGTGTGATCCCGTTATTCCTGTCTGACACACATATTCTTACAATTTGAATTTATTGATGTCTGTTAAAAATTTTAAATGTTTTTTTATGTCCAACAACGTTCTTTTAAATATTTGATGCTAATGATAAAAGCTCCATGATGTCAGATTTTATGTTCAAAGCAGAACATGTGAAACAGCATAAAAAGTGAATGTTGACTTAACAGCATACATGTGTAACTGTGCTGTCGACACAGTGATGTAAACACCAGATAAAGAGAGAGAATGAGCTTTTTACTGTCGGACTGTGTTGACTAAAGTGAGGACAGAAAACAACAGACTGAGCGAACAAAGAGAAAATCAGGAGCCTGCAGGGAAATCTTGCCCCACAGCTGAAAGTTTCTCCTTTAAACAGAGAAGTTTCAGTATTTTTCTGTTTTCACCACACTGCTGAATGAGTTCATGTGTTGATGCTGATCAGTGTTTCCTGAATATTTCTGTTCTGTTGAAGAGTACTTTTTGTTGTAAATGATGTTGTCAGATTGGTGAATAAAATCTACTCTTTGTTCCACTGTCTTTATATAGAAAGTCCAAGATCTTTAATCTTTCCCCAGGCAAGAGGAAACATGGCTCTGATGAGGCTAAAGAACACGATCAACAATTTACTAAAAGTTTATTGAACTTTTTGCATCGTTTCATTCCAACAAATACTCCTGCAGTTAAAGTGTTCCACACATACGTTATCTAACTTTTTAAACAAAATCACATGTATACATATATTTAATTTCTATTGAGAAATGCAGCAGAGCACCAGAGTTTCCTCATGTGTAAGAGGATGGAGGTGTGTTTGATGGGTCAAACACACAAAAAACACCTGGGCAGTCAGATCAAGCAGCTTTAAGCAGCTTGGTGTTTTTACTCTCTTTGGCTCCACTTTCTCAAGATGTCCTCTGCTGCGTCCAGAGTGGAGTCCTCCTGTTAGACACTAATTCATATGCTGATGTACATTCCAGCTGCCGTGACACTAAACAGGGAAACTCAGCTTATAACAACAGTAAAATCTATTCATGGTTCAAATATTTTGACCTGTTTTGACTCCCCCTGTAAGCATGTAGTGTTCTAACCCTTCACACTGTGCGGTCAATGCTTGTTCCTTTCAAAAAGGAGTGTATCAACTCTATGTAAGCACAGTGCATAAATATGTACAATAAAAGGGGATATCAAACCCTCAACAATATTAAAAATACCTTCTTTGTCTTTGGAAGAACAATTTTTGAAGAAAATGACCTTTTAATTGACAAGCAAAACTGTTTCTTATTTTGATAAAAGAATCCAAACAAGTGCGTAATTATTATTTTTTTTCACGTTTTATTTTATTTAATCACATAAATCAATGTAATAATAATTTGTGAAGGATCTTATTCATATTCTTATTTGAATGACACAATAATGCTCTTAACAGATGTGAGAACAATGCACTGATACTTTCAGTCAGTGCAGTTGTTCAGGATGAAAAGATAGAGCCGTACAAAAGATAGATACATTTGAAGTATTTTTATTGATGTTACTGTAACAGGATGTATAGAGATTTCATTGGTTGACTAGTCTTGTGAGCGAAACTAAACGCTGCTGCTACTTTCTCTCTTGATGTTGTTGTCTTTGTATTGTCTACGATGTTTAGGCGTCATATATTTTTTGAAGCGCCTCCACATTGAAGGCAGCTCTGGTCTTTCTTCTGAGGGGTTAAACTTGTCCACTGCTTGTTCTGGTACTGCAAGTTGAAGAGACAAGTCTTCTGTGGCATGTAAGGGGTTTGATGTTGGAGAGTCCTCTGACTGTTTAGAGGCTGGTTCCATTTCGATGACAATGAAAGTTCTTTCTTGATTTTGCTTTGGAAGTGGTTCCTGGACAACGATCAGTGATGAAATTTCCTCCGTGTCTTGAGGTCCCTGCATGACTTCAGGCTGGTCATTCTTTATAATGGTCTACTCCGTCTTTTTGCTTTTGCGCCGACGCTTTTTAGAGGAAACTTTCTCCTTTGGTGGCTCTGAGACATCTTTTGGTTGTGGGACTAATTCCATTTCGATGTCACTCACCAGCTCTGGGACCACGTCTTGTTGTGGCACTCCAGCCTGATGAGCCAAATCTGATGGAATCACTTCCTGTGAGTCTTCAGAAGCCCTTTCTATTTCCTTTTCTTCCACGGTTTCGAAAATCTTCTCTGGTTCCTGGACGACGAAAGGTGATGAAATGTCCTCCGTGTCTTGAGGTTCCTGCATGACTTCAGGCTGGTTCTTTACAATGGTTTCTGGCATCTTTTTGTTCTTGCGCCGACGCTTCTTTTATGTAACGTTCTCTTTTGGTTGCTCAGAGATCGCTTGTGGTCCTGTTTTGTTGACTCCATCCACTTCTGGATTCGATACTTCCACTTGTGAAGCCAGCTCTTCTACGATTATGTTCTTTGGTCGAAGACATATCTGATCTAAATGGAGTTCTGGGAGGATGTACAGCTCTGTTTTTTCTTCTGGCTTGATGATGACGGATAGAAATACAGCCTTCATAAGTTCTGCCACCTTCTTTTCCTGTGTCTTTGTTTCCTCCTCCTGTGCCTTTAGTTTGGAGGCAAGATCAATATTGGAGGCAGTCTTTTCTTTGAGTTGTTCTTTCAAGCTCTCTACCTCTTTTACAACTGACTGATATTCAGTTTCAGATACTGGTGGTTTCAGTGTTTCAATCAATTCTGCAATTACGTCATTGCATTCCTTGAGCTCCTGCTCACACTTTTCACGGAGATGACGCTCACACTTCAAACAGTTTTCCAGGTCCTTGAGTTTTTCCTCAGAAATGGAGCAGCTATTCTCTGCTGCGACTCTTCTGTCTTTTTCTCGTGTTAGAAAGAAATTCTTTTTCAGCAGCTTAGTCCTGACAATATCCATCCGATGGTATAAATAGTTGATCTTGTCCTTATTATGTTGGTAAGATTCCTGTAATTTTTCTGATCCATAATCTTCGTCGGCAGCAGAGGCATTAGAGGGAATCTCCTTGGTTTGTGAAATTGGAAACTTCCACGTGACGCGACGTACTTTGGAGGCATGGGGATTATCCTGCACAAGCTGGACGTCCTCGGAATGAGGAGTCACAGTCACAGTAGAGACCTGGGATTACTCCTTTTCCAACACGTCCAACATTGCTGATCTGTTGGTGGGTTCCTCCAAATTTTCATTACTGCCAAAAGTAATGTTATATTTGTAGGACGCCTGAGATTGTTCTTTTTCAAACAGGTCATTTTCTAGGCTTGATGTTAAAATTTCTTGCCTGTTGGTGGGTTCCTTATAACTTTCGTTACTGCCAAAAGTAATGTTATATTTGTTGGAGGCCTGGGCTTGTTTGTTGGTTTCTGAATTTGGAAACTTCCACGTGACGCGACGTACTTTGGAGGCCTGGGGATGATCCTGCACCAGCTGGACGTCCTCGGAATGAGGAGTCACAGCTGCAGCAGAGACCTGGGATGGTTCTTTTTCCTCTTCGTCATTTACTTTTTGAGGAGACAGGTCATTTTCTGACTTGTTGGTGGGTTCCTCATAACTTTCATTATCGCCAAAAGTAATGGTATATGTGTAGAAATCCTCAGGTAAATCGTCCTCTACCATGTCACACCACTGAAGTGGAGCAGATGATATCTTGGTTTGACTCATTTTGCTTGTTGTTTTTAAGAGCTTGTCAAAATTACTATTTAAGATAGTAACTAAGTGTTGTTTTTAAGAGTTTGTCAAAATTAATATTTAAGATAGTAATTAAGTGTTGATTTTTTAGATGATGTGAAAACCGTTTGCTGTGACTTTCAAATTTGCTTCGAAAACTGGACGTGTTTCTTCAGATAAACTCCTGACGAACTGTGAAAAAGGAGTGAAAATGTCTGGCCTATATAACATTTGTGATGTCAAACAACATCAGTGGTGATATCAATTGTGATGTCAAACAACATCAGTGGTGACATCAATTGTGATGTCATCATCAGTGATGACCAGAAGAGAGATTGTGATGTCATCAGTGATGTCATCAGTGATGACATCACAATTTAGTGATAAGACTAAAAAAGAGCAATGGCATTCCGTTCTCAGTCACCATCTTGTGTGTTGTTTTGCTCTCTTGTTCAGTTTTATGATTAAACATTTTTAAACTTTTTTCTGTGAAATCTCAAAATATTATTGTCCAGGTCAGTTTTAATGCATTCATTGTATGTTATGGTACTCACGACTGCTTTCTTCATGCCTCCACTGGAAAATTGGACCTCATTCTGTGATGATCTGCAGGTTTGAAGGCCTCTGTTCTGTCTCTCTTCTGGTCTGTGATTCCAACCACAGATTCTGAATGGAATTGAAGTCCGGATTCCAGAATGTTGATTTTTGTTCTCTGTTAATCACTTGACGACTTCAGCTGAATACTTCATGTCACTGTCACGTTGGAAGGTCCACTTCTGCCAGTTTTCAGCAACCAGTGTAATGTTTCCCACTAGCAGTGTTTTCCAAGACAGAATAATGTCAGTTTTTAAAATGTTTCCAAAATAAACCTTTTTCCACATTCAAACTGAAGCAGACACCCTTTCCACTTTTAAGATTAGGCTTAAAACTTTCCTTTTTGATAAAGCTTATAGTTAGGGATGGCTCAGGTAATCAATGACAAATTAAATCAATTTGAGAAGAACATGTCAGCAGTCGCTGTTAAAAAGCCTTATGGCTGTGGGGAAAAAGGACCTCCTGAACCTCTCAGTCCTGCAGCTCAGTGAGATGAGCCTCTCACTGCAGCTGCTCCTCTGTCCTGCCAGGATGCTGTGGAGAGGATGTTTATTGTTCTCAAAAAAAGAATACGATTTCCTCCTCATCCTTTGCCCCAACACAGCACCGAGAGGATCTAGCCTTCTGCCTACCACAGAACAAGCCTTTTTCACCAGTTTGTCCAGGCACCTACAGTTTTGTCTTAAGTGCAACTCCCCCAGCAGACAACAGCATTGAACAGTGCATTGGAGTGATCAAACATGCATATCATATCTCTACAGACATGAGCCGTCTCAGAAAGAAGAGACGGCTCAGGCCCATCTGAACACTGAACGCTAAGGACAAACTTTTTCCTTTGCGCCTTTGATTATGAGCGAATATATCCTACTAATGTGTGAGTCATTTTGTCATTATCACCCGTCTTGCATAGGTACTGTACTTTTCAGCAGCATTAGATTTCTAAGATAATGTGTCATTTGGCAGGTCAGACATGATAGTTTGTAGTATTTTGGGTCCAAACTCTCTATCAAGGCAGACAGCATGAAGGGATGTTTACAGACTGTGTTTGGATTTAAATGTGTCTTTATTCTGTATGAATCTGCCATTGTCTCACTGCTCTTTGTATCAATAATGCAGATCAGGACCACTGAGCTCCTGCACGGAATCCCTCATTGTTCAGCAAACATTTAAAGTCAGAGTGAACATTCCCGGTTTCCCCAATTGTCACTGTCAAGTACAGTCAAATGTGCTAAAGTTTATGTTTTCTTGGCACGTTTACTTTTCACCAGAGGAGAGGTGCTGCTGAGCAGAATTTTTACTTCCATAAAGATTCAAGTTACATACACATAATTAACCTCTTGGTGACTGAATGATTAATAGAGGTCCATAATTCATGCATTACTTCAGAAAATTCCTAAGATTGCTGCAGAGCAGCATGATTCTCCAGAGAAACCTCATCTGAGCTCTACTGTCACCACTCCTGCAGCACTCTCTCCAGAAGATGGAGACCTTGTGCCAGTGTAGAGATTCCTGCCCGCGCACCAGAGACATCACAGTTAAAAGTCTCAGATGATAAGGAGTTGTTGGTGAAAATATAATGAAGCATCTCAAAAATGTTTTAACCACATTTTCACATTTTTCTGTGTAAGGGTTCGTTATAAAAGAAGAGTCCACAAAGCCTGAGTAGCAGACCTGTGCTTCATCTTGACTTGAGGCATTTCAGGAGAAACTGTCTTGCAATTACAACCCCAGGGAGCTTCCCGCAGAATAAATCTGGTTTTAATTACTGTCAAAACAGGTCAACTTTCTTTCACTTTAAAAGACCACTGTAATATACACAGTCTCATGGAATACTAATGACCATTTGAATGATAAAGAATCAATGTAAGTAACTAAGATGACTTTATTAAGATTACTTTATTGTCATGTAGTCACACGAAATGACTCTCCGCATCTGACTCATCCAGGTTGACACCTGTTGAACACACACATGCACGGGGTGACACACTCATGGAGACAGATGCCATACACTGGAGAGATGGGGCAGCCACTTCCAGCGCCCGGGGATTATGGGTGGTACGGAGTGGCGAGAGTAGGAATGGAAGTTATTGGAGGACCCACTCTAACCACAGAGCCTGATAGGTTGTGGGTACAGTGGGACACGTTACCCCGGCGGCTTTCGATTTGCTACCAAACATAGAACTGGTTGCAGAATAGTCGATAGAGAAAGTTTCCAACTTGGTTCTAAAGGACGGGGCCAAAGCCCGAAGAAAGAGGTATATATGCACACCATGTTCTGAAGACATGGCAGCAGTATGTCTGAGTTACCAACGATCTGTTGGTAAACACACTCTTCCCTGGGTGGGCTCGAACCACCAAACTTTCGGTCAACAGCTGAATGCGCTGGCCGATTGCGCCACAGAGACTCTATGGACAGTGTAATAATTGTGTCTAAAAATCATAAACCTTAAGTTAATTTTTGTCCTCTGTGCAGAACATGAGTCAGGCATAACTTATAAAATCTATCTGAGTCCTACTGTCCCTCTCAGAGGACATCCTGGGCTCTGTTTTGATGCCCCAGTTGTTGGGATCTTTTGAAAATGGCGGGAATTTCAACGTCCGTGTTTTACAGCAACAAGAGAGGTTAGTCGACAATGTTTTGCAGATATCATGTTTCTATTGTTAAAAATCTATTTTTTCTTTAATATCAAAGTCTTTACTTCAATTTAGTAACATTTTTATGAAGACACAGTATTTTTAACCCTTTAAAAACACAACCTCTATGTAATGTCCTTTGTAGTGGACATCAGGACTCCCATTTTTAATACATCAGGGAGCAGAGGGCTAAGTGAGGCAGAGAGGATTTTGCTATGAGTTGTGGATGGAGATTCAGATTTGATGAGATGGATGAGGCCCAGAGAGAGGAGGAAGATGAAAGTTCAGAGGAGGATACTGCAGCTGTTGAGGAGCCTGAGCCTGAGCCGAGAAACACCCATCGTGTGTTATGGATCAGTAGCAATGTGTAAGCTCTGGTTTTGATGTTTATTACAGTGTATAGCAATGGAAATGAGAGCAGTTTTAGTTCACACTCTTGTTCTAACACACACATTGAACTTATACCTCTCCTTTCTTTATCACTTAAGTTTCAACCCTATTGTGGAAGACAGCAATTCTAATGACAACACTGGACACATCCATCAGAACTGGAAGCCCTCTGACTACTTCCAACAGCACATCGATGACCAAGTTTTTAAAGAAATGTCAGAACGAACAAAAAATCCGGAGGTGTTGATCACTGGAGGAAGTCTAAAAACCACACCAGAGGAGCTGAAAACCTTCTTTGGCATGTCTATGTACATGGCATGACTCGGATACCCTAGGATCCGGATGTACTGAGCGGCGAAGACAAGGGTCCCAGTTATAGCTGATGCAATGAGTCGAGACAGATTCTTCAAGATCAGGCAGTCCATCAAAGTCACAAATGATCTTGACATCTCTGATGAGGAGAAGAAGCGTGATTCCCTCTGGAAGGTGAGACCTCTCTTAAACAGAGTTTCTGTTTAATCTGCCTAGGCCAGGGAAGGCATTTGTAGATGAGCAGATAATTCCATTCACAGGCCGGTGTCCTGTACGACAGTTTGTGCCCGGAAAACCAAACCCCACAGGACTGAAAGCATTTCTCCTTGCCAGTGCGAGAGAGACGCCGAGAGCGTGACCGGAGCTGCATCGCTTCCGCCTGTACCCCGTTGTTTGGTTCTGCCTCTGGCCAACAGGTGGAGGTGTCCACTCCAGCAGGTGCTCACACTCCTGTTGTCCTGCCCCCTCCTGAACCCATGCAGCTTGGACGAGCCAGATAGACTCCGACTGAGCGTCAACGAAGACTTCAGGCGAGGCTGTGTTTTTATTGCGGCCAACCCGGCCACGTTCGAGAGAACTGCCCCAATCTGCCAAAAGCCTGGGCTCACCTGAGGAGGGGGGGATCCAGGTGAGCCAAGATTCAGGTTTTTTCCCTTCCACACGTACTCAGTTGTCTGCCGTTTTGTTTTGTGACTCTAAGGAGGTGGCTATAAACCCGTTTGTGGATTCTGGGGCAGATGAGAATTTTATTGCCGCAGATTTTGTTAAACTACATAATATTCCTGTTGTGTCACTTACAGCACCTCGTAAGGTAAATGCTCTAGACGGTATGTTGTTGTCTGTAATTTCTCACCAGACTGTACCTTTATCTCTACTTATCTCTGGTAACCACCATGAGCTTATCAGTTTTTTTTATTATGCCTGCTCCTCATACTCCTGTGGTTTTAGGTCTCCCCTGGCTTAGACTGCACAATCCCAACATTGACTGGACACAGAGCACAATATTTAGCTGGAGTGTAGCATGCCACAATAATTGTCTTAGATCTGCTGTTCCAGCCTTGAGTCCTCCTGCCATAGTTCCTCCCGTCTCTCCTGATCTTTCTGGGGTTCCTCCTTGTTATCATAACTTGGCTGAGGTATTTAGCAAACATCAAGCTCTCTCTCTCCCACCACACCGTCCCTATGACTGCCACATAGACTTACTGCCTGGGTCCCCTCTCCCCTCCAGCCGCCTTTACAACCTCTCCCGTCCCGAGAGAGAGACTATGGAGAGGTACATAAAGGAGTCATTGGCAGCAGGTATCATTCACCCCTCTTCCTCCCCTGTAGGTGCTGGGGTTTTTTTTGTGTCTAAGAAAGACAAGACCTTGCGCCCCTGCATTGACTATCGTGGTCTGAACGCTATCACTGTCAAGAATAAATATCCCCTGCCACTATTGGATTCAGCTTTTCACTCCCTTCATCAAGCCACTGTCTTCTTCAAACTAGATCTTCGGAATGCATACCATCTTGTCCGTATTCGTGAGGGGGATGAGTGGAAAACGGCGTTCAACACACCTCTTGATCCATTTTGAGTACTTGGCCATGCCTTTTGGGTTAACTAATGCACCGGCAGTTTTTCAATCCTTAGTTAATGATGTACTCCGTGACATGCTCAACCGTTTTGTTTTTGTTTATCTGGACAACATTTTAGTTTTTTCTAGCACACTGGAGGAACATAGCAAGCATGTCAGATTAGTTCTCCAAAGATTGCTTGAGAAAAGATTATTTGTCAAGGCTGAGAAATGCGAGTTTCATGTCCAGTCAGTCTCTTTTTTGGGCTTTGTCATTGAAAGAGGTCAGATTCGCTGTGATCCAGCCAAGGTAAGGGCGGTGGTTGAGTGGCCAGTACCTGAGAACCGCAAGCAACTTCAGCGTTTCCTTGATTTTGCTAATTTTTACCGGCGCTTTATTAGGAATTTTAGTAAGGTGGCTGCTCCACTCACCCAACTTACCTCCACCTCCAGCCCTTTTACCTGGACCTCTGAAGCTGCCCAGGCATTCTCAAGACTTAAAGAGCTGTTTTCCTCTGCGCCTGTTCTCATCCACCCTGATACCTCTAAGCAGTTCGTAGTGGAGGTGGATGCCTCTGACAGTGGTGTGGGAGCAGTGCTTTCGCAGATCTCACAACAGAAGTTGCATCCGTGTGCTTATTTTTCTCGCCGGCTGTCTCCAGCTGAGCGCAACTATGATGTGGGTAACCGGGAGCTTTTAGCAGTCGTTCTGGCATTAGAGGAGTGGAGACACTGGCTGGAGGGAGCAGAAATTCCATTTGTGGTTTGGACGGACCATAAGAACTTGGCCTACCTTCAGCAAGCCAAACGTCTCAATTCTCGACAGGCCAGATGGGCACTTTTTTAGGCAGATTTAATTTTACTCTCTCTTATAGACCTGGTTCCCATAATTTAAAGCCTGATGCCCTTTCCCGTCAGACAGAGAGACAGCCATTGACTGATCCCTCTGAGCCTGTGCTCCCTCCAAGCTGTTTTGTGGGAGCGGTCCATTGGGAGGTTGAGCAGCAGGTTAAGAGGGCCCTTTCCCGTTGTCCCCGTCCAGAGATCGGACCACCTAACTCTTTGTTCGTTCCCGAGAACGTTAGGTCTCAGGTGCTGCAGTGGGGGCACTCCTCCAGATTGGCCTGCCATCCTGGGGCGGCACGCACACTTGAGCTTATTCGACAGCGGTCCTGGTGGCCCACGCTGGTCTGTGACACCAATCAGTTTGTGGCAGCGTGCTCTGTCTGTGCCCGAGGGAAGGCCTCGCACCAACGGCCCGCTTGCTTGCTGAACCCTCTCCCCATTCCCTCACATCGCGTAGGATTTTGTCTCTGGTCTACCTCCTTCTGCAGGTAACTCTGTCATCCTTACTATTGTCGATCGTTTTTCTAAGGCTGTGCATTTTGTACCACTGTCGAAGCTCCCTTCTGCTCTGGAGACTGCTGAACTCTTGGTTCATCATGTTTTTCGTCACCATGGTATCCCCATGGACATCGTTTCTGATCGGGGACCCCAGTTTTTTTCCCAGGTTTGGCGAGCGTTCTGTGGCGCATTGGGGGCGAGGGTTAGTCTATCGTCTGGGTACCATCCTCAGTCGAACGGCCAGACAGAACGGGCCAACCAAGACCTGGAGGCCGCTTTAAGATGTGTGTGTGCACGTAACCCATCCTCCTGGAGTGTTCAGCTACCGTGGGTGGAGTATGCTCATAACAGTCTCTCCACATCTGCTACTGGTATGTCGCCATTCATGGTAATGTATGGTTTTCAACCCCCTTTGTTCCCTTCCCAGGAGGATGATGTGTCCGTCCCTTCTGTTCAGGAACACTTGCGACGAGTTCGCAGAGTGTAGGCGTTCGCCCGCTCCTAATTATCAGCCTGGGCAGATGGTGTGGTTATCCACCAGGGACCTGCCTTTGCAGGTAGAATCCCGTAAGCTGTCCCCTCGTTTCATTGGTCCTTTTCCAGCGGTCAGAATCATTAATCCCTCGGCTGTGCGCCTTAAGCTCCCAGACTCCCTTAAGGTACACCCCACGTTTCATGTGTCCCTCTTAAAGCCAGTCACCTCTTGTGCACTTGGTCCTCCAGCTGAACCTCCTCCTCCCCCCCCTGGTCGTGGATGGCCATCCTGCTTACTCAATTAATCGGATTCTGAATGTCAGACGTCGAGGCAGGGGTTTCCAGTATTTGGTTGACTGGGAGGGTTATGGGCCGGAGGAATGTTCTTGGGTTCTTGGGCGCTGGCTATGTGGGAGGGCAACCCCCAGCTCTGCTCCTCCTACCGGCGGTTCGTGGTGGAGATGAGAGGGGTCTTCGACCATCCTGTTCGTGGTAAAGAGGCGGGCAACCGACTGCTCTCACTACGCCAAGGCTCCAGGTCAGTAGCCGACCCGCTTACCCGCCAGACCATACATGATCAAAACAGGGAGCGGAGGTTGTTCAGCTGCAGGGTGTGAATTTCTGACTAAAGTTTGTAAATAGCGGGTAAGACAAAGTGCGAATGCCCGACAATGTATGATCAAAAGAGGGAGCGGAGGTTTTCGGCTGCAAGAAGGTGTGAACGTCTGACCAAAGTTTTTAAAAAGCAGTTAAGAAAAGGTTCGAATATCCAACCAAACATAATCAAAAGCGGGAGCAGAGCTGTTCGACTGCAAGTAGGTGTGAATGTAAGATCATAATTTGCAAGAAGCTGATGAGAAAGGGTGAGAATGCCCGACTATACACCATCAAATGCGGGAGCGGAGGTGTTCGGCTCTGAGTAGGTGTGAATGTCCGACCATAATTGCTGAAGAATGTGTTAGAAAAGGTAAGAATGCTGGACCATACATCATCAAAAGCGGGAGAGGTGGTGTTCGGCTGCAAAAAGGTGTGACTGTTCGACTAAAGTTTGTAAAAAGTGGGTAAGACAAGGTGCGAATGCCTGACAATGTATGATCAAAAGCGGGAGCGGAGGTGTTCTGCTGCAAGAAGGTCTACATGTCCATCAATAATTGCTAGAAAACATGAAAGAAACTTTTCGAAAATCAAACCGCACATGATCATAAGTGGGAGAGGAGGTGTTCAGCTGCAAGGTGTGAATGTCCACCCATAATTCCTGAAAAATGGGCAAAAAAAAGGTGTGAATGCCCAACCATACATCATCAAAAGCAGGAGTGGAAGTGTTCGGCTACAAGAAGGTGTGAACGTCCAACCAAAATATGTAAAAAGAAGTTAAGAAAAGGTTCGAATATCCAACCAAACATAATCAAAAGCGGGAGCAGAGCTGTTCGACTGCAAGTAGGTGTGAATGTCAGATCATAATTTGCAAAAAGCTGATGAGAAAGGGTGAGAATGCCCGACTATACATCATCAAAAGCGGGAGCGGAGTTGTTCGGCTGTGAGTAGGTGTGAATCTCCGACCATAATTGCTGAAAAATGTGTTAGAAAAGGTAAAAATGCCGGTCCATACATCATCAAAAGCGAGAGAGGTTGTGTTCGACTGCAAGTAGGTGTGAATGTCCAGCCATAATTACTCACAAACGGGTAAGAAAAGGTAGTAGCCAGACCATATATGATCAAAACAGGGAGCGGAGGTGGTTCAGCTGCAAGAAGGTTTGAATGTCAAACTAAAGTTCAAATATATTAACAAAAGCGGGAGGAGAGGTCTTCGGATGAGAGTGGTTGAAAATTTCCAACCATAATGTATAAAATGCGGTGAAAAAAAAGGTGTGATAGAACACTAAAAGGTGGAGCGGAAGTGTTCGGCTGCAAGAAGGTGTGAATGTCCGACTATATTTGGTGAAAAGCAGGTGAAGCAAGGTCTGAATGCCCAACCTTACATCATCAAAAGCAAGATCAGAGTTGTTTGGCTGCAAGAAGGCCATAGTTTGCCAAAAGCGGGTAAGGTGCGAATGTCCGACTAAATATCAACAAAATTTGGGGCGGAGGTCTTCGGATGCAAGTGGGTGTGAATATCCCACCATACAAGTATGGTGGGTGGAGAGGAAGCTGTGAATAGCCGACCATAGTTTGGAAAAAGCGGGTAAGAAAAGGTTTGAATGCCCGAACATACACCATCAAAAGAGGGAGCGGAGGTGTTCCGCTGTACGAAGGTGTGAATGTCCAACCATACTTGGTAAAAAGCGGGTAAGAAAAGGTTAATATACCCGACTGTACACAATCAATAGCGGGAGCGGATGTGTTCGGCTACAAGAAGGTGTGACAGTCCGACCATGGTTTGTAAAAAGCCGGTAAGAAAAGGTGCGAATGTCCGACAATGTATGATCAAAAGAGAGAGCGGAGGTTTTCGGATACACGAAAGTTTGAATGTCCTACCATAGTTTGTAAATAGCGGGTAAGAAAAGGTTCAAATGCCCGACTATACACCATAAAAAGCGGGAGCGGAGGTGTTCCGCTGTAAGACGGTGTGAATGTCCGACCATAGTTGGTAAAAAGCGGGTAAGAAAAGGTTAAGATACCCGACTGTACAAAATCAATAGCGAGAGCGGAGTTGTTCGGCTACAAGACGGTGTGAAAGTACGACCATGGTTTGTAAAAAGCAGTTAAGAAAAGGTTCGAATATCCAACCAAACATAATCAAAAGCGGGAGCAGATCTGTTCGACTGCAAGTAGGTTTGAATGTCCAGCCATAATTAATCACAAACGGGGGAAGAAAAGGTAGTATTGCCAGACCATACATGATCAAAACAGGGAGCGGAGGTTCAGCTGCAAGGTGTGAATGTCTGACTATAGTTTGTAAAAAGCGGGTAAGACAAGGTGCGAATGCCCGACAATGTATGATCAAAAGAGAGAGCGGAGGTGTTCGGCTGCAAGGTCTGAATGTCCAACCATAATTTGTAAAAACCGGGTAAGAAAAGGCTCGAAAGCCCGACTATACATCATCAAAAGCGGGAGCGGAGGTGTTCAGCTGCAAGAAGGTGTGAATGTTCGACTAAAGTTTGTAAAAAGCTGGTAAGACAAGGAGCGATGTCCCGACATTGTATGATCAAAAGCGGGAGCGGAGGTGTCCAGCTGTGAGTAGGTGTGAATGTCCGACCATAATTGCTGAAAAATGTGTTAGAAAAGGTTACTGGACCATACATCATCAAAAGCGGGAGAGGTGGTGTTCGGCTGCAAGAAGGTGTGAAAGTCCAACAATGGTTTGTAAAAAGCGGGTAATAAAAGGTTCGAATGCCCGAATATACATCATCAAAAGCGGAAGCGGAGGTGTTCGGATGCAAGAAGGTGTGAACGTCCGACCAAAGTTTGTAAAAAGCAGTGAAAAGCGAGAAAAAGCTTTTCGTGAGTTTTGCATGATTTGGGATTTTGCTTATAAAATGCATTACTTCACTCAAACTATGTTAAAACTGATTTGTCCTTCATATTTACCATGTCTAGAAAGATTTAAACAAAAAAACAACGTTGTACTTTGCAGTAAAAGAAAGAGCAAATCTAAAGTTTCAGGAATCCGAGTATAAGCCTGCTTTCATGAGTTCTGCACGATTTCGGATTTTGCTATAAAATGAATTGCTTTGCTCAAACCAAGTTAAAACTGCTTTGTCCTTCCATATTCATCAATGTCTAGATCGACTTCAACAAAGAAAAACATTGGACTTTGCAGTAGAAGAAGTTGAAATCCATCTACACATTGATAAATACGAAGGACAAAGCAGTTCCCACTTGCCCATAAGAAAATAAGCTTATTCTCGGATTCCTGATCCTTCAGTTTTGCTCTTTCTTCTACTGCAAAATACAATGTTGTTCTTTGTTGAAGTCGATCTAGACATTGATAAATATGAATGAAAAAGCAGTTTTAACTTGGTTTGAGTGAATGAATTCATTTTATACATAAAATCCGAAATCGTGCAGAACTCATGAAAATAAGCTTATTCTCGGATTCCTAAAACTTTTGATTTGCTCTTTCTTTTATTGCAAAGTACAACGTTGTTTTTTTGTTTAAATCTATCGAGACATTGATAAATATGAAGGTAAAAGCCGTTTTAACATAGTTTGAGTGAAGGAATTAATTTTATAGATAAAATCCCAAACCATGCAGAACTCCTCAAAAGGGGCGTATGGCTTAATCACAAGTGTTGCTCTTTCTCATTCAGGGTAGTATGAGGAAGTTTATGCTTGAAATATATGTAGAAATGGGTACATATGAATGACAAAGCAGTGTTAACTTAGTTTGCGTGAAGGAATTCATTTTATACATAAAATCCGAAATCGTGCAGAACTCATGAAAATAAGCTTATTCTCGGATTCCTAAAACTTTTGATTTGCACTTTCTTTTACTGCAAAGTACAACGTTGTTTTTTGTTGAAATCTATCTAGACATTGATAAATACCAGTCGAAACTCTGCTGCCGCTTTTGATCATTTATGGTTGGGCATTCTTACCTTTTCTTACCCGCTTTTTACAAATTATGATCTTACATTCACACCTACTTGCAGTCGAACACCTTCTCATCCACTTATGATCATGTGCGGTTGGGCTTTCGCACCTTTTCTTACCCATTTTTCAGTAATTATGGGTGGACATTCAGACCTTCTTGCAGCCGAAAACCTCCACTCCTCTTTTGATCATACATTGTCGGGAATTCACACCTTGTCTTACCCGCTTTTTACAAACTTTAGTCGGACATTCAAACCTTCTTGCAGCTGAACCACCTCCGCTCCCTGTTTTGATCATATATGGTCTGGCAATAGTACCCTTTCTTACCCGTTTGTGAGTAATTATGGCTGGACATTCACACCTACTTGCAGCCGAACACAACCTCTCCCGCTTTTGGTGATATATGGTCCGGCATTCTTACCTTTTCTAACACATTTTTCAGCAATTATGGTTGTAGAATCACACCTACTCACAGCCGAACAACTCCGCTCCCACATTTGATAGTGTATAGTCGGGCATTCTCACCCTTTCTCAACAGCTTTTTGCAAATTATGATCTGATATTCACACCTACTTGCAGTCGAACAGCTCTGCTCCCGCTTTTGATTATGTTTGGTTGGATATTCGAACATTTTCTTAACTGCTTTTTACAAACTTTGGTCGGACGTTCACACCGTCTTGCAGCCGAACACCTCCGCTTCCGCTTTTGATGGTATATAGTCGGGCATTCGAGCCTTTTCTTACCCGCCTATTACTTACTATGGTTGGACATTCAAACCTTCTTGTAGCCGAACACATCCGCTCCTGCTTTTGATGATGTATTATTTGGCATTTGCACCTTTTCTTACCCATTTTTCATTAATTTTTGGTCGGATATTCAGACCTTCTTGCACCTGAACACCTCTGCTCCCGCTTTTGATGGTGTATAGTCGGGCTTTCGAGCCTTTTCTTCCCCGATTTTTACAAATTGTGGTTGGACATTCAGACCTTGCAGCCGAAAACCTCCGCTCCCTCTTTTGATCATACATTGTCGGGCATTCGCCCCTTGTCTTACACGGTTTTTACAAACTTTAGTCAGACATTCACACCTTGCAGTTGAACCACCTCCATTCCCTGTTTTGATCATGTGTGGTCTGGAAATACTACCTTTTCTTCCTCCGTTTGTGAGTGATTATGGCTGGACATTCACACCTACTTGCAGCCGAAAAACCACCTCTCCCGCTTTTGATGATGTATTGTCCGGCATTCTAGTCTTTTCTATCACATTTTTCAGCAATTATGATCTGACATTCACACCTACTTGCAGTCGAACAGCTCTGCTCCCGCTTTTGATTATGTTCGGTTGGATATTCAAACCTTTTCTTAACTGCTTTTTACAATATTTGGTCGGACGTTCACACCTTCTTGCAGCCGAACACCCCCACTTCCGCTTTTGATGGTATATATTCGGGTATTCGAACCTTCTCTTACCCGCTTTTTACAAACCATGGTTTGTAAAACCTTCTTGTAGCTGAACAACTCCACTCCTGCTTTTGATGATTTATGGTTGGACATTCGCATCTTTTCCTACCCATTTTTCAGTAATTATGGGTGGATATTCACATCTTCTTGCAGCTGAACACCTCCTCTCCCGCTAATGATCATGTAAGGTTTGATATTCGAAAATTTTCTTTCATGTTTTAAAGCAATTATTAATGGACATTCACACCTACTTGCAGCCGAACACAACCTCTCTCGCTTTTGATGATGTATGGACCGGCATTCTTACCTTTTCTAACACATTTTTCAGCAATTATGGTCGGAGATTCACACCTACTCACAGCCGAACAACTCCGCTCCCGCATTTGATGGTGTATAGTCGGGCATTCTCACCCTTTCTCATCAGCTTTTTGCAAATTATGATCTGATATTCACACCTACTTGCAGTCGAACAGCTCTGCTCCCGCTTTTGATTATGTTTGGTTAGATATTAGAACCTTTTCTTAACTGCTTTTTACAAACTTTGGTCGGACGTTCACAATATCTTGCAGCCGAACACCTCCGCTTCCGCTTTTGATGGTGTATAGTCGGGCATTCGAGCCTTTTCTTACCCGCCTATTACTTACTATGGTTGGACATTCAAACCTTCTTGTAGCCGAACACATCCGCTCCTGCTTTTGATGATGTATGATTTGGCATTCGCACCTTTTCTTACCCATTTTTCAGTAATTATTGGTCGGACATTCAGACCTGCTTGCACCTGAACACCTCTGCTCCCGCTTTTGATGGTGTATAGTCGGGCTTTCGAGCCTTTTCTTCCCCGATTTTTACAAATTATGGTTGGACATTCAGACCTTGCAGCCGAAAACCTCCGCTCCCTCTTTTGATCATACATTGTCGGGCATTCGCCCCTTGTCTTACACGGTTTTTACAAACTTTAGTCAGACATTCACACCTTGCAGCTGAACCACCTCCATTCCCTGTTTTGATCATGTGTGGTCTGGAAATACTACCTTTTCTTCCCCCGTTTGTGAGTAATTATGGCTGGACATTCACACCTACTTGCAGCCGAAAAACCACCTCTCCCGCTTTTGATGATGTATTGTCCGGCATTCTAGTCTTTTCTATCACATTTTTCAGCAATTATGATCTGACATTCACACCTACTTGCAGTCGAACAGCTCTGCTCCCGCTTTTGATTATGTTCGGTTGGATATTCAAACCTTTTCTTAACTGCTTTTTACAATATTTGGTCGGACGTTCACACCTTCTTGCAGCCGAACACCCCCACTTCCGCTTTTGATGGTATATATTCGGGTATTCGAACCTTCTCTTACCCGCTTTTTACAAACCATGGTTGGACTTTCATACCTTCTTGTAGCTGAACAACTCCACTCCTGCTTTTGATGATTTATGGTTGGACATTCGCATCTTTTCCTACCCATTTTTCAGTAATTATGGGTGGATATTCACATCTTCTTGCAGCTGAACACCTCCTCTCCCGCTAATGATCATGTAAGGTTTGATATTCGAAAATTTTCTTTCATGTTTTAAAGCAATTATTAATGGACATTCACACCTACTTGCAGCCGAACACCACCTCTCCCGCTTTTGATGATGTATGGACCGGCATTCTTACCTTTTCTAACACATTTTTCAGCAATTATGGTTGGAGAATCACACCTACTCACAGCCGAACAACTCCGCTACCGCATTTGATGGTGTATAGTCGGGATTTCTCACCCTTTCTCATCAGCTTTTTGCAAATTATTCTCTGACATTCACACCTACTTGCAGTCGAACAGCTCTGCTCCCGCTTTTGATTATGTTTGGTTAGATATTCGAACCTTTTCTTAACTGCTTTTTTACAAACTTTGGTTGGACGTTCACACCTTCTTGCAGCCGAACACCTCCGCTCCCTCTTTTGTTGGTGTATGTTCGGGCATTCGAACCTTTTCTTACCCGCTTTTTATAAACCAGGGTCGGACTTTCACACCTTTTAGTAGCCGAACAACTCCGCTCCCGCTATTGATTGTGTACAGTCGGGTATTTTAACCTTTTCTTACCCGCTTTTTACCAACTATGGTCGGACATTCACACCTTCGTACAGCGGAACACCTCCGCTCCCTCTTTTGATGGTGTATGTTCGGGTATTCAAACCTTTTCTTACCCGCTTTTTCCAAACTATGGTCGGCTATTCACAGCTTCCTCTCCACCATACTTGTATGGTTGGATATTCACACCCACTTGCATCCGAAGACCTCTGCCCCAAATTTTGTTGATATTTAGTCGGACATTCGCACCTTACCCGCTTTTGGCAAACTATGGCCTTCTTGCAGCCAAACACCTCTGATCTCGCTTTTGATGATGTAAGGTTGGGCATTCAGACCTTGCTTCACCTGCTTTTCACCAAATATAGTCGGATATTCACACCTTCTTGCAGCCGAACACTTCCGCTCCACCTTTTAGTGTTCTATCACACCTTTTTTTCACCGCATTTTATACATTATGGTTGGAAATTTTCAACCACTCTCATCCGAAGACCTCTCCTCCCGCTTTCTTTAATATATTTGAACTTTAGTCGGACATTCAAACCTTCTTGCAGCTGAACCACCTCCGCTCCCTGTTTTGATCATATATGGTCTGGCAATACTACCTTTTCTTACCCGTTTGTGAGTAATTATGGCTGGACATTCACACCTACTTGCAGCCGAACACAACCTCTCTCGCTTTTGATGATGTATGGACCGGCATTTTTACCTATTCTAACACATTTTTCAGCAATTATGGTCGGAGATTCACACCTACTCACAGCCGAACAACTCCGCTCCCGCATTTGATGATGTATAGTCGGGCATTCTCACCCTTTCTCATCAGCTTTTTGAAAATTATGATCTGACATTCACACCTACTTCCAGTCGAACAGCTCTGCTCCCGCTTTTGATTATGTTTGGTTAGATATTCGAACCTTTTCTTAACTGCTTTTTACAAACTTTGGTCGGACGTTCACAATATCTTGCAGCCGAACACCTCCGCTTCCGCTTTTGATGGTGTATATTCGGGCATACGAACCTTTTCTTACCCGCTTTTTACAAACCAAGGTCGGACTTTCACACCTTCTCTTAGCTGAACAACTCCGCTCCCTCTTTTGATTGTGTACAGTCGGGCAATTTAACCTTTTCTTACCCGCTTTTTACCATCTATGGTCGGACATTCACACCGTCTTACAGCGGAACACCTCCGCTCCCTCTTTTGATGATGTATGGTTAGGCATTCGCACCTTCTCTCACCCGCCTTTTACTATGGTCGGCCATTCACAGCTTCCTCTCCACCATACTTGTATGGTGGGATATTCACACCCACTTGCATCCGAAGACCTCCGCTTCCGCTTTTGATGGGAACTGACAACATAAGAAGTCCGGACATACTTTGATAGTATATGAATAAGTGGGTAGCTACTGACAAGCATTAAGCATGTCACACAGCCCAAACATATAACATTTCAGGACACACCACACAGTTAACAACCACAGTGAAGCGTGTCAAAGCCCAAACATGTAACATTCAATAGGACACTTACACAACACATTCAAATCAAACAGTCAGACAACATACAAGAACATATACCCCAGCCGGCATTGCTCCCTGCCTATTTTCGTACAGCACACTGTGTGCGCACACCTTTATTCACAAACTCTTCAACTTATACTCTTTTACCGAAGTTGCTACAGCTCGATTGGCCGAATACCCTTTGATCCTATTTCGGTGAATTTGACATCTGCCTTACATATAACAGATTAGCGGTTTAGCAGTTTTAATTTAGTTTGAGTGAAGGAATTCATTTTATAGCAAAATCCGAAATCGTGAAGAACTCATGAAAGTAAGCTTATTCTCGGATTCCTGAAATTTTAGATTTGCTCTTTCTTTTACTGCAAAGTACACGTTGTTTTTTTTGTTTAAATCTTTCTAGACATGGTAAATATTAAGGACAAAGCAGTTTTCACATAGTTTGAGTGAAGGAATTCATTTTATAGATAAAATCCCAAGAGTCTGATGGGAAAAGAGAGTGAATGCGAAGTAGACTTTAACACGGCTATGGGAGCGAGCCGAGTGTGGGCTAACCAGGAGAATTGCTTGAAAGAAATGCGACCCCGAATGAGCGGTCAGAACAAAGCCTCAATACGGGATTCTCGTGGTGTTTTTGTTGCTGCCTTGTCTTTTGCACAGAGTAAAAGACATGGCAGCCATCGAATAGGGCCCGATTGTTCCTACTTGGTCAGCCGAGGAGCAAGGGGGGGGGGGGAGCAAGTGTCTCAACCAAGCAAAGCTCACCATGGGGAAGGTGGCTATGCCAACAAGCCTGATGCCCTGCTCCCGCAGTGACGGATAATCGTACTCTGGTTTCTCTTCATAACGTACAAGTCTTTCGCCTTTTACTAAAGATTTCTGTGGAGAGCAGCACTAATGAGTTGTTTCTATTTTTGGCAGGCTTTACCTTTGCGGGTGAAGCCCTTTCTGTCTGTGCAAAAGAAATCTTGTTACTGTGCAGAGTGACTTCTCTGAGTAGAGTCGCCTTACTTGTTGCGACTGTGCCGATGTTCGAAGCTGGAGTGCAAAGTTGTTGCTTGAATGGTGCTTGCTGGAGCGTGCGGGAGTGCAAAGTTATACCATTTAAAAGGGCTGAAGAGTGCTCAGTGCAGCGGGTGGGCGACACTCTGGCCACCTTGAAAACCGAGGTTACATCCACTACCAGGGGCAGCCCAAGTTCTGCCGCAAGTGTGGTGAGCATGGGCACCTGGTTGAGGCTTGTACCAAGGTGTTATGTGGGAAGAGCAGAGAAATTGGGCAAACTTTTGGAGAGTGTCCAAATGGCAGGAAATGTAATCTCTGTGGAGAATTAAATCACCTCTTCAGAGATTGCCCTAAATCTTTTGCCAACAAATTAAAGACGGTAAAGCCACAGTCAAGCCAACAAAGAGAAGGACCAAAGGTGGCAGTTGGTGAACAAAGTGAAGAGGTTGACCCAATAAATTCAAACTTCCCGCCAAAAGCTTGGATTGGAAGTGAGGAGCAAAAAGGGGAGGGGCCTGTAGAGGCCTCACCACTCAGTGTTGAAGTCTGTGAGAATTCACAGGCAGAGGGTGGAGCTACGCTAAATGAGGAGGAAGAGCAGACAGGTGAGTCTAGTGAAGATACTCACCTCCCCGAAGGTCAACAGAAGGTCAATTTGTTGATAGGCATTCATTTATTTCTTCACTTCTGATGAAGTTTCAACAATAAACAACAAACTTTGTATTATTAGAAAGAACCAGAATCATTCTTCAGGAATCCGAAAATAAGCTCTATTTTATGAGTTATGCACGAATTCGGATTCTCCTATAAAACGAATTCATTAACTCAAACCAAGTTAAGACTGCTTTGTCCTTCATATTTATTCATGTCTAATCAAGTTTCAACGATAAACAACGTTGTACTTTGTAGAATGAGAAAGAACTTCTTCAGCAATAAGCATCTCTCGACATATGACGAAGTACAGATTTTGCTATAAAATTAATTCCTTCTATCAGCCTGACTTAAAACTGTTTGTCCTCCTTATTTATCCACTTCAAATCAAGTTTCAACAAATAAAAAAAAGTTGTAGTTTGAGAAAGTACAACTTAATCTTCAGCAATCAGTATAAAAAGAGGTGCAAATGCCAACCATACATACCTACAAGGTGGAGCGGAAGTATTCAGCTGCAAGTAGGTGTGAATGTTCGACTATAATTTGTAAAAAGCGGGTAAGAAAAGGTTCGAATGCCCGACTATATATTAACAAAAGCGGGAGGAGAGGTCTTCGGATGAGAGTGGGTGAGAATTTCCAACCATAATCTATAAAATACGGTGAAAAAAAATATGTGAATGCCTCATAGAACACTAAAAGCGGAAGTGTTCGGCTGCAAGAAGGTGTGAATGTCCGACTATATTTGGTGAAAAGCAGGTGAAGCAAGGTCTGAATGCCCAACCTTATATCATCAAAAGCGAGATCAGAGGTGTTTGGCTGCAAGAAGGCCATAGTTTTCCAAAAGCGGGTAAGGTGCGAATGTCCGACTAAATATCAACAAAATTTGGGGCGGAGGTCTTCGGATGCAAGTGGGTGTAAATATCCCACCATACAAGTATGGTGGAGAGGAAGCTGTAAATAGCCGACCATAGTTTGGAAAAAGCGGGTAAGAAAAGGTTTGAATGCCCGAACATACACCATCAAAAGAGGGAGCGGAGGTGTTCCGCTGTACGAAGGTGTGAATGTCCGACCATACTTGGTAAAAAGCGGGTAAGAAAAGGTTAAAATACCCGACTGTACACAATCAATAGCGGGAGCGGATGTGTTCGGCTACAAGAAGATGTGAAAGTCCGACCATGGTTTGTAAAAAGCGGGTAAGAAAAGGTGCGAATGTCCGACAATGTATGATCAAAAGAGAGAGCGGAGGTTTTCAGATACAAGAAGGTTTGAATGTCCCACCATAGTTTGTAAAAAGCGGGTAAGAAAAGGTTCGAATGCCCGACTATACACCATCAAAAGCGGGAATAGAGGTGTTCCGCTGTAAGACGGTGTGAATGTCCGACCATAGTTGGTAAAAAGCGGGTAAGAAAAGGTTAAAATACCCGACTGTACACAATCAATAGCGGGAGCGGAGTTGTTCGGCTACAAGAAGTTGTGAAAGTCCGACCATGGTTTGTAAAAACCGGGAAGAAAAGGCTCGAAAGCCCGACTATACACCATCAAAAAGAAGGTTTGAATGTCCATCAATAATTGCTTTAAAACAAGAAAGTAAATTTTCGAATATCAAACCGCACATGATCATAAGCGGGATAGGAGGTGTTCGGCTGCAAGAAGGTGTGAATGTCCACCCATAATTCATGAAAAATGGGTAAAAAAAAAGGTGCGAATGCCTAACAATACATTATCAAAAGCAGGTGTGAATGTCAGATCATAATTTGTAAAAAGCTGATGAGAAAGGGTGAGAATGCCCGACTATACACCATCAAATGCGGGAGCGGAGGTGTTCGGCTCTGAGTAGGTGTGAATGTCCGACCATAATTGCTGAAGAATGTGTTAGAAAAGGTAAGAATGCTGAACCATACATCATCAAAAGCGGGAGAGGTGGTGTTCGGCTGCAAAAAGGTGTGACTGTTCGACTAAAGTTTGTAAAAAGTGGGTAAGACAAGGTGCGAATGCCTGACAATGTATGATCAAAAGCGGGAGCGGAGGTGTTCAGCTGCAAGAAGGTCTAAATGTCCATCAATAATTGCTAGAAAACATGAAAGAAACTTTTCGAAAATCAAACCGCACATGATCATAAGTGGGATAGGTGTTCAGCTGCAAGGTGTGAATGTCCACCCATAATTCCTGAAAAATGGGCAAAAAAAAGGTGTGAATGCCCAACCATACATCATCAAAAGCAGGAGTGGAAGTGTTCGGCTACAAGAAGGTGTGAACGTCCAACCAAAATATGTAAAAAGAAGTTAAGAAAAGGTTCGAATATCCAACCAAACATAATCAAAAGCGGGAGCAGAGCTGTTCGACTGCAAGTAGGTGTGAATGTCAGATCATAATTTGCAAAAAGCTGATGAGAAAGGGTGAGAATGCCCGACTATACATCATCAAAAGCGGGAGCGGAGTTGTTCGGCTGTGAGTAGGTGTGAATCTCCGACCATAATTGCTGAAAAATGTGTTAGAAAAGGTAAAAATGCCGGTCCATACATCATCAAAAGCGAGAGAGGTTGTGTTCGACTGCAAGTAGGTGTGAATGTCCAGCCATAATTACTCACAAACGGGTAAGAAAAGGTAGTAGCCAGACCATATATGATCAAAACAGGGAGCGGAGGTGGTTCAGCTGCAAGAAGGTTTGAATGTCAAACTAAAGTTCAAATATATTAACAAAAGCGGGAGGAGAGGTCTTCGGATGAGAGTGGTTGAAAATTTCCAACCATAATGTATAAAATGCGGTGAAAAAAAAGGTGTGATAGAACACTAAAAGGTGGAGCGGAAGTGTTCGGCTGCAAGAAGGTGTGAATGTCCGACTATATTTGGTGAAAAGCAGGTGAAGCAAGGTCTGAATGCCCAACCTTACATCATCAAAAGCAAGATCAGAGTTGTTTGGCTGCAAGAAGGCCATAGTTTGCCAAAAGCGGGTAAGGTGCGAATGTCCGACTAAATATCAACAAAATTTGGGGCGGAGGTCTTCGGATGCAAGTGGGTGTTAATATCCCACCATACAAGTATGGTGGGTGGAGAGGAAGCTGTGAATAGCCGACCATAGTTTGGAAAAAGCGGGTAAGAAAAGGTTTGAATGCCCGAACATACACCATCAAAAGAGGGAGCGGAGGTGTTCCGCTGTACGAAGGTGTGAATGTCCAACCATACTTGGTAAAAAGCGGGTAAGAAAAGGTTAATATACCCGACTGTACACAATCAATAGCGGGAGCGGATGTGTTCGGCTACAAGAAGGTGTGACAGTCCGACCATGGTTTGTAAAAAGCCGGTAAGAAAAGGTGCGAATGTCCGACAATGTATGATCAAAAGAGAGAGCGGAGGTTTTCGGATACACGAAAGTTTGAATGTCCTACCATAGTTTGTAAATAGCGGGTAAGAAAAGGTTCAAATGCCCGACTATACACCATAAAAAGCGGGAGCGGAGGTGTTCCGCTGTAAGACGGTGTGAATGTCCGACCATAGTTGGTAAAAAGCGGGTAAGAAAAGGTTAAAATACCCGACTGTACAAAATCAATAGCGAGAGCGGAGTTGTTCGGCTACAAGACGGTGTGAAAGTACGACCATGGTTTGTAAAAAGCAGTTAAGAAAAGGTTCGAATATCCAACCAAACATAATCAAAAGCGGGAGCAGAGCTGTTCGACTGCAAGTAGGTGTGAATGTCCAGCCATAATTACTCACAAACGGGGGAAGAAAAGGTAGTATTGCCAGACCATACATGATCAAAACAGGGAGCGGAGGTTCAGCTGCAAGGTGTGAATGTCTGACTATAGTTTGTAAAAAGCGGGTAAGACAAGGTGCGAATGCCCGACAATGTATGATCAAAAGAGAGAGCGGAGGTGTTCGGCTGCAAGGTCTGAATGTCCAACCATAATTTGTAAAAACCGGGTAAGAAAAGGCTCGAAAGCCCGACTATACATCATCAAAAGCGGGAGCGGAGGTGTTCAGCTGCAAGAAGGTGTGAATGTTCGACTAAAGTTTGTAAAAAGCTGGTAAGACAAGGAGCGATGTCCCGACATTGTATGATCAAAAGCGGGAGCGGAGGTGTCCAGCTGTGAGTAGGTGTGAATGTCCGACCATAATTGCTGAAAAATGTGTTAGAAAAGGTAAGAATACTGGACCATACATCATCAAAAGCGAGAGAGGTGGTGTTCGGCTGCAAGAAGGTGTGAAAGTCCAACAATTGTTTGTAAAAAGCGGGTAAGAAAAGGTTAAAATACCCGACTGTACACAATCAATAGCGGGAGCGGATGTGTTCGGCTACAAGAAGATGTGAAAGTCCGACCATGGTTTGTAAAAAGCGGGTAAGAAAAGGTGCGAATGTCCGACAATGTATGATCAAAAGAGAGAGCGGAGGTTTTCGGATACAAGAAGGTTTGAATGTCCCACCATAGTTTGTAAAAAGCGGGTAAGAAAAGGTTCGAATGCCCGACTATACACCATCAAAAGCGGGAGCAGAGGTGTTCCGCTGTAAGACGGTGTGAATGTCCGACCATAGTTGGTAAAAAGCGGGTAAGAAAAGGTTAAAATACCCGACTGTACACAATCAATAGCGGGAGCGGAGTTGTACGGCTACAAGAAGGTGTGAAAGTCCGACCATGGTTTGTAAAAACCGGGAAGAAAAGGTTCGAAAGCCCGACTATACACCATCAAAAAGAAGGTTTGAATGTCCATCAATAATTGCTTTAAAACAAGAAAGTAAATTTTCGAATATCAAACCGCACATGATCATAAGCGGTAGAGGAGGTGTTCGGCTGCAAGAAGGTGTGAATGTCCACCCATAATTCATGAAAAATGGGTAAAAAAAAAGGTGCGAATGCCTAACAATACATTATCAAAAGCAGGTGTGAATGTCAGATCATAATTTGTAAAAAGCTGATGAGAAAGGGTGAGAATGCCCGACTATACACCATCAAATGCGGGAGCGGAGGTGTTCGGCTCTGAGTAGGTGTGAATGTCCGACCATAATTGCTGAAGAATGTGTTAGAAAAGGTAAGAATGCCGGACCATACATCATCAAAAGCGGGAGAGGTGGTGTTCTGCTGCAAAAAGGTGTGACTGTTCGACTAAAGTTTGTAAAAAGTGGGTAAGACAAGGTGCGAATGCCTGACAATGTATGATCAAAAGCGGGAGCGGAGGTGTTCAGCTGCAAGAAGGTCTACATGTCCATCAATAATTGCTAGAAAACATGAAAGAAACTTTTCGAAAATCAAACCGCACATGATCATAAGTGGGATAGGAGGTGTTCAGCTGCAAGGTGTGAATATCCACCCATAATTCCTGAAAAATGGGCAAAAAAAAGGTGTGAATGCCCAACCATACATCATCAAAAGCAGGAGTGGAAGTGTTCGGCTACAAGAAGGTGTGAACGTCCAACCAAAATATGTAAAAAGAAGTTAAGAAAAGGTTCGAATATCCAACCAAACATAATCAAAAGCGGGAGCAGAGCTGTTCGACTGCAAGTAGGTGTGAATGTCAGATCATAATTTGCAAAAAGCTGATGAGAAAGGGTGAGAATGCCCGACTATACATCATCAAATGCGGGAGCGGAGTTGTTCGGCTGTGAGTAGGTGTGAATCTCCGACCATAATTGCTGAAAAATGTGTTAGAAAAGGTAAAAATGCCGGTCCATACATCATCAAAAGCGAGAGAGGTTGTGTTCGACTGCAAGTAGGTGTGAATGTCCAGCCATAATTACTCACAAACGGGTAAGAAAAGGTAGTAGCCAGACCATATATGATCAAAACAGGGAGCGGAGGTGGTTCAGCTGCAAGAAGGTTTGAATGTCAAACTAAAGTTCAAATATATTAACAAAAGCGGGAGGAGAGGTCTTCGGATGAGAGTGGTTAAAAATTTCCAACCATAATGTATAAAATGCGGTGAAAAAAAAGGTGTGATAGAACACTAAAAGGTGGAGCGGAAGTGTTCGGCTGCAAGAAGGTGTGAATGTCCGACTATATTTGGTGAAAAGCAGGTGAAGCAAGGTCTGAATGCCCAACCTTACATCATCAAAAGCAAGATCAGAGTTGTTTGGCTGCAAGAAGGCCATAGTTTGCCAAAAGCGGGTAAGGTGCGAATGTCCGACTAAATATCAACAAAATTTGGGGCGGAGGTCTTCGGATGCAAGTGGGTGTGAATATCCCACCATACAAGTATGGTGGGTGGAGAGGAAGCTGTGAATAGCCGACCATAGTTTGGAAAAAGCGGGTAAGAAAAGGTTTGAATGCCCGAACATACACCATCAAAAGAGGGAGCGGAGGTGTTCCGCTGTACGAAGGTGTGAATGTCCAACCATACTTGGTAAAAAGCGGGTAAGAAAAGGTTAATATACCCGACTGTACACAATCAATAGCGGGAGCGGATGTGTTCGGCTACAAGAAGGTGTGACAGTCCGACCATGGTTTGTAAAAAGCTGGTAAGAAAAGGTGCGAATGTCCGACAATGTATGATCAAAAGAGAGAGCGGAGGTTTTCGGATACACGAAAGTTTGAATGTCCTACCATAGTTTGTAAATAGCGGGTAAGAAAAGGTTCAAATGCCCGACTATACACCATAAAAAGCGGGAGCGGAGGTGTTCCGCTGTAAGACGGTGTGAATGTCCGACCATATTTGGTAAAAAGCGGGTAAGAAAAGGTTAAAATACCCGACTGTACAAAATCAATAGCGGGAGCGGAGTTGTTCGGCTACAAGAAGGTGTGAAAGTACGACCATGGTTTGTAAAAAGCAGTTAAGAAAAGGTTCGAATATCCAACCAAACATAATCAAAAGCGGGAGCAGAGCTGTTCGACTGCAAGTAGGTGTGAATGTCCAGCCATAATTACTCACAAACGGGGGAAGAAAAGGTAGTATTGCCAGACCATACATGATCAAAACAGGGAGCGGAGGTTCAGCTGCAAGGTGTGAATGTCTGACTATAGTTTGTAAAAAGCGGGTAAGACAAGGTGCGAATGCCCGACAATGTATGATCAAAAGAGAGAGCGGAGGTGTTCGGCTGCAAGGTCTGAATGTCCAACCATAATTTGTAAAAACCGGGTAAGAAAAGGCTCGAAAGCCCGACTATACATCATCAAAAGCGGGAGCGGAGGTGTTCAGCTGCAAGAAGGTGTGAATGTTCGACTAAAGTTTGTAAAAAGCTGGTAAGACAAGGAGCGATGTCCCGACATTGTATGATCAAAAGCGGGAGCGGAGGTGTCCAGCTGTGAGTAGGTGTGAATGTCCGACCATAATTGCTGAAAAATGTGTTAGAAAAGGTAAGAATACTGGACCATATATCATCAAAAGCGGGAGAGGTGGTGTTCGGCTGCAAGAAGGTGTGAAAGTCCAACAATGGTTTGTAAAAAGCGGGTAAGAAAAGGTTAAAATACCCGACTGTACACAATCAATAGCGGGAGCGGATGTGTTCGGATACAAGAAGATGTGAAAGTCCGACCATGGTTTGTAAAAAGCGGGTAAGAAAAGGTGCGAATGTCCGACAATGTATGATCAAAAGAGAGAGCGGAGGTTTTCGGATACAAGAAGGTTTGAATGTCCCACCATAGTTTGTAAAAAGCGGGTAAGAAAAGGTTCGAATGCCCGACTATACACCATCAAAAGCGGGAGCAGAGGTGTTCCGCTGTAAGACGGTGTGAATGTCCGACCATAGTTGGTAAAAAGCGGGTAAGAAAAGGTTAAAATACCCGACTGTACACAATCAATAGCGGGAGCGGAGTTGTACGGCTACAAGAAGGTGTGAAAGTCCGACCATGGTTTGTAAAAACCGGGAAGAAAAGGCTCGAAAGCCCGACTATACACCATCAAAAAGAAGGTTTGAATGTCCATCAATAATTGCTTTAAAACAAGAAAGTAAATTTTCGAATATCAAACCGCACATGATCATAAGCGGTAGAGGAGGTGTTCGGCTGCAAGAAGGTGTGAATGTCCACCCATAATTCATGAAAAATGGGTAAAAAAAAAGGTGCGAATGCCTAACAATACATTATCAAAAGCAGGTGTGAATGTCAGATCATAATTTGTAAAAAGCTGATGAGAAAGGGTGAGAATGCACGACTATACACCATCAAATGCGGGAGCGGAGGTGTTCGGCTCTGAGTAGGTGTGAATGTCCGACCATAATTGCTGAAGAATGTGTTAGAAAAGGTAAGAATAATGGACCATACATCATCAAAAGCGGGAGAGGTGGTGTTCGGCTGCAAAAAGGTGTGACTGTTCGACTAAAGTTTGTAAAAAGTGGGTAAGACAAGGTGCGAATGCCTGACAATGTATGATCAAAAGCGGGACCGGAGGTGTTCAGCTGAAAGAAGGTCTACATGTCCATCAATAATTGCTAGAAAACATGAAAGAAACTTTTCGAAAATCAAACCGCACATGATCATAAGTGGGATAGGAGGTGTTCAGCTGCAAGGTGTGAATGTCCACCCATAATTCCTGAAAAATGGGCAAAAAAAAGGTGTGAATGCCCAACCATACATCATCAAAAGCAGGAGTGGAAGTGTTCGGCTACAAGAAGGTGTGAACGTCCAACCAAAATATGTAAAAAGAAGTTAAGAAAAGGTTCGAATATCCAACCAATCATAATCAAAAGCGGGAGCAGAGCTGTTCGACTGCAAGTAGGTGTGAATGTCAGATCATAATTTGCAAAAAGCTGATGAGAAAGGGTGAGAATGCCCGACTATACATCATCAAATGCGGGAGCGGAGTTGTTCGGCTGTGAGTAGGTGTGAATCTCCGACCATAATTGCTGAAAAATGTGTTAGAAAAGGTAAAAATGCCGGTCCATACATCATCAAAAGCGAGAGAGGTTGTGTTCGACTGCAAGTAGGTGTGAATGTCCGACTATATTTGGTGAAAAGCAGGTGAAGCAAGGTCTGAATGCCCAACCTTACATCATCAAAAGCAAGATCAGAGTTGTTTGGCTGCAAGAAGGCCATAGTTTGCCAAAAGCGGGTAAGGTGCGAATGTCCGACTAAATATCAACAAAATTTGGGGCGGAGGTCTTCGGATGCAAGTGGGTGTGAATATCCCACCATACAAGTATGGTGGGTGGAGAGGAAGCTGTGAATAGCCGACCATAGTTTGGAAAAAGCGGGTAAGAAAAGGTTTGAATGCCCGAACATACACCATCAAAAGAGGGAGCGGAGGTGTTCCGCTGTATGAAGGTGTGAATGTCCAACCATACTTGGTAAAAAGCGGGTAAGAAAAGGTTAATATACCCGACTGTACACAATCAATAGCGGGAGCGGATGTGTTCGGCTACAAGAAGGTGTGACAGTCCGACCATGGTTTGTAAAAAGCTGGTAAGAAAAGGTGTGAATGTCCGACAATGTATGATCAAAAGAGAGAGCGGAGGTTTTCGGATACACGAAAGTTTGAATGTCCTACCATAGTTTGTAAATAGCGGGTAAGAAAAGGTTCAAATGCCCGACTATACACCATAAAAAGCGGGAGCGGAGGTGTTCCGCTGTAAGACGGTGTGAATGTCCGACCATAGTTGGTAAAAAGCGGGTAAGAAAAGGTTAAAATACCCGACTGTACAAAATCAATAGCGGGAGCGGAGTTGTTCGGCTGCAAGAAGGTGTGAATGTCCGACTATATTTGGTGAAAAGCAGGTGAAGCAAGGTCTGAATGCCCAACCTTACATCATCAAAAGCAAGATCAGAGTTGTTTGGCTGCAAGAAGGCCATAGTTTGCCAAAAGCGGGTAAGGTGCGAATGTCCGACTAAATATCAACAAAATTTGGGGCGGAGGTCTTCGGATGCAAGTGGGTGTGAATATCCCACCATACAAGTATGGTGGGTGGAGAGGAAGCTGTGAATAGACGACCATAGTTTGGAAAAAGCGGGTAAGAAAAGGTTTGAATGCCCGAATATACACCATCAAAAGAGGGAGCGGAGGTGTTCCGCTGTACGAAGGTGTGAATGTCCAACCATACTTGGTAAAAAGCGGGTAAGAAAAGGTTAATATACCCGACTGTACACAATCAATAGCGGGAGCGGATGTGTTCGGCTACAAGAAGGTGTGACAGTCCGACCACGGTTTGTAAAAAGCTGGTAAGAAAAGGTGCGAATGTCCGACAATGTATGATCAAAAGAGAGAGCGGAGGTTTTCGGATACACGAAAGTTTGAATGTCCTACCATAGTTTGTAAATAGCGGGTAAGAAAAGGTTCAAATGCCCGACTATACACCATAAAAAGCGGGAGCGGAGGTGTTCCGCTGTAAGACGGTGTGAATGTCCGACCATAGTTGGTAAAAAGCGGGTAAGAAAAGGTTAAAATACCCGACTGTACAAAATCAATAGCGGGAGCGGAGTTGTTCGGCTACAAGAAGGTGTGAAAGTACGACCATGGTTTGTAAAAAGCAGTTAAGAAAAGGTTTGAATATCCAACCAAACATAATCAAAAGCGGGAGCAGAGCTGTTCGACTGCAAGTAGGTGTGAATGTCCAGCCATAATTACTCACAAACGGGGGAAGAAAAGGTAGTATTGCCAGACCATACATGATCAAAACAGGGAGCGGAGGTTCAGCTGCAAGGTGTGAATGTCTGACTATAGTTTGTAAAAAGCGGGTAAGACAAGGTGCGAATGCCCGACAATGTATGATCAAAAGAGAGAGCGGAGGTGTTCGGCTGCAAGGTCTGAATGTCCAACCATAATTTGTAAAAACCGGGTAAGAAAAGGCTTGAAAGCCCGACTATACATCATCAAAAGCGGGAGCGGAGGTGTTCAGCTGCAAGAAGGTGTGAATGTTCGACTAAAGTTTGTAAAAAGCTGGTAAGACAAGGAGCGATGTCCCGACATTGTATGATCAAAAGCGGGAGCGGAGGTGTCCAGCTGTGAGTAGGTGTGAATGTCCGACCATAATTGCTGAAAAATGTGTTAGAAAAGGTAAGAATACTGGGCCATACATCATCAAAAGCGGGGGAGGTGGTGTTCGGCTGCAAGAAGGTGTGAAAGTCCAACAATGGTTTGTAAAAAGCGGGTAAGAAAAGGTTAAAATACCCGACTGTACACAATCAATAGCGGGAGCGGATGTGTTCGGCTACAAGAAGATGTGAAAGTCCGACCATGGTTTGTAAAAAGCGGGTAAGAAAAGGTGCGAATGTCCGACAATGTATGATCAAAAGAGAGAGCGGAGGTTTTCGGATACAAGAAGGTTTGAATGTCCCACCATAGTTTGTAAAAAGCGGGTAAGAAAAGGTTCGAATGCCCGACTATACACCATCAAAAGCGGGAGCAGAGGTGTTCCGCTGTAAGACGGTGTGAATGTCCGACCATAGTTGGTAAAAAGCGGGTAAGAAAAGGTTAAAATACCCGACTGTACACAATCAATAGCGGGAGCGGAGTTGTTCGGCTACAAGAAGGTGTGAAAGTCTGACCATGGTTTGTAAAAACCGGGAAGAAAAGGCTCGAAAGCCCGACTATACACCATCAAAAAGAAGGTTTGAATGTCCATCAATAATTGCTTTAAAACAAGAAAGTAAATTTTCGAATATCAAACCCCACATGATCATAAGCGGGAGAGGAGGTGTTCGGCTGCAAGAAGGTGTGAATGTCCACCCATAATTCATGAAAAATGGGTAAAAAAAAAGGTGCGAATGCCTAACAATACATTATCAAAAGCAGGTGTGAATGTCAGATCATAATTTGTAAAAAGCTGATGAGAAAGGGTGAGAATGCCCGACTATACACCATCAAATGCGGGAGCGGAGGTGTTCGGCTCTGAGTAGGTGTGAATGTCCGACCATAATTGCTGAAGAATGTGTTAGAAAAGGTAAGAATGCTGGACCATACATCATCAAAAGCGGGAGAGGTGGTGTTCGGCTGCAAAAAGGTGTGACTGTTCGACTAAAGTTTGTAAAAAGTGGGTAAGACAAGGTGCGAATGCCTGACAATGTATGATCAAAAGCGGGAGCGGAGGTGTTCTGCTGCAAGAAGGTCTACATGTCCATCAATAATTGCTAGAAAACATGAAAGAAACTTTTCGAAAATCAAACCGCACATGATCATAAGTGGGATAGGAGGTGTTCAGCTGCAAGGTGTGAATGTCCAACCATAATTCCTGAAAAATGGGCAAAAAAAAGGTGTGAATGCCCAACCATACATCATCAAAAGCAGGAGTGGAAGTGTTCGGCTACAAGAAGGTGTGAACGTCCAACCAAAATATGTAAAAAGAAGTTAAGAAAAGGTTCGAATATCCAACCAAACATAATCAAAAGCGGGAGCAGAGCTGTTCGACTGCAAGTAGGTGTGAATGTCAGATCATAATTTGCAAAAAGCTGATGAGAAAGGGTGAGAATGCCCGACTATACATCATCAAATGCGGGAGCGGAGTTGTTCGGCTGTGAGTAGGTGTGAATCTCTGACCATAATTGCTGAAAAATGTGTTAGAAAAGGTAAAAATGCCGGTCCATACATCATCAAAAGCGAGAGAGGTTGTGTTCGACTGCAAGTAGGTGTGAATGTCCAGCCATAATTACTCACAAACGGGTAAGAAAAGGTAGTAGCCAGACCATATATGATCAAAACAGGGAGCGGAGGTGGTTCAGCTGCAAGAAGGTTTGAATGTCAAACTAAAGTTCAAATATATTAACAAAAGCGGGAGGAGAGGTCTTCGGATGAGAGTGGTTGAAAATTTCCAACCATAATGTATAAAATGCGGTGAAAAAAAAGGTGTGATAGAACACTAAAAGGTGGAGCGGAAGTGTTCGGCTGCAAGAAGGTGTGAATGTCCGACTATATTTGGTGAAAAGCAGGTGAAGCAAGGTCTGAATGCCCAACCTTACATCATCAAAAGCAAGATCAGAGTTGTTTGGCTGCAAGAAGGCCATAGTTTGCCAAAAGCGGGTAAGGTGCGAATGTCCGACTAAATATCAACAAAATTTGGGGCGGAGGTCTTCGGATGCAAGTGGGTGTGAATATCCCACCATACAAGTATGGTGGGTGGAGAGGAAGCTGTGAATAGCCGACCATAGTTTGGAAAAAGCGGGTAAGAAAAGGTTTGAATGCCCGAACATACACCATCAAAAGAGGGAGCGGAGGTGTTCCGCTGTACGAAGGTGTGAATGTCCAACCATACTTGGTAAAAAGCGGGTAAGAAAAGGTTAATATACCCGACTGTACACAATCAATAGCGGGAGCGGATGTGTTCGGCTACAAGAAGGTGTGACAGTCCGACCATGGTTTGTAAAAAGCCGGTAAGAAAAGGTGCGAATGTCCGACAATGTATGATCAAAAGAGAGAGCGGAGGTTTTCGGATACACGAAAGTTTGAATGTCCTACCATAGTTTGTAAATAGCGGGTAAGAAAAGGTTCAAATGCCCGACTATACACCATAAAAAGCGGGAGCGGAGGTGTTCCGCTGTAAGACGGTGTGAATGTCCGACCATAGTTGGTAAAAAGCGGGTAAGAAAAGGTTAAGATACCCGACTGTACAAAATCAATAGCGAGAGCGGAGTTGTTCGGCTACAAGACGGTGTGAAAGTACGACCATGGTTTGTAAAAAGCAGTTAAGAAAAGGTTCGAATATCCAACCAAACATAATCAAAAGCGGGAGCAGATCTGTTCGACTGCAAGTAGGTTTGAATGTCCAGCCATAATTAATCACAAACGGGGGAAGAAAAGGTAGTATTGCCAGACCATACATGATCAAAACAGGGAGCGGAGGTTCAGCTGCAAGGTGTGAATGTCTGACTATAGTTTGTAAAAAGCGGGTAAGACAAGGTGCGAATGCCCGACAATGTATGATCAAAAGAGAGAGCGGAGGTGTTCGGCTGCAAGGTCTGAATGTCCAACCATAATTTGTAAAAACCGGGTAAGAAAAGGCTCGAAAGCCCGACTATACATCATCAAAAGCGGGAGCGGAGGTGTTCAGCTGCAAGAAGGTGTGAATGTTCGACTAAAGTTTGTAAAAAGCTGGTAAGACAAGGAGCGATGTCCCGACATTGTATGATCAAAAGCGGGAGCGGAGGTGTCCAGCTGTGAGTAGGTGTGAATGTCCGACCATAATTGCTGAAAAATGTGTTAGAAAAGGTAAGAATACTGGACCATACATCATCAAAAGCGGGAGAGGTGGTGTTCGGCTGCAAGAAGGTGTGAAAGTCCAACAATGGTTTGTAAAAAGCGGGTAATAAAAGGTTCGAATGCCCGAATATACATCATCAAAAGCGGAAGCGGAGGTGTTCGGATGCAAGAAGGTGTGAACGTCCGACCAAAGTTTGTAAAAAGCAGTGAAAAGCGAGAAAAAGCTTTTCGTGAGTTTTGCATGATTTGGGATTTTGCTTATAAAATGCATTACTTCACTCAAACTATGTTAAAACTGATTTGTCCTTCATATTTACCATGTCTAGAAAGATTTAAACAAAAAAAAAACGTTGTACTTTGTAGTAAAAGAAAGAGCAAATCTAAAGTTTCAGGAATCCGAGTATAAGCCTGCTTTCATGAGTTCTGCACGATTTCGGATTTTGCTATAAAATGAATTGCTTTGCTCAAACCAAGTTAAAACTGCTTTGTCCTTCCATATTCATCAATGTCTAGATCGACTTCAACAAAGAAAAACATTGGACTTTGCAGTAGAAGAAGTTGAAATCCATCTACACATTGATAAATACGAAGGACAAAGCAGTTCCCACTTGCCCATAAGAAAATAAGCTTATTCTCGGATTCCTGATCCTTCAGTTTTGCTCTTTCTTCTACTGCAAAATACAATGTTGTTCTTTGTTGAAGTCGATCTAGACATTGATAAATATGAATGAAAAAGCAGTTTTAACTTGGTTTGAGTGAATGAATTCATTTTATACATAAAATCCGAAATCGTGCAGAACTCATGAAAATAAGCTTATTCTCGGATTCCTAAAACTTTTGATTGGCTCTTTCTTTTACTGCAAAGTACAACGTTGTTTTTTTGTTTAAATCTATCGAGACATTGATAAATATGAAGGTAAAAGCCGTTTTAACATAGTTTGAGTGAAGGAATTGATTTTATAGATAAAATCCCAAATCATGCAGAACTCCTCAAAAGGGGCGTATGGCTTAATCACAAGTGTGGCTCTTTCTCATTCAGGGTAGTATGAGGAAGTTTATGCTTGAAATATATGTAGAAATGGGTACATATGAAGGACAAAGCAGTGTTAACTTAGTTTGAGTGAAGGAATTAATTTTATACATAAAATCCCAAATCATGCAGAACGTATGAAAAGATGCTTATTCTCGGATTCCTGATCCTTCAGTTTTGCTCTTTCTTCTACTGCAAAATACAATGTTGTTCTTTGTTGAAGTCGATCTAGACATTAATAAATATGAAGGAAAAAGCAGTTTTAACTTGGTTTGAGTGAATGAATTCATTTTATACATAAAATCCGAAATCGTGCAGAACTCATGAAAATAAGCTTATTCTCGGATTCCTAAAACTTTTGATTTGCTCTTTCTTTTATTGCAAAGTACAACGTTGTTTTTGTTTAAATCTATCGAGACATTGATAAATATGAAGGTAAAAGCCGTTTTAACATAGTTTGAGTGAAGGAATTAATTTTATAGATAAAATCCCAAACCATGCAGAACTCCTCAAAAGGGGCGTATGGCTTAATCACAAGTGTTGATCTTTCTCATTCTGGGTAGTATGAGGAAGTTTATGCTTGAAATATATGTAGAAATGGGTACATATGAATGACAAAGCAGTGTTAACTTAGTTTGCGTGAAGGAATTAATTTTATACATAAAATCCGAAATCGTGCAGAACTCATGAAAATAAGCTTATTCTCGGATTCCTAAAACTTTTGATTTGCACTTTCTTTTACTGCAAAGTACAACGTTGTTTTTTGTTGAAATCTATCTAGACATTGATAAATACCAGTCGAAACTCTGCTGCCGCTTTTGATAATTTATGGTTGGGCATTCTTACCTTTTCTTACCCGCTTTTTACAAATTATGATCTTACATTCACACCTACTTGCAGTCGAACACCTTCTCATCCACTTATGATCATGTGCGGTTGGGCTTTCGCACCTTTTCTTACCCATTTTTCAGTAATTATGGGTGGACATTCAGACCTTCTTGCAGCCGAAAACCTCCACTCCTCTTTTGATCATACATTGTCGGGAATTCACACCTTGTCTTACCCGCTTTTTACAAACTTTAGTCGGACATTCAAACCTTCTTGCAGCTGAACCACCTCCGCTCCCTGTTTTGATCATATATGGTCTGGCAATAGTACCCTTTCTTACCCGTTTGTGAGTAATTATGGCTGGACATTCACACCTACTTAGAGCCGAACACAACCTCTCCCGCTTTTGGTGATATATGGTCCGGCATTCTTACCTTTTCTAACACATTTCTCAGCAATTATGGTTGTAGAATCACACCTACTCACAGCCGAACAACTCCGCTCCCACATTTGATAGTGTATAGTCGGGCATTCTCACCCTTTCTCAACAGCTTTTTGCAAATTATGATCTGATATTCACACCTACTTGCAGTCGAACAGCTCTGCTCCCGCTTTTGATTATGTTTGGTTAGATATTCGAACCTTTTCTTAACTGCTTTTTTACAAACTTTGGTTGGACGTTCACACCTTCTTGCAGCCGAACACCTCCGCTCCCTCTTTTGTTGGTGTATGTTCGGGCATTCGAACCTTTTCTTACCCGCTTTTTATAAACCAGGGTCGGACTTTCACACCTTTTAGTAGCCGAACAACTCCGCTCCCGCTATTGATTGTGTACAGTCGGGTATTTTAACCTTTTCTTACCCGCTTTTTACCAACTATGGTCGGACATTCACACCTTCGTACAGCGGAACACCTCCGCTCCCTCTTTTGATGGTGTATGTTCGGGTATTCAAACCTTTTCTTACCCGCTTTTTCCAAACTATGGTCGGCTATTCACAGCTTCCTCTCCACCATACTTGTATGGTTGGATATTCACACCCACTTGCATCCGAAGACCTCTGCCCCAAATTTTGTTGATATTTAGTCGGACATTCGCACCTTACCCGCTTTTGGCAAACTATGGCCTTCTTGCAGCCAAACACCTCTGATCTCGCTTTTGATGATGTAAGGTTGGGCATTCAGACCTTGCTTCACCTGCTTTTCACCAAATATAGTCGGATATTCACACCTTCTTGCAGCCGAACACTTCCGCTCCACCTTTTAGTGTTCTATCACACCTTTTTTTCACCGCATTTTATACATTATGGTTGGAAATTTTCAACCACTCTCATCCGAAGACCTCTCCTCCCGCTTTCTTTAATATATTTGAACTTTAGTCGGACATTCAAACCTTCTTGCAGCTGAACCACCTCCGCTCCCTGTTTTGATCATATATGGTCTGGCAATACTACCTTTTCTTACCCGTTTGTGAGTAATTATGGCTGGACATTCACACCTACTTGCAGCCGAACACAACCTCTCTCGCTTTTGATGATGTATGGACCGGCATTTTTACCTATTCTAACACATTTTTCAGCAATTATGGTCGGAGATTCACACCTACTCACAGCCGAACAACTCCGCTCCCGCATTTGATGATGTATAGTCGGGCATTCTCACCCTTTCTCATCAGCTTTTTGAAAATTATGATCTGACATTCACACCTACTTCCAGTCGAACAGCTCTGCTCCCGCTTTTGATTATGTTTGGTTAGATATTCGAACCTTTTCTTAACTGCTTTTTACAAACTTTGGTCGGACGTTCACAATATCTTGCAGCCGAACACCTCCGCTTCCGCTTTTGATGGTGTATATTCGGGCATACGAACCTTTTCTTACCCGCTTTTTACAAACCAAGGTCGGACTTTCACACCTTCTCTTAGCTGAACAACTCCGCTCCCTCTTTTGATTGTGTACAGTCGGGCAATTTAACCTTTTCTTACCCGCTTTTTACCATCTATGGTCGGACATTCACACCGTCTTACAGCGGAACACCTCCGCTCCCTCTTTTGATGATGTATGGTTAGGCATTCGCACCTTCTCTCACCCGCCTTTTACTATGGTCGGCCATTCACAGCTTCCTCTCCACCATACTTGTATGGTGGGATATTCACACCCACTTGCATCCGAAGACCTCCGCTTCCGCTTTTGATGGGAACTGACAACATAAGAAGTCCGGACATACTTTGATAGTATATGAATAAGTGGGTAGCTACTGACAAGCATTAAGCATGTCACACAGCCCAAACATATAACATTTCAGGACACACCACACAGTTAACAACCACAGTGAAGCGTGTCAAAGCCCAAACATGTAACATTCAATAGGACACTTACACAACACATTCAAATCAAACAGTCAGACAACATACAAGAACATATACCCCAGCCGGCATTGCTCCCTGCCTATTTTCGTACAGCACACTGTGTGCGCACACCTTTATTCACAAACTCTTCAACTTATACTCTTTTACCGAAGTTGCTACAGCTCGATTGGCCGAATACCCTTTGATCCTATTTCGGTGAATTTGACATCTGCCTTACATATAACAGATTAGCGGTTTAGCAGTTTTAATTTAGTTTGAGTGAAGGAATTCATTTTATAGCAAAATCCGAAATCGTGAAGAACTCATGAAAGTAAGCTTATTCTCGGATTCCTGAAATTTTAGATTTGCTCTTTCTTTTACTGCAAAGTACACGTTGTTTTTTTTGTTTAAATCTTTCTAGACATGGTAAATATTAAGGACAAAGCAGTTTTCACATAGTTTGAGTGAAGGAATTCATTTTATAGATAAAATCCCAAGAGTCTGATGGGAAAAGAGAGTGAATGCGAAGTAGACTTTAACACGGCTATGGGAGCGAGCCGAGTGTGGGCTAACCAGGAGAATTGCTTGAAAGAAATGCGACCCCGAATGAGCGGTCAGAACAAAGCCTCAATACGGGATTCTCGTGGTGTTTTTGTTGCTGCCTTGTCTTTTGCACAGAGTAAAAGACATGGCAGCCATCGAATAGGGCCCGATTGTTCCTACTTGGTCAGCCGAGGAGCAAGGGGGGGGGGGAGCAAGTGTCTCAACCAAGCAAAGCTCACCATGGGGAAGGTGGCTATGCCAACAAGCCTGATGCCCTGCTCCCGCAGTGACGGATAATCGTACTCTGGTTTCTCTTCATAACGTACAAGTCTTTCGCCTTTTACTAAAGATTTCTGTGGAGAGCAGCACTAATGAGTTGTTTCTATTTTTGGCAGGCTTTACCTTTGCGGGTGAAGCCCTTTCTGTCTGTGCAAAAGAAATCTTGTTACTGTGCAGAGTGACTTCTCTGAGTAGAGTCGCCTTACTTGTTGCGACTGTGCCGATGTTCGAAGCTGGAGTGCAAAGTTGTTGCTTGAATGGTGCTTGCTGGAGCGTGCGGGAGTGCAAAGTTATACCATTTAAAAGGGCTGAAGAGTGCTCAGTGCAGCGGGTGGGCGACACTCTGGCCACCTTGAAAACCGAGGTTACATCCACTACCAGGGGCAGCCCAAGTTCTGCCGCAAGTGTGGTGAGCATGGGCACCTGGTTGAGGCTTGTACCAAGGTGTTATGTGGGAAGAGCAGAGAAATTGGGCAAACTTTTGGAGAGTGTCCAAATGGCAGGAAATGTAATCTCTGTGGAGAATTAAATCACCTCTTCAGAGATTGCCCTAAATCTTTTGCCAACAAATTAAAGACGGTAAAGCCACAGTCAAGCCAACAAAGAGAAGGACCAAAGGTGGCAGTTGGTGAACAAAGTGAAGAGGTTGACCCAATAAATTCAAACTTCCCGCCAAAAGCTTGGATTGGAAGTGAGGAGCAAAAAGGGGAGGGGCCTGTAGAGGCCTCACCACTCAGTGTTGAAGTCTGTGAGAATTCACAGGCAGAGGGTGGAGCTACGCTAAATGAGGAGGAAGAGCAGACAGGTGAGTCTAGTGAAGATACTCACCTCCCCGAAGGTCAACAGAAGGTCAATTTGTTGATAGGCATTCATTTATTTCTTCACTTCTGATGAAGTTTCAACAATAAACAACAAACTTTGTATTATTAGAAAGAACCAGAATCATTCTTCAGGAATCCGAAAATAAGCTCTATTTTATGAGTTATGCACGAATTCGGATTCTCCTATAAAACGAATTCATTAACTCAAACCAAGTTAAGACTGCTTTGTCCTTCATATTTATTCATGTCTAATCAAGTTTCAACGATAAACAACGTTGTACTTTGTAGAATGAGAAAGAACTTCTTCAGCAATAAGCATCTCTCGACATATGACGAAGTACAGATTTTGCTATAAAATTAATTCCTTCTATCAGCCTGACTTAAAACTGTTTGTCCTCCTTATTTATCCACTTCAAATCAAGTTTCAACAAATAAAAAAAAGTTGTAGTTTGAGAAAGTACAACTTAATCTTCAGCAATCAGTATAAAAAGAGGTGCAAATGCCAACCATACATACCTACAAGGTGGAGCGGAAGTATTCAGCTGCAAGTAGGTGTGAATGTTCGACTATAATTTGTAAAAAGCGGGTAAGAAAAGGTTCGAATGCCCGACTATATATTAACAAAAGCGGGAGGAGAGGTCTTCGGATGAGAGTGGGTGAGAATTTCCAACCATAATCTATAAAATACGGTGAAAAAAAATATGTGAATGCCTCATAGAACACTAAAAGCGGAAGTGTTCGGCTGCAAGAAGGTGTGAATGTCCGACTATATTTGGTGAAAAGCAGGTGAAGCAAGGTCTGAATGCCCAACCTTATATCATCAAAAGCGAGATCAGAGGTGTTTGGCTGCAAGAAGGCCATAGTTTTCCAAAAGCGGGTAAGGTGCGAATGTCCGACTAAATATCAACAAAATTTGGGGCGGAGGTCTTCGGATGCAAGTGGGTGTAAATATCCCACCATACAAGTATGGTGGAGAGGAAGCTGTAAATAGCCGACCATAGTTTGGAAAAAGCGGGTAAGAAAAGGTTTGAATGCCCGAACATACACCATCAAAAGAGGGAGCGGAGGTGTTCCGCTGTACGAAGGTGTGAATGTCCGACCATACTTGGTAAAAAGCGGGTAAGAAAAGGTTAAAATACCCGACTGTACACAATCAATAGCGGGAGCGGATGTGTTCGGCTACAAGAAGATGTGAAAGTCCGACCATGGTTTGTAAAAAGCGGGTAAGAAAAGGTGCGAATGTCCGACAATGTATGATCAAAAGAGAGAGCGGAGGTTTTCAGATACAAGAAGGTTTGAATGTCCCACCATAGTTTGTAAAAAGCGGGTAAGAAAAGGTTCGAATGCCCGACTATACACCATCAAAAGCGGGAATAGAGGTGTTCCGCTGTAAGACGGTGTGAATGTCCGACCATAGTTGGTAAAAAGCGGGTAAGAAAAGGTTAAAATACCCGACTGTACACAATCAATAGCGGGAGCGGAGTTGTTCGGCTACAAGAAGTTGTGAAAGTCCGACCATGGTTTGTAAAAACCGGGAAGAAAAGGCTCGAAAGCCCGACTATACACCATCAAAAAGAAGGTTTGAATGTCCATCAATAATTGCTTTAAAACAAGAAAGTAAATTTTCGAATATCAAACCGCACATGATCATAAGCGGGATAGGAGGTGTTCGGCTGCAAGAAGGTGTGAATGTCCACCCATAATTCATGAAAAATGGGTAAAAAAAAAGGTGCGAATGCCTAACAATACATTATCAAAAGCAGGTGTGAATGTCAGATCATAATTTGTAAAAAGCTGATGAGAAAGGGTGAGAATGCCCGACTATACACCATCAAATGCGGGAGCGGAGGTGTTCGGCTCTGAGTAGGTGTGAATGTCCGACCATAATTGCTGAAGAATGTGTTAGAAAAGGTAAGAATGCTGAACCATACATCATCAAAAGCGGGAGAGGTGGTGTTCGGCTGCAAAAAGGTGTGACTGTTCGACTAAAGTTTGTAAAAAGTGGGTAAGACAAGGTGCGAATGCCTGACAATGTATGATCAAAAGCGGGAGCGGAGGTGTTCAGCTGCAAGAAGGTCTAAATGTCCATCAATAATTGCTAGAAAACATGAAAGAAACTTTTCGAAAATCAAACCGCACATGATCATAAGTGGGATAGGTGTTCAGCTGCAAGGTGTGAATGTCCACCCATAATTCCTGAAAAATGGGCAAAAAAAAGGTGTGAATGCCCAACCATACATCATCAAAAGCAGGAGTGGAAGTGTTCGGCTACAAGAAGGTGTGAACGTCCAACCAAAATATGTAAAAAGAAGTTAAGAAAAGGTTCGAATATCCAACCAAACATAATCAAAAGCGGGAGCAGAGCTGTTCGACTGCAAGTAGGTGTGAATGTCAGATCATAATTTGCAAAAAGCTGATGAGAAAGGGTGAGAATGCCCGACTATACATCATCAAAAGCGGGAGCGGAGTTGTTCGGCTGTGAGTAGGTGTGAATCTCCGACCATAATTGCTGAAAAATGTGTTAGAAAAGGTAAAAATGCCGGTCCATACATCATCAAAAGCGAGAGAGGTTGTGTTCGACTGCAAGTAGGTGTGAATGTCCAGCCATAATTACTCACAAACGGGTAAGAAAAGGTAGTAGCCAGACCATATATGATCAAAACAGGGAGCGGAGGTGGTTCAGCTGCAAGAAGGTTTGAATGTCAAACTAAAGTTCAAATATATTAACAAAAGCGGGAGGAGAGGTCTTCGGATGAGAGTGGTTGAAAATTTCCAACCATAATGTATAAAATGCGGTGAAAAAAAAGGTGTGATAGAACACTAAAAGGTGGAGCGGAAGTGTTCGGCTGCAAGAAGGTGTGAATGTCCGACTATATTTGGTGAAAAGCAGGTGAAGCAAGGTCTGAATGCCCAACCTTACATCATCAAAAGCAAGATCAGAGTTGTTTGGCTGCAAGAAGGCCATAGTTTGCCAAAAGCGGGTAAGGTGCGAATGTCCGACTAAATATCAACAAAATTTGGGGCGGAGGTCTTCGGATGCAAGTGGGTGTTAATATCCCACCATACAAGTATGGTGGGTGGAGAGGAAGCTGTGAATAGCCGACCATAGTTTGGAAAAAGCGGGTAAGAAAAGGTTTGAATGCCCGAACATACACCATCAAAAGAGGGAGCGGAGGTGTTCCGCTGTACGAAGGTGTGAATGTCCAACCATACTTGGTAAAAAGCGGGTAAGAAAAGGTTAATATACCCGACTGTACACAATCAATAGCGGGAGCGGATGTGTTCGGCTACAAGAAGGTGTGACAGTCCGACCATGGTTTGTAAAAAGCCGGTAAGAAAAGGTGCGAATGTCCGACAATGTATGATCAAAAGAGAGAGCGGAGGTTTTCGGATACACGAAAGTTTGAATGTCCTACCATAGTTTGTAAATAGCGGGTAAGAAAAGGTTCAAATGCCCGACTATACACCATAAAAAGCGGGAGCGGAGGTGTTCCGCTGTAAGACGGTGTGAATGTCCGACCATAGTTGGTAAAAAGCGGGTAAGAAAAGGTTAAAATACCCGACTGTACAAAATCAATAGCGAGAGCGGAGTTGTTCGGCTACAAGACGGTGTGAAAGTACGACCATGGTTTGTAAAAAGCAGTTAAGAAAAGGTTCGAATATCCAACCAAACATAATCAAAAGCGGGAGCAGAGCTGTTCGACTGCAAGTAGGTGTGAATGTCCAGCCATAATTACTCACAAACGGGGGAAGAAAAGGTAGTATTGCCAGACCATACATGATCAAAACAGGGAGCGGAGGTTCAGCTGCAAGGTGTGAATGTCTGACTATAGTTTGTAAAAAGCGGGTAAGACAAGGTGCGAATGCCCGACAATGTATGATCAAAAGAGAGAGCGGAGGTGTTCGGCTGCAAGGTCTGAATGTCCAACCATAATTTGTAAAAACCGGGTAAGAAAAGGCTCGAAAGCCCGACTATACATCATCAAAAGCGGGAGCGGAGGTGTTCAGCTGCAAGAAGGTGTGAATGTTCGACTAAAGTTTGTAAAAAGCTGGTAAGACAAGGAGCGATGTCCCGACATTGTATGATCAAAAGCGGGAGCGGAGGTGTCCAGCTGTGAGTAGGTGTGAATGTCCGACCATAATTGCTGAAAAATGTGTTAGAAAAGGTAAGAATACTGGACCATACATCATCAAAAGCGAGAGAGGTGGTGTTCGGCTGCAAGAAGGTGTGAAAGTCCAACAATTGTTTGTAAAAAGCGGGTAAGAAAAGGTTAAAATACCCGACTGTACACAATCAATAGCGGGAGCGGATGTGTTCGGCTACAAGAAGATGTGAAAGTCCGACCATGGTTTGTAAAAAGCGGGTAAGAAAAGGTGCGAATGTCCGACAATGTATGATCAAAAGAGAGAGCGGAGGTTTTCGGATACAAGAAGGTTTGAATGTCCCACCATAGTTTGTAAAAAGCGGGTAAGAAAAGGTTCGAATGCCCGACTATACACCATCAAAAGCGGGAGCAGAGGTGTTCCGCTGTAAGACGGTGTGAATGTCCGACCATAGTTGGTAAAAAGCGGGTAAGAAAAGGTTAAAATACCCGACTGTACACAATCAATAGCGGGAGCGGAGTTGTACGGCTACAAGAAGGTGTGAAAGTCCGACCATGGTTTGTAAAAACCGGGAAGAAAAGGTTCGAAAGCCCGACTATACACCATCAAAAAGAAGGTTTGAATGTCCATCAATAATTGCTTTAAAACAAGAAAGTAAATTTTCGAATATCAAACCGCACATGATCATAAGCGGTAGAGGAGGTGTTCGGCTGCAAGAAGGTGTGAATGTCCACCCATAATTCATGAAAAATGGGTAAAAAAAAAGGTGCGAATGCCTAACAATACATTATCAAAAGCAGGTGTGAATGTCAGATCATAATTTGTAAAAAGCTGATGAGAAAGGGTGAGAATGCCCGACTATACACCATCAAATGCGGGAGCGGAGGTGTTCGGCTCTGAGTAGGTGTGAATGTCCGACCATAATTGCTGAAGAATGTGTTAGAAAAGGTAAGAATGCCGGACCATACATCATCAAAAGCGGGAGAGGTGGTGTTCTGCTGCAAAAAGGTGTGACTGTTCGACTAAAGTTTGTAAAAAGTGGGTAAGACAAGGTGCGAATGCCTGACAATGTATGATCAAAAGCGGGAGCGGAGGTGTTCAGCTGCAAGAAGGTCTACATGTCCATCAATAATTGCTAGAAAACATGAAAGAAACTTTTCGAAAATCAAACCGCACATGATCATAAGTGGGATAGGAGGTGTTCAGCTGCAAGGTGTGAATATCCACCCATAATTCCTGAAAAATGGGCAAAAAAAAGGTGTGAATGCCCAACCATACATCATCAAAAGCAGGAGTGGAAGTGTTCGGCTACAAGAAGGTGTGAACGTCCAACCAAAATATGTAAAAAGAAGTTAAGAAAAGGTTCGAATATCCAACCAAACATAATCAAAAGCGGGAGCAGAGCTGTTCGACTGCAAGTAGGTGTGAATGTCAGATCATAATTTGCAAAAAGCTGATGAGAAAGGGTGAGAATGCCCGACTATACATCATCAAATGCGGGAGCGGAGTTGTTCGGCTGTGAGTAGGTGTGAATCTCCGACCATAATTGCTGAAAAATGTGTTAGAAAAGGTAAAAATGCCGGTCCATACATCATCAAAAGCGAGAGAGGTTGTGTTCGACTGCAAGTAGGTGTGAATGTCCAGCCATAATTACTCACAAACGGGTAAGAAAAGGTAGTAGCCAGACCATATATGATCAAAACAGGGAGCGGAGGTGGTTCAGCTGCAAGAAGGTTTGAATGTCAAACTAAAGTTCAAATATATTAACAAAAGCGGGAGGAGAGGTCTTCGGATGAGAGTGGTTAAAAATTTCCAACCATAATGTATAAAATGCGGTGAAAAAAAAGGTGTGATAGAACACTAAAAGGTGGAGCGGAAGTGTTCGGCTGCAAGAAGGTGTGAATGTCCGACTATATTTGGTGAAAAGCAGGTGAAGCAAGGTCTGAATGCCCAACCTTACATCATCAAAAGCAAGATCAGAGTTGTTTGGCTGCAAGAAGGCCATAGTTTGCCAAAAGCGGGTAAGGTGCGAATGTCCGACTAAATATCAACAAAATTTGGGGCGGAGGTCTTCGGATGCAAGTGGGTGTGAATATCCCACCATACAAGTATGGTGGGTGGAGAGGAAGCTGTGAATAGCCGACCATAGTTTGGAAAAAGCGGGTAAGAAAAGGTTTGAATGCCCGAACATACACCATCAAAAGAGGGAGCGGAGGTGTTCCGCTGTACGAAGGTGTGAATGTCCAACCATACTTGGTAAAAAGCGGGTAAGAAAAGGTTAATATACCCGACTGTACACAATCAATAGCGGGAGCGGATGTGTTCGGCTACAAGAAGGTGTGACAGTCCGACCATGGTTTGTAAAAAGCTGGTAAGAAAAGGTGCGAATGTCCGACAATGTATGATCAAAAGAGAGAGCGGAGGTTTTCGGATACACGAAAGTTTGAATGTCCTACCATAGTTTGTAAATAGCGGGTAAGAAAAGGTTCAAATGCCCGACTATACACCATAAAAAGCGGGAGCGGAGGTGTTCCGCTGTAAGACGGTGTGAATGTCCGACCATATTTGGTAAAAAGCGGGTAAGAAAAGGTTAAAATACCCGACTGTACAAAATCAATAGCGGGAGCGGAGTTGTTCGGCTACAAGAAGGTGTGAAAGTACGACCATGGTTTGTAAAAAGCAGTTAAGAAAAGGTTCGAATATCCAACCAAACATAATCAAAAGCGGGAGCAGAGCTGTTCGACTGCAAGTAGGTGTGAATGTCCAGCCATAATTACTCACAAACGGGGGAAGAAAAGGTAGTATTGCCAGACCATACATGATCAAAACAGGGAGCGGAGGTTCAGCTGCAAGGTGTGAATGTCTGACTATAGTTTGTAAAAAGCGGGTAAGACAAGGTGCGAATGCCCGACAATGTATGATCAAAAGAGAGAGCGGAGGTGTTCGGCTGCAAGGTCTGAATGTCCAACCATAATTTGTAAAAACCGGGTAAGAAAAGGCTCGAAAGCCCGACTATACATCATCAAAAGCGGGAGCGGAGGTGTTCAGCTGCAAGAAGGTGTGAATGTTCGACTAAAGTTTGTAAAAAGCTGGTAAGACAAGGAGCGATGTCCCGACATTGTATGATCAAAAGCGGGAGCGGAGGTGTCCAGCTGTGAGTAGGTGTGAATGTCCGACCATAATTGCTGAAAAATGTGTTAGAAAAGGTAAGAATACTGGACCATATATCATCAAAAGCGGGAGAGGTGGTGTTCGGCTGCAAGAAGGTGTGAAAGTCCAACAATGGTTTGTAAAAAGCGGGTAAGAAAAGGTTAAAATACCCGACTGTACACAATCAATAGCGGGAGCGGATGTGTTCGGATACAAGAAGATGTGAAAGTCCGACCATGGTTTGTAAAAAGCGGGTAAGAAAAGGTGCGAATGTCCGACAATGTATGATCAAAAGAGAGAGCGGAGGTTTTCGGATACAAGAAGGTTTGAATGTCCCACCATAGTTTGTAAAAAGCGGGTAAGAAAAGGTTCGAATGCCCGACTATACACCATCAAAAGCGGGAGCAGAGGTGTTCCGCTGTAAGACGGTGTGAATGTCCGACCATAGTTGGTAAAAAGCGGGTAAGAAAAGGTTAAAATACCCGACTGTACACAATCAATAGCGGGAGCGGAGTTGTACGGCTACAAGAAGGTGTGAAAGTCCGACCATGGTTTGTAAAAACCGGGAAGAAAAGGCTCGAAAGCCCGACTATACACCATCAAAAAGAAGGTTTGAATGTCCATCAATAATTGCTTTAAAACAAGAAAGTAAATTTTCGAATATCAAACCGCACATGATCATAAGCGGTAGAGGAGGTGTTCGGCTGCAAGAAGGTGTGAATGTCCACCCATAATTCATGAAAAATGGGTAAAAAAAAAGGTGCGAATGCCTAACAATACATTATCAAAAGCAGGTGTGAATGTCAGATCATAATTTGTAAAAAGCTGATGAGAAAGGGTGAGAATGCACGACTATACACCATCAAATGCGGGAGCGGAGGTGTTCGGCTCTGAGTAGGTGTGAATGTCCGACCATAATTGCTGAAGAATGTGTTAGAAAAGGTAAGAATAATGGACCATACATCATCAAAAGCGGGAGAGGTGGTGTTCGGCTGCAAAAAGGTGTGACTGTTCGACTAAAGTTTGTAAAAAGTGGGTAAGACAAGGTGCGAATGCCTGACAATGTATGATCAAAAGCGGGACCGGAGGTGTTCAGCTGAAAGAAGGTCTACATGTCCATCAATAATTGCTAGAAAACATGAAAGAAACTTTTCGAAAATCAAACCGCACATGATCATAAGTGGGATAGGAGGTGTTCAGCTGCAAGGTGTGAATGTCCACCCATAATTCCTGAAAAATGGGCAAAAAAAAGGTGTGAATGCCCAACCATACATCATCAAAAGCAGGAGTGGAAGTGTTCGGCTACAAGAAGGTGTGAACGTCCAACCAAAATATGTAAAAAGAAGTTAAGAAAAGGTTCGAATATCCAACCAATCATAATCAAAAGCGGGAGCAGAGCTGTTCGACTGCAAGTAGGTGTGAATGTCAGATCATAATTTGCAAAAAGCTGATGAGAAAGGGTGAGAATGCCCGACTATACATCATCAAATGCGGGAGCGGAGTTGTTCGGCTGTGAGTAGGTGTGAATCTCCGACCATAATTGCTGAAAAATGTGTTAGAAAAGGTAAAAATGCCGGTCCATACATCATCAAAAGCGAGAGAGGTTGTGTTCGACTGCAAGTAGGTGTGAATGTCCGACTATATTTGGTGAAAAGCAGGTGAAGCAAGGTCTGAATGCCCAACCTTACATCATCAAAAGCAAGATCAGAGTTGTTTGGCTGCAAGAAGGCCATAGTTTGCCAAAAGCGGGTAAGGTGCGAATGTCCGACTAAATATCAACAAAATTTGGGGCGGAGGTCTTCGGATGCAAGTGGGTGTGAATATCCCACCATACAAGTATGGTGGGTGGAGAGGAAGCTGTGAATAGCCGACCATAGTTTGGAAAAAGCGGGTAAGAAAAGGTTTGAATGCCCGAACATACACCATCAAAAGAGGGAGCGGAGGTGTTCCGCTGTATGAAGGTGTGAATGTCCAACCATACTTGGTAAAAAGCGGGTAAGAAAAGGTTAATATACCCGACTGTACACAATCAATAGCGGGAGCGGATGTGTTCGGCTACAAGAAGGTGTGACAGTCCGACCATGGTTTGTAAAAAGCTGATAAGAAAAGGTGTGAATGTCCGACAATGTATGATCAAAAGAGAGAGCGGAGGTTTTCGGATACACGAAAGTTTGAATGTCCTACCATAGTTTGTAAATAGCGGGTAAGAAAAGGTTCAAATGCCCGACTATACACCATAAAAAGCGGGAGCGGAGGTGTTCCGCTGTAAGACGGTGTGAATGTCCGACCATAGTTGGTAAAAAGCGGGTAAGAAAAGGTTAAAATACCCGACTGTACAAAATCAATAGCGGGAGCGGAGTTGTTCGGCTGCAAGAAGGTGTGAATGTCCGACTATATTTGGTGAAAAGCAGGTGAAGCAAGGTCTGAATGCCCAACCTTACATCATCAAAAGCAAGATCAGAGTTGTTTGGCTGCAAGAAGGCCATAGTTTGCCAAAAGCGGGTAAGGTGCGAATGTCCGACTAAATATCAACAAAATTTGGGGCGGAGGTCTTCGGATGCAAGTGGGTGTGAATATCCCACCATACAAGTATGGTGGGTGGAGAGGAAGCTGTGAATAGACGACCATAGTTTGGAAAAAGCGGGTAAGAAAAGGTTTGAATGCCCGAATATACACCATCAAAAGAGGGAGCGGAGGTGTTCCGCTGTACGAAGGTGTGAATGTCCAACCATACTTGGTAAAAAGCGGGTAAGAAAAGGTTAATATACCCGACTGTACACAATCAATAGCGGGAGCGGATGTGTTCGGCTACAAGAAGGTGTGACAGTCCGACCACGGTTTGTAAAAAGCTGGTAAGAAAAGGTGCGAATGTCCGACAATGTATGATCAAAAGAGAGAGCGGAGGTTTTCGGATACACGAAAGTTTGAATGTCCTACCATAGTTTGTAAATAGCGGGTAAGAAAAGGTTCAAATGCCCGACTATACACCATAAAAAGCGGGAGCGGAGGTGTTCCGCTGTAAGACGGTGTGAATGTCCGACCATAGTTGGTAAAAAGCGGGTAAGAAAAGGTTAAAATACCCGACTGTACAAAATCAATAGCGGGAGCGGAGTTGTTCGGCTACAAGAAGGTGTGAAAGTACGACCATGGTTTGTAAAAAGCAGTTAAGAAAAGGTTTGAATATCCAACCAAACATAATCAAAAGCGGGAGCAGAGCTGTTCGACTGCAAGTAGGTGTGAATGTCCAGCCATAATTACTCACAAACGGGGGAAGAAAAGGTAGTATTGCCAGACCATACATGATCAAAACAGGGAGCGGAGGTTCAGCTGCAAGGTGTGAATGTCTGACTATAGTTTGTAAAAAGCGGGTAAGACAAGGTGCGAATGCCCGACAATGTATGATCAAAAGAGAGAGCGGAGGTGTTCGGCTGCAAGGTCTGAATGTCCAACCATAATTTGTAAAAACCGGGTAAGAAAAGGCTTGAAAGCCCGACTATACATCATCAAAAGCGGGAGCGGAGGTGTTCAGCTGCAAGAAGGTGTGAATGTTCGACTAAAGTTTGTAAAAAGCTGGTAAGACAAGGAGCGATGTCCCGACATTGTATGATCAAAAGCGGGAGCGGAGGTGTCCAGCTGTGAGTAGGTGTGAATGTCCGACCATAATTGCTGAAAAATGTGTTAGAAAAGGTAAGAATACTGGGCCATACATCATCAAAAGCGGGGGAGGTGGTGTTCGGCTGCAAGAAGGTGTGAAAGTCCAACAATGGTTTGTAAAAAGCGGGTAAGAAAAGGTTAAAATACCCGACTGTACACAATCAATAGCGGGAGCGGATGTGTTCGGCTACAAGAAGATGTGAAAGTCCGACCATGGTTTGTAAAAAGCGGGTAAGAAAAGGTGCGAATGTCCGACAATGTATGATCAAAAGAGAGAGCGGAGGTTTTCGGATACAAGAAGGTTTGAATGTCCCACCATAGTTTGTAAAAAGCGGGTAAGAAAAGGTTCGAATGCCCGACTATACACCATCAAAAGCGGGAGCAGAGGTGTTCCGCTGTAAGACGGTGTGAATGTCCGACCATAGTTGGTAAAAAGCGGGTAAGAAAAGGTTAAAATACCCGACTGTACACAATCAATAGCGGGAGCGGAGTTGTTCGGCTACAAGAAGGTGTGAAAGTCTGACCATGGTTTGTAAAAACCGGGAAGAAAAGGCTCGAAAGCCCGACTATACACCATCAAAAAGAAGGTTTGAATGTCCATCAATAATTGCTTTAAAACAAGAAAGTAAATTTTCGAATATCAAACCCCACATGATCATAAGCGGGAGAGGAGGTGTTCGGCTGCAAGAAGGTGTGAATGTCCACCCATAATTCATGAAAAATGGGTAAAAAAAAAGGTGCGAATGCCTAACAATACATTATCAAAAGCAGGTGTGAATGTCAGATCATAATTTGTAAAAAGCTGATGAGAAAGGGTGAGAATGCCCGACTATACACCATCAAATGCGGGAGCGGAGGTGTTCGGCTCTGAGTAGGTGTGAATGTCCGACCATAATTGCTGAAGAATGTGTTAGAAAAGGTAAGAATGCTGGACCATACATCATCAAAAGCGGGAGAGGTGGTGTTCGGCTGCAAAAAGGTGTGACTGTTCGACTAAAGTTTGTAAAAAGTGGGTAAGACAAGGTGCGAATGCCTGACAATGTATGATCAAAAGCGGGAGCGGAGGTGTTCTGCTGCAAGAAGGTCTACATGTCCATCAATAATTGCTAGAAAACATGAAAGAAACTTTTCGAAAATCAAACCGCACATGATCATAAGTGGGATAGGAGGTGTTCAGCTGCAAGGTGTGAATGTCCAACCATAATTCCTGAAAAATGGGCAAAAAAAAGGTGTGAATGCCCAACCATACATCATCAAAAGCAGGAGTGGAAGTGTTCGGCTACAAGAAGGTGTGAACGTCCAACCAAAATATGTAAAAAGAAGTTAAGAAAAGGTTCGAATATCCAACCAAACATAATCAAAAGCGGGAGCAGAGCTGTTCGACTGCAAGTAGGTGTGAATGTCAGATCATAATTTGCAAAAAGCTGATGAGAAAGGGTGAGAATGCCCGACTATACATCATCAAATGCGGGAGCGGAGTTGTTCGGCTGTGAGTAGGTGTGAATCTCTGACCATAATTGCTGAAAAATGTGTTAGAAAAGGTAAAAATGCCGGTCCATACATCATCAAAAGCGAGAGAGGTTGTGTTCGACTGCAAGTAGGTGTGAATGTCCAGCCATAATTACTCACAAACGGGTAAGAAAAGGTAGTAGCCAGACCATATATGATCAAAACAGGGAGCGGAGGTGGTTCAGCTGCAAGAAGGTTTGAATGTCAAACTAAAGTTCAAATATATTAACAAAAGCGGGAGGAGAGGTCTTCGGATGAGAGTGGTTGAAAATTTCCAACCATAATGTATAAAATGCGGTGAAAAAAAAGGTGTGATAGAACACTAAAAGGTGGAGCGGAAGTGTTCGGCTGCAAGAAGGTGTGAATGTCCGACTATATTTGGTGAAAAGCAGGTGAAGCAAGGTCTGAATGCCCAACCTTACATCATCAAAAGCAAGATCAGAGTTGTTTGGCTGCAAGAAGGCCATAGTTTGCCAAAAGCGGGTAAGGTGCGAATGTCCGACTAAATATCAACAAAATTTGGGGCGGAGGTCTTCGGATGCAAGTGGGTGTGAATATCCCACCATACAAGTATGGTGGGTGGAGAGGAAGCTGTGAATAGCCGACCATAGTTTGGAAAAAGCGGGTAAGAAAAGGTTTGAATGCCCGAACATACACCATCAAAAGAGGGAGCGGAGGTGTTCCGCTGTACGAAGGTGTGAATGTCCAACCATACTTGGTAAAAAGCGGGTAAGAAAAGGTTAATATACCCGACTGTACACAATCAATAGCGGGAGCGGATGTGTTCGGCTACAAGAAGGTGTGACAGTCCGACCATGGTTTGTAAAAAGCCGGTAAGAAAAGGTGCGAATGTCCGACAATGTATGATCAAAAGAGAGAGCGGAGGTTTTCGGATACACGAAAGTTTGAATGTCCTACCATAGTTTGTAAATAGCGGGTAAGAAAAGGTTCAAATGCCCGACTATACACCATAAAAAGCGGGAGCGGAGGTGTTCCGCTGTAAGACGGTGTGAATGTCCGACCATAGTTGGTAAAAAGCGGGTAAGAAAAGGTTAAGATACCCGACTGTACAAAATCAATAGCGAGAGCGGAGTTGTTCGGCTACAAGACGGTGTGAAAGTACGACCATGGTTTGTAAAAAGCAGTTAAGAAAAGGTTCGAATATCCAACCAAACATAATCAAAAGCGGGAGCAGATCTGTTCGACTGCAAGTAGGTTTGAATGTCCAGCCATAATTAATCACAAACGGGGGAAGAAAAGGTAGTATTGCCAGACCATACATGATCAAAACAGGGAGCGGAGGTTCAGCTGCAAGGTGTGAATGTCTGACTATAGTTTGTAAAAAGCGGGTAAGACAAGGTGCGAATGCCCGACAATGTATGATCAAAAGAGAGAGCGGAGGTGTTCGGCTGCAAGGTCTGAATGTCCAACCATAATTTGTAAAAACCGGGTAAGAAAAGGCTCGAAAGCCCGACTATACATCATCAAAAGCGGGAGCGGAGGTGTTCAGCTGCAAGAAGGTGTGAATGTTCGACTAAAGTTTGTAAAAAGCTGGTAAGACAAGGAGCGATGTCCCGACATTGTATGATCAAAAGCGGGAGCGGAGGTGTCCAGCTGTGAGTAGGTGTGAATGTCCGACCATAATTGCTGAAAAATGTGTTAGAAAAGGTAAGAATACTGGACCATACATCATCAAAAGCGGGAGAGGTGGTGTTCGGCTGCAAGAAGGTGTGAAAGTCCAACAATGGTTTGTAAAAAGCGGGTAATAAAAGGTTCGAATGCCCGAATATACATCATCAAAAGCGGAAGCGGAGGTGTTCGGATGCAAGAAGGTGTGAACGTCCGACCAAAGTTTGTAAAAAGCAGTGAAAAGCGAGAAAAAGCTTTTCGTGAGTTTTGCATGATTTGGGATTTTGCTTATAAAATGCATTACTTCACTCAAACTATGTTAAAACTGATTTGTCCTTCATATTTACCATGTCTAGAAAGATTTAAACAAAAAAAAAACGTTGTACTTTGTAGTAAAAGAAAGAGCAAATCTAAAGTTTCAGGAATCCGAGTATAAGCCTGCTTTCATGAGTTCTGCACGATTTCGGATTTTGCTATAAAATGAATTGCTTTGCTCAAACCAAGTTAAAACTGCTTTGTCCTTCCATATTCATCAATGTCTAGATCGACTTCAACAAAGAAAAACATTGGACTTTGCAGTAGAAGAAGTTGAAATCCATCTACACATTGATAAATACGAAGGACAAAGCAGTTCCCACTTGCCCATAAGAAAATAAGCTTATTCTCGGATTCCTGATCCTTCAGTTTTGCTCTTTCTTCTACTGCAAAATACAATGTTGTTCTTTGTTGAAGTCGATCTAGACATTGATAAATATGAATGAAAAAGCAGTTTTAACTTGGTTTGAGTGAATGAATTCATTTTATACATAAAATCCGAAATCGTGCAGAACTCATGAAAATAAGCTTATTCTCGGATTCCTAAAACTTTTGATTGGCTCTTTCTTTTACTGCAAAGTACAACGTTGTTTTTTTGTTTAAATCTATCGAGACATTGATAAATATGAAGGTAAAAGCCGTTTTAACATAGTTTGAGTGAAGGAATTGATTTTATAGATAAAATCCCAAATCATGCAGAACTCCTCAAAAGGGGCGTATGGCTTAATCACAAGTGTGGCTCTTTCTCATTCAGGGTAGTATGAGGAAGTTTATGCTTGAAATATATGTAGAAATGGGTACATATGAAGGACAAAGCAGTGTTAACTTAGTTTGAGTGAAGGAATTAATTTTATACATAAAATCCCAAATCATGCAGAACGTATGAAAAGATGCTTATTCTCGGATTCCTGATCCTTCAGTTTTGCTCTTTCTTCTACTGCAAAATACAATGTTGTTCTTTGTTGAAGTCGATCTAGACATTAATAAATATGAAGGAAAAAGCAGTTTTAACTTGGTTTGAGTGAATGAATTCATTTTATACATAAAATCCGAAATCGTGCAGAACTCATGAAAATAAGCTTATTCTCGGATTCCTAAAACTTTTGATTTGCTCTTTCTTTTATTGCAAAGTACAACGTTGTTTTTGTTTAAATCTATCGAGACATTGATAAATATGAAGGTAAAAGCCGTTTTAACATAGTTTGAGTGAAGGAATTAATTTTATAGATAAAATCCCAAACCATGCAGAACTCCTCAAAAGGGGCGTATGGCTTAATCACAAGTGTTGATCTTTCTCATTCTGGGTAGTATGAGGAAGTTTATGCTTGAAATATATGTAGAAATGGGTACATATGAATGACAAAGCAGTGTTAACTTAGTTTGCGTGAAGGAATTAATTTTATACATAAAATCCGAAATCGTGCAGAACTCATGAAAATAAGCTTATTCTCGGATTCCTAAAACTTTTGATTTGCACTTTCTTTTACTGCAAAGTACAACGTTGTTTTTTGTTGAAATCTATCTAGACATTGATAAATACCAGTCGAAACTCTGCTGCCGCTTTTGATAATTTATGGTTGGGCATTCTTACCTTTTCTTACCCGCTTTTTACAAATTATGATCTTACATTCACACCTACTTGCAGTCGAACACCTTCTCATCCACTTATGATCATGTGCGGTTGGGCTTTCGCACCTTTTCTTACCCATTTTTCAGTAATTATGGGTGGACATTCAGACCTTCTTGCAGCCGAAAACCTCCACTCCTCTTTTGATCATACATTGTCGGGAATTCACACCTTGTCTTACCCGCTTTTTACAAACTTTAGTCGGACATTCAAACCTTCTTGCAGCTGAACCACCTCCGCTCCCTGTTTTGATCATATATGGTCTGGCAATAGTACCCTTTCTTACCCGTTTGTGAGTAATTATGGCTGGACATTCACACCTACTTAGAGCCGAACACAACCTCTCCCGCTTTTGGTGATATATGGTCCGGCATTCTTACCTTTTCTAACACATTTCTCAGCAATTATGGTTGTAGAATCACACCTACTCACAGCCGAACAACTCCGCTCCCACATTTGATAGTGTATAGTCGGGCATTCTCACCCTTTCTCAACAGCTTTTTGCAAATTATGATCTGATATTCACACCTACTTGCAGTCGAACAGCTCTGCTCCCGCTTTTGATTATGTTTGGTTGGATATTCGAACATTTTCTTAACTGCTTTTTACAAACTTTGGTCGGACGTTCACACCGTCTTGCAGCCGAACACCTCCGCTTCCGCTTTTGATGGTATATAGTCGGGCATTCGAGCCTTTTCTTACCCGCCTATTACTTACTATGGTTGGACATTCAAACCTTCTTGTAGCCGAACACATCCGCTCCTGCTTTTGATGATGTATTATTTGGCATTTGCACCTTTTCTTACCCATTTTTCATTAATTTTTGGTCGGATATTCAGACCTTCTTGCACCTGAACACCTCTGCTCCCGCTTTTGATGGTGTATAGTCGGGCTTTCGAGCCTTTTGTTCCCCGATTTTTACAAATTGTGGTTGGACATTCAGACCTTGCAGCCGAAAACATCCGCTCCCTCTTTTGATCATACATTGTCGGGCATTCGCCCCTTGTCTTACACGGTTTTTACAAACTTTAGTCAGACATTCACACCTTGCAGCTGAACCACCTCTATTCCCTGTTTTGATCATGTGTGGTCTGGAAATACTACCTTTTCTTCCCCCGTTTGTGAGTGATTATGGCTGGACATTCACACCTACTTGCAGCCGAAAAACCACCTCTCCCGCTTTTGATGATGTATTGTCCGGCATTCTAGTCTTTTCTATCACATTTTTCAGCAATTATGATCTGACATTCACACCTACTTGCAGTCGAACAGCTCTGCTCCCGCTTTTGATTATGTTCGGTTGGATATTCAAACCTTTTCTTAACTGCTTTTTACAAACTTTGGTCGGACGTTCACACCTTCTTGTAGCCGAACACATCCGCTCCTGCTTTTGATGATGTATTATTTGGCATTTGCACCTTTTCTTACCCATTTTTCATTAATTTTTGGTCGGATATTCAGACCTTCTTGCACCTGAACACCTCTGCTCCCGCTTTTGATGGTGTATAGTCGGGCTTTCGAGCCTTTTCTTCCCCGATTTTTACAAATTGTGGTTGGACATTCAGACCTTGCAGCCGAAAACCTCCGCTCCCTCTTTTGATCATACATTGTCGGGCATTCGCCCCTTGTCTTACACGGTTTTTACAAACTTTAGTCAGACATTCACACCTTGCAGCTGAACCACCTCCATTCCCTGTTTTGATCATGTGTGGTCTGGAAATACTACCTTTTCTTCCCCCGTTTGTGAGTGATTATGGCTGGACATTCACACCTACTTGCAGCCGAAAAACCACCTCTCCCGCTTTTGATGATGTATTGTCCGGCATTCTAGTCTTTTCTATCACATTTTTCAGCAATTATGATCTGACATTCACACCTACTTGCAGTCGAACAGCTCTGCTCCCGCTTTTGATTATGTTCGGTTGGATATTCAAACCTTTTCTTAACTGCTTTTTACAAACTTTGGTCGGACGTTCACACCTTCTTGCAGCCGAACACCTCCGCTTCCGCTTTTGATGGTATATATTCGGGTATTCGAACCTTTTCTTACCCGCTTTTTACAAACCATGGTTGGACTTTCATACCTTCTTGTAGCTGAACAACTCCACTCCTGCTTTTGATGATTTATGGTTGGACATTCGCATCTTTTCCTACCCATTTTTCAGTAATTATGGGTGGATATTCACATCTTCTTGCAGCTGAACACCTCCTCTCCCGCTAATGATCATGTAAGGTTTGATATTCGAAAATTTCCTTTCATGTTTTAAAGCAATTATTAATGGACATTCACACCTACTTGCAGCCGAACACAACCTCTCTCGCTTTTGATGATGTATGGACCGGCATTTTTACCTATTCTAACACATTTTTCAGCAATTATGGTCGGAGATTCACACCTACTCACAGCCGAACAACTCCGCTCCCGCATTTGATGATGTATAGTCGGGCATTCTCACCCTTTCTCATCAGCTTTTTGAAAATTATGATCTGACATTCACACCTACTTCCAGTCGAACAGCTCTGCTCCCGCTTTTGATTATGTTTGGTTAGATATTCGAACCTTTTCTTAACTGCTTTTTACAAACTTCGGACGTTCACAATATCTTGCAGCCGAACACCTCCGCTTCCGCTTTTGATGGTGTATATTCGGGCATACGAACCTTTTCTTACCCGCTTTTTACAAACAAAGGTCGGACTTTCACACCTTCTCTTAGCTGAACAACTCCGCTCCCTCTTTTGATTGTGTACAGTCGGGTAATTTAACCTTTTCTTACCCGCTTTTTACCATCTATGGTCGGACATTCACACCGTCTTACAGCGGAACACCTCCGCTCCCTCTTTTGATGATGTATGGTTAGGCATTCGCACCTTCTCTCACCCGCCTTTTACTATGGTCGGCCATTCACAGCTTCCTCTCCACCATACTTGTATGGTGGGATATTCACACCCACTTGCATCCGAAGACCTCCGCTTCCGCTTTTGATGGGAACTGACAACATAAGAAGTCCGGACATACTTTGATAGTATATGAATAAGTGGGTAGCTACTGACAAGCATTAAGCATGTCACACAGCCCAAACATATAACATTTCAGGACACACCACACAGTTAACAACCACAGTGAAGCGTGTCAAAGCCCAAACATGTAACATTCAACAGGACACTTACACAACACATTCAAATCAAACAGTCAGACAACATACAAGAACATATACCCCAGCCGGCATTGCTCCCTGCCTATTTTCGTACAGCACACTATGTGTGCGCACACCTTTATTCACAAACTCTTCAACTTATACTCTTTTACCGAAGTTGCTACAGCTCGATTGGCCGAATACCCTTTGATCCTATTTCGGTGAATTTGACATCTGCCTTACATATAACAGATTAGCGGTTTAGCAGTTTTAATTTAGTTTGAGTGAAGGAATTCATTTTATAGCAAAATCCGAAATCGTGAAGAACTCATGAAAGTAAGCTTATTCTTGGATTCCTGAAACTTTAGATTTGCTCTTTCTTTTACTGCAAAGTACAACGTTGTTTTTTTTGTTTAAATCTTTCTAGACATGGTAAATATTAAGGACAAAGCAGTTTTCACATAGTTTGAGTGAAGGAATTCATTTTATAGATAAAATCCCAAGAGTCTGATGGGAAAAGAGAGTGAATGCGAAGTAGACTTTAACACGGCTATGGGAGCGAGCCGAGTGTGGGCTAACCAGGAGAATTGCTTGAAAGAAATGCGACCCCGAATGAGCGGTCAGAACAAAGCCTCAATACGGGATTCTCGTGGTGTTTTTGTTGCTGCCTTGTCTTTTGCACAGAGTAAAAGACAAGGCAGCCATCGAATAGGGCCCGATTGTTCCTACTTGGTCAGCCGAGGAGCAAGGGGGGGGGGGGGCAAGCGTCTCAACCAAGCAAAGCTCACCATGGGGAAGGTGGCTATGCCAACAAGCCTGATGCCCTGCTCCCGCAGTGACGGATAATCGTACTCTGGTTTCTCTTCATAACGTACAAGTCTTTCGCCTTTTACTAAAGATTTCTGTGGAGAGCAGCACTAATGAGTTGTTTCTATTTTTGGCAGGCTTTACCTTTGCGGGTGAAGCCCTTTCTGTCTGTGCAAAAGAAATCTTGTTACTGTGCAGAGTGACTTCTCTGAGTAGAGTCGCCTTACTTGTTGCGACTGTGCCGATGTTCGAAGCTGGAGTGCAAAGTTGTTGCTTGAATGGTGCTTGCTGGAGCGTGCGGGAGTGCAAAGTTATACCATTTAAAAGGGCTGAAGAGTGCTCAGTGCAGCGGGTGGGCGACACTCTGGCCACCTTGAAAACCGAGGTTACATCCACTACCAGGGGCAGCCCAAGTTCTGCCGCAAGTGTGGTGAGCATGGGCACCTGGTTGAGGCTTGTACCAAGGTGTTATGTGGGAAGAGCAGAGAAATTGGGCAAACTTTTGGAGAGTGTCCAAATGGCAGGAAATGTAATCTCTGTGGAGAATTAAATCACCTCTTCAGAGATTGCCCTAAATCTTTTGCCAACAAATTAAAGACGGTAAAGCCACAGTCAAGCCAACAAAGAGAAGGACCAAAGGTGGCAGTTGGTGAACAAAGTGAAGAGGTTGACCCAATAAATTCAAACTTCCCGCCAAAAGCTTGGATTGGAAGTGAGGAGCAAAAAGGGGAGGGGCCTGTAGAGGCCTCACCACTCAGTGTTGAAGTCTGTGAGAATTCACAGGCAGAGGGTGGAGCTACGCTAAATGAGGAGGAAGAGCAGACAGGTGAGTCTAGTGAAGATACTCACCTCCCCGAAGGTCAACAGAAGGTCAATTTGTTGATAGGCATTCATTTATTTCTTCACTTCTGATGAAGTTTCAACAATAAACAACAAACTTTGTATTATTAGAAAGAACCAGAATCATTCTTCAGGAATCCGAAAATAAGCTCTATTTTATGAGTTATGCACGAATTCGGATTCTCCTATAAAACGAATTCATTAACTCAAACCAAGTTAAGACTGCTTTGTCCTTCATATTTATTCATGTCTAATCAAGTTTCAACGATAAACAACGTTGTACTTTGTAGAATGAGAAAGAACTTCTTCAGCAATAAGCATCTCTCGACATATGACGAAGTACAGATTTTGCTATAAAATTAATTCCTTCTATCAGCCTGACTTAAAACTGTTTGTCCTCCCTATTTATCCACTTCAAATCAAGTTTCAACAAATAAAAAAAAGTTGTAGTTTGAGAAAGTACAACTTAATCTTCAGCAATCAGTATAAAAAGAGGTGCAAATGCCAACCATACATACCTACAAGGTGGAGCGGAAGTATTCAGCTGCAAGTAGGTGTGAATGTTCGACTATAATTTGTAAAAAGCGGGTAAGAAAAGGTTCGAATGCCCGACTATATATTAACAAAAGCGGGAGGAGAGGTCTTCGGATGAGAGTGGGTGAGAATTTCCAACCATAATCTATAAAATACGGTGAAAAAAAATATGTGAATGCCTCATAGAATACTAAAAGCGGAAGTGTTCGGCTGCAAGAAGGTGTGAATGTCCGACTATATTTGGTGAAAAGCAGGTGAAGCAAGGTCTGAATGCCCAACCTTATATCATCAAAAGCGAGATCAGAGGTGTTTGGCTGCAAGAAGGCCATAGTTTTCCAAAAGCGGGTAAGGTGCGAATGTCCGACTAAATATCAACAAAATTTGGGGCGGAGGTCTTCGGATGCAAGTGGGTGTGAATATCCCACCATACAAGTATGGTGGAGAGGAAGCTGTAAATAGCCGACCATAGTTTGGAAAAAGCGGGTAAGAAAAGGTTTGAATGCCCGAACATACACCATCAAAAGAGGGAGCGGAGGTGTTCCGCTGTACGAAGGTGTGAATGTCCGACCATACTTGGTAAAAAGCGGGTAAGAAAAGGTTAAAATACCCGACTGTACACAATCAATAGCAGGAGCGGATGTGTTCGGCTACAAGAAGATGTGAAAGTCCGACCATGGTTTGTAAAAAGCGGGTAAGAAAAGGTGCGAATGTCCGACAATGTATGATCAAAAGAGAGAGCGGAGGTTTTCGGATACAAGAAGGTTTGAATGTCCCACCATAGTTTGTAAAAAGCGGGTAAGAAAAGGTTCGAATGCCCGACTATACACCATCAAAAGCGGGAATAGAGGTGTTCCGCTGTAAGACGGTGTGAATGTCCGACCATAGTTGGTAAAAAGCGGGTAAGAAAAGGTTAAAATACCCGACTGTACACAATCAATAGCGGGAGCGGAGTTGTTCGGCTACAAGAAGGTGTGAAAGTCCGACCATGGTTTGTAAAAACCGGGAAGAAAAGGCTCGAAAGCCAGACTATACACCATCAAAAAGAAGGTTTGAATGTCCATCAATAATTGCTTTAAAACAAGAAAGTAAATTTTCGAATATCAAACCGCACATGATCATAAGCGGGAGAGGAGGTGTTCGGCTGCAAGAAGGTGTGAATGTCCACCCATAATTCATGAAAAATGGGTAAAAAAAAAGGTGCGAATGCCTAACAATACATTATCAAAAGCAGGTGTGAATGTCAGATCATAATTTGTAAAAAGCTGATGAGAAAGGGTGAGAATGCCCGACTATACACCATCAAATGCGGGAGCGGAGGTGTTCGGCTCTGAGTAGGTGTGAATGTCCGACCATAATTGCTGAAGAATGTGTTAGAAAAGGTAAGAATGCTGGACCATACATCATCAAAAGCGGGAGAGGTGGTGTTCGGCTGCAAAAAGGTGTGACTGTTCGACTAAAGTTTGTAAAAAGTGGGTAAGACAAGGTGCGAATGCCTGACAATGTATGATCAAAAGCGGGAGCGGAGGTGTTCAGCTGCAAGAAGGTCTACATGTCCATCAATAATTGCTAGAAAACATGAAAGAAACTTTTCGAAAATCAAACCGCACATGATCATAAGTGGGAGAGGAGGTGTTCAGCTGCAAGGTGTGAATGTCCACCCATAATTCCTGAAAAATGGGCAAAAAAAAGGTGTGAATGCCCAACCATACATCATCAAAAGCAGGAGTGGAAGTGTTCGGCTACAAGAAGGTGTGAACGTCCAACCAAAATATGTAAAAAGAAGTTAAGAAAAGGTTCGAATATCCAACCAAACATAATCAAAAGCGGGAGCAGAGCTGTTCGACTGCAAGTAGGTGTGAATGTCAGATCATAATTTGCAAAAAGCTGATGAGAAAGGGTGAGAATGCCCGACTATACATCATCAAATGCGGGAGCGGAGTTGTTCGGCTGTGAGTAGGTGTGAATCTCCGACCATAATTGCTGAAAAATGTGTTAGAAAAGGTAAAAATGCCGGTCCATACATCATCAAAAGCGAGAGAGGTTGTGTTCGACTGCAAGTAGGTGTGAATGTCCAGCCATAATTACTCACAAACGGGTAAGAAAAGGTAGTAGCCAGACCATATATGATCAAAACAGGGAGCGGAGGTGGTTCAACTGCAAGAAGGTTTGAATGTCAAACTAAAGTTCAAATATATTAACAAAAGCGGGAGGAGAGGTCTTCGGATGAGAGTGGTTGAAAATTTCCAACCATAATGTATAAAATGCGGTGAAAAAAAAGGTGTGATAGAACACTAAAAGGTGGAGCGGAAGTGTTCGGCTGCAAGAAGGTGTGAATGTCCGACTATATTTGGTGAAAAGCAGGTGAAGCAAGGTCTGAATGCCCAACCTTACATCATCAAAAGCAAGATCAGAGTTGTTTGGCTGCAAGAAGGCCATAGTTTGCCAAAAGCGGGTAAGGTGCGAATGTCCGACTAAATATCAACAAAATTTGGGGCGGAGGTCTTCGGATGCAAGTGGGTGTGAATATCCCACCATACAAGTATGGTGGGTGGAGAGGAAGCTGTGAATAGCCGACCATAGTTTGGAAAAAGCGGGTAAGAAAAGGTTTGAATGCCCGAACATACACCATCAAAAGAGGGAGCGGAGGTGTTCCGCTGTACGAAGGTGTGAATGTCCAACCATACTTGGTAAAAAGCGGGTAAGAAAAGGTTAATATACCCGACTGTACACAATCAATAGCGGGAGCGGATGTGTTCGGCTACAAGAAGGTGTGACAGTCCGACCATGGTTTGTAAAAAGCTGGTAAGAAAAGGTGCGAATGTCCGACAATGTATGATCAAAAGAGAGAGCGGAGGTTTTCGGATACACGAAAGTTTGAATGTCCTACCATAGTTTGTAAATAGCGGGTAAGAAAAGGTTCAAATGCCCGACTATACACCATAAAAAGCGGGAGCGGAGGTGTTCCGCTGTAAGACGGTGTGAATGTCCGACCATAGTTGGTAAAAAGCGGGTAAGAAAAGGTTAAAATACCCGACTGTACAAAATCAATAGCGGGAGCGGAGTTGTTCGGCTACAAGAAGGTGTGAAAGTACGACCATGGTTTGTAAAAAGCAGTTAAGAAAAGGTTCGAATATCCAACCAAACATAATCAAAAGCGGGAGCAGAGCTGTTCGACTGCAAGTAGGTGTGAATGTCCAGCCATAATTACTCACAAACGGGGGAAGAAAAGGTAGTATTGCCAGACCATACATGATCAAAACAGGGAGCGGAGGTTCAGCTGCAAAGTGTGAATGTCTGACTATAGTTTGTAAAAAGCGGGTAAGACAAGGTGCGAATGCCCGACAATGTATGATCAAAAGAGAGAGCGGAGGTGTTCGGCTGCAAGGTCTGAATGTCCAACCATAATTTGTAAAAACCGGGTAAGAAAAGGCTCGAAAGCCCGACTATACATCATCAAAAGCGGGAGCGGAGGTGTTCAGCTGCAAGAAGGTGTGAATGTTCGACTAAAGTTTGTAAAAAGCTGGTAAGACAAGGAGCGATGTCCCGACATTGTATGATCAAAAGCGGGAGCGGAGGTGTCCAGCTGTGAGTAGGTGTGAATGTCCGACCATAATTGCTGAAAAATGTGTTAGAAAAGGTAAGAATACTGGGCCATACATCATCAAAAGCGGGAGAGGTGGTGTTCGGCTGCAAGAAGGTGTGAAAGTCCAACAATGGTTTGTAAAAAGCGGGTAAGAAAAGGTTAAAATACCCGACTGTACACAATCAATAGCGGGAGCGGATGTGTTCGGCTACAAGAAGATGTGAAAGTCCGACCATGGTCTGTAAAAAGCGGGTAAGAAAAGGTGCGAATGTCCGACAATGTATGATCAAAAGAGAGAGCGGAGGTTTTCGGATACAAGAAGGTTTGAATGTCCCACCATAGTTTGTAAAAAGCGGGTAAGAAAAGGTTCGAATGCCCGACTATACACCATCAAAAGCGGGAGCAGAGGTGTTCCGCTGTAAGACGGTGTGAATGTCCGACCATAGTTGGTAAAAAGCGGGTAAGAAAAGGTTAAAATACCCGACTGTACACAATCAATAGCGGGAGCGGAGTTGTTCGGCTACAAGAAGGTGTGAAAGTCCGACCATGGTTTGTAAAAACCGGGAAGAAAAGGCTCGAAAGCCCGACTATACACCATCAAAAAGAAGGTTTGAATGTCCATCAATAATTGCTTTAAAACAAGAAAGTAAATTTTCGAATATCAAACCGCACATGATCATAAGCGGGAGAGGAGGTGTTCGGCTGCAAGAAGGTGTGAATGTCCACCCATAATTCATGAAAAATGGGTAAAAAAAAAGGTGCGAATGCCTAACAATACATTATCAAAAGCAGGTGTGAATGTCAGATCATAATTTGTAAAAAGCTGATGAGAAAGGGTGAGAATGCCCGACTATACACCATCAAATGCGGGAGCGGAGGTGTTCGGCTCTGAGTAGGTGTGAATGTCCGACCATAATTGCTGAAGAATGTGTTAGAAAAGGTAAGAATGCTGGACCATACATCATCAAAAGCGGGAGAGGTGGTGTTCGGCTGCAAAAAGGTGTGACTGTTCGACTAAAGTTTGTAAAAAGTGGGTAAGACAAGGTGCGAATGCCTGACAATGTATGATCAAAAGCGGGAGCGGAGGTGTTCTGCTGCAAGAAGGTCTACATGTCCATCAATAATTGCTAGAAAACATGAAAGAAACTTTTCGAAAATCAAACCGCACATGATCATAAGTGGGATAGGAGGTGTTCAGCTGCAAGGTGTGAATGTCCAACCATAATTCCTGAAAAATGGGCAAAAAAAAGGTGTGAATGCCCAACCATACATCATCAAAAGCAGGAGTGGAAGTGTTCGGCTACAAGAAGGTGTGAACGTCCAACCAAAATATGTAAAAAGAAGTTAAGGAAAGGTTCGAATATCCAACCAAACATAATCAAAAGCGGGAGCAGAGCTGTTCGACTGCAAGTAGGTGTGAATGTCAGATCATAATTTGCAAAAAGCTGATGAGAAAGGGTGAGAATGCCCGACTATACATCATCAAATGAGGGAGCGGAGTTGTTCGGCTGTGAGTAGGTGTGAATCTCCAACCATAATTGCTGAAAAATGTGTTAGAAAAGGTAAAAATGCCGGTCCATACATCATCAAAAGCGAGAGAGGTTGTGTTCGACTGCAAGTAGGTGTGAATGTCCAGCCATAATTACTCACAAACGGGTAAGAAAAGGTAGTAGCCAGACCATATATGATCAAAACAGGGAGCGGAGGTGGTTCAGCTGCAAGAAGGTTTGAATGTCAAACTAAAGTTCAAATATATTAACAAAAGCGGGAGGAGAGGTCTTCGGATGAGAGTGGTTGAAAATTTCCAACCATAATGTATAAAATGCGGTGAAAAAAAAGGTGTGATAGAACACTAAAAGGTGGAGCGGAAGTGTTCGGCTGCAAGAAGGTGTGAATGTCCGACTATATTTGGTGAAAAGCAGGTGAAGCAAGGTCTGAATGCCCAACCTTACATCATCAAAAGCAAGATCAGAGTTGTTTGGCTGCAAGAAGGCCATAGTTTGCCAAAAGCGGGTAAGGTGCGAATGTCCGACTAAATATCAACAAAATTTGGGGCAGAGGTCTTCGGATGCAAGTGGGTGTGAATATCCCACCATACAAGTATGGTGGGTGGAGAGGAAGCTGTGAATAGCCGACCATAGTTTGGAAAAAGCGGGTAAGAAAAGGTTTGAATGCCCGAACATACACCATCAAAAGAGGGAGCGGAGGTGTTCCGCTGTACGAAGGTGTGAATGTCCAACCATACTTGGTAAAAAGCGGGTAAGAAAAGGTTAATATACCCGACTGTACACAATCAATAGCGGGAGCGGATGTGTTCGGCTACAAGAAGGTGTGACAGTCCGACCATGGTTTGTAAAAAGCCGGTAAGAAAAGGTGCGAATGTCCGACAATGTATGATCAAAAGAGAGAGCGGAGGTTTTCGGATACACGAAAGTTTGAATGTCCTACCATAGTTTGTAAATAGCGGGTAAGAAAAGGTTCAAATGCCCGACTATACACCATAAAAAGCGGGAGCGGAGGTGTTCCGCTGTAAGACGGTGTGAATGTCCGACCATAGTTGGTAAAAAGCGGGTAAGAAAAGGTTAAAATACCCGACTGTACAAAATCAATAGCGAGAGCGGAGTTGTTCGGCTACAAGACGGTGTGAAAGTACGACCATGGTTTGTAAAAAGCGGTTAAGAAAAGGTTCGAATATCCAACCAAACATAATCAAAAGCGGGAGCAGATCTGTTCGACTGCAAGTAGGTTTGAATGTCCAGCCATAATTAATCACAAACGGGGGAAGAAAAGGTAGTATTGCCAGACCATACATGATCAAAACAGGGAGCGGAGGTTCAGCTGCAAGGTGTGAATGTCTGACTATAGTTTGTAAAAAGCGGGTAAGACAAGGTGCGAATGCCCGACAATGTATGATCAAAAGAGAGAGCGGAGGTGTTCGGCTGCAAGGTCTGAATGTCCAACCATAATTTGTAAAAACCGGGTAAGAAAAGGCTCGAAAGCCCGACTATACATCATCAAAAGCGGGAGCGGAGGTGTTCAGCTGCAAGAAGGTGTGAATGTTCGACTAAAGTTTGTAAAAAGCTGGTAAGACAAGGAGCGATGTCCCGACATTGTATGATCAAAAGCGGGAGCGGAGGTGTCCAGCTGTGAGTAGGTGTGAATTTCCGACCATAATTGCTGAAAAATGTGTTAGAAAAGGTAAGAATACTGGACCATACATCATCAAAAGCGGGAGAGGTGGTGTTCGGCTGCAAGAAGGTGTGAAAGTCCAACAATGGTTTGTAAAAAGCGGGTAATAAAAGGTTCGAATGCCCGAATATACATCATCAAAAGCGGAAGCGGAGGTGTTCGGATGCAAGAAGGTGTGAACGTCCGACCAAAGTTTGTAAAAAGCAGTGAAAAGCGAGAAAAAGCTTTTCGTGAGTTTTGCATGATTTGGGATTTTGCTTATAAAATGCATTACTTCACTCAAACTATGTTAAAACTGATTTGTCCTTCATATTTACCATGTCTAGAAAGATTTAAACAAAAAAACAACGTTTTACTTTGCAGTAAAAGAAAGAGCAAATCTAAAGTTTCAGGAATCCGAGTATAAGCCTGCTTTCATGAGTTCTGCACGATTTCGGATTTTGCTATAAAATGAATTGCTTTGCTCAAACCAAGTTAAAACTGCTTTGTCCTTCCATATTCATCAATGTCTAGATTGACTTCAACAAAGAAAAACATTGGACTTTGCAGTAGAAGAAGTTGAAATCCATCTACACATTGATAAATACGAAGGACAAAGCAGTTCCCACTTGCCCATAAGAAAATAAGCTTATTCTCGGATTCCTGATCCTTCAGTTTTGCTCTTTCTTCTACTGCAAAATACAATGTTGTTCTTTGTTGAAGTCGATCTAGACATTGATAAATATGAATGAAAAAGCAGTTTTAACTTGGTTTGAGTGAATGAATTCATTTTATACATAAAATCCGAAATCGTGCAGAACTCATGAAAATAAGCTTATTCTCGGATTCCTAAAACTTTTGATTGGCTCTTTCTTTTACTGCAAAGTACAACGTTGTTTTTTTGTTTAAATCTATCGAGATATTGATAAATATGAAGGTAAAAGCCGTTTTAACATAGTTTGAGTGAAGGAATTGATTTTATAGATAAAATCCCAAATCATGCAGAACTCCTCAAAAGGGGCGTATGGCTTAATCACAAGTGTGGCTCTTTCTCATTCAGGGTAGTATGAGGAAGTTTATGCTTGAAATATATGTAGAAATGGGTACATATGAATGACAAAGCAGTGTTAACTTAGTTTGCGTGAAGGAATTCATTTTATACATAAAATCCGAAATCGTGCAGAACTCATGAAAATAAGCTTATTCTCGGATTCCTAAAACTTTTGATTTGCAATTTCTTTTACTGCAAAGTACAACGTTGTTTTTTGTTGAAATCTATCTAGACATTGATAAATACCAGTCGAAACTCTGCTGCCGCTTTTGATAATTTATGGTTGGGCATTCTTACCTTTTCTTACCCGCTTTTTACAAATTATGATCTTACATTCACACCTACTTGCAGTCGAACACCTTCTCATCCACTTATGATCATGTGCGGTTGGGCTTTCGCACCTTTTCTTACCCATTTTTCAGTAATTATGGGTGGACATTCAGACCTTCTTGCAGCCGAAAACCTCCACTCCTCTTTTGATCATACATTGTCGGGAATTCACACCTTGTCTTACCCGCTTTTTACAAACTTTAGTCGGACATTCAAACCTTCTTGCAGCTGAACCACCTCCGCTCCCTGTTTTGATCATATATGGTCTGGCAATACTACCTTTTCTTACCCGTTTGTGAGTAATTATGGCTGGACATTCACACCTACTTGCAGCCGAACACAACCTCTCTCGCTTTTGATGATGTATGGACCGGCATTTTTACCTATTCTAACACATTTTTCAGCAATTATGGTCGGAGATTCACACCTACTCACAGCCGAACAACTCCGCTCCCGCATTTGATGATGTATAGTCGGGCATTCTCACCCTTTCTCATCAGCTTTTTGAAAATTATGATCTGACATTCACACCTACTTCCAGTCGAACAGCTCTGCTCCCGCTTTTGATTATGTTTGGTTAGATATTCGAACCTTTTCTTAACTGCTTTTTACAAACTTTGGTCGGACGTTCACAATATCTTGCTGCCGAACACCTCCGCTTCCGCTTTTGATGGTGTATATTCGGGCATACGAACCTTTTCTTACCCGCTTTTTACAAACCAAGGTCGGACTTTCACACCTTCTCTTAGCTGAACAACTCCGCTCCCTCTTTTGATTGTGTACAGTCGGGTAATTTAACCTTTTCTTACCCGCTTTTTACCATCTATGGTCGGACATTCACACCGTCTTACAGCGGAACACCTCCGCTCCCTCTTTTGATGATGTATGGTTAGGCATTCGCACCTTCTCTCACCCGCCTTTTACTATGGTCGGCCATTCACAGCTTCCTCTCCACCATACTTGTATGGTGGGATATTCACACCCACTTGCATCCGAAGACCTCCGCTTCCGCTTTTGATGGGAACTGACAACATAAGAAGTCCGGACATACTTTGATAGTATATGAATAAGTGGGTAGCTACTGACAAGCATTAAGCATGTCACACAGCCCAAACATATAACATTTCAGGACACACCACACAGTTAACAACCACAGTGAAGCGTGTCAAAGCCCAAACATGTAACATTCAACAGGACACTTACACAACACATTCAAATCAAACAGTCAGACAACATACAAGAACATATACCCCAGCCGGCATTGCTCCCTGCCTATTTTCGTACAGCACACTATGTGTGCGCACACCTTTATTCACAAACTCTTCAACTTATACTCTTTTACCGAAGTTGCTACAGCTCGATTGGCCGAATACCCTTTGATCCTATTTCGGTGAATTTGACATCTGCCTTACATATAACAGATTAGCGGTTTAGCAGTTTTAATTTAGTTTGAGTGAAGGAATTCATTTTATAGCAAAATCCGAAATCGTGAAGAACTCATGAAAGTAAGCTTATTCTCGGATTCCTGAAACTTTAGATTTGCTCTTTCTTTTACTGCAAAGTACAACGTTGTTTTTTTTGTTTAAATCTTTCTAGACATGGTAAATATTAAGGACAAAGCAGTTTTCACATAGTTTGAGTGAAGGAATTCATTTTATAGATAAAATCCCAAGAGTCTGATGGGAAAAGAGAGTGAATGCGAAGTAGACTTTAACACGGCTATGGGAGCGAGCCGAGTGTGGGCTAACCAGGAGAATTGCTTGAAAGAAATGCGACCCCGAATGAGCGGTCAGAACAAAGCCTCAATACGGGATTCTCGTGGTGTTTTTGTTGCTGCCTTGTCTTTTGCACAGAGTAAAAGACAAGGCAGCCATCGAATAGGGCCCGATTGTTCCTACTTGGTCAGCCGAGGAGCAAGGGGGGGGGGAGCAAGTGTCTCAACCAAGCAAAGCTCACCATGGGGAAGGTGGCTATGCCAACAAGCCTGATGCCCTGCTCCCGCAGTGACGGATAATCGTACTCTGGTTTCTCTTCATAACGTACAAGTCTTTCGCCTTTTACTAAAGATTTCTGTGGAGAGCAGCACTAATGAGTTGTTTCTATTTTTGGCAGGCTTTACCTTTGCGGGTGAAGCCCTTTCTGTCTGTGCAAAAGAAATCTTGTTACTGTGCAGAGTGACTTCTCTGAGTAGAGTCGCCTTACTTGTTGCGACTGTGCCGATGTTCGAAGCTGGAGTGCAAAGTTGTTGCTTGAATGGTGCTTGCTGGAGCGTGTGGGAGTGCAAAGTTATACCATTTAAAAGGGCTGAAGAGTGCTCAGTGCAGCGGGTGGGCGACACTCTGGCCACCTTGAAAACCGAGGTTACATCCACTACCAGGGGCAGCCCAAGTTCTGCCGCAAGTGTGGTGAGCATGGGCACCTGGTTGAGGCTTGTACCAAGGTGTTATGTGGGAAGAGCAGAGAAATTGGGCAAACTTTTGGAGAGTGTCCAAATGGCAGGAAATGTAATCTCTGTGGAGAATTAAATCACCTCTTCAGAGATTGCCCTAAATCTTTTGCCAACAAATTAAAGACGGTAAAGCCACAGTCAAGCCAACAAAGAGAAGGACCAAAGGTGGCAGTTGGTGAACAAAGTGAAGAGGTTGACCCAATAAATTCAAACTTCCCGCCAAAAGCTTGGATTGGAAGTGAGGAGCAAAAAGGGGAGGGGCCTGTAGAGGCCTCACCACTCAGTGTTGAAGTCTGTGAGAATTCACAGGCAGAGGGTGGAGCTACGCTAAATGAGGAGGAAGAGCAGACAGGTGAGTCTAGTGAAGATACTCACCTCCCCGAAGGTCAACAGAAGGTCAATTTGTTGATAGGCATTCATTTATTTCTTCACTTCTGATGAAGTTTCAACAATAAACAACAAACTTTGTATTATTAGAAAGAACCAGAATCATTCTTCAGGAATCCGAAAATAAGCTCTATTTTATGAGTTATGCACGAATTCGGATTCTCCTATAAAACGAATTCATTAACTCAAACCAAGTTAAGACTGCTTTGTCCTTCATATTTATTCATGTCTAATCAAGTTTCAACGATAAACAACGTTGTACTTTGTAGAATGAGAAAGAACTTCTTCAGCAATAAGCATCTCTCGACATATGATGAAATACAGATTTTGCTATAAAATTAATTCCTTCTATCAGCCTGACTTAAAACTGTTTGTCCTCCTTATTTATCCACTTCAAATCAAGTTTCAACAAATAAAAAAAAGTTGTAGTTTGAGAAAGTACAACTTAATCTTCAGCAATCAGTATAAAAAGAGGTGCAAATGCCAACCATACATACCTACAAGGTGGAGCGGAAGTATTCAGCTGCAAGTAGGTGTGAATGTTCGACTATAATTTGTAAAAAGCGGGTAAGAAAAGGTTCGAATGCCCGACTATATATTAACAAAAGCGGGAGGAGAGGTCTTCGGATGAGAGTGGGTGAGAATTTCCAACCATAATCTATAAAATACGGTGAAAAAAAATGTGAATGCCTCATAGAACACTAAAAGCGGAAGTGTTCGGCTGCAAGAAGGTGTGAATGTCCGACTATATTTGGTGAAAAGCAGGTGAAGCAAGGTCTGAATGCCCAACCTTATATCATCAAAAGCGAGATCAGAGGTGTTTGGCTGCAAGAAGGCCATAGTTTTCCAAAAGCGGGTAAGGTGCGAATGTCCGACTAAATATCAACAAAATTTGGGGCGGAGGTCTTCGGATGCAAGTGGGTGTTCCGCTGTACGAAGGTGTGAATGTCCGACCATACTTGGTAAAAAGCGGGTAAGAAAAGGTTAAAATACCCGACTGTACACAATCAATAGCGGGAGCGGATGTGTTCGGCTACAAGAAGATGTGATAGTCCGACCATGGTTTGTAAAAAGCGGGTAAGAAAAGGTGCGAATGTCCGACAATGTATGATCAAAAGAGAGAGCGGAGGTTTTCGGATACAAGAAGGTTTGAATGTCCCACCATAGTTTGTAAAAAGCGGGTAAGAAAAGGTTCGAATGCCCGACTATACACCATCAAAAGCGGGAATAGAGGTGTTCCGCTGTAAGACGGTGTGAATGTCCGACCATAGTTGGTAAAAAGCGGGTAAGAAAAGGTTAAAATACCCGACTGTACACAATCAATAGCGGGAGCGGAGTTGTTCGGCTACAAGAAGGTGTGAAAGTCCGACCATGGTTTGTAAAAACCGGGAAGAAAAGGCTCGAAAGCCCGACTATACACCATCAAAAAGAAGGTTTGAATGTCCATCAATAATTGCTTTAAAACAAGAAAGTAAATTTTCGAATATCAAACCCCACATGATCATAAGCGGGAGAGGAGGTGTTCGGCTGCAAGAAGGTGTGAATGTCCACCCATAATTCATGAAAAATGGGTAAAAAAAAAGGTGCGAATGCCTAACAATACATTATCAAAAGCAGGTGTGAATGTCAGATCATAATTTGTAAAAAGCTGATGAGAAAGGGTGAGAATGCCCGACTATACACCATCAAATGCGGGAGCGGAGGTGTTCGGCTCTGAGTAGGTGTGAATGTCCGACCATAATTGCTGAAGAATGTGTTAGAAAAGGTAAGAATGCTGGACCATACATCATCAAAAGCGGGAGAGGTGGTGTTCGGCTGCAAAAAGGTGTGACTGTTCGACTAAAGTTTGTAAAAAGTGGGTAAGACAAGGTGCGAATGCCTGACAATGTATGATCAAAAGCGGGAGCGGAGGTGTTCAGCTGCAAGAAGGTCTACATGTCCATCAATAATTGCTAGAAAACATGAAAGAAACTTTTCGAAAATCAAACCGCACATGATCATAAGTGGGATAGGAGGTGTTCAGCTGCAAGGTGTGAATGTCCACCCATAATTCCTGAAAAATGGGCAAAAAAAAGGTGTGAATGCCCAACCATACATCATCAAAAGCAGGAGTGGAAGTGTTCGGCTACAAGAAGGTGTGAACGTCCAACCAAAATATGTAAAAAGAAGTTAAGAAAAGGTTCGAATATCCAACCAAACATAATCAAAAGCGGGAGCAGAGCTGTTCGACTGCAAGTAGGTGTGAATGTCAGATCATAATTTGCAAAAAGCTGATGAGAAAGGGTGAGAATGCCCGACTATACATCATCAAAAGCGGGAGCGGAGTTGTTCGGCTGTGAGTAGGTGTGAATCTCCGACCATAATTGCTGAAAAATGTGTTAGAAAAGGTAAAAATGCCGGTCCATACATCATCAAAAGCGAGAGAGGTTGTGTTCGACTGCAAGTAGGTGTGAATGTCCAGCCATAATTACTCACAAACGGGTAAGAAAAGGTAGTAGCCAGACCATATATGATCAAAACAGGGAGCGGAGGTGGTTCAGCTGCAAGAAGGTTTGAATGTCAAACTAAAGTTCAAATATATTAACAAAAGCGGGAGGAGAGGTCTTCGGATGAGAGTGGTTGAAAATTTCCAACCATAATGTATAAAATGCGGTGAAAAAAAAGGTGTGATAGAACACTAAAAGGTGGAGCGGAAGTGTTCGGCTGCAAGAAGGTGTGAATGTCCGACTATATTTGGTGAAAAGCAGGTGAAGCAAGGTCTGAATGCCCAACCTTACATCATCAAAAGCAAGATCAGAGTTGTTTGGCTGCAAGAAGGCCATAGTTTGCCAAAAGCGGGTAAGGTGCGAATGTCCGACTAAATATCAACAAAATTTGGGGCGGAGGTCTTCGGATGCAAGTGGGTGTGAATATCCCACCATACAAGTATGGTGGATGGAGAGGAAGCTGTGAATAGCCGACCATAGTTTGGAAAAAGCGGGTAAGAAAAGGTTTGAATGCCCGAACATACACCATCAAAAGAGGGAGCGGAGGTGTTCCGCTGTACGAAGGTGTGAATGTCCAACCATACTTGGTAAAAAGCGGGTAAGAAAAGGTTAATATACCCGACTGTACACAATCAATAGCGGGAGCGGATGTGTTCGGCTACAAGAAGGTGTGACAGTCCGACCATGGTTTGTAAAAAGCCGGTAAGAAAAGGTGCGAATGTCCGACAATGTATGATCAAAAGAGAGAGCGGAGGTTTTCGGATACACAAAAGTTTGAATGTCCTACCATAGTTTGTAAATAGCGGGTAAGAAAAAGTTCAAATGCCCGACTATACACCATAAAAAGCGGGAGCGGAGGTGTTCCGCTGTAAGACGGTGTGAATGTCCGACCATAGTTGGTAAAAAGCGGGTAAGAAAAGGTTAAAATACCCGACTGTACAAAATCAATAGCGAGAGCGGAGTTGTTCGGCTACAAGACGGTGTGAAAGTACGACCATGGTTTGTAAAAAGCAGTTAAGAAAAGGTTCGAATATCCAACCAAACATAATCAAAAGCGGGAGCAGAGCTGTTCGACTGCAAGTAGGTGTGAATGTCCAGCCATAATTACTCACAAACGGGGGAAGAAAAGGTAGTATTGCCAGACCATACATGATCAAAACAGGGAGCGGAGGTTCAGCTGCAAGGTGTGAATGTCTGACTATAGTTTGTAAAAAGCGGGTAAGACAAGGTGCGAATGCCCGACAATGTATGATCAAAAGAGAGAGCGGAGGTGTTCGGCTGCAAGGTCTGAATGTCCAACCATAATTTGTAAAAACCGGGTAAGAAAAGGCTCGAAAGCCCGACTATACATCATCAAAAGCGGGAGCGGAGGTGTTCAGCTGCAAGAAGGTGTGAATGTTCGACTAAAGTTTGTAAAAAGCTGGTAAGACAAGGAGCGATGTCCCGACATTGTATGATCAAAAGCGGGAGCGGAGGTGTCCAGCTGTGAGTAGGTGTGAATGTCCGACCATAATTGCTGAAAAATGTGTTAGAAAAGGTAAGAATACTGGACCATACATCATCAAAAGCGGGAGAGGTGGTGTTCGGCTGCAAGAAGGTGTGAAAGTCCAACAATGGTTTGTAAAAAGCGGGTAAGAAAAGGTTAAAATACCCGACTGTACACAATCAATAGCGGGAGCGGATGTGTTCGGCTACAAGAAGATGTGAAAGTCCGACCATGGTTTATAAAAAGCGGGTAAGAAAAGGTGCGAATGTCCGACAATGTATGATCAAAAGAGAGAGCGGAGGTTTTCGGATACAAGAAGGTTTGAATGTCCCACCATAGTTTGTAAAAAGCGGGTAAGAAAAGGTTCGAATGCCCGACTATACACCATCAAAAGCGGGAGCAGAGGTGTTCCGCTGTAAGACGGTGTGAATGTCCGACCATAGTTGGTAAAAAGCGGGTAAGAAAAGGTTAAAATACCCGACTGTACACAATCAATAGCGGGAGCGGAGTTGTACGGCTACAAGAAGGTGTGAAAGTCCGACCATGGTTTGTAAAAACCGGGAAGAAAAGGCTCGAAAGCCCGACTATACACCATCAAAAAGAAGGTTTGAATGTCCATCAATAATTGCTTTAAAACAAGAAAGTAAATTTTCGAATATCAAACCGCACATGATCATAAGCGGTAGAGGAGGTGTTCGGCTGCAAGAAGGTGTGAATGTCCACCCATAATTCATGAAAAATGGGTAAAAAAAAAGGTGCGAATGCCTAACAATACATTATCAAAAGCAGGTGTGAATGTCAGATCATAATTTGTAAAAAGCTGATGAGAAAGGGTGAGAATGCCCGACTATACACCATCAAATGCGGGAGCGGAGGTGTTCGGCTCTGAGTAGGTGTGAATGTCCGACCATAATTGCTGAAGAATGTGTTAGAAAAGGTAAGAATGCTGGACCATACATCATCAAAAGCGGGAGAGGTGGTGTTCGGCTGCAAAAAGGTGTGACTGTTCGACTAAAGTTTGTAAAAAGTGGGTAAGACAAGGTGCGAATGCCTGACAATGTATGATCAAAAGCGGGAGCGGAGGTGTTCAGCTGCAAGAAGGTCTACATGTCCATCAATAATTGCTAGAAAACATGAAAGAAACTTTTCGAAAATCAAACCGCACATGATCATAAGTGGGATAGGAGGTGTTCAGCTGCAAGGTGTGAATGTCCACCCATAATTCCTGAAAAATGGGCAAAAAAAAGGTGTGAATGCCCAACCATACATCATCAAAAGCAGGAGTGGAAGTGTTCGGCTACAAGAAGGTGTGAACGTCCAACCAAAATATGTAAAAAGAAGTTAAGAAAAGGTTCGAATATCCAACCAAACATAATCAAAAGCGGGAGCAGAGCTGTTCGACTGCAAGTAGGTGTGAATGTCAGATCATAATTTGCAAAAAGCTGATGAGAAAGGGTGAGAAATCCCGACTATACATCATCAAATGCGGGAGCGGAGTTGTTCGGCTGTGAGTAGGTGTGAATCTCCGACCATAATTGCTGAAAAATGTGTTAGAAAAGGTAAAAATGCCGGTCCATACATCAGCAAAAGCGAGAGAGGTTGTGTTCGACTGCAAGTAGGTGTGAATGTCCAGCCATAATTACTCACAAACGGGTAAGAAAAGGTAGTAGCCAGACCATATATGATCAAAACAGGGAGCGGAGGTGGTTCAGCTGCAAGAAGGTTTGAATGTCAAACTAAAGTTCAAATATATTAACAAAAGCGGGAGGAGAGGTCTTCGGATGAGAGTGGTTGAAAATTTCCAACCATAATGTATAAAATGCGGTGAAAAAAAAGGTGTGATAGAACACTAAAAGGTGGAGCGGAAGTGTTCGGCTGCAAGAAGGTGTGAATGTCCGACTATATTTGGTGAAAAGCAGGTGAAGCAAGGTCTGAATGCCCAACCTTACATCATCAAAAGCAAGATCAGAGTTGTTTGGCTGCAAGAAGGCCATAGTTTGCCAAAAGCGGGTAAGGTGCGAATGTCCGACTAAATATCAACAAAATTTGGGGCGGAGGTCTTCGGATGCAAGTGGGTGTGAATATCCCACCATACAAGTATGGTGGATGGAGAGGAAGCTGTGAATAGCCGACCATAGTTGGTAAAAAGCGGGTAAGAAAAGGTTAAAATACCCGACTGTACAAAATCAATAGCGGGAGCGGAGTTGTTCGGCTACAAGAAGGTGTGAAAGTACGACCATGGTTTGTAAAAAGCAGTTAAGAAAAGGTTCGAATATCCAACCAAACATAATCAAAAGCGGGAGCAGAGCTGTTCGACTGCAAGTAGGTGTGAATGTCCAGCCATAATTACTCACAAACGGGGGAAGAAAAGGTAGTATTGCCAGACCATACATGATCAAAACAGGGAGCAGAGGTTCAGCTGCAAGGTGTGAATGTCTGACTATAGTTTGTAAAAAGCGGGTAAGACAAGGTGCGAATGCCCGACAATGTATGATCAAAAGAGAGAGCGGAGGTGTTCGGCTGCAAGGTCTGAATGTCCAACCATAATTTGTAAAAACCGGGTAAGAAAAGGCTCGAAAGCCCGACTATACATCATCAAAAACGGGAGCGGAGGTGTTCAGCTGCAAGAAGGTGTGAATGTTCGACTAAAGTTTGTAAAAAGCTGGTAAGACAAGGAGCGATGTCCCGACATTGTATGATCAAAAGCGGGAGCGGAGGTGTCCAGCTGTGAGTAGGTGTGAATGTCCGACCATAATTGCTGAAAAATGTGTTAGAAAAGGTAAGAATACTTGGCCATACATCATCAAAAGCGGGAGAGGTGGCGTTCGGCTGCAAGAAGGTGTGAAAGTCCAACAATGGTTTGTAAAAAGCGGGTAAGAAAAGGTTAAAATACCCGACTGTACACAATCAATAGCGGGAGCGGATGTGTTCGGCTACAAGAAGATGTGAAAGTCCGACCATGGTTTGTAAAAAGCGGGTAAGAAAAGGTGCGAATGTCCGACAATGTATGATCAAAAGAGAGAGCGGAGGTTTTCGGATACAAGAAGGTTTGAATGTCCCACCATAGTTTGTAAAAAGCGGGTAAGAAAAGGTTAAAATGCCCGACTGTACACAATCAATAGCGGGAGCGGAGTTGTTCGGCTACAAGAAGGTGTGAAAGTCCGACCATGGTTTGTAAAAACCGGGAAGAAAAGGCTCGAAAGCCCGACTATACACCATCAAAAAGAAGGTTTGAATGTCCATCAATAATTGCTTTAAAACAAGAAAGTAAATTTTCGAATATCAAACCGCACATGATCATAAGCGGGAGAGGAGGTGTTCGGCTGCAAGAAGGTGTGAATGTCCACCCATAATTCATGAAAAATGGGTAAAAAAAAAGGTGCGAATGCCTAACAATACATTATCAAAAGCAGGTGTGAATGTCAGATCATAATTTGTAAAAAGCTGATGAGAAAGGGTGAGAATGCCCGACTATACACCATCAAATGCGGGAGCGGAGGTGTTCGGCTCTGAGTAGGTGTGAATGTCCGACCATAATTCCTGAAGAATGTGTTAGAAAAGGTAAGAATGCTGGACCATACATCATCAAAAGCGGGAGAGGTGGTGTTCGGCTGCAAAAAGGTGTGACTGTTCGACTAAAGTTTGTAAAAAGTGGGTAAGACAAGGTGCGAATGCCTGACAATGTATGATCAAAAGCGGGAGCGGAGGTGTTCTGCTGCAAGAAGGTCTACATGTCCATCAATAATTGCTAGAAAACATGAAAGAAACTTTTCGAAAATCAAACCGCACATGATCATAAGTGGGATAGGAGGTGTTCAGCTGCAAGGTGTGAATGTCCAACCATAATTCCTGAAAAATGGGCAAAAAAAAGGTGTGAATGCCCAACCATACATCATCAAAAGCAGGAGTGGAAGTGTTCGGCTACAAGAAGGTGTGAACGTCCAACCAAAATATGTAAAAAGAAGTTAAGAAAAGGTTCGAATATCCAACCAAACATAATCAAAAGCGGGAGCAGAGCTGTTCGACTGCAAGTAGGTGTGAATGTCAGATCATAATTTGCAAAAAGCTGATGAGAAAGGGTGAGAATGCCCGACTATACATCATCAAATGCGGGAGCGGAGTTGTTCGGCTGTGAGTAGGTGTGAATCTCCGACCATAATTGCTGAAAAATGTGTTAGAAAAGGTAAAAATGCCGGTCCATACATCATCAAAAGCGAGAGAGGTTGTGTTCGACTGCAAGTAGGTGTGAATGTCCAGCCATAATTACTCACAAACGGGTAAGAAAAGGTAGTAGCCAGACCATATATGATCAAAACAGGGAGCGGAGGTGGTTCAGCTGCAAGAAGGTTTGAATGTCAAACTAAAGTTCAAATATATTAACAAAAGCGGGAGGAGAGGTCTTCGGATGAGAGTGGTTGAAAATTTCCAACCATAATGTATAAAATGCGGTGAAAAAAAAGGTGTGATAGAACACTAAAAGGTGGAGCGGAAGTGTTCGGCTGCAAGAAGGTGTGAATGTCCGACTATATTTGGTGAAAAGCAGGTGAAGCAAGGTCTGAATGCCCAACCTTACATCATCAAAAGCAAGATCAGAGTTGTTTGGCTGCAAGAAGGCCATAGTTTGCCAAAAGCGGGTAAGGTGCGAATGTCCGACTAAATATCAACAAAATTTGGGGCGGAGGTCTTCGGATGCAAGTGGGTGTGAATATCCCACCATACAAGTATGGTGGGTGGAGAGGAAGCTGTGAATAGCCGACCATAGTTTGGAAAAAGCGGGTAAGAAAAGGTTTGAATGCCCGAACATACACCATCAAAAGAGGGAGCGGAGGTGTTCCGCTGTACGAAGGTGTGAATGTCCAACCATATTTGGTAAAAAGCGGGTAAGAAAAGGTTAATATACCCGACTGTACACAATCAATAGCGGGAGCGGATGTGTTCGGCTACAAGAAGGTGTGACAGTCCGACCATGGTTTGTAAAAAGCTGGTAAGAAAAGGTGCGAATGTCCGACAATGTATGATCAAAAGAGAGAGCGGAGGTTTTCGGATACACGAAAGTTTGAATGTCCTACCATAGTTTGTAAATAGCGGGTAAGAAAAGGTTCAAATGCCCGACTATACACCATAAAAAGCGGGAGCGGAGGTGTTCCGCTGTAAGACGGTGTGAATGTCCGACCATAGTTGGTAAAAAGCGGGTAAGAAAAGGTTAAAATACCCGACTGTACAAAATCAATAGCGAGAGCGGAGTTGTTCGGCTACAAGACGGTGTGAAAGTACGACCATGGTTTGTAAAAAGCAGTTAAGAAAAGGTTCGAATATCCAACCAAACATAATCAAAAGCGGGAGCAGATCTGTTCGACTGCAAGTAGGTTTGAATGTCCAGCCATAATTAATCACAAACGGGGGAAGAAAAGGTAGTATTGCCAGACCATACATGATCAAAACAGGGAGCGGAGGTTCAGCTGCAAGGTGTGAATGTCTGACTATAGTTTGTAAAAAGCGGGTAAGACAAGGTGCGAATGCCCGACAATGTATGATCAAAAGAGAGAGCGGAGGTGTTCGGCTGCAAGGTCTGAATGTCCAACCATAATTTGTAAAAACCGGGTAAGAAAAGGCTCGAAAGCCCGACTATACATCATCAAAAGCGGGAGCGGAGGTGTTCAGCTGCAAGAAGGTGTGAATGTTCGACTAAAGTTTGTAAAAAGCTGGTAAGACAAGGAGCGATGTCCCGACATTGTATGATCAAAAGCGGGAGCGGAGGTGTCCAGCTGTGAGTAGGTGTGAATGTCCGACCATAATTGCTGAAAAATGTGTTAGAAAAGGTAAGAATACTGGACCATACATCATCAAAAGCGGGAGAGGTGGTGTTCGGCTGCAAGAAGGTGTGAAAGTCCAACAATGGTTTGTAAAAAGCGGGTAATAAAAGGTTCGAATGCCCGAATATACATCATCAAAAGCGGAAGCGGAGGTGTTCGGATGCAAGAAGGTGTGAACGTCCGACCAAAGTTTGTAAAAAGCAGTGAAAAGCGAGAAAAAGCTTTTCGTGAGTTTTGCATGATTTGGGATTTTGCTTATAAAATGCATTACTTCACTCAAACTATGTTAAAACTGATTTGTCCTTCATATTTACCATGTCTAGAAAGATTTAAACAAAAAACAACGTTGTACTTTGCAGTAAAAGAAAGAGCAAATCTAAAGTTTCAGGAATCCGAGAATAAGCCTGCTTTCATGAGTTCTGCACGATTTCGGATTCTGCTATAAAATGAATTGCTTTGCTCAAACCAAGTTAAAACTGCTTTGTCCTTCCATATTCATCAATGTCTAGATCGACTTCAACAAAGAAAAACATTGGACTTTGCAGTAGAAGAAGTTGAAATCCATCTACACATTGATAAATACGAAGGACAAAGCAGTTCCCACTTGCCCATAAGAAAATAAGCTTATTCTCGGATTCCTGATCCTTCAGTTTTGCTCTTTCTTCTACTGCAAAATACAATGTTGTTCTTTGTTGAAGTCGATCTAGACATTGATAAATATGAATGAAAAAGCAGTTTTAACTTGGTTTGAGTGAATGAATTCATTTTATACATAAAATCCGAAATCGTGCAGAACTCATGAAAATAAGCTTATTCTCGGATTCCTAAAACTTTTGATTGGCTCTTTCTTTTACTGCAAAGTACAACGTTGTTTTTTTGTTTAAATCTATCGAGACATTGATAAATATGAAGGTAAAAGCCGTTTTAACATAGTTTGAGTGAAGGAATTGATTTTATAGATAAAATCCCAAATCATGCAGAACTCCTCAAAAGGGGCGTTTGGCTTAATCACAAGTGTGGCTCTTTCTCATTCAGGGTAGTATGAGGAAGTTTATGCTTGAAATATATGTAGAAATGGGTACATATGAAGGACAAAGCAGTGTTAACTTAGTTTGAGTGAAGGAATTAATTTTATACATAAAATCCCAAATCATGCAGAACGTATGAAAAGAAGCTTATTCTCGGATTCCTGATCCTTCAGTTTTGCTCATTCTTCTACTGCAAAATACAATGTTGTTCTTTGTTGAAGTCGATCTAGACATTAATAAATATGAAGGAAAAAGCAGTTTTAACTTGGTTTGAGTGAATGAATTCATTTTATACATAAAATCCGAAATCGTGCAGAACTCATGAAAATAAGCTTATTCTCGGATTCCTAAAACTTTTGATTTGCTCTTTCTTTTATTGCAAAGTACAACGTTGTTTTTTTGTTTAAATCTATCGAGACATTGATAAATATGAAGGTAAAAGCCGTTTTAACATAGTTTGAGTGAAGGAATTAATTTTATAGATAAAATCCCAAACCATGCAGAACTCCTCAAAAGGGGCGTATGGCTTAATCACAAGTGTTGCTCTTTCTCATTCAGGGTAGTATGAGGAAGTTTATGCTTGAAATATATGTAGAAATGGGTACATATGAATGACAAAGCAGTGTTAACTTAGTTTGCGTGAAGGAATTCATTTTATACATAAAATCCGAAATCGTGCAGAACTCATGAAAATAAGCTTATTCTCGGATTCCTAAAACTTTTGATTTGCACTTTCTTTTACTGCAAAGTACAACGTTGTTTTTTGTTGAAATCTATCTAGACATTGATAAATACCAGTCGAAACTCTGCTGCCGCTTTTGATAATTTATCGTTGGGCATTCTTACCTTTTCTTACCCGCTTTTTACAAATTATGATCTTACATTCACACCTACTTGCAGTCGAACACCTTCTCATCCACTTATGATCATGTGCGGTTGGGCTTTCGCACCTTTTCTTACCCATTTTTCAGTAATTATGGGTGGACATTCAGACCTTCTTGCAGCCGAAAACCTCCACTCCTCTTTTGATCATACATTGTCGGGAATTCACACCTTGTCTTACCCGCTTTTTACAAACTTTAGTCGGACATTCAAACCTTCTTGCAGCTGAACCACCTCCGCTCCCTGTTTTGATCATATATGGTCTGGCAATAGTACCCTTTCTTACCCGTTTGTGAGTAATTATGGCTGGACATTCACACCTACTTGCAGCCGAACACAACCTCTCCCGCTTTTGGTGATATATGGTCCGGCATTCTTACCTTTTCTAACACATTTTTCAGCAATTATGGTTGTAGAATCACACCTACTCACAGCCGAACAACTCCGCTCCCACATTTGATAGTGTATAGTCGGGCATTCTCACCCTTTCTCAACAGCTTTTTGCAAATTATGATCTGATATTCACACCTACTTGCAGTCGAACAGCTCTTACAAACTTTGGTCGGACGTTCACAATATCTTGCAGCCGAACACCTCCGCTTCCGCTTTTGATGGTGTATAGTCGGGCATTCGAGCCTTTTCTTACCCACCTATTACTTACTATGGTTGGACATTCAAACCTTCTTGTAGCCGAACACATCCGCTCCTGCTTTTGATGATGTATGATTTGGCATTCGCACCTTTTCTTACCCATTTTTCAGTAATTATTGGTCGGACATTCAGACCTGCTTGCACCTGAACACCTCTGCTCCCGCTTTTGATGGTGTATAGTCGGGCTTTCGAGCCTTTTCTTCCCCGATTTTTACAAATTATGGTTGGACATTCAGACCTTGCAGCCGAAAACCTCCGCTCCCTCTTTTGATCATACATTGTCGGGCATTCGCCCCTTGTCTTACACGGTTTTTACAAACTTTAGTCAGACATTCACACCTTGCAGCTGAACCACCTCCATTCCCTGTTTTGATCATGTGTGGTCTGGAAATACTACCTTTTCTTCCCCCGTTTGTGAGTAATTATGGCTGGACATTCACACCTACTTGCAGCCGAAAAACCACCTCTCCCGCTTTTGATGATGTATTGTCCGGCATTCTAGTCTTTTCTATCACATTTTTCAGCAATTATGATCTGACATTCACACCTACTTGCAGTCGAACAGCTGTGCTCCCGCTTTTGATTATGTTCGGTTGGATATTCAAACCTTTTCTTAACTGCTTTTTACAATATTTGGTCGGACGTTCACACCTTCTTGCAGCCGAACACCCCCACTTCCGCTTTTGATGGTATATATTCGGGTATTCGAACCTTCTCTTACCCGCTTTTTACAAACCATGGTTGGACTTTCATACCTTCTTGTAGCTGAACAACTCCACTCCTGCTTTTGATGATTTATAGTTGGACATTCGCATCTTTTCCTACCCATTTTTCAGTAATTATGGGTGGATATTCACATCTTCTTGCAGCTGAACACCTCCTCTCCCGCTAATGATCATGTAAGGTTTGATATTCGAAAATTTTCTTTCATGTTTTAAAGCAATTATTAATGGACATTCACACCTACTTGCAGCCGAACACCACCTCTCCCGCTTTTGATGATGTATGGACCGGCATTCTTACCTTTTCTAACACATTTTTCAGCAATTATGGTTGGAGAATCACACCTACTCACAGCCGAACAACTCCGCTACCGCATTTTATGGTGTATAGTCGGGATTTCTCACCCTTTCTCATCAGCTTTTTGCAAATTATTCTCTGACATTCACACCTACTTGCAGTCGAACAGCTCTGCTCCCGCTTTTGATTATGTTTGGTTAGATATTCGAACCTTTTCTTAACTGCTTTTTTACAAACTTTGGTCGGACGTTCACACCTTCTTGCAGCCGAACACCTCCGCTCCCTCTTTTGTTGGTGTATGTTCGGGCATTCGAACCTTTTCTTACCCGCTTTTTACAAACCAGGGTCGGACTTTCACACCTTTTAGTAGCCGAACAACTCCGCTCCCGCTATTGATTGTGTACAGTCGGGTATTTTAACCTTTTCTTACCCGCTTTTTACCAACTATGGTCGGACATTCACACCTTCGTACAGCGGAACACCTCCGCTCCCTCTTTTGATGGTGTATGTTCGGGTATTCAAACCTTTTCTTACCCGCTTTTTCCAAACTATGGTCGGCTATTCACAGCTTCCTCTCCACCATACTTGTATGGTTGGATATTCACACCCACTTGCATCCGAAGACCTCTGCCCCAAATTTTGTTGATATTTAGTCGGACATTCGCACCTTACCCGCTTTTGGCAAACTATGGCCTTCTTGCAGCCAAACACCTCTGATCTCGCTTTTGATGATGTAAGGTTGGGCATTCAGACCTTGCTTCACCTGCTTTTCACCAAATATAGTCGGATATTCACACCTTCTTGCAGCCGAACACTTCCGCTCCACCTTTTAGTGTTCTATCACACCTTTTTTTCACCGCATTTTATACATTATGGTTGGAAATTTTCAACCACTCTCATCCGAAGACCTCTCCTCCCGCTTTCTTTAATATATTTGAACTTTAGTCGGACATTCAAACCTTCTTGCAGCTGAACCACCTCCGCTCCCTGTTTTGATCATATATGGTCTGGCAATACTACCTTTTCTTACCCGTTTGTGAGTAATTATGGCTGGACATTCACACCTACTTGCAGCCGAACACAACCTCTCTCGCTTTTGATGATGTATGGACCGGCATTTTTACCTATTCTAACACATTTTTCAGCAATTATGGTCGGAGATTCACACCTACTCACAGCCGAACAACTCCGCTCCCGCATTTGATGATGTATAGTCGGGCATTCTCACCCTTTCTCATCAGCTTTTTGAAAATTATGATCTGACATTCACACCTACTTCCAGTCGAACAGCTCTGCTCCCGCTTTTGATTATGTTTGGTTAGATATTCGAACCTTTTCTTAACTGCTTTTTACAAACTTTGGTTGGACGTTCACAATATCTTGCAGCCGAACACCTCCGCTTCCGCTTTTGATGGTGTATATTCGGGCATACGAACCTTTTCTTACCCGCTTTTTACCATCTATGGTCGGACATTCACACCGTCTTACAGCGGAACACCTCCGCTCCCTCTTTTGATGATGTATGGTTAGGCATTCGCACCTTCTCTCACCCGCCTTTTACTATGGTCGGCCATTCACAGCTTCCTCTCCACCATACTTGTATGGTGGGATATTCACACCCACTTGCATCCGAAGACCTCCGCTTCCGCTTTTGATGGGAACTGACAACATAAGAAGTCCGGACATACTTTGATAGTATATGAATAAGTGGGTAGCTACTGACAAGCATTAAGCATGTCACACAGCCCAAACATATAACATTTCAGGACACACCACACAGTTAACAACCACAGTGAAGCGTGTCAAAGCCCAAACATGTAACATTCAACAAGACACTTACACAACACATTCAAATCAAACAGTCAGACAACATACAAGAACATATACCCCAGCCGGCATTGCTCCCTGCCTATTTTCGTACAGCACACTATGTGTGCGCACACCTTTATTCACAAACTCTTCAACTTATACTCTTTTACCGAAGTTGCTACAGCTCGATTGGCCGAATACCCTTTGATCCTATTTCGGTGAATTTGACATCTGCCTTACATATAACAGATTAGCGGTTTAGCAGTTTTAATTTAGTTTGAGTGAAGGAATTCATTTTATAGCAAAATCCGAAATCGTGATGAACTCATGAAAGTAAGCTTATTCTCGGATTCCTGAAACTTTAGATTTGCTCTTTCTTTTACTGCAAAGTACACGTTGTTTTTTTTGTTTAAATCTTTCTAGACATGGTAAATATTAAGGACAAAGCAGTTTTCACATAGTTTGAGTGAAGGAATTCATTTTATAGATAAAATCCCAAGAGTCTGATGGGAAAAGAGAGTGAATGCGAAGTAGACTTTAACACGGCTATGGGAGCGAGCCGAGTGTGGGCTAACCAGGAGAATTGCTTGAAAGAAATGCGACCCCGAATGAGCGGTCAGAACAAAGCCTCAATACGGGATTCTCGTGGTGTTTTTGTTGCTGCCTTGTCTTTTGCACAGAGTAAAAGACATGGCAGCCATCGAATAGGGCCCGATTGTTCCTACTTGGTCAGCCGAGGAGCAAGGGGGGGGGGAGCAAGTGTCTCAACCAAGCAAAGCTCACCATGGGGAAGGTGGCTATGCCAACAAGCCTGATGCCCTGCTCCCGCAGTGACGGATAATCGTACTCTGGTTTCTCTTCATAACGTACAAGTCTTTCGCCTTTTACTAAAGATTTCTGTGGAGAGCAGCACTAATGAGTTGTTTCTATTTTTGGCAGGCTTTACCTTTGCGGGTGAAGCCCTTTCTGTCTGTGCAAAAGAAATCTTGTTACTGTGCAGAGTGACTTCTCTGAGTAGAGTCGCCTTACTTGTTGCGACTGTGCCGATGTTCGAAGCTGGAGTGCAAAGTTGTTGCTTGAATGGTGCTTGCTGGAGCGTGCGGGAGTGCAAAGTTATACCATTTAAAAGGGCTGAAGAGTGCTCAGTGCAGCGGGTGGGCGACACTCTGGCCACCTTGAAAACCGAGGTTACATCCACTACCAGGGGCAGCCCAAGTTCTGCCGCAAGTGTGGTGAGCATGGGCACCTGGTTGAGGCTTGTACCAAGGTGTTATGTGGGAAGAGCAGAGAAATTGGGCAAACTTTTGGAGAGTGTCCAAATGGCAGGAAATGTAATCTCTGTGGAGAATTAAATCACCTCTTCAGAGATTGCCCTAAATCTTTTGCCAACAAATTAAAGACGGTAAAGCCACAGTCAAGCCAACAAAGAGAAGGACCAAAGGTGGCAGTTGGTGAACAAAGTGAAGAGGTTGACCCAATAAATTCAAACTTCCCGCCAAAAGCTTGGATTGGAAGTGAGGAGCAAAAAGGGGAGGGGCCTGTAGAGGCCTCACCACTCAGTGTTGAAGTCTGTGAGAATTCACAGGCAGAGGGTGGAGCTACGCTAAATGAGGAGGAAGAGCAGACAGGTGAGTCTAGTGAAGATACTCACCTCCCCGAAGGTCAACAGAAGGTCAATTTGTTGATAGGCATTCATTTATTTCTTCACTTCTGATGAAGTTTCAACAATAAACAACAAACTTTGTATTATTAGAAAGAACCAGAATCATTCTTCAGGAATCCGAAAATAAGCTCTATTTTATGAGTTATGCACGAATTCGGATTCTCCTATAAAACGAATTCATTAACTCAAACCAAGTTAAGACTGCTTTGTCCTTCATATTTATTCATGTCTAATCAAGTTTCAACGATAAACAACGTTGTACTTTGTAGAATGAGAAAGAACTTCTTCAGCAATAAGCATCTCTCGACATATGACGAAGTACAGATTTTGCTATAAAATTAATTCCTTCTATCAGCCTGACTTAAAACTGTTTGTCCTCCTTATTTATCCACTTCAAATCAAGTTTCAACAAATAAAAAAAAGTTGTAGTTTGAGAAAGTACAACTTAATCTTCAGCAATCAGTATAAAAAGAGGTGCAAATGCCAACCATACATACCTACAAGGTGGAGCGGAAGTATTCAGCTGCAAGTAGGTGTGAATGTTCGACTATAATTTGTAAAAAGCGGGTAAGAAAAGGTTCGAATGCCCGACTATATATTAACAAAAGCGGGAGGAGAGGTCTTCGGATGAGAGTGGGTGAGAATTTCCAACCATAATCTATAAAATATGTTGAAAAAAAATATGTGAATGCCTCATAGAACACTAAAAGCGGAAGTGTTCGGCTGCAAGAAGGTGTGAATGTCCGACTATATTTGGTGAAAAGCAGGTGAAGCAAGGTCTGAATGCCCAACCTTATATCATCAAAAGCGAGATCAGAGGTGTTTGGCTGCAAGAAGGCCATAGTTTTCCAAAAGCGGGTAAGGTGCGAATGTCCGACTAAATATCAACCAAATTTGGGGCGGAGGTCTTCGGATGCAAGTGGGTGTGAATATCCCACCATACAAGTATGGTGGAGAGGAAGCTGTAAATAGCCGACCATAGTTTGGAAAAAGCGGGTAAGAAAAGGTTTGAATGCCCGAACATACACCATCAGAAGAGGGAGCGGAGGTGTTCCGCTGTACGAAGGTGTGAATGTCCGACCATACTTGGTAAAAAGCGGGTAAGAAAAGGTTAAAATACCCGACTGTACACAATCAATAGCGGGAGCGGATGTGTTCGGCTACAAGAAGATGTGAAAGTCCGACCATGGTTTGTAAAAAGCGGGTAAGAAAAGGTGCGAATGTCCGACAATGTATGATCAAAAGAGAGAGCGGAGGTTTTCGGATACAAGAAGGTTTGAATGTCCCACCATAGTTTGTAAAAAGCGCGTAAGAAAAGGTTCGAATGCCCGACTATACACCATCAAAAGCGGGAGCAGAGGTGTTCCGCTGTAAGACGGTGTGAATGTCCGACCATAGTTGGTAAAAAGCGGGTAAGAAAAGGTTAAAATACCCGACTGTACACAATCAATAGCGGGAGCGGAGTTGTACGGCTACAAGAAGGTGTGAAAGTCCGACCATGGTTTGTAAAAACCGGGAAGAAAAGGCTCGAAAGCCCGACTATACACCATCAAAAAGAAGGTTTGAATGTCCATCAATAATTGCTTTAAAACAAGAAAGTAAATTTTCGAATATCAAACCGCACATGATCATAAGCGGTAGAGGAGGTGTTCGGCTGCAAGAAGGTGTGAATGTCCACCCATAATTCATGAAAAATGGGTAAAAAAAAGGTGCGAATGCCTAACAATACATTATCAAAAGCAGGTGTGAATGTCAGATCATAATTTGTAAAAAGCTGATGAGAAAGGGTGAGAATGCCCGACTATACACCATCAAATGCGGGAGCGGAGGTGTTCGGCTCTGAGTAGGTGTGAATGTCCGACCATAATTGCTGAAGAATGTGTTAGAAAAGGTAAAAATGCTGGACCATACATCATCAAAAGCGGGAGAGGTGGTGTTCGGCTGCAAAAAGGTGTGACTGTTCGACTAAAGTTTGTAAAAAGTGGGTAAGACAAGGTGCGAATGCCTGACAATGTATGATCAAAAGCGGGAGCGGAGGTGTTCAGCTGCAAGAAGGTCTACATGTCCATCAATAATTGCTAGAAAACATGAAAGAAACTTTTCGAAAATCAAACCGCACATGATCATAAGTGGGATAGGAGGTGTTCAGCTGCAAGGTGTGAATATCCACCCATAATTCCTGAAAAATGGGCAAAAAAAAGGTGTGAATGCCCAACCATACATCATCAAAAGCAGGAGTGGAAGTGTTCGGCTACAAGAAGGTGTGAACGTCCAACCAAAATATGTAAAAAGAAGTTAAGAAAAGGTTCGAATATCCAACCAAACATAATCAAAAGCGGGAGCAGAGCTGTTCGACTGCAAGTAGGTGTGAATGTCAGATCATAATTTGCAAAAAGCTGATGAGAAAGGGTGAGAATGCCCGACTATACATCATCAAAAGCGGGAGCGGAGTTGTTCGGCTGTGAGTAGGTGTGAATCTCCGACCATAATTGCTGAAAAATGTGTTAGAAAGGGTAAAAATGCCGGTCCATACATCATCAAAAGCGAGAGAGGTTGTGTTCGGCTGCAAGTAGGTGTGAATGTCCAGCCATAATTACTCACAAACGGGTAAGAAAAGGTAGTAGCCAGACCATATATGATCAAAACAGGGAGCGGAGGTGGTTCAGCTGCAAGAAGGTTTGAATGTCAAACTAAAGTTCAAATATATTAACAAAAGCGGGAGGAGAGGTCTTCGGATGAGAGTGGTTGAAGATTTCCAACCATAATGTATAAAATGCGGTGAAAAAAAGGTGTGATAGAACACTAAAAGGTGGAGCGGAAGTGTTCGGCTGCAAGAAGGTGTTAATGTCCGACTATATTTGGTGAAAAGCAGGTGAAGCAAGGTCTGAATGCCCAACCTTATATCATCAAAAGCGAGATCAGAGGTGTTTGGCTGCAAGAAGGCCATAGTTTTCCAAAAGCGGGTAAGGTGCGAATGTCCGACTAAATATCAACCAAATTTGGGGCGGAGGTCTTCGGATGCAAGTGGGTGTGAATATCCCACCATACAAGTATGGTGGAGAGGAAGCTGTAAATAGCCGACCATAGTTTGGAAAAAGCGGGTAAGAAAAGGTTTGAATGCCCGAACATACACCATCAGAAGAGGGAGCGGAGGTGTTCCGCTGTACGAAGGTGTGAATGTCCGACCATACTTGGTAAAAAGCGGGTAAGAAAAGGTTAAAATACCCGACTGTACACAATCAATAGCGGGAGCGGATGTGTTCGGCTACAAGAAGATGTGAAAGTCCGACCATGGTTTGTAAAAAGCGGGTAAGAAAAGGTGCGAATGTCCGACAATGTATGATCAAAAGAGAGAGCGGAGGTTTTCGGATACAAGAAGGTTTGAATGTCCCACCATAGTTTGTAAAAAGCGCGTAAGAAAAGGTTCGAATGCCCGACTATACACCATCAAAAGCGGGAGCAGAGGTGTTCCGCTGTAAGACGGTGTGAATGTCCGACCATAGTTGGTAAAAAGCGGGTAAGAAAAGGTTAAAATACCCGACTGTACACAATCAATAGCGGGAGCGGAGTTGTACGGCTACAAGAAGGTGTGAAAGTCCGACCATGGTTTGTAAAAACCGGGAAGAAAAGGCTCGAAAGCCCGACTATACACCATCAAAAAGAAGGTTTGAATGTCCATCAATAATTGCTTTAAAACAAGAAAGTAAATTTTCGAATATCAAACCGCACATGATCATAAGCGGTAGAGGAGGTGTTCGGCTGCAAGAAGGTGTGAATGTCCACCCATAATTCATGAAAAATGGGTAAAAAAAAGGTGCGAATGCCTAACAATACATTATCAAAAGCAGGTGTGAATGTCAGATCATAATTTGTAAAAAGCTGATGAGAAAGGGTGAGAATGCCCGACTATACACCATCAAATGCGGGAGCGGAGGTGTTCGGCTCTGAGTAGGTGTGAATGTCCGACCATAATTGCTGAAGAATGTGTTAGAAAAGGTAAAAATGCTGGACCATACATCATCAAAAGCGGGAGAGGTGGTGTTCGGCTGCAAAAAGGTGTGACTGTTCGACTAAAGTTTGTAAAAAGTGGGTAAGACAAGGTGCGAATGCCTGACAATGTATGATCAAAAGCGGGAGCGGAGGTGTTCAGCTGCAAGAAGGTCTACATGTCCATCAATAATTGCTAGAAAACATGAAAGAAACTTTTCGAAAATCAAACCGCACATGATCATAAGTGGGATAGGAGGTGTTCAGCTGCAAGGTGTGAATATCCACCCATAATTCCTGAAAAATGGGCAAAAAAAAGGTGTGAATGCCCAACCATATATCATCAAAAGCAGGAGTGGAAGTGTTCGGCTACAAGAAGGTGTGAACGTCCAACCAAAATATGTAAAAAGAAGTTAAGAAAAGGTTCGAATATCCAACCAAACATAATCAAAAGCGGGAGCAGAGCTGTTCGACTGCAAGTAGGTGTGAATGTCAGATCATAATTTGCAAAAAGCTGATGAGAAAGGGTGAGAATGCCCGACTATACATCATCAAAAGCGGGAGCGGAGTTGTTCGGCTGTGAGTAGGTGTGAATCTCCGACCATAATTGCTGAAAAATGTGTTAGAAAGGGTAAAAATGCCGGTCCATACATCATCAAAAGCGAGAGAGGTTGTGTTCGACTGCAAGTAGGTGTGAATGTCCAGCCATAATTACTCACAAACGGGTAAGAAAAGGTAGTAGCCAGACCATATATGATCAAAACAGGGAGCGGAGGTGGTTCAGCTGCAAGAAGGTTTGAATGTCAAACTAAAGTTCAAATATATTAACAAAAGCGGGAGGAGAGGTCTTCGGATGAGAGTGGTTAAAAATTTCCAACCATAATGTATAAAATGCGGTGAAAAAAAAGGTGTGATAGAACACTAAAAGGTGGAGCGGAAGTGTTCGGCTGCAAGAAGGTGTGAATGTCCGACTATATTTGGTGAAAAGCAGGTGAAGCAAGGTCTGAATGCCCAACCTTACATCATCAAAAGCAAGATCAGAGTTGTTTGGCTGCAAGAAGGCCATAGTTTGCCAAAAGCGGGTAAGGTGCGAATGACCGACTAAATATCAACAAAATTTGGGGCGGAGGTCTTCGGATGCAAGTGGGTGTGAATATCCCACCATACAAGTATGGTGGGTGGAGAGGAAGCTGTGAATAGCCGACCATAGTTTGGAAAAAGCGGGTAAGAAAAGGTTTGAATGCCCGAACATACACCATCAAAAGAGGGAGCGGAGGTGTTCCGCTGTACGAAGGTGTGAATGTCCAACCATACTTGGTAAAAAGCGGGTAAGAAAAGGTTAATATACCCGACTGTACACAATCAATAGCGGGAGCGGATGTGTTCGGCTACAAGAAGGTGTGACAGTCCGACCATGGTTTGTAAAAAGCCGGTAAGAAAAGGTGCGAATGTCCGACAATGTATGATCAAAAGAGAGAGCGGAGGTTTTCGGATACACGAAAGTTTGAATGTCCTACCATAGTTTGTAAATAGCGGGTAAGAAAAGGTTCAAATGCCCGACTATACACCATAAAAAGCGGGAGCGGAGGTGTTCCGCTGTAAGACGGTGTGAATGTCCGACCATAGTTGGTAAAAAGCGGGTAAGAAAAGGTTAAAATACCCGACTGTACAAAATCAATAGCGAGAGCGGAGTTGTTCGGCTACAAGACGGTGTGAAAGTACGACCATGGTTTGTAAAAAGCAGTTAAGAAAAGGTTCGAATATCCAACCAAACATAATCAAAAGCGGGAGCAGATCTGTTCGACTGCAAGTAGGTTTGAATGTCCAGCCATAATTAATCACAAACGGGGGAAGAAAAGGTAGTATTGCCAGACCATACATGATCAAAACAGGGAGCGGAGGTTCAGCTGCAAGGTGTGAATGTCTGACTATAGTTTGTAAAAAGCGGGTAAGACAAGGTGCGAATGCCCGACAATGTATGATCAAAAGAGAGAGCGGAGGTGTTCGGCTGCAAGGTCTGAATGTCCAACCATAATTTGTAAAAGCCGGGTAAGAAAAGGCTCGAAAGCCCGACTATACATCATCAAAAGCGGGAGCGGAGGTGTTCAGCTGCAAGAAGGTGTGAATGTTCGACTAAAGTTTGTAAAAAGCTGGTAAGACAAGGAGCGATGTCCCGACATTGTATGATCAAAAGCGGGAGCGGAGGTGTCCAGCTGTGAGTAGGTGTGAATGTCCGACCATAATTGCTGAAAAATGTGTTAGAAAAGGTAAGAATACTGGACCATACATAATCAAAAGCGGGAGAGGTGGTGTTCGGCTGCAAGAAGGTGTGAAAGTCCAACAATGGTTTGTAAAAAGCGGGTAATAAAAGGTTCGAATGCCCGAATATACATCATCAAAAGCGGAAGCGGAGGTGTTCGGATGCAAGAAGGTGTGAACGTCCGACCAAAGTTTGTAAAAAGCAGTGAAAAGCGAGAAAAAGCTTTTCGTGAGTTTTGCATGATTTGGGATTTTGCTTATAAAATGCATTACTTCACTCAAACTATGTTAAAACTGATTTGTCCTTCATATTTACCATGTCTAGAAAGATTTAAACAAAAAACAACGTTGTACTTTGCAGTAAAAGAAAGAGCAAATCTAAAGTTTCAGGAATCCGAGTATAAGCCTGCTTTCATGAGTTCTGCACGATTTCGGATTTTGCTATAAAATGAATTGCTTTGCTCAAACCAAGTTAAAACTGCTTTGTCCTTCCATATTCATCAATGTCTAGATCGACTTCAACAAAGAAAAACATTGGACTTTGCAGTAGAAGAAGTTGAAATCCATCTACACATTGATAAATATGAAGGACAAAGCAGTTCCCACTTGCCCATAAGAAAATAAGCTTATTCTCGGATTCCTGATCCTTCAGTTTTGCTCTTTCTTCTACTGCAAAATACAATGTTGTTCTTTGTTGAAGTCGATCTAGACATTGATAAATATGAATGAAAAAGCAGTTTTAACTTGGTTTGAGTGAATGAATTCATTTTATACATAAAATCCGAAATCGTGCAGAACTCATGAAAATAAGCTTATTCTCGGATTTCTAAAACTTTTGATTGGCTCTTTCTTTTACTGCAAAGTACAACGTTGTTTTTTTGTTTAAATCTATCGAGACATTGATAAATATGAAGGTAAAAGCCGTTTTAACATAGTTTGAGTGAAGGAATTGATTTTATAGATAAAATCCCAAATCATGCAGAACTCCTCAAAAGGGGCGTATGGCTTAATCACAAGTGTGGCTCTTTCTCATTCAGGGTAGTATGAGGAAGTTTATGCTTGAAATATATGTAGAAATGGGTACATATGAAGGACAAAGCAGTGTTAACTTAGTTTGAGTGAAGGAATTAATTTTATACATAAAATCCCAAATCATGCAGAAAGTATGAAAAGAAGCTTATTCTCGGATTCCTGATCCTTCAGTTTTGCTCTTTCTTCTACTGCAAAATACAATGTTGTTCTTTGTTGAAGTCGATCTAGACATTGATAAATATGAATGAAAAAGCAGTTTTAACTTGGTTTGAGTGAATGAATTCATTTTATACATAAAATCCGAAATCGTGCAGAACTCATGAAAATAAGCTTATTCTCGGATTCCTAAAACTTTTGATTTGCTCTTTCTTTTATTGCAAAGTACAACGTTGTTTTTTTGTTTAAATCTATCGAGACATTGATAAATATGAAGGTAAAAGCCGTTTTAACATAGTTTGAGTGAAGGAATTAATTTTATAGATAAAATCCCAAACCATGCAGAACTCCTCAAAAGGGGCGTATGGCTTAATCACAAGTGTTGCTCTTTCTCATTCAGGGTAGTATGAGGAAGTTTATGCTTGAAATATATGTAGAAATGGGTACATATGAATGACAAAGCAGTGTTAACTTAGTTTGCGTGAAGGAATTCATTTTATACATAAAATCCGAAATCGTGCAGAACTCATGAAAATAAGCTTATTCTCGGATTCCTAAAACTTTTGATTTGCACTTTCTTTTACTGCAAAGTACAACGTTGTTTTTTGTTGAAATCTATCTAGACATTGATAAATACCAGTCGAAACTCTGCTGCCGCTTTTGATTATGTTCGGTTGGATATTCAAACCTTTTCTTAACTGCTTTTTACAAACTTTGGTCGGACGTTCACACCTTCTTGCAGCCGAACACCTCCGCTTCCGCTTTTGATGGTATATATTCGGGTATTCGAACCTTTTCTTACCCGCTTTTTACAAACCATGGTTGGACTTTCTTCTTGTAGCTGAACAACTCCACTCCTGCTTTTGATGATTTATGGTTGGACATTCGCATCTTTTCCTACCCATTTTTCAGTAATTATGGGTGGATATTCACACCTTCTTGCAGCTGAACACCTCCTCTCCCGCTAATGATCATGTAAGGTTTGATATTCGAAAATTTTCTTTCATGTTTTAAAGCAATTATTGATGGACATTCACACCTACTTGCAGCCGAACACCACCTCTCCCGCTTTTGATGATGTATGGACCGGCATTCTTACCTTTTCTAACACATTTTTCAGCAATTATGGTTGTAGAATCACACCTACTCACAGCCGAACATCTCCGCTACCGCATTTGATGGTGTATAGTCGGGATTCTCCCTCCTGAGCTGTCACCTTATCGTGGTGGGGGAGTTTGCGTGCCCCAATGAGTCTGGGAGCTATGTTGCCCGGGGCTTTAAGCCCCTGGTAGGGTCACCCAAGGCAAACAGATCCTAGATGAGGGACCAGACAAAGAACAGCTCAAAAGACCCCTTATGATGAACAAAAAATTTGGACCTCGTGATCCCTTGCCCGGATATGGGACACCGGGGCCTCCCCCCGGAGCCAGACCCGGGGGTGGGGCCCGGCAGCGGGCGCCTGGTGGCCGGGTCTGTGCCCATGGGGCTCGGTCGGGCATAGCCCGAAATGATGACGTGGGTCCCCCTTCCGACGGGCTCACCACCCGTGGGAGGGGCTAAGGGGGTCGGGTGCGATGTGAGCTGGGTAGCGGCCGAAGGCTGAGGCCTTGGCGGTCTGATCCTCGGCTACTGAAGCTAGCTCTTGGGACGTGGAATGTCACCTCTCTGTTGGGGAAGGAGCCGGAGCTGGTGCGCGAGGCTGAGCGGTTCTGGCTAGATATAGTCGGACTCACCTCGACGCACGGCTTGGGCTCTGGAACCAGTCCTCTTGAGAGGGGTTGGACTCTCTTCCACTCTGGAGTTGCCCGTGGTGAGAGGCGCAGAGCAGGTGTGGGCATACTTATTGCCCCCCGGCTGTGTGCCAGTACATTGGGGTTTACCCCAGTGAACGAGAGGGTAGCCTCCCTCCGCCTTCGGGTGGGGGGACGAGTCCTGACTTGTTTGTGCCTATGCGCCAAACAGCAGTTCAGAGTACCCACCCTTTTTGGAGTCTCTGGGGGAGGCACTGGAGAATGCTCCTACCGGAGACTCCCTCGTTCTGCTGGGGGACTTCAATGCTCACGTGGGCAATGACAGTGAGACCTGGAGGGGTGTGATTGGGAGGAACGGCCCCCCCGATCTGAACCAGAGTGGTGTTATGTTGTTGGACTTCTGTGCTGGTCATGGACTGTCCATAACGAACACCATGTTCAGACATAAGGGTGTCCATATGTGCACTTGGCACCAGGACACCCTTGGCCGCAGTTCGATGATCGACTTTGTGGTTGTATCATCGGACTTGCGGCCGTATGTCCTGGACACTCGGGTGAAGAGAGGGGCGGAGCTGTCAACTGATCACCACCTGGTGGTGAGTTGGCTCCGCTGGTGGGGGAGGATGCCGATCAGACCTGGCAGGCCCAAACGTATTGTGAGGGTCTGCTGGGAGCGTTTGTCAGAATCCCCCGTCAGAAGGAGCTTTAACTCCCACCTCCAGCAGAGCTTCAACCATATCCCGGGGGAGGTGGGGGACATTGAGTCCGAATGGGCCATGTTCCGTGACTCCATTGCCGAGGCAGCTGATCGGAGTTGTGGCCGTAAGGTGGTCGGTGCCTGTCGTGGCGGCAACCCTCGAACCTGCTGGTGGACACCAGTGGTGAGGGAAGCCGTCAAGCTGAAGAAGGAGTCCTATCGGGCCTTTTTGGCCAGTGGGACCCTGGAAGCAGCTGATAGGTACCGACAGGCCAGACGGGCTGCGGCTTTGGCGGTTGCTGAGGCAAAAACTCGGGCCTGGGAGGAGTTCGGTGAGACCATGGAGAACGATTTCCGGACGGCCTCGAAGAGATTCTGGTCCACCATCCGGCGTCTCAGGGGGGGGAAGCGGCTCACAGTCAACACTGTTTACAGTGGGGACGGGGCTTTGCTGACCTCAACTAGGGATGTTGTGAGTCGGTGGGGGGAGAACTTCGAGGAACTCCTCAATCCTACCAACACGTGCTCGGAAGAGGCAGAGTCGGAGAGCTCGGAGACGGGGCCTCCCATTTCTGGGGCTGAGGTTGCCGAGGTGGTCAAAAAGCTCCTCGGTGGCAAGGCCCCGGGGGTGGATGAGGTCCGTCCTGAGTTTCTCAAGGCTCTGGATGTTGTAGGGCTGTCTTGGCTGACACGCCTCTGCAGCATCGCGTGGACATCGGGGACAGTGCCTCTGGACTGGCAGATTGGGGTGGTGGTCCCCCTCTTTAAAAAGGGGGACCGGAGGGTGTGTTCCAACTATAGGGGTATCACACTCCTCAGCCTCCCTGGTAAGGTCTATTCGGGGGTATTGGAGAGGAGGATCCGTCGGATAATCGAGCCTCGGATTCAGGAGATGCAGTGTGGCTTTCGTCCTGGCCCATTTGTGAGTAATTATGACTGGACATTCACACCTACTTGCAGCCGAACACCACTTCTCCCGCTTTTGATGATGTATGGACCGGCATTCTTACCTTTTCTAACACATTTTTCAGCAATTATGGTTGGAGATTCACACCTACTCACAGCCGAACACCTCCGCTCCCGCATTTGATGGTGTATATTCGGGCATACGAACCTGTTCTTACCCGCTTTTTACAAACCATGGTCGGACTTTCACACCTTCTTGTAGCTGAACAACTCCGCTCCCTCTTTTGATTGTGTACAGTCGGGCATACAAACCTGTTCTTACCCGCTTTTTACAAACTATGGTCGGACATTCAAACCTTCTTGTAGCCGAACACATCCACTCCTGCTTTTGATGATGTATGGTTGGGCATTCGCACCTTTACTTACCCATTTTTCAGTAATTATGGGTGGATATTCACACCTTCTTGCAGCGGAACACCTCCTCTCCCGCTTACGATTATGTGCGGTTTGATATTCGAAAATTTTCTTTCATGTTTTATAGCAATTATTGATGGACATTCATACCTTCTTGAAGCCGAACACATCCACTCCTGCTTTTGATGATGTATGGTTGGAATTTCGAACCTACTTGTTGCCCGTTTTTCATTAATTATGGGTAGACATTCACACCTTGTTGCAGCCAAACACCTCCGTTCCCTGTTTTGATCATGTATGTTTTGACATTCGCACCTTTTCTCACCTGCTTTTTACTATTGTCGGCCAATCACAGCTTCCTCTCCACCATACTTGTATGGTAGGAAAGTCTCACCCACTCTCATCCGAAGACCTCTCCTCCCGCTTTTGTTAATATTTAGTCGGGCATTCGAACCTTTTCTTACCCACTTTTTACAAATTTTGGTCGAACATTCACACCTACTTGACGCTGAATACTTCCGCTCCACCTTTTAGTGATGTATGGTTGGCATTTGCACCTTTTGTTGCCCTCTTTTTATACTGATTGCTGAAGATTAAGTTGTTCTTTCTCAAACTACAATTTTTTTTAATTGTTGAAACTTGATTTGAAGTGGATAAATAAGGAGGACAAACAGTTTTAAGTCACGCTGATAGAAGAAATTAATTTTATAGCAAAATCTGTATTTCGTCATATGTCGAGAGATGCTTATTGCTGAAGAAGTTCTTTCTCATTCTACAAAGTACAACGTTGTTTATCGTTGAAACTTGATTAGACATGAATAAATATGAAGGACAAAGCAGTCTTAACTTGGTTTGAGTTAATTAATTCGTTTTATAGGAGAATCCGAATTCGTGCTTATTTTCGAATTCCTGAAGAATGAGTCTGGTTCTTTCTCATAATACAAAGTTTGTTGTTTATTGTTGAAACTTCATCAGAAGTGAAGAAATAAATGAATGCCTATCAACAAATGTGGGATCTAAACTCTACTGCTTCCTCTAAAATAATTTATTTTCTCAATTCAGAAATGTGTGTGTGTAAGTCACAACACCCGTGACACCAAAACGGCTTTCTTTTCTCTCTTTTCTCTACACTCTGCACTATGAGCACACACACCTAATCAGAAAGGCTTTTTTCTCTCTTTTCTACATTATGGACTGTGGGGACACAAAACCGCTCTCTCTTTTTTTTTTTGATTGTGTGCCAGGGCGTTGTCTCACGTATTAGATTATGCTTAAGATACGAATGGGTTTATCAGTCACATCAGAATCCATACATACTGATCCTCCCGTAATAAAATGGTCGGATCTTATCAAACACACTTTGTTTCTTGTGACAATCAAGACAGCGAAACAGCGTATACACGTCAAGACACTGAATCAAGTTTGCCACAAGCACTCATAAGTTTGGCAGTATTGCTCTGCCGTCAGCAATCATACACCCATTTTATTTTCGTGAGACGTGCAGGCACCTGTTCATCTACTGTTCTATCACTATGAATTAGTTTATCTATTATCAATAAGGATACTTCTACAACTACTATCAAAGTATGTCCAGACTTCTTATGTTGTCAGTTGCTATATATGAATAAGTGGGTAGCTACTGACAAGCATTAAGCATGTCACACAGCCCAAACATATAACATTTCAGGACACACCACACAGTTAACAACCACAGTGAAGTGTCAAAGCCCAAACATTCAACAGGACACTTACACAACACATTCAAATCAAACAGTCAGACAACATACAAGAACATATACCCCAGCCGGCATTGCTCCCTGCCTATTTTCCTACAGTTCACTATGTGTGCGCACACCTTTATTCACAAACTCTTCAACTTATACTCTTTTACCGAAGCTGCTACAGCTCGATTGGCCGAATACCCTTAGATCCTATTTCGGTGAATTTGACATCTGCCTTACATGTAACAGATTAGCGGTTTAGCAGTTTTAATTTAGTTTGAGTGAAGGAATTCATTTTATAGCAAAATCCGAAATCGTGAAGTACTCATGAAAGTAAGCTTATTCTCGGATTCCTGAAACTTTAGATTTGCTCTTTCTTTTACTGCAAAGTACAACGTTGTTTTTTTTGTTTAAATCTTTCTAGACATGGTAAATATGAACGACAAAGCAGTTTTAACATAGTTTGAGTGAAGGAATTCATTTTATAGATAAAATCCCAATCCCAATCCCAAGAGAGAAAAGAGAGTGAATGCGAAGTAGACTTTAACACGGCTATGGGAGCGAGCCGAGTGTGGGCTAACCGGGAGAATTGCTTGAAAGAAACGCGACACTGAATGAGCGGTCAGAACAAAGCCTCAATACGGGATTCTCGTGGTGTTTTTGTTGCTGCCTTGTCTTTTGCATAGAGTAAAAGACAAGGCAGCCATCGACTCAACCAAGCGTCTCAACCAAGCAAAGCTCACCACGCCTGATGCCCTGCTCCCGCAGTGACGGATAATCGTACTCTGGTTTCTCTTCATAACATACAAGTCTTTCGCCTTTTACTAAAGACTTCCGTGGAGAGCAGCACTAATGAGTTGTTTCTATTATTGGCAGGCTTTACCTTTGCGGGTGAAGCCCTTTCTGTCTGTGCAAAAGAAATCTTGCTACTTTGCAGAGTGACTTCTCTGAGTAGAGTCGCCTTACTTGTTGCGACTGTGCCGATGTTCGAAGCTGGAGTGCAAAGTTGTTGCTTGAATGGTGCTTGCTGGAGCATGCGGGAGTGCAAAGTTATACCATTTAAAAGGGCTGAAGAGTGCTCAGTGCAGCGGGTGGGCGGAGGTGCAACGTGACACTCTCGGACCTGAAACAGTGGACAGTTATCGCTTCTCGGCCTTTTGGCTAAGATCAAGTGTAGTATCTGTTCTTATCAGTTTAATATGTCCTCTATACGAGGACAACATATTAAATGGATTTTTAAGAATAGGAGTTGAAAAAGAAGCTTGCTCCGTTCACTCCAAGCCTCGACCCGGTACTGCAGTGCCGCTGGGAACGGTGCGCTCTCCTCTGCTCTTGTGAAAAAGCAAACAGCGGTGCAGGATGGAAGTTTCAGGGAGCCCAAGATGAAACTTTCTTTTAATCTGCTGAGAAAAGAGAGTGAATGCGAAGTGGACTTTAACACGGCTCTGGGAGCGAGCCGAGTGCGGGCTAACCGGGAGAATTGCTTGAAAGAAACGCGACACCGAATGAGTGGTCAGAACAAAGCCTCAATACGGTGTTCCCGTGGTGTTTGTGGCTGCCTTGTCTTTTGCACAGAGTAAAAGACAAGGCAGCCATCGAATAGATTGTTTCTACTTGGTCAGCCGAGGAGCAGGGGGGGGGGGCAAGCGTCTCAACCAAGCAAAGCTCACCAAGTAGGAACAATCGGGCCCTTTTCGATGGCTGCAACACCTGAAAGAGATATTGATGCGAGACCCGATCAAATGCTTTTTCAAAGTCTAAATTTAAGATGACAAGCCGGGTGTTTCTGTCTCTAGCGTAATCAATGATGTCTCGAATCAGTACGAGGCTGTCGGTGAGTTGTCTCCCTGAGATGGCACAAGCTTGGTCTGGGTGAATTACCTCCTCTAAAACAGAGGACATCCGTGTCGCTAAAACCTTGCTAAAATGTTTACAGTCAAAGTTTAAAAGTGTGATGGGCCTCCAATTCTTTAGGTCAGTCTTATCATTTTTTTTATAAAGTAGAGTCACTATTCCCACTCTAAAACTGTCAGGCAGTCGGTCGAGTTTTTCAAAATCTTTAAAAACATCTAAAATGTCTGATGATAAAAGGTCCCAATAGGTCAGATAGAATTCTGCAGGAAGCCCGTCTAAACCCGGAGCTCGACTTCTCTTAAAACCTGTTAGGCATTTTTTTAACTCTAAAGCAGTAAAATTCTGTGTCAAGTGTGCATTCTCTTTTACGGTTTTGTCAACGAATTTTAAGATTTCTGCCGATGTTTCCAAGTGCACTGGTTTCTCTTTGTACATGTTACTATAAAAGGTATGTACAGTTTCAATCATCTCTTGTGTGGATTTTGTTAAAAACCCATCTTCTCTTTTTAGATTTTGAATACACTCCTTTTTATTTATAACTTTCTTTCTTTTTCACCTTCCTCAATTTCCTGCTCCCTGCTTCTTACAAAAATTCCTTTACTCTTTATTTCTGCTAAAACTGACATTTCCTTTTTGACATCTTTGATTTCTTCTTTAAAGTCTATGCCACACTGATTTAGTTTAAAGTAGCGCTGTAAGCGTTTATGTAGTCCCATCATACATCTATTCTCTTTCCTTTTTTTACGTTTACCTTGCTGTTTAAAAAAAGTCTGGGTCGTTTCCTTCACCATTTCCCACCATTGTGCATGTGTTTCGTAGAGGTCTTGAAGGGTCTGCCACTCTTTATAACATTCCCTGTACTGACTGACTATGATTTCATCCTCCAACAGGGAACAGTTGAGTTTCCACAGACCACTTCCTACCGTCACACCAGAAGGGGGTGAAAGGGTGCAGGAGAGCATAAGGTGGTCTGAAAAGAAAACAGGGGTTAATCTAACATCAGTGGGTGGGCAATCTCTGGTAAAGAAATAATCAATGCGAGAGGCTCTGGTGCCATCATGACTAAACCAGGTGAAGCCCTCCTCTCTGGGATGCATGGTTTTAAAACAGTCAGTAAGCTTAAAATCCCTGCATATGCCCTGAAGTAAAATCGAAGTCTTATCCACTTTAAAATCTACCCCTGCTCTTTTTCTATCTTTCCTGCTCAAGATACAGTTAAAATCCCCTCCTACAACTAAAGGTACTTGCCCTAGCATGTAAAGCTGTATATCTTCTAAAAGGTCATACCTTTCATTTTTTCATTACATGTTTGGGCTTTGACACTTCACTGTGGTTGTTAACTGTGTGGTGTGTCCTGAAATGTTATATGTTTGGGCTGTGTGACATGCTTAATGCTTGTCAGTAGCTACCCACTTATTCATATATAGCAACTGACAACATAAGAAGTCCGGACATACTTTGATAGTAGTTGTAGAAGTATCCTTATTGATAATAGATCACTAATTCATAGTGATAGAACAGTAGATGAACAGGTGTTTGCACATGTCTCACGAAAATAAAATGGGTGTATGATTGCTGACGGCAGAGCAATACTGCCAAACTTATGAGTTCTTGTGGCAAACTTGATTCAGTGTCTTGACGTGTATACGCTGTTTCGCTGACTTGATTGTCACAAGAAACAAAGTGTGTTTGATAAGATCCGACCATTTTATTACGGGAGGATCAGTATGTATGGATTCTGATGTGACTGATAAACCCATTCGTATCTTAAGCATAATCTAATACGTGAGACAACGCCCTGGCACACGATAAAAAAAAAAAAAGAGAGAGAGCGGTTTTGTGTCCCCACAGTCCATAATGTAGAAAAGAGAGAAAAAAGCCTTTCTGATTTGGTGTGTGTGCTCATAGTGCAGAGTGTAGAGAAAAGAAAGCCGTTTTGGTGTCACGGGTGTTGTGACTTACACACACACATTTCTAAATTGAGAAAGGAAATTATTTTAGATGAAGCACTAGAGTTTAGATCCCACATTTGTTGATAGGCATTCATTTATTTCCTCACTTCTGATGAAGTTTCAACAATAAACAACAAACTTTGTATTATGAGAAAGAACCAGACTCATTCTTCAGGAATCCGAAAATAAGCTCTATTTTATGAGTTATGCACGAATTCGGATTCTCCTATAAAAAGAATTCATTAACTCAAACCAAGTTAAGACTGCTTTGTCCTTCATATTTATTCATGTCTAATCAAGTTTCAACGATAAACAACGTTGTACTTTGTAGAATGAGAAAGAACTTCTTCAGAAATACGCATCTCTCGACATATGACGAAATACAGATTTTGCTATAAAATTAATTCCTTCTATCAGCCTGACTTAAAACTGTTTGTCCTCCTTATTTATCCACTTCAAATCAAGTTTCAACAATTAAAAAAAATTTGTAGTTTGAGAAAGAACAACTTAATCTTCAGCAATCAGTATAAAAAGAGGTGCAAATGCCAACCATACATACCTAAAAGGTGGAGCAGAAGTATTCAGCTGCAAGTAGGAGTGAATGTTCGACCATAATTTGTAAAAAGCGGGTAAGAAAAGGTTCGAATGCCCGACTATATATTAACAAAAGCGGGAGGAGAGGTCTTCGGATGAGAGTGGGTGAGAATTTCCAACCATAATCTATAAAATACGGTGAAAAAAAATATGTGAATGCCTCATAGAACACTAAAAGCGGAAGTGTTCGGCTGCAAGAAGGTGTGAATGTCCGACTATATTTGGTGAAAAGCAGGTGAAGCAAGGTCTGAATGCCCAACCTTACATCATCAAAAGCGAGATCAGAGGTGTTTGGCTGCAAGAAGGCCATAGTTTGCCAAAAGCGGGTAAGGTGCGAATGTCCGACTAAATATCAACAAAATTTGGGGCGGAGGTCTTCGGATGCAAGTGGGTGTGAATGTCCGACTATATTTGGTGAAAAGCAGGTGAAGCAAGGTCTGAATGCCCAACCTTACATCATCAAAAGCGAGATCAGAGGTGTTTGGCTGCAAGAAGGCCATAGTTTGCCAAAAGCGGGTAAGGTGCGAATGACCGACTAAATATCAACAAAAGTGGGGGCGGAGGTCTTCGGATGCAAGTGGGTGTGAATATCCCACCATACAAGTATGGTGGAGAGGAAGCTGTGAATGGCCGACCATAGTAAAAGGCGGGTGAGAGAAGGTGCGAATGTCAAACCATACATAATCAAAACAGGGAGCGGAGTTGTTCTGCTGTAAGAAGGTGTGAATGTCCAACCATAGTTGGTAAAAAGCGGGTAAGAAAAGGTTAAAATACCCGACTGTACACAATCAATAGCAGGAGCGGAGTTGTTCGGCTACTAAAAGGTGTGAAAGTCCGACCATGGTTTGTAAAAAGCGGGTAAGAAAAGGTGCGAATGCCCGACAATGTATGATCAAAAGAGGGAGTGGAGGTTTTCGGCTGCAAGAAGGTCTGAATGTCCAACCATAATTTGTAAAAACCGGGGAAGAAAAGGCTCGAAAGCCCGACTATACACCATCAAAAGTGGGAGCGGAGGTGTTCAGCTGCAAGACGGTCTGAATGTCCATCAATAATTGCTAGAAAACATGAAAGAAAATTTTCGAATATCAAACTGCACATGATCATAAGCGGGAGAGGAGGTGTTCAGCTGCAAGAAGGTGTGAATGTCTACCCATAATTACTGAAAAATGGGTAAGAAAAGGTGCGAATGCCTAACCATACATCATCAAAAGAGGGAGCGGAGGTGTTCCGCTGTAAGACGGTGTGAATGTCCGACCATAGATGGTAAAAAGCGGGTAAGAAAAGGTTAAATTACCCGACTGTACACAATCAAAAGAGGGAGCGGAGTTGTTCAGCTAAGAGAAGGTGTGAAAGTCCGACCTTGGTTTGTAAAAAGCGGGTAAGAAAAGGTTCGTATGCCCGAATATACACCATCAAAAGCGGAAGCGGAGGTGTTCGGCTGCAAGATATTGTGAACGTCCGACCAAAGTTTGTAAAAAGCAGTTAAGAAAAGGTTCAAATATCTAACCAAACATAATCAAAAGCGGGAGCAGAGCTGTTCGACTGGAAGTAGGTGTGAATGTCAGATCATAATTTGCAAAAAGCTGATGAGAAAGGGTGAGAATGCCCGACTATACACCATCAAATGCGGTAGCGGAGTTATTTGGCTGTGAGTAGTTGTGAATCTCCAACCATAATTGCTGAAAAATGTGTTAGAAAAGGTAAAAATGCCGGTCCATACATCATCAAAATCGGGAGAGGTGGTGTTCAGCTGCAAGAAGGTCTAAATGTCCATCAATAATTGCTAGAAAACATGAAAGAAAATTTTCGAAAATCAAACCACACATGATCATAAGTGGGAGAGGAGGTGTTCAGCTGCAAGAAGGTGTGAATGTCCACCCATAATACCTGAAAAATGGGTAAAAAAAAGGTGCGAATGCCCAACCATACATCATCAAAAGCAGGAGTGCATGTGTTCGGCTACAAGAAGGTGTGAACGTCCAACCAAAGTTTGTAAAAAGCAGTTAAGAAAAGGTTCGAATATCCAACCAAACATAATCAAAAGCGGGAGCAGAGCTGTTCGACTGCAAGTAGGTGTGAATGTCAGATCATAATTTGCAAAAAGCTGATGAGAAAGGGTGAGAATGCCCGACTATACACCATCAAATGCGGGAGCGGAGTTGTTCGGCTGTGAGTAGGTGTGAATCTCCAACCATAATTGCTGAAAAATGTGTTAGAAAAGGTAAAAATGCCGGTCCATACATCATCAAAAGCGAGAGAGGTTGTGTTCGGCTGCAAGTAGGTGTGACTGTTCGACTAAAGTTTGTAAAAAGTGGGTAAGACAAGGTGCGAATGCCTGACAATGTATGATCAAAAGCGGGAGCGGAGGTGTTCAGCTGCAAGAAGGTCTACATGTCCATCAATAATTGCTAGAAAACATGAAAGAAACTTTTCGAAAATCAAACCGCACATGATCATAAGTGGGATAGGAGGTGTTCAGCTGCAAGGTGTGAATGTCCACCCATAATTCCTGAAAAATGGGCAAAAAAAAGGTGTGAATGCCCAACCATACATCATCAAAAGCAGGAGTGGAAGTGTTCGGCTACAAGAAGGTGTGAACGTCCAACCAAAATATGTAAAAAGCAGTTAAGAAAAGGTTCGAATATCCAACCATACATCATCAAATGCGGGAGCGGAGTTGTTCGGCTGTGAGTAGGTGTGAATGTCCGACCATAATTGCTGAAAAATGTGTTAGAAAAGGTAAAAATTCCGGTCCATACATCATCAAAAGCCAGAGAGGTTGTGTTCGGCTGCAAGTAGGTGTGAATGTCCAGCCATAATTACTCACAAACGGATAAGAAAAGGTAGTATTGCCAGACCATATATGATCAAAACATGGAGCGGAGGTGGTTCAGCTGCAAGAAGGTTTGAATGTCCGACTAAAGTTCAAATATATTAAAGAAAGCGGGAGGAGAGGTCTTCGGATGAGAGTGGTTGAAAATTTCCGACCATAATGTATAAAATGCGGTGAAAAAAAGGTGTGATAGAACACTAAAAGGTGGAGCGGAAGTGTTCGGCTGCAAGAAGGTGTGAATGTCCGACTATATTTGGTGAAAAGCAGGTGAAGCAAGGTCTGAATGCCCAACCTTACATCATCAAAAGCGAGATCAGAGGTGTTTGGCTGCAAGAAGGCCATAGTTTGCCAAAAGCGGGTAAGGTGCGAATGTCCGACTAAATATCAACAAAATTTGGGGCAGAGGTCTTTGGATGCAAGTGGGTGTGAATATCCAACCATACAAGTATGGTGGAGAGGAAGCTGTGAATAGCCGACCATAGTTTGGAAAAAGCGGGTAAGAAAAGGTTTGAATACCCGAACATACACCATCAAAAGAGGGAGCGGAGGTGTTCCGCTGTACGAAGGTGTGAATGTCCGACTATAGTTGGTAAAAAGCGGGTAAGAAAAGGTTAAAATACCCGACTGTACACAATCAATAGCGGGAGCGGATGTGTTCGGCTACAAGAAGGTGTGAAAGTCCGACCATGGTTTGTAAAAAGCGGATAAGAAAAGGTGCGAATGTCCGACAATGTATGATCAAAAGAGAGAGCGGAGGTTTTCGGATACAAGAAGGTTTGAATGTCCCACCATAGTTTGTAAAAAGCGGGTAAGAAAAGGTTCGAATGCCCGAACATACACCATCAAAAGAGGGAGCGGAGGTGTTCCGCTGTAAGAAGGTGTGAATGTCAGACCATAGTTGCTAAAAAGCGGGTAAGAAAAGGTTAAAATACCCGACTGTACACAATCAATAGCGGGAGCGGAGTTGTTCGGCTACTAAAAGGTGTGAAACTCCGACCCTGGTTTGTAAAAAGTGGGTAAGAAAAGGTTCGAATGCCCGAACATACACCATCAAAAGAGGGAGCGGAGGTGTTCCGCTGTAAGACGGTGTGAATGTCCGATCATAGTTGGTAGAAAGCGGGTAAGAAAAGGTTAAAATACCCGACTGTACACAATCAAAAGAGGGAGCGGAGTTGTTCAGCTAAGAGAAGGTGTGAAAGTCCGACCATGGTTTGTAAAAAGCGGGTAAGAAAAGGTTCGTATGCCCGAATATACACTATCAAAACCGGAAGCGTAGGTGTTCCGCTGCAAGAAGGTGTGAACGTCCCACCAAAGTTTGTAAAAAAGCAGTTAAGAAAAGGTTCGAATATCTAACCAAACATAATCAAAAGCGGGAGCAGAGCTGTTCGACTGCAAGTAGGTGTGAATGTCAGAGAATAATTTGCAAAAAGCTGATGAGAAAGGGTGAGAAATCCCGACTATACACCATCAAATGCGATTCTCCAACCATAATTGTTGAAAAATGTGTTAGAAAAGGTAAGAATGCCGGTCCATACATCATCAAAAGCGGGAGAGGTGGTGTTCGGCTGCAAGTAGGTGTGAATGTCCATTAATAATTGTTTTAAAACATGAAAGAAAATGTTCGAATATCAAACCTTACATGATCATTAGTGGGAGAGGAGGTCTTCAGCTGCAAGAAGGTGTGAATGTCCAGCCATAATTGCTCACAAACGGGTAAGAAAAGGTACTATTGCCAGACCATATATGATCAAAACAGGGAGCGGAGGTGGTTCAGCTGCAAGAAGGTTTGAATGTCCGACTAAAGTTTGTAAAAAGTGGGTAAGACAAGGTGTGAATGTCCGACAATGTATGATCAAAAGAGGAGCGGAGGTTTTTGGGTGCAAGAAGGTCTGAATGTCCACCCATAATTACTGAAAAATGGGTAAGAAAAGGTGCGAAAGCCCAACCGCACATGATCATAAGTGGATGAGAAGGTGTTCGACTGCAAGTAGGTGTGAATGTAAGATCATAATTTGTAAAAAGCGGGTAAGAAAAGGTAAGAATGCCCAACCATAAATTATCAAAAGCGGCAGCAGAGTTTCGGCTGGTATTTATCAATGTCTAGATAGATTTCAACAAAAAACAACGTTGTACTTTGCAGTAAAAGAAAGTGCAAATCAAAAGTTTTAGGAATCCGAGAATAAGCTTATTTTCATGAGTTCTGCACGATTTCGGATTTTATGTATAAAATGAATTTCTTCACGCAAACTAAGTTAACACTGCTTTGTCCTTCATATGTACCCATTTCTACATATATTTCAAGCATAAACTTCCTCATATTACCCTGAATGAGAAAGAGCCACACTTGTGATTAAGCCATACCTCCCTTTTGAGGAGTTCTGCATGATTTGGGATTTTATCTATAAAATTAATTCCTTCACTCAAACTATGTTAAAACGGCTTTTACCTTCATATTTATCAATGTCTCGATAGATTTAAACAAAAAAAAACAACGTTGTACTTTGCAATAAAAGAAAGAGCAAATCAAAAGTTTTAGGAATCCGAGAATAAGCTTATTTTCATGTGTTCTGCACGATTTCGGATTTTATGTATAAAATGAATTCATTCACTCAAACCAAGTTAAAACTGCTTTTTCCTTCATATTTATCAATGTCTAGATCGACTTCAACAAAGAACAACATTGTATTTTGCAGTAGAAGAAAGAGCAAAACTGAAGGATCAGGAATCCGAGAATAAGCTTCTTTTCATACGTTCTGCATGATTTGGGATTTTATGTATAAAATGAATTCCTTCACTCAAACTAAGTTAACACTGCTTTGTCCTTCATATGTACCCATTTCTACATATATTTCAAGCATAAACTTCCTCATACTACCCTGAATGAGAAAGAACCAAACTTGTGATTAAGCCATACGCCCCTTTTGAGGAGTTCTGCATGATTTGGGATTTTATCTATAAAATCAATTCCTTCACTCAAACTATGTTAAAACGGCTTTTACCTTCATATTTATCAATGTCTCGATATATTTAAACAAAAACACAACGTTGTACTTTGCAGTAAAAGAAAGAGCCAATCAAAAGTTTTAGGAATCCGAGAATAAGCTTATTTTCATGAGTTCTGCACGATTTCGGATTTTATGTATAAAATGAATTCATTCACTCAAACCAAGTTAAAACTGCTTTTTCCTTCATATTTATCAATGTCTAGATCGACTTCAACAAAGAACAACATTGTACTTTGCAGTAGAAGAAAGAGCAACACTGAAGGATCAGGAATCCGAGAATAAGCTTATTTTCTTATGGGCAAGTGGGAACTGCTTTGTCCTTCATATTTATCAATGTGTAGATGGATTTCAACTTCTTCTACTGCAAAGTCCAATGTTGTACTTGTTGAAGTCGATCATTGATGAATATGGAAGGACAAAGCAGTTTTAACTTGGTTTGAGCAAAGCAATTCATTTTATAGCAAAATCCGAAATCGTGCAGAACTCATGAAAGCAGGCTTATACTTGGATTCCTGAAACTTTAGATTTGCTCTTTCTTTTACTGCAAAGTACAACGTTGTTTTTTTGTTTAAATATTTCTAGACATGGTAAATATGAAGGACAAATCAGTTTTAAAATAGTTTGAGTGAAGTAATGCATTTTATAAGCAAAATCCCAAATCATGCAGAACTCACGAAATGCTTTTTCTCGCTTTTCACTGCTTTTTACAAACTTTGGTCGGACGTTCACACCTTCTTGCATCCGAAAACCTCCGCTTCCGCTTTTGATGATGTATATTCGGGCATTCGAACCTTTTTTTACCCGCTTTTTACAAACCATTGTCGGACTTTCACACCTTCTTGCAGCCGAACACCACCTCTCCCGCTTTTGATGGTCCAGTATTCTTACCTTTTCTAACACATTTTTCAGCAATTATGGTCGGACATTCACACCTACTCACAGCTGGACACCTCCGCTCCCGCTTTTGATCATACAATGTCGGGACATCGCTCCTTGTCTTACCTGCTTTTTACAAACTTTAGTCGAACATTCACACCTTCTTGCAGCTGAACACCTCCGCTCCCGCTTTTGATGATGTATAGTCGGGCTTTCGAGCCTTTTCTTACCCGGTTTTTACAAATTATGGTTGGACATTCAGACCTTGCAGCCGAACACCTCCGCTCTCTCTTTTGATCATACATTGTTGGGCATTCGCACCTTGTCTTACCCGCTTTTTACAAACTATAGTCAGACATTCACACCTTGCAGCTGAACCTCCGCTCCCTGTTTTGATCATGTATGGTCTGGCAATACTACCTTTTCTTTCCCCGTTTGTGAGTAATTATGGCTGGACATTCACACCTACTTGCAGTCGAACTGCTCTGCTCCCGCTTTTGATTATGTTTGGTTTGGATATTCGAACCTTTTCTTAACTGCTTTTTACAAACCATGGTCGGACTTTCACACCTTCTTGTAGCCGAACAACTCCGCTCCCGCTATTGATTGTGTACAGTCGGGTATTTTAACCTTTTCTTACCCGCTTTTTACCAACTATGGTCGGACATTCACACCGTCTTACAGCGGAACACCTCCGCTCCCGCTTTTTATGGTGTATAGTCGGGCATTCGAACCTTTTCTTACCCGCTATTTACAAACTATGGTAGGACATTGAAACCTTCGTGTATCCGAAAACCTCCGCTCTCTCTTTTGATCATACATTGTCGGACATTCGCACCTTTTCTTACCCACTTTTTACAAACCATGGTCGGACTGTCACACCTTCTTGTAGCCGAACACATCCGCTCCCGCTATTGATTGTGTACAGTCAGGTATTTTAACCTTTTCTTACCCGCTTTTTACCAAGTATGGTCGGACATTCACACCTCCGTACAGCGGAACACCTCCGCTCCCTCTTTTGATGGTGTATGTTCGGGCATTCAAACCTTTTCTTACCCGCTTTTTCCAAACTACGGTCGGCTATTCACAGCTTCCTCTCCACCATACTTGTATGGTGGGATATTCACACCCACTTGCATCCGAAAACCTCCGCCCCAAATTTTGTTGATATTTAGTCGGACATTCGCACCTTACCCGCTTTTGGCAAACTATGGCCTTCTTGCAGCCAAACACCTCTGATCTCGCTTTTGATGATGTAAGGTTGGGCATTCAGACCTTGCTTCACCTGCTTTTCACCAAATATAGTCGGACATTCACACCTTCTTGCAGCCGAACACTTCCGCTCCACCTTTTAGTGTTCTATCACACTTTTTTTTCACCGCATTTTATACATTATGGTTGGAAATTTTCAACCACTTTCATCCGAAGACCTCTCCTCCCACTTTTGTTAATATATTTGAACTTTAGTTTGACATTCAAACCTTCTTGCAGCTGAACCACCTCCGCTCCCGCTTTTGATCATACAATGTCGGGACATCGCTCCTTGTCTTACCTGCTTTTTACAAACTTTAGTCGAACATTCACACCTTCTTGCAGCTGAACACCTCCGCTCCCGCTTTTGATGATGTATAGTCGGGCTTTCGAGCCTTTTCTTACCCGGTTTTTACAAATTATGGTTGGACATTCAGACCTTGCAGCCGAACACCTCCGCTCTCTCTTTTGATCATACATTGTTGGGCATTCGCACCTTGTCTTACCCGCTTTTTACAAACTATAGTCAGACATTCACACCTTGCAGCTGAACCTCCGCTCCCTGTTTTGATCATGTATGGTCTGGCAATACTACCTTTTCTTTCCCCGTTTGTGAGTAATTATGGCTGGACATTCACACCTACTTGCAGTCGAACTGCTCTGCTCCCGCTTTTGATTATGTTTGGATATTCGAACCTTTTCTTAACTGCTTTTTACAAACCATGGTCGGACTTTCACACCTTCTTGTAGCCGAACAACTCCGCTCCCGCTATTGATTGTGTACAGTCGGGTATTTTAACCTTTTCTTACCCGCTTTTTACCAACTATGGTCGGACATTCACACCGTCTTACAGCGGAACACCTCCGCTCCCGCTTTTTATGGTGTATAGTCGGGCATTCGAACCTTTTCTTACCCGCTATTTACAAACTATGGTAGGACATTCAAACCTTCGTGTATCCGAAAACCTCCGCTCTCTCTTTTGATCATACATTGTCGGACATTCGCACCTTTTCTTACCCACTTTTTACAAACCATGGTCGGACTGTCACACCTTCTTGTAGCCGAACACATCCGCTCCCGCTATTGATTGTGTACAGTCAGGTATTTTAACCTTTTCTTACCCGCTTTTTACCAAGTATGGTCGGACATTCACACCTCCGTACAGCGGAACACCTCCGCTCCCTCTTTTGATGGTGTATGTTCGGGCATTCAAACCTTTTCTTACCCGCTTTTTCCAAACTACGGTCGGCTATTCACAGCTTCCTCTCCACCATACTTGTATGGTGGGATATTCACACCCACTTGCATCCGAAAACCTCCGCCCCAAATTTTGTTGATATTTAGTCGGACATTCGCACCTTACCCGCTTTTGGCAAACTATGGCCTTCTTGCAGCCAAACACCTCTGATCTCGCTTTTGATGATGTAAGGTTGGGCATTCAGACCTTGCTTCACCTGCTTTTCACCAAATATAGTCGGACATTCACACCTTCTTGCAGCCGAACACTTCCGCTCCACCTTTTAGTGTTCTATCACACTTTTTTTTCACCGCATTTTATACATTATGGTTGGAAATTTTCAACCACTTTCATCCGAAGACCTCTCCTCCCACTTTTGTTAATATATTTGAACTTTAGTTTGACATTCAAACCTTCTTGCAGCTGAACCACCTCCGCTCCCTGTTTTGATCATATATGGTCTGGCAATACTACCTTTTCTTACCCGTTTGTGAGTAATTATGGCTGGACATTCACACCTACTTGCAGCCGAACACAACCTCTCTCGCTTTTGATGATGTATGGACCGGCATTTTTACCTTTTCTAACACATTTTTCAGCAATTATGGTCGGAGATTCACACCTACTCACAGCCGAACAACTCCGCTCCCGCATTTGATGATGTATAGTCGGGCATTCTCACCCTTTCTCATCAGCTTTTTGCAAATTATGATCTGACATTCAAACCTACTTGCAGTCGAACAGCTCTGCTCCCGCTTTTGATTATGTTTGGTTAGATATTCGAACCTTTTCTTAACTTCTTTTTACATATTTTGGTTGGACGTTCACACCTTCTTGTAGCCGAACACTTCCACTCCTGCTTTTGATGATGTATGGTTGGGCATTCACACCTTTTTTTTGCCCATTTTTCAGGAATTATGGGTGGACATTCACACCTTGCAGCTGAACACCTCCTATCCCACTTATGATCATGTGCGGTTTGATTTTCGAAAAGTTTCTTTCATGTTTTCTAGCAATTATTGATGGACATTTAGACCTTCTTGCAGCTGAACACCTCCGCTCCCGCTTTTGATCATACATTGTCAGGCATTCGCACCTTGTCTTACCCACTTTTTACAAACTTTAGTCGAACAGTCACACCTTTTTGCAGCCGAACACCACCTCTACCGCTTTTGATGATGTATGGTCCAGCATTCTTACCTTTTCTAACACATTCTTCAGGAATTATGGTCGGACATTCACACCTACTCAGAGCCGAACACCTCCGCTCCCGCATTTGATGGTCTATAGTCGGGCATTCTACAGCGGAAAAGACTCATTCTTATGTTTGGTTAGATATTCGAACCTTTTCTTAACTGCTTTTTACAAACTTTGGTCGGACGTTCACAATATCTTGCAGCCGAACACCTCCGCTTCCGCTTTTGATGGTGTATATTCGGGCATACGAACCTTTTCTTACCCGCTTTTTACAAACCAAGGTCGGACTTTCACACCTTCTCTTAGCTGAACAACTCCGCTCCCTCTTTTGATTGTGTACAGTCGGGTAATTTAACCTTTTCTTACCCGCTTTTTACCATCTATGGTCGGACATTCACACCGTCTTACAGCGGAACACCTCCGCTCCCTCTTTTGATGATGTATGGTTAGGCATTCGCACCTTTTCTTACCCATTTTTCAGTAATTATGGGTAGACATTCACACCTTCTTGCAGCTGAACACCTCCTCTCCCGCTTATGATCATGTGCAGTTTGATATTCGAAAATTTTCTTTCATGTTTTCTAGCAATTATTGATGGACATTCAGACCGTCTTGCAGCTGAACACCTCCGCTCCCACTTTTGATGGTGTATAGTCGGGCTTTCGAGCCTTTTCTTCCCCGGTTTTTACAAATTATGGTTGGACATTCAGACCTTCTTGCAGCCGAAAACCTCCACTCCCTCTTTTGATCATACATTGTCGGGCATTCGCACCTTTTCTTACCCGCTTTTTACAAACCATGGTCGGACTTTCACACCTTTTAGTAGCCGAACAACTCCTCTCCCGCTATTGATTGTGTACAGTCGGGTATTTTAACCTTTTCTTACCCGCTTTTTACCAACTATGGTTGGACATTCACACCTTCTTACAGCAGAACACCTCCGCTCCCTGTTTTGATTATGTATGGTTTGACATTCGCACCTTCTCTCACCCGCCTTTTACTATGGTCGGCCATTCACAGCTTCCTCTCCACCATACTTGTATGGTGGGATATTCACACCCACTTGCATCCGAAGACCTCCGCCCCCACTTTTGTTGATATTTAGTCGGTCATTCGCACCTTACCCGCTTTTGGCAAACTATGGCCTTCTTGCAGCCAAACACCTCTGATCTCGCTTTTGATGATGTAAGGTTGGGCATTCAGACCTTGCTTCACCTGCTTTTCACCAAATATAGTCGGACATTCACACCCACTTGCATCCGAAGACCTCCGCCCCAAATTTTGTTGATATTTAGTCGGACATTCGCACCTTACCCGCTTTTGGCAAACTATGGCCTTCTTGCAGCCAAACACCTCTGATCTCGCTTTTGATGATGTAAGGTTGGGCATTCAGACCTTGCTTCACCTGCTTTTCACCAAATATAGTCGGACATTCACACCTTCTTGCAGCCGAACACTTCCGCTCCACCTTTTAGTGTTCTATCACACCTTTTTTTTACCGCATTTTATACATTATGGTTGGAAATTTTCAACCACTCTCATCCGAAGACCTCTCCTCCCGCTTTTGTTAATATATTTGAACTTTAGTCGGACATTCAAACCTTCTTGCAGCTGAACCACCTCCGCTCCCTGTTTTGATCATATATGGTCTGGCAATACTACCTTTTCTTACCCGTTTGTGAGTAATTATGGCTGAACATTCACACCTACTTGCAGCCGAACACAACCTCTCTCGCTTTTGATGATGTATGGACCGGCATTTTTACCTTTTCTAACACATTTTTCAGCAATTATGGTCGGAGATTCACACCTACTCACAGCCGAACAACTCCGCTCCCGCATTTGATGGTGTATAGTCGGGCATTCTCACCCTTTCTCATCAGCTTTTTGCAAATTATGATCTGACATTCACACCTACTTGCAGTCGAACAGCTCTGCTCCCGCTTTTGATTATGTATGGTTGGATATTCGAACCTTTTCTTAACTGCTTTTTACAAACTTTGGTTGGACGTTCACACCTTCTTGTAGCCGAACACATGCACTCCTGCTTTTGATGATGTATGGTTGGGCATTCGCACCTTTTTTTTTTACCCATTTTTCAGGTATTATGGGTGGACATTCACACCTTCTTGCAGCTGAACACCTCCTCTCCCACTTATGATCATGTGTGGTTTGATTTTCGAAAATTTTCTTTCATGTTTTCTAGCAATTATTGATGGACATTTAGACCTTCTTGCAGCTGAACACCACCTCTCCCGATTTTGATTATGTATGGACCGGCATTTTTACCTTTTCTAACACATTTTTCAGCAATTATGGTTGGAGATTCACACCTACTCACAGCCGAACAACTCCGCTACCGCATTTGATGGTGTATAGTCGGGCATTCTCACCCTTTCTCATCAGCTTTTTGCAAATTATGATCTGACATTCACACCTACTTGCAGTCGAACAGCTCTGCTCCCGCTTTTGATTATGTATGGTTGGATATTCGAACCTTTTCTTAACTGCTTTTTACAAACTTTGGTTGGACGTTCACACCTTCTTGTAGCCGAACACATGCACTCCTGCTTTTGATGATGTATGGTTGGGCATTCGCACCTTTTTTTTTACCCATTTTTCAGGTATTATGGGTGGACATTCACACCTTCTTGCAGCTGAACACCTCCTCTCCCACTTATGATCATGTGTGGTTTGATTTTCGAAAATTTTCTTTCATGTTTTCTAGCAATTATTGATGGACATTTAGACCTTCTTGCAGCTGAACACCTCCTCTCCCGCTTATGATCATGTGCAGTTTGATATTCGAAAATTTTCTTTCATGTTTTCTAGCAATTATTGATGGACATTCAGACCTTCTTTCAGCTGAACACCTCCGCTTCCGCTTTTGATTGTGTATAGTCGGGCTTTCGAGCCTTTTCTTCCCCGGTTTTTACAAATTATGGTTGGACATTCAGACCTTCTTGCAGCCGAAAACCTCCGCTCCCTCTTTTAATCATACATTGTCGGGCATTCGCAGCTTTTCTTACCTGCTTTTTACAAACCAGGGTCGGACTTTCACATCTTTTAGTAGCCTAACACCTCCGCTCCCGTTATTGATTGTGTACAGTTGGGTATTTTAACCTTTTCTTACCCGCTTTTTACCAACTATGGTCTGACATTCACACCTTCTTGCAGCCGAACACTTCCGCTTCACCTTTTAGTGTTCTATGGGGTATTCACACCTTTTTTTTCACCGCATTTTATAGATTATGGTTGGAAATTCTCACCCACTCTCATCCGAAGACCTCTCCTCCCACTTTTGTTAATATATAGTCGGGCATTCGAACCTTTTCTTACCCGCTTTTTACAAATTATGGTAGAACATTCCCACCTACTTGCAGCCGAATACTTCCGCTCCACCTTTTAGTGATGTATGGTTGGCATTTGCACCTTTTCTTACCCTCTTTTTATACTGATTGCTGAAGATTAAGTTGTTCTTTCTCAAACTACAACATTTTTTTAATTGTTGAAACTTGATTTGAAGTGGATAAATAAGGAGGACAAACAGTTTTAAGTCAGGCTGATAGAAGGAATTAATTTTATAGCAAAATCTGTATTTCGTCATATGTCAAGAGATGCTTATTGCTGAAGAAGTTCTTTCTCATTCTACAAAGTACAACGTTGTTTATCGTTGAAACTTGATTAGACATGAATAAATATGAAGGACAAAGCAGTCTTAACTTGGTTTGAGTTAAGGAATTCGTTTTATAGTAGAATCCGAATTCGTGCATAACTCGTAAAATAGAGCTTATTTTCGGATTCCTGAAGAATGAGTCTGGTTCTTTCTCATAATACAAAGTGTGTTGTTTATTGTTGAAACTTCATCAGAAGTGAAGAAATAAGGACAAACCGTTTTAAGTAAGTTTGATAGAAGGATTTCATTTTATAGCAAAATCTGTATTCTTTCATATCTCCTGGAGAGAAGCTTATTGCTGAAAATTAGGTCTGGTTCTTTTTCATACTACAAAATACAGTGTTGTTTATTGTTGAAACTAGATTAGAAGTAGATAAATATGAAGGACAAAGCAGTTTGAACTTGGTTTGAGAGAAGGAATTAATTTTATTGCAAAATCCGAATTCATGCATAACTCGTCAAATAGATAGTGATGTGTCGTTCGTGAGCGATTTGTTCGATATGAACTAATTTTTTATATGACTCGGGAGTAACGAGTTGTCTCAGTGAGTGATTTGTTCAATTTCATGCAGTAGCCTTCCTCACCACATGGCAGGCGGCAGCTTCATAAGTTCAGTCAGCAGGACAGGAAACAGTATTGATTCGTTCACGACTCAACTCCTCGGCTGACGGGTCCTCGCACAGGAAACAGTATTGATTCGTTTATGACTCAACTCCTTGGGTCTTTGTTCATTTGTCACGTTTCAAATTCTACGTTTCATTTGACAGGCTGAAGAGCAGTAGGCACAACAGTTCGTTCACAAACCGGATCATTAATCTCATAGACTATTCTACCTTCAACAAGTTGGAAACCACAATCGACTCTCTAGATGCAGAAAAAGCATTTGATGGAGTGAACTGGAAATTTTTATTCGCAACATTAAACAAATTCGGGTTTGGGTCACACTTCATCAAATGGATAAGGATATTATATAGCTCCCCAAATGCAAGTGTCAGGACAAATGATCAAACTTCTCCAAGCTTCAGTCTGCAGAGAGGTACAAGACAGGGTTGCCCATTTTCTTCCTCATTTTTTGCTTTTTTCATCAAACCTTTAGCAGCTTCTATCAGACAAGATAGAAATATTAAAGGCATCCAATCCCAAAATATTGAGCATAAAATAAGTCTTTATGCTGATGATGTATTACTTTTCCTTCAGAACTCACAGACGTCTCTCACACACACGATCACACTCATAAATCAATTCTCAGCACTTTCTGACTACTCTATCAACTGGTCTAAGACCACAGTTCTGCCCATTAACTGTAGGGTCCAGAATATACCTGCAAATATTAGATATTTAGGCATAAACATTTCCTCCAGGGTCTCAGAGCTAACAAACCTAAATTATGTTTTAAATTTTTCACAAGAACATCTTGTTTGGTCAGTTAAGTACTGAAAAGTCATTGATTTGGGCATACTTTAACATGTTAAAGGGGCTTTTGAAACTGTTATTTTTCACACAAAGGATTTTTCTGATGTGAAAGTGTATAGTAGAGGTCGGTTAAAAAACCTTTTTAAAAGAATTTGAGCTCATTCGAGGATAGTATGATGAGGGGCTGATATACTAACCTTTCCATATATATATATATATAATTGTTTCACTGATGTTAATTTGTTTAAAATCTGGTCATTTCTAACATATGTATCGGCCCACAATTTCACAATCGGTGCCTCCAAAGTAAGTTTTTTCCTATACTCACATGAGTGAAGTGCACAGTGAATTAGAAGTTACTGAAGTTTATGTGGCCTGTCAGAGGGAGCATTGGGCCCAGTATTCATTGTAAATGCCTTGTGATACGTCTTCGTAACACGTTTTATATAGTACAACCTGTCACTAAAGGAGCTCCACAGTTTGTCTGTCGTACTGCTTTGGTGGAGGTTGTGGGCCTTATAAATAAATTATATTCATATATTTATAGATTCTAAAGATATAGTGATTAAAAGAGGTTGACAACGCCACCTAGGTTTGAGAGCCCAAGACTCTAAAGACACGTACAGGTTCTTAATCAAAACAAGGTTTGAGCAGACTTAAAAAAACAGGAGTCTAACTGGTATTTTACAAGATTTATTGTCATAAAATAGGTAACCCAGCCCAAAATCTCCGCCAAGGATCCCACAGCCTCTGGATCATCTCACTCTCCAACTCTCTGGGGCAAGTGACAGACATCCAACTCTGGTGGTGGAACAAACCCTCAGTCACTCCAAAACACAAGAGTGAGGAAATATCAGTACTCACTGGTAGTCCACCTCCACCTCCACGGCCCTTGAAGAAGGCTCCGTACCCCCCATGCTCCCCGGGCGCTGTAATTGGCTGCCCCACTGCTCCAGTGTATGGCATCTGTCTCCATGAGTGTGTCACCCTGTGCATGTGTGTGTTCAACAGGTCCCAACCTGGATAGGTCAAATGCGGAGGAGTAATATTAAATTAAATAATTTTAGTTATTTACACTGATCCTCTATCATTCAAATGGTTATTAGTATGCCATGAGACTAAAGTGAAAGAAAGTTTACCAGTTTTGACAATAATTAAAACCAGATTCATTCTGCGGGAGGCTCCCTGGGGTTATAATTGCAAGACAGTTTCTCCTGAAATGCCTCAAGTCAAGATGAAGCACAGGTCTGCTACTCAGGCTTTGTGGACTCTTCTTTTATAACGAACCTTTACACAGAAAACTGTGAAAATGTCGTTCCTCCTCTCCAGTACCCCCGAATAGACCTTACCAGGGAGGCTGAGGAGTGTGATCCCGTTATTCCTGTCTGACACACATATTCTTACAATTTGAATTTATTGAAGTCTGTTAAAAATGAAAAATGTGTTTTTATGTCCAACAACGTTCTTTTAAATATTTGATGCTAATGATAAAAGCTCCAATGATGTCAGATTTTATGTTCAAAGCAGAACATGTGAAACAGCATAAAAAGTGAACGTTGACTTAACAGCATACATGTGTAACTGTGCTGTCGACACAGTGATGTAAACACCAGATAAAGAGAGAGAATGAGCTTTTACTGTCGGACTGTGTTGATTAAAGTGAGGACAGAAAACAACAGACTGAGCGAACAAAGAGAAAATCAGGAGCCTGCAGGGAAATCTTGCCCCACAGCTGAAAGTTTCTCCTTTAAACAGAGAAGTTTCAGTATTTTTCTGTTTTCACCACACTGCTGAATGAGTTCAGGTGTTGATGCTGTTCAGTGTTTCCTGAATCTTTCTGTTCTGTTGAAGAGTACTTTTTGTTGTAAATGATGTTGTCAGATTGGTGAATAAAATCTACTCTTTGTTCCACTGTCTTTATATAGAAAGTCCAAGATCTTTAATCCTTCCGCAGGCAAGAGGAAACATGGCTCTCATGAGGCTAAAGAACACGAGCAACAATTTACTAAAAGTTTATTGAACTTTTTGCATTGTTTCATTCCAACAAATACTCCTGCAGTTAAAGTGTTCCACACATACGTTATCTAACTTTTTAAACAAAATCACATGTATACATATATTTAATTTCTATTGAGAAATGCAGCAGAGCACCAGAGTTTCCTCATGTGTAAGAGGATGGAGGTGTGTTTGATGGGTCAAACACACAAAAAACACCTGGGCAGTCAGATCAAGCAGCTTTAAGCAGCTTGGTGGTTTTACTCTCTTTGGCTCCACTTTCTCAAGACGTCCTCTGCTGCGTCCAGAGTGGAGTCCTCCTGTTAGACACTAATTCATATGCTGATGTACATTCCAGCTGCCGTGACACTAAACAGGGAAACTCATCTTTTAACACCAGTAAAATCTATTCATTATTCAAATATTTTGACCTGTTTTGACTCCCCCTGTAAGCATGTAGTGTTCTAACACTTCACACTGTGCGGTCAATGCTTGTTCCTTTAAAAAAGGAGTGTATCAACTCTATGTAAGCACAGTGCATAAATGTGTACAATAAAAGGGGATATCAAACCCTCAACAATATCAAAAATACCTTATTTGTCTTTGGAAGAATAACTTTTGAAGAAAATGACCTTTTAATTGTTTCTTATTTTGATAAAAGAATCCAAACAAGTGCGTAATTTTTTTTTTCATGTTTTATTTAATTTAAACACATAAATCAATGTAATAATAATTTGTGTAGGATCTTATTCATATTCTTATTTGAATGACACAATAATGCTCTGAACAGTTGTGAGAACACCAGATTCTCACATGTGGGGATGCTTCCAGCATAAATCCCCACATTCTGAATCAGTTGTTCAGGATGAAAAGATAGAGTCGTGCAAAAGATAGATACATTTGAAGTATTTTTATTGATGTTACTGTAACAGGAGGTATAGAGATTTCATTGGATGACTAGTCTTGTGCGCGAATACTAAACGCTGCTGCTACTTTCTCTCTTGATGTTGTTGTATTTGTATTGTCTACGATGTTTTGGCGTCATATATTTTTTGAAGAGCCTCCACATTGAAGGCAGCTCTGGTCTTTCTTCTGAGGGGTTAAACTTGTCCACTGCTTGTTCTGGTACTGCAAGTTGAAGAGACAAGTCTTCTGTGGTATGTAAGGGGTTTGATGTTGGAGAGTCCTCTGACTGTTTAGAGGCTGGTTCCATTTCGATGACAATGAAAGTTCTTTCTTGATTTTGCTTTGGAAGTGGTTCTTGGACAACGATCAGTGATGAAATGTCCTCTGTGTCTTGAGTTTCCTGCATGACTTCAGACTGGTCGTTCTTTATAATGGTCTCTACCGTCTTTTTGCTTTCGCGCCGACGCTTTTTAGAGGAAACTTTCTCCTTTGGTGGCTCTGAGACATCTTTTGGTTGTGGGACTAATTCCATTTCGATGTCACTCACCAGCTCTGGGACCACGTCTGGTTGTGGCACTCCAGCCTGATGAGCCAAATCTGATGGAATCACTTCCTGTGAGTCTTCAGAAGCCCTTTCTATTTCCTTTTCTTCCACGGGTTCAGAAATCTTCTCTGGTTCCTGGATATAAATCGGTGATGAGATGTCCTCCGTGTCTTGAGGTTCCTGGATGACTTCAGGCAGGTTCTTTACAATGGTTTCTGGCATCTTTTTGTTCTTGCGCCGACGCTTCTTTGATGTAACGTTCTCTTTTGGTGGCTCAGGGATCCCTTGTGGTTCTGTTTTGTTGACTCCATCCACTTCTGGATTCGATACTTCCACTTGTGAAGCCAGCTCTTCTACAGTTATGTTCTTTGGTGGAAGACGTATCTGATCTAAATGGAGTTCTGGGAGGATGTACAGCTCTGTTTTTTCTTCTGGCTTGATGATGAGGGATAGAAATACAGCCTTCATAAGTTCTGCCACCTTCTTTTCCTGTGTCTTTGTTTCCTCCTCCTGTGCCTTTAGTTTGGAGGCAAGATCAATATTGGAGGCAGTCTTTTCTTTGAGTTGTTCTTTCAAGCTCTCTACCTCTTTTACAACTGACTGATATTCAGTTTCAGATACTGGTGGTTTCAGTGTTTCAATCAATTCTGCAATTACGTCATTGCATTCCTTGAGCTCCTGCTCACACTTTTCACGGAGATGACGCTCACACTTCAAACAGTTTTCCAGGTCCTTGAGTTTTTCCTCAGAAATGGAGCAGCTATTCTCTGCTGCGACTCTTCTGTCTTTTTCTCGTGTTAGAAAGAAATTCTTTTTCAGCAGCTTAGTCCTGACAATATCCATCCGATGGTATAAATAGTTGATCTTGTCCTTATTATGTTGGTAAGATTCCTGTAATTTTTCTGATCCATAATCATCGTCGGCAGCAGAGGCATTAGAGGGAATCTCCTCGGTTTGTGAAATTCGAAACTTCCACGTGACGCGACGAACTTTGGAGGCCTGGGGATGATCCTGCACAAGCTGGACGTCCTCGGAATGAGGAGTCACAGCCGCAGCAGAGACCTGGGATTGTTCCTTTTCCAACACGTCCAACATTTCTGATCTGTTGGTGGGTTCCTCCAAACTTTCATCACTGCCAAAAGTAATGTTATATTTGTAGGACGCCTGAGATTGTTCTTTTTCAAACAGGTCATTTTCTAGGTTTGATTTTAAAATTTCTCGCCTGTTGGTGGGTTCCTTATAACTTTCCTTACTGACAAAAGTAATGTTATATTTGTAGGACGCCTGAGATTGTTCTTTTTCAAACAGGTCATTTTCTAGGCTTGATGTTAAAATTTCTTGCCTGTTGGTGGGTTTCTTATAACTTTCATTACTGCCAAAAGTAATGTTATATTTGTTGGAGGCCTGGGCTTGTTTGTCGGTTTGTGAATTTGGAAACTTCCACGTGACGCAACGTACTTTGGAGGCCTGGGGATGATCCTGCACCAGCTGGACGTCCTCGGAATGAGGAGTCACAGCCGCAGCAGAGACCTGGGATGGTTCTTTTTCCTCTTCGTCATTTACTGTTTGAGGAGACGGGGAATCCTCAGAGGCCTGGCATTGTTCTTTTTCACACAGCTCATTTTCTGACCTGTTGGTGGGTTCCTCATAACCTTCATTATCGCCAAAAGTAATGGTATATGTGTAGATATCCTCAGGTAAATCGTCCTCTACCATGTCACACCACTGAAGTGGAGCAGATGATATCTTGGTTTGACTCATTTTGCTTGTTGTTTTTAAGAGCTTGTCAAAATTACTATTTAAGATAGTAATTAAGTGTTGTTTTTAATAGTTTGTCAAAATTACTATTTAAGATAGTAATTAAGTGTTGTTTTTTTAGACGATGTGAAAACCGTTTGCTGTGACTTTCAAATTCGCTTCGAAAACTGGACGTGTTTCTTCAGATAAACTCCTGACGAACTGTGAAATAGGAGGGAAAATGTCTGGCCTATATAACATTTGTGATGTCAAACAACATCAGTGGTGACATCAATTGTGATGTCAAACAACATCAGTGGTGACATCAATTGTGATGTCATCATCAGTGATGACCAGAAGACCAGAAGAGAGATTGTGATGTCATCAGTGATGTCATCAGTGATGACATCACAATTTAGTGATAAGACTAAAAAAGAGCAATGGCATTCCGTTCTCAGTCACCATCTTGTGTGTTGTTTTGCTCTCTTGTTCAGTTTTATGATTATACATTTTTAAACTTTTTTCTGTGAAATCTCAAAATATTATTGTCCAGGTCAGTTTTAATGCATTCATTGTATGTCATGGTACTCACGACTGCTTTCTTCATGCCTCCACTGGAAAATTGGACCTCATTCTGTGATGATCTGCAGGTTTGAAGGCCTCTGTTCTGTCTCTCTTCTGGTCTGTGATTCCAACCACAGATTCTGAATGGAATTGAAGTCCGGATTCCAGAATGTTGATTTTTGTTCTCTGTTAATCACTTGACGACTTCAGCTGAATACTTCATGTCACTGTCACGTTGGAAGGTCCACTTCTGCCAGTTTTCAGCAACCAGTGTAATGTTTCCCACTAGCAGTGTTTTCCAAGACAGAATAATGTCAGTTTTTAAAATGTTTCCAAAATAAACCTTTTTCCACATTCAAACTGAAGCAGACACCCTTTCCACTTTTAAGATTAGGCTTAAAACTTTCCTTTTTGATAAAGCTTATAGTTAGGGATGGCTCAGGTGATCCTGAAACATCCCATAGTTAAGCTGCTATAGGATTAGACTGCTGGGGTTCATCTGTCCCACCTTTCCTCACTTTGTTCTCTTTTTCCCCATTTAAAAAAGCCTCAAAATAAAAGTGAGTTTTAGGTGGCTACAATAGAATAGAATAGAATAGAATAGAATAGAATAGAATAGATAAATATTTTATTCATCCCCCAGTGAGGGAAATTCAAATTAGTCAAGTAGCTCATTAAAATATAAATATTTCCAATGATTGTATATTAGACAACAACAACAATCATAATAATAATCAATGACTAATTAAATAAATTTGAGAAGAACATGTCAGCAGTCGCTGTTAAAAAGCCTTATGGCTGTGGGGACAAAGGACCTCCTGAACCTCTCAGTCCTGCAGTTCAGTGAGATGAGCCTCTCACTGCAGCTGCTCCTCTCTCCTGCCAGGATGCTGTGGAGAGGATGTTTATTGTTCTCCAAAACAGAATATGATTTCCTCCTCATCCGTTGCTCCACCACAGCACCGAGAGGGTCGAGCCTTCTGCCTACCACAGAACAAGTCTTTTTCACCAGTTTGTCCAGGCACCTTGTTAGAATTAAAATTAACTAACAGACAATGGCATGAAACCAAGAAATCCCTCAGAGGCCTCAGTATTTTACTTGCAAGGGGAGAACAACACCCGAACCTACTCTCTGCAGATTCACAAGAGTTCTCCAACGAGTGGTTGCTTCCCTTGCTCTTTTATTAGGTGACACACACACACACACATACATACAATCCCCTATGTGCCCAGGTCTGGCATATCTCCTTAGTTTGGAGGCATCTCCTTATTTGGGGAGCTATAAAGATAACGATCAGTGGGGAGACAACATTCCTTCTTCTTCTCCTTGTGAAGTTTTGATATGAACTGGCCTCTCTGGCTGTGACTTTTATTTAATGATAAAAAGCAAACTTTTCTGACACACCTACAGTTTTTGTCTTAAGTGCAACTCCCCCAGCAGACAACAGCATTGAACAGTGCATAGGAGTGATCAAACATGCATTTCATATCTCTACAGACATGAGCCGTCTAGGGAAGAAGAGACGGCTCAGGCCAATCTGAACACTGAACGCTAAGGACAAACTTTTTCCTTTGCGCCTTTGATTATGAGCGAATATATCCAACTAATGTGTGAGTCATTTTGTCATCATCACCCGTCTTGCATAGGTACTGTACTTTTCAGCAGCATTAGATTTCTAAGATAATGCGTCATTTGGAAGGTCAGACATGATAGTTTGTAGTATATTGGGTCCAAACTGTCTATCAAGGCAGACAGCATGAAGGTATGTTTACAGACTGTGTTTGGATCTAAATGTGTCTTTATTCTGTATGAACCTGCCATTGTCTCACTGCTCTTTGTATCAATAATGCAGATCAGGACCACTGAGCTCCTGCACGGAATCCCTGATTGTTCAGCAAATATTTAAAGTCAGAGTGAACATTCCCGGTTTCCCCAATTGTCACTGTCAAGTACAGTCAAATGTGCTAAAGTTGATGTTTTCTTGGCACATTTACTTTTCACCAGGGGAGAAGTGCTGCTGAGCAGAATTTTTACTTCCATAAAGATTCAAGTTGCATACACATAATTAACCTCTTGGTGACTGAATGATTAATAGAGGTCCATAATTCATGCATTACTTTAGAAAATTCCTAAGATTGCTGCAGAGCAGCATGATTCTCCAGAGAAACCTAATCTGAGCTGCACTGTCACCACTCCTGCAGCACTCTCTCCAGAAGATGGAGACCTTGTGCCAGTGTAGAGATTCCTGCCCGAGCACCAAAGATATCACAGTTAAAAGTCTCAGATGATAAGGAGTTGTTGGTGAAAATATAATGAAGCATCTCAAAAATGTTTTAACCACATTTTCACATTTTTCTGTGTAAGGGTTTGTTATAAAAGAAGAGTCCACAAAGCCTGAGTAGCAGACCTGTGCTTCATCTTGACTTGAGGGATTTCAGGAGAAACTGTCTTGCAATTACAACCTCAGGGAGCTTCCCGCAGAATAAATCTGGTTTTAATTATTGTTAAAACAGTTCAACTTTCTTTCACTTTAAGAGACCACTGTAATATACACAGTTTCATGGAATACTAATGACCATTTGAATGATAAAGAATCAATGTAAGTAACTAAGATGACTTTATTAAGATTACTTTATTGTCATGTAGTCACACGAAATTACTCTCCGCATCTGACTCATCCGGGTTGGCACCTGTTGAACACACACATGCACGGGGTGACACACTCAGCGCCCAGGGAGCATGGGGGGTACGGAGCGGCGAGAATAGGAATGGAAGGTTATTGGAGGACCCACTCTAACCACAGAGCCTGATAGGTTGTGGGTACAGTGGCACACGTTACACCGGCGGCTCCTGGGTACGGGGACCATTATGAAGAATTGAATCTCTGCACCATGCAAATCAAAGATGTCAGATGACACCAAACGAAAAAACAAAAAATAAGGAAGAGGTAAATCTGAAATGGTTGTTAAAAAACCATCTGAGGTTGTCGTGACAAAGTGACAGGATAACAAGGCAGTCTTGATGGCCTCCACTGTCCGTGGGATACAGCCCCAGGACAGTTGCATGAGATGGTCAACAAAAGAGAAGCTCCATGTTACTGTGCCTCGACCAGCTGTTGTAGCTGAATACAACAAAAACATGGGCGGCTTCGGTTTGTGCGACCGCATGATCAGCTTCTATCCAATGTCAAGCCGCACAAGAAAATGGACCTGCATTTTGTTGACCTGGCAGCTGGATCGAGTACAGGTCAGACCACCAAGTCTCTGGAAAACCAGAGAAAGAGAGGCTGCAGTATTTCGACTTCAAACTGCTGCTGGCTGAGGAGATGATTGCTCAGGCACAGGGAGATCACAAGGCTGACAATGTGGCCAGTGATGATGAAGAGATGAGTACTGATGAAGAGTACATTCCAACAAAGAAGAGGAGGCCTGTTGAACCTCAGCCCAATGCCAATGTCCAAAAATACAGGGCAGTCCATTTGCCAAAGATGGAGGAGGCTGCTCATTCATCACGGTGCAGAAGAGAGGGATGCAAAGGGGACACATATGTCAAGTGCATCAAGCATAACATGTTTCTGTGTGTTTCAAAGGCCAAAAACTGTTTCCTGTTGTACCATTCATGATACACTGTGATTTGGAGCTGTATGTGATGCCGTAAATTTGAGTATTCAAACATTGTTGGGTGTTCTGCTAAGTTTAAATTCTTGTTCAAATGTTTATTGTGGGGAGTACCAGTAAGGATATTCCAGTAAATATGTGTTTATTTTGGTGCCATGTTTAACTAACCCTGTTTGGTAGTTTGAAGAGTTGACAGTGAGAAATTGCGATAGTATAGGTCAGACAGAAATGTGCTGATTTCCTCCCTCATGTAAAATAGCCAGATCATTCAGATGTCTTCATCTATTTTAATGTTTATGAAATAAGAAGATTTTTTAAAAGAAATCCACATGAAAATGAATTCGGTATTATAACATTACATCATTACATTTTATATCAAACAAGACCCGATGTCCACCACAAGGGACAGTCCAGAAAAAATAAATAAACAATGTTTTTGAAAAAAAATTGTTGCAGTATGTTTCTTTCAACCACAATACTTAAATTATCATAAAAATATCAAAAAAGCAAAACTTGTTTCCTCTGGGTCTCTCATGGCATACTAATAACCTTTTGAATGGTAAAGAATCAATGTAAGTAACTAAGATGACTTTATTAAGATTACTTTATTGTCATGTAGTCACACGAAATGACTCTCCGCATCTGACTCATCCAGGTTGGCACCTGTTGAACACACACATGCACGGGGTGACACACTCAGCGCCCAGGGAGCATGGGGGGTACGGAGCGGCGAGATTAGGAATGGAAGGTTATTGGAGGACCCACTCTAACCACAGAGCCTGATAGGTTGTGGGTACAGTGGCACACGTTACACCGGCGGCTCCTGGGTACGGGGACCATTATGAAGAATTGAATCTTTGCACCATGCAAATCAAAGATGTCAGATGACACCAAACGAAAAAACAAAAAATAAGGAAGAGGTAAATTGCACCTTTTCTTACCCATTTTTCAGTAATTATGGGTGGAAATTCACACCTTCTTGCAGCTGAACACCTCCTCTCCCACTTATGATCATGTGTGGTTTGATATTCGAAAATTTTCTTTCATGTTTTCTAGCAATTATTGATGGACATTCAGACCTTCTTTCAGCTGAACACCTCCGCTTCCGCTTTTGATTGTGTATAGTCGGGCTTTCGAGCCTTTTCTTCCCCGGTTTTTACAAATTATGGTTGGACATTCAGACCTTCTTGCAGCCGAAAACCTCCGCTCCCTCTTTTAATCATACATTGTCGGGCATTCGCAGCTTTTCTTACCTGCTTTTTACAAACCAGGGTCGGACTTTCACATCTTTTAGTAGCCTAACACCTCCGCTCCCGTTATTGATTGTGTACAGTTGGGTATTTTTACCTTTTCTTACCCGCTTTTTACCAACTATGGTCTGACATTCACACCTTCTTGCAGCCGAACACTTCCGCTTCACCTTTTAGTGTTCTATGGGGTATTCACACCTTTTTTTTCACCGCATTTTATAGATTATGGTTGGAAATTCTCACCCACTCTCATCCGAAGACCTCTCCTCCCACTTTTGTTAATATATAGTCGGGCATTCGAACCTTTTCTTACCCGCTTTTTACAAATTATGGTCGAACATTCCCACCTACTTGCAGCCGAATACTTCCGCTCCACCTTTTAGTGATGTATGGTTGGCATTTGCACCTTTTCTTACCCTCTTTTTATACTGATTGCTGAAGATTAAGTTGTTCTTTCTCAAACTACAACATTTTTTTAATTGTTGAAACTTGATTTGAAGTGGATAAATAAGGAGGACAAACAGTTTTAAGTCAGGCTGATAGAAGGAATTAATTTTATAGCAAAATCTGTATTTCGTCATATCTCAAGAGATGCTTATTGCTGAAGAAGTTCTTTCTCATTCTACAAAGTACAACGTTGTTTATCGTTGAAACTTGATTAGACATGAATAAATATGAAGGACAAAGCAGTCTTAACTTGGTTTGAGTTAAGGAATTCGTTTTATAGTAGAATCCGAATTCGTGCATAACTCGTAAAATAGAGCTTATTTTCGGATTCCTGAAGAATGAGTCTGGTTCTTTCTCATAATACAAAGTTTGTTGTTTATTGTTGAAACTTCATCAGAAGTGAAGAAATAAGGACAAACCGTTTTAAGTAAGTTTGATAGAAGGATTTCATTTTATAGCAAAATCTGTATTCTTTCATATCTCCTGGAGAGAAGCTTATTGCTGAAAATTAGGTCTGGTTCTTTTTCATACTACAAAATACAGTGTTGTTTATTGTTGAAACTAGATTAGAAGTAGATAAATATGAAGGACAAAGCAGTTTGAACTTGGTTTGAGAGAAGGAATTAATTTTATTGCAAAATCCGAATTCATGCATAACTCGTCAAATAGATAGTGATGTGTCGTTCGTGAGCGATTTGTTCGATATGAACTAATTTTTTATATGACTCGGGAGTAACGAGTTGTCTCAGTGAGTGATTCGTTCATTTTCATGCAGTACCCTTCCTCACCCCATGGCAGGCGGCAGCTTCATAAGCTCAGTCAGCAGGACACGAAACAGTATTGATTCGTTCACGACTCAACTCCTCGGGTGACGGGTCCTCGCACAGGAAACAGTATTGATTCGTTCATGACTCAACTCCTCGGCTGACGGGTCCTCGCACAGGAAACAGTATTGATTCGTTTACGACTAAACTCCTTGGGTCTTCGTTCATTTGTCACGTTTCAAATTCTACGTTTCATTTGACAGGCTGAAGAGCAGTAGGCACAACAGTTTGTCCACAAACCGGATCATTAATCTCATAGACTATTCTAGCATCAACAACTTGGAAACCACAATCGACTCTCTAGATGCAGAAAAAGCATTTGATGGAGTGAACTGGAAATTTTTATTCGCAGCATTAAACAAATTCGGGTTTGGGTCACACTTCATCAACTGGATAAGGATATTATATAGCTCCCCAAATGCAAGTGTCAGGACAAATGATCAAACTTCTCCAAGCTTCAGTCTGCAGAGAGGTACAAGACAGGGTTGCCCACTTTCTCCCTCACTTTTTGCTATTTTCATCAAACCTTTAGCAGCTTCTATCAGACAAGATAGAAATATTAAAGGCATCCAATCCCAAAATATTGAGCATAAAATAAGTCTTTATGCTGATGATGTATTACTTTTCCTTCAGAACTCACAGACGTCTCTCACTCACACGATCACACTCATAAATAAATTCTCAGCACTTTCTGACTACTCTATCAACTAGTCTAAGACCACAGTTCTGCCCATTAACTGCAGGGTCCAGAATATACCTGCGATCACTTTACAGTCAGGAAATAATAGATATTTAGGCATAAACATTTCCTCCAGGCTCTCAGAGTTAACAAAGCTAAATTATGTGCAATTATTAAAGACTTATTAAAGAAAGCAGAGGACGATCTCTCTCGTTGGAAGTCCTTACCTATATCACTTATGGGGAGAGTTACAACCATTAAAATGATGATACTACCAAAAGTTAACTATTTGTTCTCAATGATCCCCATAAAACCATCTGCTACTTGGTTTAAGTCACTAGATTCATGCATCTCCAAATTTCTGTGGAAAAACAAACCACCACGTATTAGTTTAAAAACCCTACAGAAGACCAAGGACTGTGGTGGATTAGATTTACCTCATTTTCAGAAATATTCCTTAGCCAATAGGTTACAGTATATATCAAAATGGTTTAAACCTAGCCCAATAGATGAACCATGGATAAATATAGAACAAGCATTGTGTGATAATCTGGAAATCTCTGACCTGCCACTTATTAGTCAAAATATTTACATCAAAAGCGGAAGCGGAGGTGTTCGGCTGCAAGAAGGTGTGAACGTCCGACCAAAGTTTATAAAAACCAGTTAAAAGGTTCCAATATCCAACCAAACATAATCAAAAGCGGGAGCAGAGCTGTTCGACTGCAAGTAGGTGTGAATGTCAGATCATAATTTGCAAAAAGCTGATGAGAAAGGGTGAGAATGCCCGACTATACACCATCAAATGCGGGAGCGGAAGTGTTCGGCTGTGAATAGGTGTGAATGTCCGACCATAATTGCTGAAAAATGTTTAAGAAAAGGTGCGAATGCCCAACCATACATCATCAAAAGCAGGAGTTTATGTGTTCGGCTACAAGGTTTGAATGTCCTACCATAGTTTGTAAAAGGCGGGTAAGAAAAGGTTCGAATGCCCGAACATACACCATCAAAAGAGGGAGCGGAGGTGTTCCGCTGTAAGAAGGTGTGAATGTCCGACCATAGTTGGTAAAAAGCGGGTAAGAAAAAGTTCGAATGCCCGAATAAACACCATCAAAAGCAGAAGCGGAGGTGTTCAGCTGTAAGAAGGTGTGAAAGTCCCACCAAAGTTTGTAAAAAGCAGTTAAGAAAAGGTTCGAATATCTAACCAAACATAATCAAAAGCGGGAGCAGAGCTGTTCGACTGCAAATAGGTGTGAATGTCAGATCATAATTTGCAAAAAGCTGATGAGAAAGGGTGAGAATGCCCGACTATACACCATCAAATGCGGGAGCGGAGTTGTTCGGCTGTGAGTAGGTGTGAATTTCCAACCATAATTGCTGAAAAATGTGTTAGAAAAGGCTAGAATGCCGGTCCATACATCATCAAAAGCGGGAGAGGTGGTGTTCGGCTGCAAGTAGGTGTGAATGTCCAGCCATAATTACTCACAAACGGGTAAGAAAAGGTAGTATTGCCAGACCATACATGATCAAAACAGGGGGCGGAGGTGGTTCAGCTGCAAGAAGGTGTGAATGTCCGACTAAAGTTTATAAAAAGCAGGTAAGACAAGGTGCGAATGCCCGACAATGTAAGATCAAAAGAGGGAGCGGAGGTTTTCGGCTGCAAGAAGGTCTGAATGTCCACCCATAATTCCTGAAAAATGGGTAAAAACAGGGTGCGAATGCCAGACCATACATCATCAAAAGCAGGAGTGGATGTGTTCGGCAACATGAAGGTTTGAATGTCCATCAATAATTGCTTTAAAACATGAAAGAAAATTTTCGAATATCAAACCGCACATGATCATAAGCGGGAGAGGAGGTGTTCCGCTGTAAGAAGGTGTGAATGTCCGACCATAGTTGGTAAAAAGCGGGTAAGAAAAGGTTAAAATATCCGACTGTACACAATCAATAGTGGGAGCGGAGTTGTTCGGCTACAAGAAGGTGTGAAAGTCCCATCATGGTTTGTAAAAAGCTTGTAAGAAAAGGTTCGAATGGCCGAATATATACCATCAAAAGTGGAAGCGGAAGTGTTCGGTTGCAAGAAGGTGTGAACGTCCGACCAAAGTTTGTAAAAAGCAGTTAAGAAAAGTTTCGAATATCCAACAAAACATAATCAACAGCTGGAGCGGAGTTGTTCGGCTGTGAATAGGTGTGAATGTCCGACCATAATTGCTGAAAAATGTGTTAGAAAAGACTAAAATGCCGTACCATACATCATCAAAAGCGGGAAAAGTGGTGTTCGGCTTCAAGTAGGTGTGAATGTCCAGCCATAATTACTCACAAACGGGTAAGAAAAGGTAGTATTGCCAGACCATACATGATCAAAAAAGGGAGCGGAGGTGGTTCAGCTGTGAGGTGTGAATGTCCGACTAAAGTTTGTAAAAAGCGGATAAGACAAGGTGCGAATGCCCGACAATGTATGATCAAAAGAGGGAGCGGAGGTTTTCGGCTGCAAGATCTGAATGTCCAACCATAATTTGTAAAAACCGGGGAAGAAAAGACTCGAAAGCCCGACTATACACCATCAAAAGCGGGAGCGGTGTTCAGCTGCAAGAAGGTCTGAATGTCCCACCAAAGTTTGTAAAAAGCAGTTAAGAAAAGGTTCGAATATCTAACCAAACATAATCAAAAGCGGGAGCAGAGCTGTTCGACTGCAAATAGGTGTGAATGTCAGATCATAATTTGCAAAAAGCTGATGAGAAAGGGTGAGAATGCCCGACTATACACCATCAAATGCGGGAGCGGAGTTGTTCGGCTGCAAGTAGGTGTGAATGTCCAGCCATAATTACTCACAAACGGGTAAGAAAAGGTAGTATTGCCAGACCATACATGATCAAAACAGGGAGCGGAGGTGGTTCAGCTGCAAGGTGTAAATGTCTGACTAAAGTTTGTAAAAAGCGGGTAAGACAAGGTGCGAATGCCTGACAATGTATGATCAAAAGAGGGAGCTGATGTTTTCGGCTGCAAGAAGGTCTGAATGTCCAACCATAATTTGTAAAAACCGGGGAAGAAAAGGCTCGAAAGCCCGACTCATGTATACTGAGGATGGGAGACTGGGTCAAAATGTTTTTATTTAATTTGTTGGCTTCCTTAGCTGGGGCAACTTTTTTGAACTGGCATTGTATAAATTGCTCTAATCTGTGTAATTATGAATTTGATTAGATTTTAATATTAATGTATTAATATAGGCTTGAATTGGACTATTTCTGCCTATATCTTTCCTTTTTGATAAAGCTTATAGACACTCTCTCCCCTGTGTTTCCCTATTCCAACAGGTATCCTTTGAATGGTGTTATGGTGTTTTTCCCCCCTCTTTTCTGTCCTCTCAAACCCCAGCTGGTCGAGGCGGATGGCCACCCTTCCTGAGTCTAGTTCTGTCAGAGGTTTCTTCCTGTTAAAAGGGAGTCGTTCCTTTCCACAGTCGCCACAGGCACGCTCAGGACTGGAGATTGGACTGAAGTTTCGGTGCAATCTGTTGGTTTCCTTAGCTAGGATATTGTTTTTGAATTGGCTCTACGTGAATGAATTGGATTGTTTTAAAATTAATTAATTGGATTTCATTGGATTATGATTACAATGAAATGATTTCCAGTTGGCTTGAATTGGACTATGTTAATTAAGTTCCTTGAGATGACATTTGTTGTAATTTGAAGCTATATAAATAAAACTGAATTGAATTTAAATTAATTCCCTCTCGCCCGATGACTGCTGAGATAGGCTCCAGCCCCCCTGTGACCCTACTGACAGGTTAAGTGGGTATAGAAAATGGATGGATGGACTTAGAGATGGACTCTTAGAGATAAAACTTGTTTTGATTAGGAGCTTGGTAAATAAAACTGACAGGACAAGCCTGCAGCTGCAAGTTCAGCAAATATCCAGTAGGTAGCAGACTAACTCTATAGCAGATGCTTAATTTTTCACAAGAACATCTTGTTTGGTCAGTTAAGTACTGAAAAGTCATTGATTTTGGGCATACTTTAACACGTTAAAGGGGCTTTTGAAACTGTTATTTTTCACACAAAGGATTTTTCTGATGTGAAAGGTTATAGTAGAGGTCGGTTAAAAAACCTTTTTAAAAGAATTTGAGCTCATTCAAGGATAGTATGATGAGGGGCTGATATACTAACCTTTCCATATATATATATATATAATTGTTTCACTGATGTTAATTTGTTTAAAATCTGGTCATTTCTAACATATGTATCGGCCCACAATTTCACAATCGGTGCCTCCAAAATAAGTTCTTTCCTATACTCACATGAGTGAAGTGCACAGTGAATTAGAAGTTACTGAAGTTTATGTGGCCTGTCAGAGGGAGCATCGGGCCCAGTATTCATTGTAAATGCCTTGTGATACGTCTTCGTAACACGTTTTATATAGTACAACCTGTCACTAAAGGAGCTCCACAGTTTGTCTGTCGTACTGCTTTGGTGGAGGTTGTGGGCCTTATAAATAAATTATATTCATATATTTATAAATTCTAAAGATATAGTGATTAAAAGAGGTTGACAACGCCACCTAGGTTTGAGAGCCCAAGACTCTAAAGACACGTACAGGTTCTTAATCAAAACAAGGTTTGAGCAGACTTAAAAAAACAGGAGTCTAACTGGTATTTTACAAGATTTATTGTCATAAAATAGGTAACCCAGCCCAAAATCTCCGCCAAGGATCCCACATCCTCTGGATCATCTCACTCTCCAACTCTCTGGGGCAAGTGACAGACATCCAACTCTGGTGGTGGAACAAGCCCTCAGTCACTCCAAAACACAAGAGTGAGGAAATATCAGTACTCACTGGTAGTCCACCTCCACCTCCACGGCCCTTGAAGAAGGCTCCGTACCCCCCATGCTCCCCGGGCGCTGTAATTGGCTGCCCCACTGCTCCAGTGTATGGCATCTGTCTCCATGAGTGTGTCACCCTGTGCATGTGTGTGTTCAACAGGTCCCAACCTGGATAGGTCAAATGCGGAGGAGTAATATTAAATTAAATCATTTTAGTTATTTACATTGATCCTCTATCATTCAAATGGTTATTAGTATGCCATGAGACTAAAGTTAAAGAAAGTTTACCAGTTTTGACAATAATTAAAACCAGATTCATTCTGCGGGAGGCTCCCTGGGGTTATAATTGGAAGACAGTTTCTCCTGAAATGCCTCAAGTCAAGATAAAGCACAGGTCTGCTACTCAGGCTTTGTGGACTCTTCTTTTATAACGAACCATTACACAGAAATCTGTGAAAATGTGGTTCCTCCTCTCCAGTACCCCCGAATAGACCTTACCAGGGAGGCTGAGGAGTGTGATCCCGTTATTCCTGTCTGACACACATATTCTTACAATTTGAATTTATTGATGTCTGTTAAAAATTTGAAATGTTTTTTTATGTCCAACAACGTTCTTTTAAATATTTGATGCTAATGATAAAAGCTCCATGATGTCAGATTTTATGTTCAAAGCAGAACATGTGAAACAGCATAAAAAGTGAATGTTGACTTAACAGCATACATGTGTAACTGTGCTGTCGACACAGTGATGTAAACACCAGATAAAGAGAGAGAATGAGCTTTTTACTGTCGGACTGTGTTGACTAAAGTGAGGACAGAAAACAACAGACTGAGCGAACAAAGAGAAAATCAGGAGCCTGCAGGGAAATCTTGCCCCACAGCTGAAAGTTTCTCCTTTAAACAGAGAAGTTTCAGTATTTTTCTGTTTTCACCACACTGCTGAATGAGTTCAGGTGTTGATGCTGATCAGTGTTTCCTGAATATTTCTGTTCTGTTGAAGAGTACTTTTTGTTGTAAATGATGTTGTCAGATTGGTGAATAAAATCTACTCTTTGTTCCACTGTCTTTATATAGAAAGTCCAAGATCTTTAATCTTTCCCCAGGCAAGAGGAAACATGGCTCTGATGAGGCTAAAGAACACGATCAACAATTTACTAAAAGTTTATTGAACTTTTTGCATCGTTTCATTCCAACAAATACTCCTGCAGTTAAAGTGTTCCACACATACGTTATCTAACTTTTTAAACAAAATCACATGTATACATATATTTAATTTCTATTGAGAAATGCAGCAGAGCACCAGAGTTTCCTCATGTGTAAGAGGATGGAGGTGTGTTTGATGGGTCAAACACACAAAAAACACCTGGGCAGTCAGATCAAGCAGCTTTAAGCAGCTTGGTGTTTTTACTCTCTTTGGCTCCACTTTCTCAAGATGTCCTCTGCTGCGTCCAGAGTGGAGTCCTCCTGTTAGACACTAATTCATATGCTGATGTACATTCCAGCTGCCGTGACACTAAACAGGGAAACTCAGCTTATAACAACAGTAAAATCTATTCATGGTTCAAATATTTTGACCTGTTTTGACTCCCCCTGTAAGCATGTAGTGTTCTAACCCTTCACACTGTGCGGTCAATGCTTGTTCCTTTCAAAAAGGAGTGTATCAACTCTATGTAAGCACAGTGCATAAATATGTACAATAAAAGGGGATATCAAACCCTCAACAATATCAAAAATACCTTCTTTGTCTTTGGAAGAACAATTTTTGAAGAAAATGACCTTTTAATTGACAAGCAAAACTGTTTCTTATTTTGATAAAAGAATCCAAACAAGTGCGTAATTATTTTTTTTTTTCACGTTTTATTTTATTTAATCACATAAATCAATGTAATAATAATTTGTGAAGGATCTTATTCATATTCTTATTTGAATGACACAATAATGCTCTTAACAGATGTGAGAACAATGCACTGATACTTTCAGTCAGTGCAGTTGTTCAGGATGAAAAGATAGAGCCGTACAAAAGATAGATACATTTGAAGTATTTTTATTGATGTTACTGTAACAGGATGTATAGAGATTTCATTGGTTGACTAGTCTTGTGAGCGAAACTAAACGCTGCTGCTACTTTCTCTCTTGATGTTGTTGTCTTTGTATTGTCTACGATGTTTAGGCGTCATATATTTTTTGAAGCGCCTCCACATTGAAGGCAGCTCTGGTCTTTCTTCTGAGGGGTTAAACTTGTCCACTGCTTGTTCTGGTACTGCAAGTTGAAGAGACAAGTCTTCTGTGGCATGTAAGGGGTTTGATGTTGGAGAGTCCTCTGACTGTTTAGAGGCTGGTTCCATTTCGATGACAATGAAAGTTCTTTCTTGATTTTGCTTTGGAAGTGGTTCCTGGACAACGATCAGTGATGAAATTTCCTCCGTGTCTTGAGGTCCCTGCATGACTTCAGGCTGGTCATTCTTTATAATGGTCTACTCCGTCTTTTTGCTTTTGCGCCGACGCTTTTTAGAGGAAACTTTCTCCTTTGGTGGCTCTGAGACATCTTTTGGTTGTGGGACTAATTCCATTTCGATGTCACTCACCAGCTCTGGGACCACGTCTTGTTGTGGCACTCCAGCCTGATGAGCCAAATCTGATGGAATCACTTCCTGTGAGTCTTCAGAAGCCCTTTCTATTTCCTTTTCTTCCACGGTTTCGAAAATCTTCTCTGGTTCCTGGACGACGAAAGGTGATGAAATGTCCTCCGTGTCTTGAGGTTCCTGCATGACTTCAGGCTGGTTCTTTACAATGGTTTCTGGCATCTTTTTGTTCTTGCGCCGACGCTTCTTTTATGTAACGTTCTCTTTTGGTTGCTCAGAGATCGCTTGTGGTCCTGTTTTGTTGACTCCATCCACTTCTGGATTCGATACTTCCACTTTTGAAGCCAGCTCTTCTACGATTATGTTCTTTGGTCGAAGACATATCTGATCTAAATGGAGTTCTGGGAGGATGTACAGCTCTGTTTTTTCTTCTGGCTTGATGATGACGGATAGAAATACAGCCTTCATAAGTTCTGCCACCTTCTTTTCCTGTGTCTTTGTTTCCTCCTCCTGTGCCTTTAGTTTGGAGGCAAGATCAATATTGGAGGCAGTCTTTTCTTTGAGTTGTTCTTTCAAGCTCTCTACCTCTTTTACAACTGACTGATATTCAGTTTCAGATACTGGTGGTTTCAGTGTTTCAATCAATTCTGCAATTACGTCATTGCATTCCTTGAGCTCCTGCTCACACTTTTCACGGAGATGACGCTCACACTTCAAACAGTTTTCCAGGTCCTTCAGTTTTTCCTCAGAAATGGAGCAGCTATTCTCTGCTGCGACTCTTCTGTCTTTTTCTCGTGTTAGAAAGAAATTCTTTTTCAGCAGCTTAGTCCTGACAATATCCATCCGATGGTATAAATAGTTGATCTTGTCCTTATTATGTTGGTAAGATTCCTGTAATTTTTCTGATCCATAATCTTCGTCGGCAGCAGAGGCATTAGAGGGAATCTCCTTGGTTTGTGAAATTGGAAACTTCCACGTGACGCGACGTACTTTGGAGGCATGGGGATTATCCTGCACAAGCTGGACGTCCTCGGAATGAGGAGTCACAGTCACAGTAGAGACCTGGGATTACTCCTTTTCCAACACGTCCAACATTGCTGATCTGTTGGTGGGTTCCTCCAAATTTTCATTACTGCCAAAAGTAATGTTATATTTGTAGGACGCCTGAGATTGTTCTTTTTCAAACAGGTCATTTTCTAGGCTTGATGTTAAAATTTCTTGCCTGTTGGTGGGTTCCTTATAACTTTCGTTACTGCCAAAAGTAATGTTATATTTGTTGGAGGCCTGGGCTTGTTTGTTGGTTTCTGAATTTGGAAACTTCCACGTGACGCGACGTACTTTGGAGGCCTGGGGATGATCCTGCACCAGCTGGACGTCCTCGGAATGAGGAGTCACAGCTGCAGCAGAGACCTGGGATGGTTCTTTTTCCTCTTCGTCATTTACTTTTTGAGGAGACAGGTCATTTTCTGACTTGTTGGTGGGTTCCTCATAACTTTCATTATCGCCAAAAGTAATGGTATATGTGTAGAAATCCTCAGGTAAATCGTCCTCTACCATGTCACACCACTGAAGTGGAGCAGATGATATCTTGGTTTGACTCATTTTGCTTGTTGTTTTTAAGAGCTTGTCAAAATTACTATTTAAGATAGTAACTAAGTGTTGTTTTTAAGAGTTTGTCAAAATTAATATTTAAGATAGTAATTAAGTGTTGATTTTTTAGATGATGTGAAAACCGTTTGCTGTGACTTTCAAATTTGCTTCGAAAACTGGACGTGTTTCTTCAGATAAACTCCTGACGAACTGTGAAAAAGGAGTGAAAATGTCTGGCCTATATAACATTTGTGATGTCAAACAACATCAGTGGTGATATCAATTGTGATGTCATCATCAGTGATGACCAGAAGACCAGAAGAGAGATTGTGATGTCATCAGTGATGACATCACAATTTAGTGAAGACTAAAAAACAGGAAGACTAAAAAAGGGCAATGGCGTTCCGTTCTCAGTCACGATCTTGTGTGTTGTTTTGCTCTCTTGTTCAGTTTTATGATTATACATTTTTAAACGTTTTTCTGTGAAATCTCAAAATATTATTGTCCAGGTCAAATTTAATGCATTCATTGTATGTTATGGTACTCACGACTGCTTTCTTAATTTCTCCACTGGAAAATTGGACCTCATTCTGTAATGATCTGTCTCTCTTCTGGTCTGTGATTCCAACCACAGATTCTGAATGGAATTGAAGTCCGGATTGCAGAATGTTGATTTTTGTTCTCTGTTAATCACTTGACGACTTCAGCTGAATACTTCATGTCACAGAAGGTCCACTTCTGCCAGTTTTTCAGCAACCAGTGTAATGTTTCCCACTAGCAGTGTTTTCCAAGACAGAATAATGTCAGTTTTTAAAATGTTTCCAAAATAAACCTTTTTCCACATTCAAACTGAAGCAGACACCCTTTCCACTTTTAAGATTAGGCTTAAAACTTTCCTTTTTGATAAAGCTTATAGTTAGGGATGGCTCAGGTAATCAATGACAAATTAAATCAATTTGAGAAGAACATGTCAGCAGTCGCTGTTAAAAAGTCTTATGGCTGTGGGGAAAAAGGACCTCCTGAACCTCTCAGTCCTGCAGCTCAGTGAGATGAGCCTCTCACTGCAGCTGCTCCTCTGTCCTGCCAGGATGCTGTGGAGAGGATGTTTATTGTTCTCAAAAAAAGAATACGATTTCCTCCTCATCCTTTGCCCCAACACAGCACCGAGAGGATCTAGCCTTCTGCCTACCACAGAACAAGCCTTTTTCACCAGTTTGTCCAGGCACCTACAGTTTTGTCTTAAGTGCAACTCCCCCAGCAGACAACAGCATTGAACAGTGCATTGGAGTGATCAAACATGCATATCATATCTCTACAGACATGAGCCGTCTCAGAAAGAAGAGACGGCTCAGGCCCATCTGAACACTGAACGCTAAGGACAAACTTTTTCCTTTGCGCCTTTGATTATGAGCGAATATATCCTACTAATGTGTGAGTCATTTTGTCATTATCACCCGTCTTGCATAGGTACTGTACTTTTCAGCAGCATTAGATTTCTAAGATAATGTGTCATTTGGCAGGTCAGACATGATAGTTTGTAGTATTTTGGGTCCAAACTCTCTATCAAGGCAGACAGCATGAAGGGATGTTTACAGACTGTGTTTGGATCTAAATGTGTCTTTATTCTGTATGAATCTGCCATTGTCTCACTGCTCTTTGTATCAATAATGCAGATCAGGACCACTGAGCTCCTGCACGGAATCCCTCATTGTTCAGCAAACATTTAAAGTCAGAGTGAACATTCCCGGTTTCCCCAATTGTCACTGTCAAGTACAGTCAAATGTGCTAAAGTTTATGTTTTCTTGGCACGTTTACTTTTCACCAGAGGAGAGGTGCTGCTGAGCAGAATTTTTACTTCCATAAAGATTCAAGTTACATACACATAATTAACCTCTTGGTGACTGAATGATTAATAGAGGTCCATAATTCATGCATTACTTCAGAAAATTCCTAAGATTGCTGCAGAGCAGCATGATTCTCCAGAGAAACCTCATCTGAGCTCTACTGTCACCACTCCTGCAGCACTCTCTCCAGAAGATGGAGACCTTGTGCCAGTGTAGAGATTCCTGCCCGAGCACCAGAGACATCACAGTTAAAAGTCTCAGATGATAAGGAGTTGTTGGTGAAAATATAATGAAGCATCTCAAAAATGTTTTAACCACATTTTCACATTTTTCTGTGTAAGGGTTCGTTATAAAAGAAGAGTCCACAAAGCCTGAGTAGCAGACCTGTGCTTCATCTTGACTTGAGGCATTTCAGGAGAAACTGTCTTGCAATTACAACCCCAGGGAGCTTCCCGCAAAATAAATCTGGTTTTAATTACTGTCAAAACAGGTCAACTTTCTTTCACTTTAAAAGACCACTGTAATATACAAAGTTTCATGGAATACTAATGACCATTTGAATGATAAAGAATCAATGTAAGTAACTAAGATGACTTTATTAAGATTACTTTATTGTCATGTAGTCACACGAAATGACTCTCCGCATCTGACTCATCCAGGTTGACACCTGTTGAACACACACATGCACGGGGTGACACACTCATGGAGACAGATGCCATACACTGGAGAGATGGGGCAGCCACTTCCAGCGCCCGGGGATTATGGGTGGTACGGAGTGGCGAGAGTAGGAATGGAAGTTATTGGAGGACCCACTCTAACCACAGAGCCTGATAGGTTGTGGGTACAGTGGGACACGTTACCCCGGCGGCTTTCGATTTGCTACCAAACATAGAACTGGTTGCAGAATAGTCGATAGAGAAAGTTTCCAACTTGGTTGTAAAGGACGGGGCCAAAGCCCGAAGAAAGAGATATATATGCACACCATGTTCTGAAGACATGGCAGCAGTATGTCTGAGTTACCAACGATCTGTTGGTAAACACACTCTTCCCTGGGTGGGCTCGAACCACCAAACTTTCGGTCAACAGCTGAATGCGCTGGCCGATTGCGCCACAGAGACTCTATGGACAGTGTAATAATTGTGTCTAAAAATCATAAACCTTCCAAGACCCGGCAGTTAATTTTTGTCCTCTGTGCAGAACATGAGTCAGGCATAACTTATAAAATCTATCTGAGTCCTACTGTCCCTCTCAGAGGACATCCTGGGCTCTGTTTTGATGCCCCAGTTGTTGGGATCTTTTGAAAATGGCGGGAATTTCAACGTCCGTGTTTTACAGCAACAAGAGAGGTTAGTCGACAATGTTTTGCAGATATCATGTTTCTATTGTTAAAAATCTATTTTTTCTTTAATATCAAAGTCTTTACTTCAATTTAGTAACATTTTTATGAAGACACAGTATTTTTAACCCTTTAAAAACACAACCTCTATGTAATGTCCTTTGTAGTGGACATCAGGACTCCCATTTTTAATACATCAGGGAGCAGAGGGCTAAGTGAGGCAGAGAGGATTTTGCTATGAGTTGTGGATGGAGATTCAGATTTGATGAGATGGATGAGGCCCAGAGAGAGGAGGAAGATGAAAGTTCAGAGGAGGATACTGCAGCTGTTGAGGAGCCTGAGCCTGAGCCGAGAAACACCCATCGTGTGTTATGGATCAGTAGCAATGTGTAAGCTCTGGTTTTGATGTTTATTACAGTGTATAGCAATGGAAATGAGAGCAGTTTTAGTTCACACTCTTGTTCTAACACACACATTGAACTTATACCTCTCCTTTCTTTATCACTTAAGTTTCAACCCTATTGTGGAAGACAGCAATTCTAATGACAACACTGGACACATCCATCAGAACTGGAAGCCCTCTGACTACTTCCAACAGCACATCGATGACCAAGTTTTTAAAGAAATGTCAGAACGAACAAAAAATCCGGAGGTGTTGATCACTGGAGGAAGTCTAAAAACCACACCAGAGGAGCTGAAAACCTTCTTTGGCATGTCTATGTACATGGCATGACTCGGATACCCTAGGATCCGGATGTACTGAGCGGCGAAGACAAGGGTCCCAGTTATAGCTGATGCAATGAGTCGAGACAGATTCTTCAAGATCAGGCAGTCCATCAAAGTCACAAATGATCTTGACATCTCTGATGAGGAGAAGAAGCGTGATTCCCTCTGGAAGGTGAGACCTCTCTTAAACAGAGTTTCTGTTTAATCTGCCTAGGCCAGGGAAGGTATTTGTAGATGAGCAGATAATTCCATTCACAGGCCGGTGTCCTGTACGACAGTTTGTGCCCGGAAAACCAAACCCCACAGGACTGAAAGCATTTCTCCTTGCCAGTGCGAGAGAGACGCCGAGAGCGTGACCGGAGCTGCATCGCTTCCGCCTGTACCCCGTTGTTTGGTTCTGCCTCTGGCCAACAGGTGGAGGTGTCCACTCCAGCAGGTGCTCACACTCCTGTTGTCCTGCCCCCTCCTGAACCCATGCAGCTTGGACGAGCCAGATAGACTCCGACTGAGCGTCAACGAAGACTTCAGGCGAGGCTGTGTTTTTATTGCGGCCAACCCGGCCACGTTCGAGAGAACTGCCCCAATCTGCCAAAAGCCTGGGCTCACCTGAGGAGGGGGGGATCCAGGTGAGCCAAGATTCAGGTTTTTTCCCTTCCACACGTACTCAGTTGTCTGCCGTTTTGTTTTGTGACTCTAAGGAGGTGGCTATAAACCCGTTTGTGGATTCTGGGGCAGATGAGAATTTTATTGCCGCAGATTTTGTTAAACTACATAATATTCCTGTTGTGTCACTTACAGCACCTCGTAAGGTAAATGCTCTAGACGGTATGTTGTTGTCTGTAATTTCTCACCAGACTGTACCTTTATCTCTACTTATCTCTGGTAACCACCATGAGCTTATCAGTTTTTTTATTATGCCTGCTCCTCATACTCCTGTGGTTTTAGGTCTCCCCTGGCTTAGACTGCACAATCCCAACATTGACTGGACACAGAGCACAATATTTAGCTGGAGTGTAGCATGCCACAATAATTGTCTTAGATCTGCTGTTCCAGCCTTGAGTCCTCCTGCCATAGTTCCTCCCGTCTCTCCTGATCTTTCTGGGGTTCCTCCTTGTTATCATAACTTGGCTGAGGTATTTAGCAAACATCAAGCTCTCTCTCTCCCACCACACCGTCCCTATGACTGCCACATAGACTTACTGCCTGGGTCCCCTCTCCCCTCCAGCCGCCTTTACAACCTCTCCCGTCCCGAGAGAGAGACTATGGAGAGGTACATAAAGGAGTCATTGGCAGCAGGTATCATTCACCCCTCTTCCTCCCCTGTAGGTGCTGGGGTTTTTTTTGTGTCTAAGAAAGACAAGACCTTGCGCCCCTGCATTGACTATCGTGGTCTGAACGCTATCACTGTCAAGAATAAATATCCCCTGCCACTATTGGATTCAGCTTTTCACTCCCTTCATCAAGCCACTGTCTTCTTCAAACTAGATCTTCGGAATGCATACCATCTTGTCCGTATTCGTGAGGGGGATGAGTGGAAAACGGCGTTCAACACACCTCTTGATCCATTTTGAGTACTTGGCCATGCCTTTTGGGTTAACTAATGCACCGGCAGTTTTTCAATCCTTAGTTAATGATGTACTCCGTGACATGCTCAACCGTTTTGTTTTTGTTTATCTGGACAACATTTTAGTTTTTTCTAGCACACTGGAGGAACATAGCAAGCATGTCAGATTAGTTCTCCAAAGATTGCTTGAGAAAAGATTATTTGTCAAGGCTGAGAAATGCGAGTTTCATGTCCAGTCAGTCTCTTTTTTGGGCTTTGTCATTGAAAGAGGTCAGATTCGCTGTGATCCAGCCAAGGTAAGGGCGGTGGTTGAGTGGCCAGTACCTGAGAACCGCAAGCAACTTCAGCGTTTCCTTGATTTTGCTAATTTTTACCGGCGCTTTATTAGGAATTTTAGTAAGGTGGCTGCTCCACTCACCCAACTTACCTCCACCTCCAGCCCTTTTACCTGGACCTCTGAAGCTGCCCAGGCATTCTCAAGACTTAAAGAGCTGTTTTCCTCTGCGCCTGTTCTCATCCACCCTGATACCTCTAAGCAGTTCGTAGTGGAGGTGGATGCCTCTGACAGTGGTGTGGGAGCAGTGCTTTCGCAGATCTCACAACAGAAGTTGCATCCGTGTGCTTATTTTTCTCGCCGGCTGTCTCCAGCTGAGCGCAACTATGATGTGGGTAACCGGGAGCTTTTAGCAGTCGTTCTGGCATTAGAGGAGTGGAGACACTGGCTGGAGGGAGCAGAAATTCCATTTGTGGTTTGGACGGACCATAAGAACTTGGCCTACCTTCAGCAAGCCAAACGTCTCAATTCTCGACAGGCCAGATGGGCACTTTTTTAGGCAGATTTAATTTTACTCTCTCTTATAGACCTGGTTCCCATAATTTAAAGCATGATGCCCTTTCCCGTCAGACAGAGAGACAGCCATTGACTGATCCCTCTGAGCCTGTGCTCCCTCCAAGCTGTTTTGTGGGAGCGGTCCATTGGGAGGTTGAGCAGCAGGTTAAGAGGGCCCTTTCCCGTTGTCCCCGTCCAGAGATCGGACCACCTAACTCTTTGTTCGTTCCCGAGAACGTTAGGTCTCAGGTGCTGCAGTGGGGGCACTCCTCCAGATTGGCCTGCCATCCTGGGGCGGCACGCACACTTGAGCTTATTCGACAGCGGTCCTGGTGGCCCACGCTGGTCTGTGACACCAATCAGTTTGTGGCAGCGTGCTCTGTCTGTGCCCGAGGGAAGGCCTCGCACCAACGGCCCGCTTGCTTGCTGAACCCTCTCCCCATTCCCTCACATCGCGTAGGATTTTGTCTCTGGTCTACCTCCTTCTGCAGGTAACTCTGTCATCCTTACTATTGTCGATCGTTTTTCTAAGGCTGTGCATTTTGTACCACTGTCGAAGCTCCCTTCTGCTCTGGAGACTGCTGAACTCTTGGTTCATCATGTTTTTCGTCACCATGGTATCCCCATGGACATCGTTTCTGATCGGGGACCCCAGTTTTTTCCCAGGTTTGGCGAGCGTTCTGTGGCGCATTGGGGGCGAGGGTTAGTCTATCGTCTGGGTACCATCCTCAGTCGAACGGCCAGACAGAACGGGCCAACCAAGACCTGGAGGCCGCTTTAAGATGTGTGTGTGCACGTAACCCATCCTCCTGGAGTGTTCAGCTACCGTGGGTGGAGTATGCTCATAACAGTCTCTCCACATCTGCTACTGGTATGTCGCCATTCATGGTAATGTATGGTTTTCAACCCCCTTTGTTCCCTTCCCAGGAGGATGATGTGTCCGTCCCTTCTGTTCAGGAACACTTGCGACGAGTTCGCAGAGTGTAGGCGTTCGCCCGCTCCTAATTATCAGCCTGGGCAGATGGTGTGGTTATCCACCAGGGACCTGCCTTTGCAGGTAGAATCCCGTAAGCTGTCCCCTCGTTTCATTGGTCCTTTTCCAGCGGTCAGAATCATTAATCCCTCGGCTGTGCGCCTTAAGCTCCCAGACTCCCTTAAGGTACACCCCACGTTTCATGTGTCCCTCTTAAAGCCAGTCACCTCTTGTGCACTTGGTCCTCCAGCTGAACCTCCTCCTCCCCCCCCTGGTCGTGGATGGCCATCCTGCTTACTCAATTAATCGGATTCTGAATGTCAGACGTCGAGGCAGGGGTTTCCAGTATTTGGTTGACTGGGAGGGTTATGGGCCGGAGGAATGTTCTTGGGTTCTTGGGCGCTGGCTATGTGGGAGGGCAACCCCCAGCTCTGCTCCTCCTACCGGCGGTTCGTGGTGGAGATGAGAGGGGTCTTCGACCATCCTGTTCGTGGTAAAGAGGCGGGCAACCGACTGCTCTCACTACGCCAAGGCTCCAGGTCAGTAGCCGACCCGCTTACCCGCCAGACCATACATGATCAAAACAGGGAGCGGAGGTTGTTCAGCTGCAGGGTGTGAATTTCTGACTAAAGTTTGTAAATAGCGGGTAAGACAAAGTGCGAATGCCCGACAATGTATGATCAAAAGAGGGAGCGGAGGTTTTCGGCTGCAAGAAGGTGTGAACGTCTGACCAAAGTTTTTAAAAAGCAGTTAAGAAAAGGTTCGAATATCCAACCAAACATAATCAAAAGCGGGAGCAGAGCTGTTCGGCTGTGAGTAGGTGTGAATGTCCGACCATAATTGCTGAAAAATGTGTTAGAAAAGACTAGAATGCCGGACAATACATCATCAAAAGCTGGGAGAGGTGGTGTTCGGCTGCAAGTAGGTGTGAATGCCCAGCCATAATTACTCACAAACGGGTAAGAAAAGGTAGTTTTGCCAGACCATACACGATCAAAACAGGGAGCGGAGGTGGTTCAGCCGCAAGGTCTGAATGTCTGACTAAAGTTTATAAAAAGCGGGTAAGACAAGGTGCGAATGCGCGACAATGTATGATCAAAAGAGGGAGCGGAGGGGTTCCGCTGTAAGACGGTGTGAATGTCCGACCGTAGTTGGTAAAAAGCAGGTAAGAAAAGGTTGACATACCCGACTGTACACAATCAATTGCGGGAGCGGAAGTGTTCGGCTGTGAGTAGGTGTGAATGTCCGACCATAATTGCTGAAAAATGTGTTAGAAAAGACTAGAATGCCGGACAATACATCATCAAAAGCTGGGAGAGGTGGTGTTCGGCTGCAAGTAGGTGTGAATGTCCAGCCATAATTACTCACAAACGGGTAAGAAAAGGTAGTTTTGCCAGACCATACACGATCAAAACAGGGAGCGGAGGTGGTTCAGCCGCAAGGTCTGAATGTCTGACTAAAGTTTATAAAAAGCGGGTAAGACAAGGTGCGAATGCGCGACAATGTATGATCAAAAGAGGGAGCGGAGGGGTTCCGCTGTAAGACGGTGTGAATGTCCGACCATAGTTGGTAAAAAGCAGGTAAGAAAAGGTTGACATACCCGACTGTACACAATCAATTGCGGGAGCGGAAGTGTTCGGCTGTGAGTAGGTGTGAATGTCCGACCATAATTGCTGAAAAATGTGTTAGAAAAGACTAGAATGCCGGACAATACATCATCAAAAGCTCGGAGAGGTGGTGTTCGGCTGCAAGTAGGTGTGAATGTCCAGCCATAATTACTCACAAATGGGTAAGAAAAGGTAGTATTGCCAGACCATACATGATCAAAACAGGGAGTGGAGGTGGTTCAGCTGCAGGGTGTGAATTTCTGACTAAAGTTTGTAAAAAGCGGGTAAGACAGGTGTTCAGCTGCAAGGTGTGAATGTCCACCCATAATTCCTGAAAAATGGGCAAAAAAAAGGTGTGAATGCCCAACCATACATCATCAAAAGCAGGAGTGGAAGTGTTCGGCTACAAGAAGGTGTGAACGTCCAACCAAAATATGTAAAAAGAAGTTAAGAAAAGGTTCGAATATCCAACCAAACATAATCAAAAGCGGGAGCAGAGCTGTTCGACTGCAAGTAGGTGTGAATGTCAGATCATAATTTGCAAAAAGCTGATGAGAAAGGGTGAGAATGCCCGACTATACATCATCAAAAGTGGGAGCGGAGTTGTTCGGCTGTGAGTAGGTGTGAATCTCCGACCATAATTGCTGAAAAATGTGTTAGAAAAGGTAAAAATGCCGGTCCATACATCATCAAAAGCGAGAGAGGTTGTGTTCGACTGCAAGTAGGTGTGAATGTCCAGCCATAATTACTCACAAACGGGTAAGAAAAGGTAGTAGCCAGACCATATATGATCAAAACAGGGAGCGGAGGTGGTTCAGCTGCAAGAAGGTTTGAATGTCAAACTAAAGTTCAAATATATTAACAAAAGCGGGAGGAGAGGTCTTCGGATGAGAGTGGTTGAAAATTTCCAACCATAATGTATAAAATGCGGTGAAAAAAAAGGTGTGATAGAACACTAAAAGGTGGAGCGGAAGTGTTCGGCTGCAAGAAGGTGTGAATGTCCGACTATATTTGGTGAAAAGCAGGTGAAGCAAGGTCTGAATGCCCAACCTTACATCATCAAAAGCAAGATCAGAGTTTTTTGGCTGCAAGAAGGCCATAGTTTGCCAAAAGCGGGTAAGGTGCGAATGTCCGACTAAATATCAACAAAATTTGGGGCGGAGGTCTTCGGATGCAAGTGGGTGTGAATATCCCACCATACAAGTATGGTGGGTGGAGAGGAAGCTGTGAATAGCCGACCATAGTTTGGAAAAAGCGGGTAAGAAAAGGTTTGAATGCCCGAACATACACCATCAAAAGAGGGAGCGGAGGTGTTCCGCTGTACGAAGGTGTGAATGTCCAACCATACTTGGTAAAAAGCGGGTAAGAAAAGGTTAATATACCCGACTGTACACAATCAATAGCGGGAGCGGATGTGTTCGGCTACAAGAAGGTGTGACAGTCCGACCATGGTTTGTAAAAAGCCGGTAAGAAAAGGTGCGAATGTCCGACAATGTATGATCAAAAGAGAGAGCGGAGGTTTTCGGATACACGAAAGTTTGAATGTCCTACCATAGTTTGTAAATAGCGGGTAAGAAAAGGTTCAAATGCCCGACTATACACCATAAAAAGCGGGAGCGGAGGTGTTCCGCTGTAAGACGGTGTGAATGTCCGACCATAGTTGGTAAAAAGCGGGTAAGAAAAGGTTAAAATACCCGACTGTACAAAATCAATGGCGGGAGCGGAGTTGTTCGGCTACAAGAAGGTGTGAAAGTACGACCATGGTTTGTAAAAAGCAGTTAAGAAAAGGTTCGAATATCCAACCAAACATAATCAAAAGCGGGAGCAGAGCTGTTTGACTGCAAGTAGGTGTGAATGTCCAGCCATAATTACTCACAAACGGGGGAAGAAAAGGTAGTATTGCCAGACCATACATGATCAAAACAGGGAGCGGAGGTTCAGCTGCAAGGTGTGAATGTCTGACTATAGTTTGTAAAAAGCGGGTAAGACAAGGTGCGAATGCCCGACAATGTATGATCAAAAGAGAGAGCGGAGGTGTTTGGCTGCAAGGTCTGAATGTCCAACCATAATTTGTAAAAACCGGGTAAGAAAACGCTCGAAAGCCCGACTATACATCATCAAAAGCGGGAGCGGAGGTGTTCAGCTGCAAGAAGGTGTGAATGTTCGACTAAAGTTTGTAAAAAGCTGGTAAGACAAGGAGCGATGTCCCGACATTGTATGATCAAAAGCAGGAGCGGAGGTGTCCAGCTGTGAGTAGGTGTGAATGTCCGACCATAATTGCTGAAAAATGTGTTAGAAAAGGTAAGAATACTGGGCCATACATCATCAAAAGCGGGAGAGGTGGTGTTCGGCTGCAAGAAGGTGTGAAAGTCCAACAATGGTTTGTAAAAAGCGGGTAAGAAAAGGTTAAAATACCCGACTGTACACAATCAATAGCGGGAGCGGATGTGTTCGGCTACAAGAAGATGTGAAAGTCCGACCATGGTTTGTAAAAAGCGGGTAAGAAAAGGTGCGAATGTCCGACAATGTATGATCAAAAGAGAGAGCGGAGGTTTTCGGATACAAGAAGGTTTGAATGTCCCACCATAGTTTGTAAATAGCGGGTAAGAAAAGGTTCGAATGCCCGACTATACACCATCAAAAGCGGGAGCAGAGGTGTTCCGCTGTAAGACGGTGTGAATGTCCGACCATAGTTGGTAAAAAGCGGGTAAGAAAAGGTTAAAATACCCGACTGTACACAATCAATAGCGGGAGCGGAGTTGTTCGGCTACAAGAAGGTGTGAAAGTCCGACCATGGTTTGTAAAAACCGGGAAGAAAAGGCTCGAAAGCCCGACTATACACCATCAAAAAGAAGGTTTGAATGTCCATCAATAATTGCTTTAAAACAAGAAAGTAAATTTTCGAATATCAAACCGCACATGATCATAAGCGGTAGAGGAGGTGTTCGGCTGCAAGAAGGTGTGAATGTCCACCCATAATTCATGAAAAATGGGTAAAAAAAAAGGTGCGAATGCCTAACAATACATTATCAAAAGCAGGTGTGAATGTCAGATCATAATTTGTAAAAAGCTGATGAGAAAGGGTGAGAATGCCCGACTATACACCATCAAATGCGGGAGCGGAGGTGTTCGGCTCTGAGTAGGTGTGAATGTCCGACCATAATTGCTGAAGAATGTGTTAGAAAAGGTAAGAATGCTGGACCATACATCATCAAAAGCGGGAGAGGTGGTGTTCGGCTGCAAAAAGGTGTGACTGTTCGACTAAAGTTTGTAAAAAGTGGGTAAGACAAGGTGCGAATGCCTGACAATGTATGATCAAAAGCGGGAGCGGAGGTGTTCTGCTGCAAGAAGGTCTACATGTCCATCAATAATTGCTAGAAAACATGAAAGAAACTTTTCGAAAATCAAACCGCACATGATCATAAGTGGGATAGGAGGTGTTCAGCTGCAAGGTGTGAATGTCCACCCATAATTCCTGAAAAATGGGCAAAAAAAAGGTGTGAATGCCCAACCATACATCATCAAAAGCAGGAGTGGAAGTGTTCGGCTACAAGAAGGTGTGAACGTCCAACCAAAATATGTAAAAAGAAGTTAAGAAAAGGTTCGAATATCCAACCAAACATAATCAAAAGCGGGAGCAGAGCTGTTCGACTGCAAGTAGGTGTGAATGTCAGATCATAATTTGCAAAAAGCTGATGAGAAAGGGTGAGAATGCCCGACTATACATCATCAAAAGTGGGAGCGGAGTTGTTCGGCTGTGAGTAGGTGTGAATCTCCGACCATAATTGCTGAAAAATGTGTTAGAAAAGGTAAAAATGCCGGTCCATACATCATCAAAAGCGAGAGAGGTTGTGTTCGACTGCAAGTAGGTGTGAATGTCCAGCCATAATTACTCACAAACGGGTAAGAAAAGGTAGTAGCCAGACCATATATGATCAAAACAGGGAGCGGAGGTGGTTCAGCTGCAAGAAGGTTTGAATGTCAAACTAAAGTTCAAATATATTAACAAAAGCGGGAGGAGAGGTCTTCGGATGAGAGTGGTTGAAAATTTCCAACCATAATGTATAAAATGCGGTGAAAAAAAAGGTGTGATAGAACACTAAAAGGTGGAGCGGAAGTGTTCGGCTGCAAGAAGGTGTGAATGTCCGACTATATTTGGTGAAAAGCAGGTGAAGCAAGGTCTGAATGCCCAACCTTACATCATCAAAAGCAAGATCAGAGTTGTTTGGCTGCAAGAAGGCCATAGTTTGCCAAAAGCGGGTAAGGTGCGAATGTCCGACTAAATATCAACAAAATTTGGGGCGGAGGTCTTCGGATGCAAGTGGGTGTGAATATCCCACCATACAAGTATGGTGGGTGGAGAGGAAGCTGTGAATAGCCGACCATAGTTTGGAAAAAGCGGGTAAGAAAAGGTTTGAATGCCCGAACATACACCATCAAAAGAGGGAGCGGAGGTGTTCCGCTGTACGAAGGTGTGAATGTCCAACCGTACTTGGTAAAAAGCGGGTAAGAAAAGGTTAATATACCCGACTGTACACAATCAATAGCGGGAGCGGATGTGTTCGGCTACAAGAAGGTGTGACAGTCCGACCATGGTTTGTAAAAAGCCGGTAAGAAAAGGTGCGAATGTCCGACAATGTATGATCAAAAGAGAGAGCGGAGGTTTTCGGATACACGAAAGTTTGAATGTCCTACCATAGTTTGTAAATAGCGGGTAAGAAAAGGTTCAAATGCCCGACTATACACCATAAAAAGCGGGAGCGGAGGTGTTCCGCTGTAAGACGGTGTGAATGTCCGACCATAGTTGGTAAAAAGCGGGTAAGAAAAGGTTAAGATACCCGACTGTACAAAATCAATAGCGAGAGCGGAGTTGTTCGGCTACAAGACGGTGTGAAAGTACGACCATGGTTTGTAAAAAGCAGTTAAGAAAAGGTTCGAATATCCAACCAAACATAATCAAAAGCGGGAGCAGATCTGTTCGACTGCAAGTAGGTTTGAATGTCCAGCCATAATTAATCACAAACGGGGGAAGAAAAGGTAGTATTGCCAGACCATACATGATCAAAACAGGGAGCGGAGGTTCAGCTGCAAGGTGTGAATGTCTGACTATAGTTTGTAAAAAGCGGGTAAGACAAGGTGCGAATGCCCGACAATGTATGATCAAAAGAGAGAGCGGAGGTGTTCGGCTGCAAGGTCTGAATGTCCAACCATAATTTGTAAAAACCGGGTAAGAAAAGGCTCGAAAGCCCGACTATACATCATCAAAAGCGGGAGCGGAGGTGTTCAGCTGCAAGAAGGTGTGAATGTTCGACTAAAGTTTGTAAAAAGCTGGTAAGACAAGGAGCGATGTCCCGACATTGTATGATCAAAAGCGGGAGCGGAGGTGTCCAGCTGTGAGTAGGTGTGAATGTCCGACCATAATTGCTGAAAAATGTGTTAGAAAAGGTAAGAATACTGGACCATACATCATCAAAAGCGGGAGAGGTGGTGTTCGGCTGCAAGAAGGTGTGAAAGTCCAACAATGGTTTGTAAAAAGCGGGTAATAAAAGGTTCGAATGCCCGAATATACATCATCAAAAGCGGAAGCGGAGGTGTTCGGATGCAAGAAGGTGTGAACGTCCGACCAAAGTTTGTAAAAAGCAGTGAAAAGCGAGAAAAAGCTTTTCGTGAGTTTTGCATGATTTGGGATTTTGCTTATAAAATGCATTACTTCACTCAAACTATGTTAAAACTGATTTGTCCTTCATATTTACCATGTCTAGAAAGATTTAAACAAAAAAACAACGTTGTACTTTGCAGTAAAAGAAAGAGCAAATCTAAAGTTTCAGGAATCCGAGTATAAGCCTGCTTTCATGAGTTCTGCACGATTTCGGATTTTGCTATAAAATGAATTGCTTTGCTCAAACCAAGTTAAAACTGCTTTGTCCTTCCATATTCATCAATGTCTAGATCGACTTCAACAAAGAAAAACATTGGACTTTGCAGTAGAAGAAGTTGAAATCCATCTACACATTGATAAATACGAAGGACAAAGCAGTTCCCACTTGCCCATAAGAAAATAAGCTTATTCTCGGATTCCTGATCCTTCAGTTTTGCTCTTTCTTCTACTGCAAAATACAATGTTGTTCTTTGTTGAAGTCGATCTAGACATTGATAAATATGAATGAAAAAGCAGTTTTAACTTGGTTTGAGTGAATGAATTCATTTTATACATAAAATCCGAAATCGTGCAGAACTCATGAAAATAAGCTTATTCTCGGATTCCTAAAACTTTTAATTGGCTCTTTCTTTTACTGCAAAGTACAACGTTGTTTTTTTGTTTAAATCTATCGAGACATTGATAAATATGAAGGTAAAAGCCGTTTTAACATAGTTTGAGTGAAGGAATTGATTTTATAGATAAAATCCCAAATCATGCAGAACTCCTCAAAAGGGGCGTATGGCTTAATCACAAGTGTGGCTCTTTCTCATTCAGGGTAGTATGAGGAAGTTTATGCTTGAAATATATGTAGAAATGGGTACATATGAAGGACAAAGCAGTGTTAACTTAGTTTGAGTGAAGGAATTAATTTTATACATAAAATCCCAAATCATGCAGAACGTATGAAAAGAAGCTTATTCTCGGATTCCTGATCCTTCAGTTTTGCTCTTTCTTCTACTGCAAAATACAATGTTGTTCTTTGTTGAAGTCGATCTAGACATTAATAAATATGAAGGAAAAAGCAGTTTTAACTTGGTTTGAGTGAATGAATTCATTTTATACATAAAATCCGAAATCGTGCAGAACTCATGAAAATAAGCTTATTCTCGGATTCCTAAAACTTTTGATTTGCTCTTTCTTTTATTGCAAAGTACAACGTTGTTTTTTTGTTTAAATCTATCGAGACATTGATAAATATGAAGGTAAAAGCCGTTTTAACATAGTTTGAGTGAAGGAATTAATTTTATAGATAAAATCCCAAACCATGCAGAACTCCTCAAAAGGGGCGTATGGCTTAATCACAAGTGTTGCTCTTTCTCATTCAGGGCAGTATGAGGAAGTTTATGCTTGAAATATATGTAGAAATGGGTACATATGAATGACAAAGCAGTGTTAACTTAGTTTGCGTGAAGGAATTCATTTTATACATAAAATCCGAAATCGTGCAGAACTCATGAAAATAAGCTTATTCTCGGATTCCTAAAACTTTTGATTTGCACTTTCTTTTACTGCAAAGTACAACGTTGTTTTTTGTTGAAATCTATCTAGACATTGATAAATACCAGTCGAAACTCTGCTGCCGCTTTTGATAATTTATGGTTGGGCATTCTTACCTTTTCTTAACTGCTTTTTACAAACTTTGGTCGGACGTTCACAATATCTTGCAGCCGAACACCTCCGCTTCCGCTTTTGATGGTGTATAGTCGGGCATTCGAGCCTTTTCTTACCCACCTATTACTTACTATGGTTGGACATTCAAACCTTCTTGTAGCCGAACACATCCGCTCCTGCTTTTGATGATGTATGATTTGGCATTCGCACCTTTTCTTACCCATTTTTCAGTAATTATTGGTCGGACATTCAGACCTGCTTGCACCTGAACACCTCTGCTCCCGCTTTTGATGGTGTATAGTCGGGCTTTCGAGCCTTTTCTTCCCCGATTTTTACAAATTATGGTTGGACATTCAGACCTTGCAGCCGAAAACCTCCGCTCCCTCTTTTGATCATACATTGTCGGGCATTCGCCCCTTGTCTTACACGGTTTTTACAAACTTTAGTCAGACATTCACACCTTGCAGCTGAACCACCTCCATTCCCTGTTTTGATCATGTGTGGTCTGGAAATACTACCTTTTCTTCCCCCGTTTGTGAGTAATTATGGCTGGACATTCACACCTACTTGCAGCCGAAAAACCACCTCTCCCGCTTTTGATGATGTATTGTCCGGCATTCTAGTCTTTTCTATCACATTTTTTCAGCAATTATGATCTGACATTCACACCTACTTGCAGTCGAACAGCTCTGCTCCCGCTTTTGATTATGTTCGGTTGGATATTCAAACCTTTTCTTAACTGCTTTTTACAATATTTGGTCGGACGTTCACACCTTCTTGCAGCCGAACACCCCCACTTCCGCTTTTGATGGTATATATTCGGGTATTCGAACCTTCTCTTACCCGCTTTTTACAAACCATGGTTGGACTTTCATACCTTCTTGTAGCTGAACAACTCCACTCCTGCTTTTGATGATTTATGGTTGGACATTCGCATCTTTTCCTACCCATTTTTCAGTAATTATGGGTGGATATTCACATCTTCTTGCAGCTGAACACCTCCTCTCCCGCTAATGATCATGTAAGGTTTGATATTCGAAAATTTTCTTTCATGTTTTAAAGCAATTATTAATGGACATTCACACCTACTTGCAGCCGAACACCACCTCTCCCGCTTTTGATGATGTATGGACCGGCATTCTTACCTTTTCTAACACATTTTTCAGCAATTATGGTTGGAGAATCACACCTACTCACAGCCGAAAAACTCCGCTACCGCATTTGATGGTGTATAGTCGGGATTTCTCACCCTTTCTCATCAGCTTTTTGCAAATTATTCTCTGACATTCACACCTACTTGCAGTCGAACAGCTCTGCTCCCGCTTTTGATTATGTTTGGTTAGATATTCGAACCTTTTCTTAACTGCTTTTTTACAAACTTTGGTCGGACGTTCACACCTTCTTGCAGCCGAACACCTCCGCTCCCTCTTTTGATGGTGTATGTTCGGGCATTCGAACCTTTTCTTACCCGCTTTTTACAAACCAGGGTCGGACTTTCACACCTTTTAGTAGCCGAACAACTCCGCTCCCGCTATTGATTGTGTACAGTCGGATATTTTAACCTTTTCTTACCCGCTTTTTACCAACTATGGTCGGACATTCACACCTTCGTACAGCGGAACACCTCCGCTCCCTCTTTTGATGGTGTATGTTCGGGTATTCAAACCTTTTCTTACCCGCTTTTTCCAAACTATGGTCGGCTATTCACAGCTTCCTCTCCACCATACTTGTATGGTTGGATATTCACACCCACTTGCATCCGAAGACCTCTGCCCCAAATTTTGTTGATATTTAGTCGGACATTCGCACCTTACCCGCTTTTGGCAAACTATGGCCTTCTTGCAGCCAAACACCTCTGATCTCGCTTTTGATGATGTAAGGTTGGGCATTCAGACCTTGCTTCACCTGCTTTTCACCAAATATAGTCGGATATTCACACCTTCTTGCAGCCGAACACTTCCGCTCCACCTTTTAGTGTTCTATCACACCTTTTTTTCACCGCATTTTATACATTATGGTTGGAAATTTTCAACCACTCTCATCCGAAGACCTCTCCTCCCGCTTTCTTTAATATATTTGAACTTTAGTCGGACATTCAAACCTTCTTGCAGCTGAACCACCTCCGCTCCCTGTTTTGATCATATATGGTCTGGCAATACTACCTTTTCTTACCCGTTTGTGAGTAATTATGGCTGGACATTCACACCTACTTGCAGCCGAACACAACCTCTCTCATTTTTGATGATGTATGGACCGGCATTTTTACCTATTCTAACACATTTTTCAGCAATTATGGTCGGAGATTCACACCTACTCACAGCCGAACAACTCCGCTCCCGCATTTGATGATGTATAGTCGGGCATTCTCACCCTTTCTCATCAGCTTTTTGAAAATTATGATCTGACATTCACACCTACTTCCAGTCGAACAGCTCTGCTCCCGCTTTTGATTATGTTTGGTTAGATATTCGAACCTTTTCTTAACTGCTTTTTACAAACTTTGGTCGGACGTTCACAATATCTTGCAGCCGAACACCTCCGCTTCCGCTTTTGATGGTGTATATTCGGGCATACGAACCTTTTCTTACCCGCTTTTTACAAACCAAGGTCGGACTTTCACACCTTCTCTTAGCTGAACAACTCCGCTCCCTCTTTTGATTGTGTACAGTCGGGTAATTTAACCTTTTCTTACCCGCTTTTTACCATCTATGGTCGGACATTCACACCGTCTTACAGCGGAACACCTCCGCTCCCTCTTTTGATGATGTATGGTTAGGCATTCGCACCTTCTCTCACCCGCCTTTTACTATGGTCGGCCATTCACAGCTTCCTCTCCACCATACTTGTATGGTGGGATATTCACACCCACTTGCATCCGAAGACCTCCGCTTCCGCTTTTGATGGGAACTGACAACATAAGAAGTCCGGACATACTTTGATAGTATATGAATAAGTGGGTAGCTACTGACAAGCATTAAGCATGTCACACAGCCCAAACATATAACATTTCAGGACACACCACACAGTTAACAACCACAGTGAAGCGTGTCAAAGCCCAAACATGTAACATTCAACAGGACACTTACACAACACATTCAAATCAAACAGTCAGACAACATACAAGAACATATACCCCAGCCGGCATTGCTCCCTGCCTATTTTCGTACAGCACACTATGTGTGCGCACACCTTTATTCACAAACTCTTCAACTTATACTCTTTTACCGAAGTTGCTACAGCTCGATTGGCCGAATACCCTTTGATCCTATTTCGGTGAATTTGACATCTGCCTTACATATAACAGATTAGCGGTTTAGCAGTTTTAATTTAGTTTGAGTGAAGGAATTCATTTTATAGCAAAATCCGAAATCGTGAAGAACTCATGAAAGTAAGCTTATTCTCGGATTCCTGAAACTTTAGATTTGCTCTTTCTTTTACTGCAAAGTACACGTTGTTTTTTTTGTTTAAATCTTTCTAGACATGGTAAATATTAAGGACAAAGCAGTTTTCACATAGTTTGAGTGAAGGAATTCATTTTATAGATAAAATCCCAAGAGTCTGATGGGAAAAGAGAGTGAATGCGAAGTAGACTTTAACACGGCTATGGGAGCGAGCCGAGTGTGGGCTAACCAGGAGAATTGCTTGAAAGAAATGCGACCCCGAATGAGCGGTCAGAACAAAGCCTCAATACGGGATTCTCGTGGTGTTTTTGTTGCTGCCTTGTCTTTTGCACAGAGTAAAAGACATGGCAGCCATCGAATAGGGCCCGATTGTTCCTACTTGGTCAGCCGAGGAGCAGGGGGGGGGGGGGGGGGGGGGGGGCAAGTGTCTCAACCAAGCAAAGCTCACCATGGGGAAGGTGGCTATGCCAACAAGCCTGATGCCCTGCTCCCGCAGTGACGGATAATCGTACTCTGGTTTCTCTTCATAACGTACAAGTCTTTCGCCTTTTACTAAAGATTTCTGTGGAGAGCAGCACTAATGAGTTGTTTCTATTTTTGGCAGGCTTTACCTTTGCGGGTGAAGCCCTTTCTGTCTGTGCAAAAGAAATCTTGTTACTGTGCAGAGTGACTTCTCTGAGTAGAGTCGCCTTACTTGTTGCGACTGTGCCGATGTTCGAAGCTGGAGTGCAAAGTTGTTGCTTGAATGGTGCTTGCTGGAGCGTGCGGGAGTGCAAAGTTATACCATTTAAAAGGGCTGAAGAGTGCTCAGTGCAGCGGGTGGGCGACACTCTGGCCACCTTGAAAACCGAGGTTACATCCACTACCAGGGGCAGCCCAAGTTCTGCCGCAAGTGTGGTGAGCATGGGCACCTGGTTGAGGCTTGTACCAAGGTGTTATGTGGGAAGAGCAGAGAAATTGGGCAAACTTTTGGAGAGTGTCCAAATGGCAGGAAATGTAATCTCTGTGGAGAATTAAATCACCTCTTCAGAGATTGCCCTAAATCTTTTGCCAACAAATTAAAGACGGTAAAGCCACAGTCAAGCCAACAAAGAGAAGGACCAAAGGTGGCAGTTGGTGAACAAAGTGAAGAGGTTGACCCAATAAATTCAAACTTCCCGCCAAAAGCTTGGATTGGAAGTGAGGAGCAAAAAGGGGAGGGGCCTGTAGAGGCCTCACCACTCAGTGTTGAAGTCTGTGAGAATTCACAGGCAGAGGGTGGAGCTACGCTAAATGAGGAGGAAGAGCAGACAGGTGAGTCTAGTGAAGATACTCACCTCCCCGAAGGTCAACAGAAGGTCAATTTGTTGATAGGCATTCATTTATTTCTTCACTTCTGATGAAGTTTCAACAATAAACAACAAACTTTGTATTATTAGAAAGAACCAGAATCATTCTTCAGGAATCCGAAAATAAGCTCTATTTTATGAGTTATGCACGAATTCGGATTCTCCTATAAAACGAATTCATTAACTCAAACCAAGTTAAGACTGCTTTGTCCTTCATATTTATTCATGTCTAATCAAGTTTCAACGATAAACAACGTTGTACTTTGTAGAATGAGAAAGAACTTCTTCAGCAATAAGCATCTCTCGACATATGACGAAGTACAGATTTTGCTATAAAATTAATTCCTTCTATCAGCCTGACTTAAAACTGTTTGTCCTCCTTATTTATCCACTTCAAATCAAGTTTCAACAAATAAAAAAAAGTTGTAGTTTGAGAAAGTACAACTTAATCTTCAGCAATCAGTATAAAAAGAGGTGCAAATGCCAACCATACATACCTACAAGGTGGAGCGGAAGTATTCAGCTGCAAGTAGGTGTGAATGTTCGACTATAATTTGTAAAAAGCGGGTAAGAAAAGGTTCGAATGCCCGACTATATATTAACAAAAGCGGGAGGAGAGGTCTTCGGATGAGAGTGGGTGAGAATTTCCAACCATAATCTATAAAATACGGTGAAAAAAAATATGTGAATGCCTCATAGAACACTAAAAGCGGAAGTGTTCGGCTGCAAGAAGGTGTGAATGTCCGACTATATTTGGTGAAAAGCAGGTGAAGCAAGGTCTGAATGCCCAACCTTATATCATCAAAAGCGAGATCAGAGGTGTTTGGCTGCAAGAAGGCCATAGTTTTCCAAAAGCGGGTAAGGTGCGAATGTCCGACTAAATATCAACAAAATTTGGGGCGGAGGTCTTCGGATGCAAGTGGGTGTGAATATCCCACCATACAAGTATGGTGGAGAGGAAGCTGTAAATAGCCGACCATAGTTTGGAAAAAGCGGGTAAGAAAAGGTTTGAATGCCCGAACATACACCATCAAAAGAGGGAAGCGGAGGTGTTCCGCTGTACGAAGGTGTGAATGTCCGACCATACTTGGTAAAAAGCGGGTAAGAAAAGGTTAAAATACCCGACTGTACACAATCAATAGCGGGAGCGGATGTGTTCGGCTACAAGATGTGAAAGTCCGACCATGGTTTGTAAAAAGCGGGTAAGAAAAGGTGCGAATGTCCGACAATGTATGATCAAAAGAGAGAGCGGAGGTTTTCGGATACAAGAAGGTTTGAATGTCCCACCATAGTTTGTAAAAAGCGGGTAAGAAAAGGTTCGAATGCCCGACTATACACCATCAAAAGCGGGAATAGAGGTGTTCCGCTGTAAGACGGTGTGAATGTCCGACCATAGTTGGTAAAAAGCGGGTAAGAAAAGGTTAAAATACCCGACTGTACACATTCAATAGCGGGAGCGGAGTTGTTCGGCTACAAGAAGGTGTGAAAGTCCGACCATGGTTTGTAAAAACCGGGAAGAAAAGGCTCGAAAGCCCGACTATACACCATCAAAAAGAAGGTTTGAATGTCCATCAATAATTGCTTTAAAACAAGAAAGTAAATTTTCGAATATCAAACCGCACATGATCATAAGCGGGAGAGGAGGTGTTCGGCTGCAAGAAGGTGTGAAAGTCCGACCATGGTTTGTAAAAACCGGAAAGACAAGGCTCGAAAGCCCGACTATACACCATCAAAAAGAAGGTTTGAATGTCCATCAATAATTGCTTTAAAACAAGAAAGTAAATTTTCGAATATCAAACCGCACATGATCATAAGCGGGAGAGGAGGTGTTCGGCTGCAAGAAGGTGTGAATGTCCACCCATAATTCATGAAAAATGGGTAAAAAAAAAGGTGCGAATGCCTAACAATACATTATCAAAAGCAGGTGTGAATGTCAGATCATAATTTGTAAAAAGCTGATGAGAAAGGGTGAGAATGCCCGACTATACACCATCAAATGCGGGAGCGGAGGTGTTCGGCTCTGAGTAGGTGTGAATGTCCGACCATAATTGCTGAAGAATGTGTTAGAAAAGGTAAGAATGCTGGACCATACATCATCAAAAGCGGGAGAGGTGGTGTTCGGCTGCAAAAAGGTGTGACTGTTCGACTAAAGTTTGTAAAAAGTGGGTAAGACAAGGTGCGAATGCCTGACAATGTATGATCAAAAGCGGGAGCGGAGGTGTTCTGCTGCAAGAAGGTCTACATGTCCATCAATAATTGCTAGAAAACATGAAAGAAACTTTTCGAAAATCAAACCGCACATGATCATAAGTGGGATAGGAGGTGTTCAGCTGCAAAGTGTGAATGTCCAACCATAATTCCTGAAAAATGGGCAAAAAAAAGGTGTGAATGCCCAACCATACATCATCAAAAGCAGGAGTGGAAGTGTTCGGCTACAAGAAGGTGTGAACGTCCAACCAAAATATGTAAAAAGAAGTTAAGAAAAGGTTCGAATATCCAACCAAACATAATCAAAAGCGGGAGCAGAGCTGTTCGACTGCAAGTAGGTGTGAATGTCAGATCATAATTTGCAAAAAGCTGATGAGAAAGGGTGAGAATGCCCGACTATACATCATCAAAAGCGGGAGCGGAGTTGTTCGGCTGTGAGTAGGTGTGAATCTCCGACCATAATTGCTGAAAAATGTGTTAGAAAAGGTAAAAATGCCGGTCCATACATCATCAAAAGCGAGAGAGGTTGTGTTCGACTGCAAGTAGGTGTGAATGTCCAGCCATAATTACTCACAAACGGGTAAGAAAAGGTAGTAGCCAGACCATATATGATCAAAACAGGGAGCGGAGGTGGTTCAGCTGCAAGAAGGTTTGAATGTCAAACTAAAGTTCAAATATATTAACAAAAGCGGGAGGAGAGGTCTTCGGATGAGAGTGGTTGAAAATTTCCAACCATAATGTATAAAATGCGGTGAAAAAAAAGGTGTGATAGAACACTAAAAGGTGGAGCGGAAGTGTTCGGCTGCAAGAAGGTGTGAATGTCCGACTATATTTGGTGAAAAGCAGGTGAAGCAAGGTCTGAATGCCCAACCTTACATCATCAAAAGCAAGATCAGAGTTTTTTGGCTGCAAGAAGGCCATAGTTTGCCAAAAGCGGGTAAGGTGCGAATGTCCGACTAAATATCAACAAAATTTGGGGCGGAGGTCTTCGGATGCAAGTGGGTGTTAATATCCCACCATACAAGTATGGTGGGTGGAGAGGAAGCTGTGAATAGCCGACCATAGTTTGGAAAAAGCGGGTAAGAAAAGGTTTGAATGCCCGAACATACACCATCAAAAGAGGGAGCGGAGGTGTTCCGCTGTACGAAGGTGTGAATGTCCAACCATACTTGGTAAAAAGCGGGTAAGAAAAGGTTAATATACCCGACTGTACACAATCAATAGCGGGAGCGGATGTGTTCGGCTACAAGAAGGTGTGACAGTCCGACCATGGTTTGTAAAAAGCCGGTAAGAAAAGGTGCGAATGTCCGACAATGTATGATCAAAAGGGAGAGCGGAGGTTTTCGGATACACGAAAGTTTGAATGTCCTACCATAGTTTGTAAAAAGCGGGTAAGAAAAGGTTCGAATGCCCGACAATGTATGATCAAAAGCGGGAGCGGAGGTGTTCAGCTGCAAGAAGGTCTACATGTCCATCAATAATTGTTAGAAAACATGAAAGAAACTTTTCGAAAATCAAACCGCACATGATCATAAGTGGGATAGGAGGTGTTCAGCTGCAAGGTGTGAATGTCCACCCATAATTCCTGAAAAATGGGCAAAAAAAAGGTGTGAATGCCCAACCATACATCATCAAAAGCAGGAGTGGAAGTGTTCGGCTACAAGAAGGTGTGAACGTCTAACCAAAATATGTAAAAAGAAGTTAAGAAAAGGTTCGAATATCCAACCAAACATAATCAAAAGCGGGAGCAGAGCTGTTCGACTGCAAGTAGGTGTGAATGTCAGATCATAATTTGCAAAAAGCTGATGAGAAAGGGTGAGAATGCCCGACTATACATCATCAAATACGGGAGCGGAGTTGTTCGGCTGTGAGTAGGTGTGAATCTCCAACCATAATTACTCACAAACGGGTAAGAAAAGGTAGTAGCCAGACCATATATGATCAAAACAGGGAGCGGAGGTGGTTCAGCTGCAAGAAGGTTTGAATGTCAAACTAAAGTTCAAATATATTAACAAAAGCGGGAGGAGAGGTCTTCGGATGAGAGTGGTTGAAAATTTCCAACCATAATGTATAAAATGCGGTGAAAAAATATTGGTCTATATATATATGGTCTGGCAATAGTACCCTTTCTTACCCGTTTGTGAGTAATTATGGCTGGACATTCACACCTACTTGCAGCCGAACACAACCTCTCCCGCTTTTGGTGATATATGGTCCGGCATTCTTACCTTTTCTAACACATTTTTCAGCAATTATGGTTGTAGAATCACACCTACTCACAGCCGAACAACTCCGCTCCCACATTTGATAGTGTATAGTCGGGCATTCTCACCCTTTCTCAACAGCTTTTTGCAAATTATGATCTGATATTCACACCTACTTGCAGTCGAACAGCTCTGCTCCCGCTTTTGATTATGTTCGGTTGGATATTCGAACATTTTCTTAACTGCTTTTTACAAACTTTGGTCGGACGTTCACACCGTCTTGCAGCCGAACACCTCCGCTTCCGCTTTTGATGGTATATAGTCGGGCATTCGAGCCTTTTCATACCCGCCTATTACTTACTATGGTTGGACATTCAAACCTTCTTGTAGCCGAACACATCCGCTCCTGCTTTTGATGATGTATTATTTGGCATTTGCACCTTTTCTTACCCATTTTTCATTAATTTTTGGTCGGATATTCAGACCTTCTTGCACCTGAACACCTCTGCTCCCGCTTTTGATGGTGTATAGTCGGGCTTTCGAGCCTTTTCTTCCCCGATTTTTACAAATTGTGGTTGGACATTCAGACCTTGCAGCCGAAAACCTCCGCTCCCTCTTTTGATCATACATTGTCGGGCATTCGCCCCTTGTCTTACACGGTTTTTACAAACTTTAGTCAGACATTCACACCTTGCAGCTGAACCACCTCCATTCCCTGTTTTGATCATGTGTGGTCTGGAAATACTACCTTTTCTTCCCCCGTTTGTGAGTGATTATGGCTGGACATTCACACCTACTTGCAGCCGAAAAACCACCTCTCCCGCTTTTGATGATGTATTGTCCGGCATTCTAGTCTTTTCTATCACATTTTTCAGCAATTATGATCTGACATTCACACCTACTTCCAGTCGAACAGCTCTGCTCCCGCTTTTGATTATGTTCGGTTGGATATTCGAACATTTTCTTAACTGCTTTTTACAAACTTTGGTCGGACGTTCACACCGTCTTGCAGCCGAACACCTCCGCTTCCGCTTTTGATGGTATATAGTCGGGCATTCGAACCTTTTCTTACCCGCTTTTTACAAACCATGGTTGGACTTTCATACCTTCTTGTAGCTGAACAACTCCACTCCTGCTTTTGATGATTTATGGTTGGACATTCGCATCTTTTCCTACCCATTTTTCAGTAATTATGGGTGGATATTCACATCTTCTTGCAGCTGAACACCTCCTCTCCCGCTAATGATCATGTAAGGTTTGATATTCGAAAATTTCCTTTCATGTTTTAAAGCAATTATTAATGGACATTCACACCTACTTGCAGCCGAACACAACCTCTCTCGCTTTTGATGATGTATGGACCGGCATTCTTACCTTTTCTAACACATTTTTCAGCAATTATGGTCGGAGATTCACACCTACTCACAGCCGAACAACTCCGCTCCCGCATTTGATGGTGTATAGTCGGGCATTCTCACCCTTTCTCATCAGCTTTTTGCAAATTATGATCTGATATTCACACCTACTTGCAGTCGAACAGCTCTGCTCCCGCTTTTGATTATGTTTGGTTGGATATTCGAACATTTTCTTAACTGCTTTTTACAAACTTTGGTCGGACGTTCACACCGTCTTGCAGCCGAACACCTCCGCTTCCGCTTTTGATGGTATATAGTCGGGCATTCGAGCCTTTTCTTACCCGCCTATTACTTACTATGGTTGGACATTCAAACCTTCTTGTAGCCGAACACATCCGCTCCTGCTTTTGATGATGTATGATTTGGCATTCGCACCTTTTCTTACCCATTTTTCAGTAATTATTGGTTGGACATTCAGACCTGCTTGCACCTGAACACCTCTGCTCCCGCTTTTGATGGTGTATAGTCGGGCTTTCGAGCCTTTTCTTCCCCGATTTTTACAAATTATGGTTGGACATTCAGACCTTGCAGCCGAAAACCTCCGCTCCCTCTTTTGATCATACATTGTCGGGCATTCGCCCCTTGTCTTACACGGTTTTTACAAACTTTAGTCAGACATTCACACCTTGCAGCTGAACCACCTCCATTCCCTGTTTTGATCATGTGTGGTCTGGAAATACTACCTTTTCTTCCCCCGTTTGTGAGTAATTATGGCTGGACATTCACACCTACTTGCAGCCGAAAAACCACCTCTCCCGCTTTTGATGATGTATTGTCCGGCATTCTAGTCTTTTCTATCACATTTTTCAGCAATTATGATCTGACATTCACACCTACTTGCAGTCGAACAGCTCTGCTCCCGCTTTTGATTATGTTCGGTTGGATATTCAAACCTTTTCTTAACTGCTTTTTACAATATTTGGTCGGACGTTCACACCTTCTTGCAGCCGAACACCCCCACTTCCGCTTTTGATGGTATATATTCGGGTATTCGAACCTTCTCTTACCCGCTTTTTACAAACCATGGTTGGACTTTCATACCTTCTTGTAGCTGAACAACTCCACTCCTGCTTTTGATGATTTATGGTTGGACATTCGCATCTTTTCCTACCCATTTTTCAGTAATTATGGGTGGATATTCACATCTTCTTGCAGCTGAACACCTCCTCTCCCGCTAATGATCATGTAAGGTTTGATATTCGAAAATTTTCTTTCATGTTTTAAAGCAATTATTAATGGACATTCACACCTACTTGCAGCCGAACACCACCTCTCCCGCTTTTGATGATGTATGGACCGGCATTCTTACCTTTTCTAACACATTTTTCAGCAATTATGGTTGGAGAATCACACCTACTCACAGCCGAACAACTCCGCTACCGCATTTGATGGTGTATAGTCGGGATTTCTCACCCTTTCTCATCAGCTTTTTGCAAATTATTCTCTGACATTCACACCTACTTGCAGTCGAACAGCTCTGCTCCCGCTTTTGATTATGTTTGGTTAGATATTCGAACCTTTTCTTAACTGCTTTTTTACAAACTTTGGTCGGACGTTCACACCTTCTTGCAGCCGAACACCTCCGCTCCCTCTTTTGTTGGTGTATGTTCGGGCATTCGAACCTTTTCTTACCCGCTTTTTACAAACCAGGGTCGGACTTTCACACCTTTTAGTAGCCGAACAACTCCGCTCCCTCTATTGATTGTGTACAGTCGGGTATTTTAACCTTTTCTTACCCGCTTTTTACCAACTATGGTCGGACATTCACACCTTCGTACAGCGGAACACCTCCGCTCCCTCTTTTGATGGTGTATGTTCGGGTATTCAAACCTTTTCTTACCCGCTTTTTCCAAACTATGGTCGGCTATTCACAGCTTCCTCTCCACCATACTTGTATGGTTGGATATTCACACCCACTTGCATCCGAAGACCTCTGCCCCAAATTTTGTTGATATTTAGTCGGACATTCGCACCTTACCCGCTTTTGGCAAACTATGGCCTTCTTGCAGCCAAACACCTCTGATCTCGCTTTTGATGATGTAAGGTTGGGCATTCAGACCTTGCTTCACCTGCTTTTCACCAAATATAGTGGGATATTCACACCTTCTTGCAGCCGAACACTTCCGCTCCACCTTTTAGTGTTCTATCACACCTTTTTTTCGCCGCATTTTATACATTATGGTTGGAAATTTTCAACCACTCTCATCCGAAGACCTCTCCTCCCGCTTTCTTTAATATATTTGAACTTTAGTCGGACATTCAAACCTTCTTGCAGCTGAACCACCTCCGCTCCCTGTTTTGATCATATATGGTCTGGCAATACTACCTTTTCTTACCCGTTTGTGAGTAATTATGGCTGGACATTCACACCTACTTGCAGCCGAACACAACCTCTCTCGCTTTTGATGATGTATGGACCGGCATTTTTACCTATTCTAACACATTTTTCAGCAATTATGGTCGGAGATTCACACCTACTCACAGCCGAACAACTCCGCTCCCGCATTTGATGATGTATAGTCGGGCATTCTCACCCTTTCTCATCAGCTTTTTGAAAATTATGATCTGACATTCACACCTACTTCCAGTCGAACAGCTCTGCTCCCGCTTTTGATTATGTTTGGTTAGATATTCGAACCTTTTCTTAACTGCTTTTTACAAACTTTGGTCGGACGTTCACAATATCTTGCAGCCGAACACCTCCGCTTCCGCTTTTGATGGTGTATATTCGGGCATACGAACCTTTTCTTACCCGCTTTTTACAAACCAAGGTCGGACTTTCACACCTTCTCTTAGCTGAACAACTCCGCTCCCTCTTTTGATTGTGTACAGTCGGGTAATTTAACCTTTTCTTACCCGCTTTTTACCATCTATGGTCGGACATTCACACCGTCTTACAGCGGAACACCTCCGCTCCCTCTTTTGATGATGTATGGTTAGGCATTCGCACCTTCTCTCACCCGCCTTTTACTATGGTCGGCCATTCACAGCTTCCTCTCCACCATACTTGTATGGTGGGATATTCACACCCACTTGCATCCGAAGACTTCCGCTTTTGATGGGAACTTACAACATAAGAAGTCCGGACATACTTTGATAGTATATGAATAAGTGGGTAGCTACTGACAAGCATTAAGCATGTCACACAGCCCAAACATATAACATTTCAGGACACACCACACAGTTAACAACCACAGTGAAGCGTGTCAAAGCCCAAACATGTAACATTCAACAGGACACTTACACAACACATTCAAATCAAACAGTCAGACAACATACAAGAACATATACCCCAGCCGGCATTGCTCCCTGCCTATTTTCGTACAGCACACTATGTGTGCGCACACCTTTATTCACAAACTCTTCAACTTATACTCTTTTACCGAAGTTGCTACAGCTCGATTGGCCGAATACCCTTTGATCCTATTTCGGTGAATTTGACATCTGCCTTACATATAACAGATTAGCGGTTTAGCAGTTTTAATTTAGTTTGAGTGAAGGAATTCATTTTATAGCAAAATCCGAAATCGTGAAGAACTCATGAAAGTAAGCTTATTCTTGGATTCCTGAAACTTTAGATTTGCTCTTTCTTTTACTGCAAAGTACAACGTTGTTTTTTTTGTTTAAATCTTTCTAGACATGGTAAATATTAAGGACAAAGCAGTTTTCACATAGTTTGAGTGAAGGAATTCATTTTATAGATAAAATCCTAAGAGTCTGATGGGAAAAGAGAGTGAATGAGAAGTAGACTTTAACACGGCTATGGGAGCGAGCCGAGTGTGGGCTAACCAGGAGAATTGCTTGAAAGAAATGCGACCCCGAATGAGCGGTCAGAACAAAGCCTCAATACGGGATTCTCGTGGTGTTTTTGTTGCCATCGAATAGGGCCCGATTGTTCCTACTTGGTCAGCCGAGGAGCAAGGGGGGGGGGGGGAGCAAGCGTCTCAACCAAGCAAAGCTCACCATGGGGAAGGTGGCTATGCCAACAAGCCTGATGCCCTGCTCCCGCAGTGACGGATAATCGTACTCTGGTTTCTCTTCATAACGTACAAGTCTTTCGCCTTTTACTAAAGATTTCTGTGGAGAGCAGCACTAATGAGTTGTTTCTATTTTTGGCAGGCTTTACCTTTGCGGGTGAAGCCCTTTCTGTCTGTGCAAAAGAAATCTTGTTACTGTGCAGAGTGACTTCTCTGAGTAGAGTCGCCTTACTTGTTGCGACTGTGCCGATGTTCGAAGCTGGAGTGCAAAGTTGTTGCTTGAATGGTGCTTGCTGGAGCGTGCGGGAGTGCAAAGTTATACCATTTAAAAGGGCTGAAGAGTGCTCAGTGCAGCGGGTGGGCGACACTCTGGCCACCTTGAAAACCGAGGTTACATCCACTACCAGGGGCAGCCCAAGTTCTGCCGCAAGTGTGGTGAGCATGGGCACCTGGTTGAGGCTTGTACCAAGGTGTTATGTGGGAAGAGCAGAGAAATTGGGCAAACTTTTGGAGAGTGTCCAAATGGCAGGAAATGTAATCTCTGTGGAGAATTAAATCACCTCTTCAGAGATTGCCCTAAATCTTTTGCCAACAAATTAAAGACGGTAAAGCCACAGTCAAGCCAACAAAGAGAAGGACCAAAGGTGGCAGTTGGTGAACAAAGTGAAGAGGTTGACCCAATAAATTCAAACTTCCCGCCAAAAGCTTGGATTGGAAGTGAGGAGCAAAAAGGGGAGGGGCCTGTAGAGGCCTCACCACTCAGTGTTGAAGTCTGTGAGAATTCACAGGCAGAGGGTGGAGCTACGCTAAATGAGGAGGAAGAGCAGACAGGTGAGTCTAGTGAAGATACTCACCTCCCCGAAGGTCAACAGAAGGTCAATTTGTTGATAGGCATTCATTTATTTCTTCACTTCTGATGAAGTTTCAACAATAAACAACAAACTTTGTATTATTAGAAAGAACCAGAATCATTCTTCAGGAATCCGAAAATAAGCTCTATTTTATGAGTTATGCACGAATTCGGATTCTCCTATAAAACGAATTCATTAACTCAAACCAAGTTAAGACTGCTTTGTCCTTCATATTTATTCATGTCTAATCAAGTTTCAATGATAAACAACGTTGTACTTTGTAGAATGAGAAAGAACTTCTTCAGCAATAAGCATCTCTCGACATATGACGAAGTACAGATTTTGCTATAAAATTAATTCCTTCTATCAGCCTGACTTAAAACTGTTTGTCCTCCTTATTTATCCACTTCAAATCAAGTTTCAACAAATAAAAAAAAGTTGTAGTTTGAGAAAGTACAACTTAATCTTCAGCAATCAGTATAAAAAGAGGTGCAAATGCCAACCATACATACCTACAAGGTGGAGCGGAAGTATTCAGCTGCAAGTAGGTGTGAATGTTCGACTATAATTTGTAAAAAGCGGGTAAGAAAAGGTTCGAATGCCCGACTATATATTAACAAAAGCGGGAGGAGAGGTCTTCGGATGAGAGTGGGTGAGAATTTCCAACCATAATCTATAAAATACGGTGAAAAAAAATATGTGAATGCCTCATAGAATACTAAAAGCGGAAGTGTTCGGCTGCAAGAAGGTGTGAATGTCCGACTATATTTGGTGAAAAGCAGGTGAAGCAAGGTCTGAATGCCCAACCTTATATCATCAAAAGCGAGATCAGAGGTGTTTGGCTGCAAGAAGGCCATAGTTTTCCAAAAGCGGGTAAGGTGCGAATGTCCGACTAAATATCAACAAAATTTGGGGCGGAGGTCTTCGGATGCAAGTGGGTGTGAATATCCCACCATACAAGTATGGTGGAGAGGAAGCTGTAAATAGCCGACCATAGTTTGGAAAAAGCGGGTAAGAAAAGGTTTGAATGCCCGAACATACACCATCAAAAGAGGGAGCGGAGGTGTTCCGCTGTACGAAGGTGTGAATGTCCGACCATACTTGGTAAAAAGCGGGTAAGAAAAGGTTAAAATACCCGACTGTACACAATCAATAGCGGGAGCGGATGTGTTCGGCTACAAGAAGATGTGAAAGTCCGACCATGGTTTGTAAAAAGCGGGTAAGAAAAGTTGCGAATGTCCGACAATGTATGATCAAAAGAGAGAGCGGAGGTTTTCGGATACAAGAAGGTTTGAATGTCCCACCATAGTTTGTAAAAAGCGGGTAAGAAAAGGTTCGAATGCCCGACTATACACCATCAAAAGCGGGAATAGAGGTGTTCCGCTGTAAGACGGTGTGAATGTCCGACCATAGTTGGTAAAAAGCGGGTAAGAAAAGGTTAAAATACCCGACTGTACACAATCAATAGCGGGAGCGGAGTTGTTCGGCTACAAGAAGGTGTGAAAGTCCGACCATGGTTTGTAAAAACCGGGAAGAAAAGGCTCGAAAGCCCGACTATACACCATCAAAAAGAAGGTTTGAATGTCCATCAATAATTGCTTTAAAACAAGAAAGTAAATTTTCGAATATCAAACCGCACATGATCATAAGCGGGAGAGGAGGTGTTCGGCTGCAAGAAGGTGTGAATGTCCACCCATAATTCATGAAAAATGGGTAAAAAAAAAGGTGCGAATGCCTAACAATACATTATCAAAAGCAGGTGTGAATGTCAGATCATAATTTGTAAAAAGCTGATGAGAAAGGGTGAGAATGCCCGACTATACACCATCAAATGCGGGAGCGGAGGTGTTCGGCTCTGAGTAGGTGTGAATGTCCGACCATAATTGCTGAAGAATGTGTTAGAAAAGGTAAGAATGCTGGACCATACATCATCAAAAGCGGGAGAGGTGGTGTTCGGCTGCAAAAAGGTGTGACTGTTCGACTAAAGTTTGTAAAAAGTGGGTAAGACAAGGTGCGAATGCCTGACAATGTATGATCAAAAGCGGGAGCGGAGGTGTTCAGCTGCAAGAAGGTCTACATGTCCATCAATAATTGCTAGAAAACATGAAAGAAACTTTTCGAAAATCAAACCGCTCATGATCATAAGTGGGATAGGAGGTGTTCAGCTGCAAGGTGTGAATGTTCACCCATAATTCCTGAAAAATGGGCAAAAAAAAGGTGTGAATGCCCAACCATACATCATCAAAAGCAGGAGTGGAAGTGTTCGGCTACAAGAAGGTGTGAACGTCCAACCAAAATATGTAAAAAGAAGTTAAGAAAAGGTTCGAATATCCAACCAAACATAATCAAAAGCGGGAGCAGAGCTGTTCGACTGCAAGTAGGTGTGAATGTCAGATCATAATTTGCAAAAAGCTGATGAGAAAGGGTGAGAATGCCCGACTATACATCATCAAAAGCGGGAGCGGAGTTGTTCGGCTGTGAGTAGGTGTGAATCTCCGACCATAATTGCTGAAAAATGTGTTAGAAAAGGTAAAAATGCCGGTCCATACATCATCAAAAGCGAGAGAGGTTGTGTTCGACTGCAAGTAGGTGTGAATGTCCAGCCATAATTACTCACAAACGGGTAAGAAAAGGTAGTAGCCAGACCATATATGATCAAAACAGGGAGCGGAGGTGGTTCAACTGCAAGAAGGTTTGAATGTCAAACTAAAGTTCAAATATATTAACAAAAGCGGGAGGAGAGGTCTTCGGATGAGAGTGGTTGAAAATTTCCAACCATAATGTATAAAATGCGGTGAAAAAAAAGGTGTGATAGAACACTAAAAGGTGGAGCGGAAGTGTTCGGCTGCAAGAAGGTGTGAATGTCCGACTATATTTGGTGAAAAGCAGGTGAAGCAAGGTCTGAATGCCCAACCTTACATCATCAAAAGCAAGATCAGAGTTGTTTGGCTGCAAGAAGGCCATAGTTTGCCAAAAGCGGGTAAGGTGCGAATGTCCGACTAAATATCAACAAAATTTGGGGCGGAGGTCTTCGGATGCAAGTGGGTGTGAATATCCCACCATACAAGTATGGTGGGTGGAGAGGAAGCTGTGAATAGCCGACCATAGTTTGGAAAAAGCGGGTAAGAAAAGGTTTGAATGCCCGAACATACACCATCAAAAGAGGGAGCGGAGGTGTTCCGCTGTACGAAGGTGTGAATGTCCAACCATACTTGGTAAAAAGCGGGTAAGAAAAGGTTAATATACCCGACTGTACACAATCAATAGCGGGAGCGGATGTGTTCGGCTACAAGAAGGTGTGACAGTCCGACCATGGTTTGTAAAAAGCTGGTAAGAAAAGGTGCGAATGTCCGACAATGTATGATCAAAAGAGAGAGCGGAGGTTTTCGGATACACGAAAGTTTGAATGTCCTACCATAGTTTGTAAATAGCGGGTAAGAAAAGGTTCAAATGCCCGACTATACACCATAAAAAGCGGGAGCGGAGGTGTTCCGCTGTAAGACGGTGTGAATGTCCGACCATAGTTGGTAAAAAGCGGGTAAGAAAAGGTTAAAATACCCGACTGTACAAAATCAATAGCGAGAGCTGAGTTGTTCGGCTACAAGACGGTGTGAAAGTACGACCATGGTTTGTAAAAAGCAGTTAAGAAAAGGTTCGAATATCCAACCAAACATAATCAAAAGCGGGAGCAGAGCTGTTCGACTGCAAGTAGGTGTGAATGTCCAGCCATAATTACTCACAAACGGGGGAAGAAAAGGTAGTATTGCCAGACCATACATGATCAAAACAGGGAGCGGAGGTTCAGCTGCAAGGTGTGAATGTCTGACTATAGTTTGTAAAAAGCGGGTAAGACAAGGTGCGAATGCCCGACAATGTATGATCAAAAGAGAGAGCGGAGGTGTTCGGCTGCAAGGTCTGAATGTCCAACCATAATTTGTAAAAACCGGGTAAGAAAAGGCTCGAAAGCCAGACTATACATCATCAAAAGCGGGAGCGGAGGTGTTCAGCTGCAAGAAGGTGTGAATGTTCGACTAAAGTTTGTAAAAAGCTGGTAAGACAAGGAGCGATGTCCCGACATTGTATGATCAAAAGCGGGAGCGGAGGTGTCCAGCTGTGAGTAGGTGTGAATGTCCGACCATAATTGCTGAAAAATGTGTTAGAAAAGGTAAGAATACTGGACCATACATCATCAAAAGCGGGAGAGGTGGTGTTCGGCTGCAAGAAGGTGTGAAAGTCCAACAATGGTTTGTAAAAAGCGGGTAAGAAAAGGTTAAAATACCCGACTGTACACAATCAATAGCGGGAGCGGATGTGTTCGGCTACAAGAAGATGTGAAAGTCCGACCATGGTTTGTAAAAAGCGGGTAAGAAAAGGTGCGAATGTCCGACAATGTATGATCAAAAGAGAGAGCGGAGGTTTTCGGATACAAGAAGGTTTGAATGTCCCACCATAGTTTGTAAAAAGCGGGTAAGAAAAGGTTCGAATGCCCGACTATACACCATCAAAAGCGGGAGCAGAGGTGTTCCGCTGTAAGACGGTGTGAATGTCCGACCATAGTTGGTAAAAAGCGGGAAGAAAAGGCTCGAAAGCCCGACTATACACCATCAAAAAGAAGGTTTGAATGTCCATCAATAATTGCTTTAAAACAAGAAAGTAAATTTTCGAATATCAAACCGCACATGATCATAAGCAGTAGAGGAGGTGTTCGGCTGCAAGAAGGTGTGAATGTCCACCCATAATTCATGAAAAATGGGTAAAAAAAAAGGTGCGAATGCCTAACAATACATTATCAAAAGCAGGTGTGAATGTCAGATCATAATTTGTAAAAAGCTGATGAGAAAGGGTGAGAATGCCCGACTATACACCATCAAATGCGGGAGCGGAGGTGTTCGGCTCTGAGTAGGTGTGAATGTCCGACCATAATTGCTGAAGAATGTGTTAGAAAAGGTAAGAATGCTGGACCATACATCATCAAAAGCGGGAGAGGTGGTGTTCGGCTGCAAAAAGGTGTGACTGTTCGACTAAAGTTTGTAAAAAGTGGGTAAGACAAGGTGCGAATGCCTGACAATGTATGATCAAAAGCGGGAGCGGAGGTGTTCAGCTGCAAGAAGGTCTACATGTCCATCAATAATTGCTAGAAAACATGAAAGAAACTTTTCGAAAATCAAACCGCACATGATCATAAGTGGGATAGGAGGTGTTCAGCTGCAAGGTGTGAATGTCCACCCATAATTCCTGAAAAATGGGCAAAAAAAAGGTGTGAATGCCCAACCATACATCATCAAAAGCAGGAGTGGAAGTGTTCGGCTACAAGAAGGTGTGAACGTCCAACCAAAATATGTAAAAAGAAGTTAAGAAAAGGTTCGAATATCCAACCAAACATAATCAAAAGCGGGAGCAGAGCTGTTCGACTGCAAGTAGGTGTGAATGTCAGATCATAATTTGCAAAAAGCTGATGAGAAAGGGTGAGAATGCCCGACTATACATCATCAAATGCGGGAGCGGAGTTGTTCGGCTGTGAGTAGGTGTGAATCTCCGACCATAATTGCTGAAAAATGTGTTAGAAAAGGTAAAAATGCCGGTCCATACATCATCAAAAGCGAGAGAGGTTGTGTTCGACTGCAAGTAGGTGTGAATGTCCAGCCATAATTACTCACAAACGGGTAAGAAAAGGTAGTAGCCAGACCATATATGATCAAAACAGGGAGCGGAGGTGGTTCAACTGCAAGAAGGTTTGAATGTCAAACTAAAGTTCAAATATATTAACAAAAGCGGGAGGAGAGGTCTTCGGATGAGAGTGGTTGAAAATTTCCAACCATAATGTATAAAATGCGGTGAAAAAAAAGGTGTGATAGAACACTAAAAGGTGGAGCGGAAGTGTTCGGCTGCAAGAAGGTGTGAATGTCCGACTATATTTGGTGAAAAGCAGGTGAAGCAAGGTCTGAATGCCCAACCTTACATCATCAAAAGCAAGATCAGAGTTGTTTGGCTGCAAGAAGGCCATAGTTTGCCAAAAGCGGGTAAGGTGCGAATGTCCGACTAAATATCAACAAAATTTGGGGCGGAGGTCTTCGGATGCAAGTGGGTGTGAATATCCCACCATACAAGTATGGTGGGTGGAGAGGAAGCTGTGAATAGCCGACCATAGTTTGGAAAAAGCGGGTAAGAAAAGGTTTGAATGCCCGAACATACACCATCAAAAGAGGGAGCGGAGGTGTTCCGCTGTACGAAGGTGTGAATGTCCAACCATACTTGGTAAAAAGCGGGTAAGAAAAGGTTAATATACCCGACTGTACACAATCAATAGCGGGAGCGGATGTGTTCGGCTACAAGAAGGTGTGACAGTCCGACCATGGTTTGTAAAAAGCTGGTAAGAAAAGGTGCGAATGTCCGACAATGTATGATCAAAAGAGAGAGCGGAGGTTTTCGGATACACGAAAGTTTGAATGTCCTACCATAGTTTGTAAATAGCGGGTAAGAAAAGGTTCAAATGCCCGACTATACACCATAAAAAGCGGGAGCGGAGGTGTTCCGCTGTAAGACGGTGTGAATGTCCGACCATAGTAGGTAATAAGCGGGTAAGAAAAGGTTAAAATACCCGACTGTACAAAATCAATAGCGGGAGCGGAGTTGTTCGGCTACAAGAAGGTGTGAAAGTACGACCATGGTTTGTAAAAAGCAGTTAAGAAAAGGTTCGAATATCCAACCAAACATAATCAAAAGCGGGAGCAGAGCTGTTCGACTGCAAGTAGGTGTGAATGTCCAGCCATAATTACTCACAAACGGGGGAAGAAAAGGTAGTATTGCCAGACCATACATGATCAAAACAGGGAGCGGAGGTTCAGCTGCAAGGTGTGAATGTCTGACTATAGTTTGTAAAAAGCGGGTAAGACAAGGTGCGAATGCCCGACAATGTATGATCAAAAGAGAGAGCGGAGGTGTTCGGCTGCAAGGTCTGAATGTCCAACCATAATTTGTAAAAACCGGGTAAGAAAAGGCTCGAAAGCCCGACTATACATCATCAAAAGCGGGAGCGGAGGTGTTCAGCTGCAAGAAGGTGTGAATGTTCGACTAAAGTTTGTAAAAAGCTGGTAAGACAAGGAGCGATGTCCCGACATTGTATGATCAAAAGCGGGAGCGGAGGTGTCCAGCTGTGAGTAGGTGTGAATGTCCGACCATAATTGCTGAAAAATGTGTTAGAAAAGGTAAGAATACTGGACCATACATCATCAAAAGCGGGAGAGGTGGTGTTCGGCTGCAAGAAGGTGTGAAAGTCCAACAATGGTTTGTAAAAAGCGGGTAATAAAAGGTTCGAATGCCCGAATATACATCATCAAAAGCGGAAGCGGAGGTGTTCGGATGCAAGAAGGTGTGAACGTCCGACCAAAGTTTGTAAAAAGCAGTGAAAAGCGAGAAAAAGCTTTTCGTGAGTTTTGCATGATTTGGGATTTTGCTTATAAAATGCATTACTTCACTCAAACTATGTTAAAACTGATTTGTCCTTCATATTTACCATGTCTAGAAAGATTTAAACAAAAAAACAACGTTGTACTTTGCAGTAAAAGAAAGAGCAAATCTAAAGTTTCAGGAATCCGAGTATAAGCCTGCTTTCATGAGTTCTGCACGATTTCGGATTTTGCTATAAAATGAATTGCTTTGCTCAAACCAAGTTAAAACTGCTTTGTCCTTCCATATTCATCAATGTCTAGATCGACTTCAACAAAGAAAAACATTGGACTTTGCAGTAGAAGAAGTTGAAATCCATCCACACATTGATAAATACGAAGGACAAAGCAGTTCCCACTTGCCCATAAGAAAATAAGCTTATTCTCGGATTCCTGATCCTTCAGTTTTGCTCTTTCTTCTACTGCAAAATACAATGTTGTTCTTTGTTGAAGTCGATCTAGACATTGATAAATATGAAGGAAAAAGCAGTTTTAAATTGGTTTGAGTGAATGAATTCATTTTATACATAAAATCCGAAATCGTGCAGAACTCATGAAAATAAGCTTATTCTCGGATTCCTAAAACTTTTGATTTGCTCTTTCTTTTATTGCAAAGTACAACGTTGTTTTTTTGTTGAAATCTATCGAGACATTGATAAATATGAAGGTAAAAGCCGTTTTAACATAGTTTGAGTGAAGGAATTAATTTTATAGATAAAATCCCAAACCATGCAGAACTCCTCAAAAGGGGCGTATGGCTTAATCACAAGTGTTGCTCTTTCTCATTCAGGGTAGTATGAGGAAGTTTATGCTTGAAATATATGTAGAAATGGGTACATATGAATGACAAAGCAGTGTTAACTTAGTTTGCGTGAAGGAATTCATTTTATACATAAAATCCGAAATCGTGCAGAACTCATGAAAATAAGCTTATTCTCGGATTCCTAAAACTTTTGATTTGCACTTTCTTTTACTGCAAAGTACAACGTTGTTTTTTGTTGAAATCTATCTAGACATTGATAAATACCAGTCGAAACTCTGCTGCCGCTTTTGATAATTTATGGTTGGGCATTCTTACCTTTTCTTACCCGCTTTTTACAAATTATGATCTTACATTCACACCTACTTGCAGTCGAACACCTTCTCATCCACTTATGATCATGTGCGGTTGGGCTTTCGCACCTTTTCTTACCCATTTTTCAGTAATTATGGGTGGACATTCAGACCTTCTTGCAGCCGAAAACCTCCACTCCTCTTTTGATCATACATTGTCGGGAATTCACACCTTGTCTTACCCGCTTTTTACAAACTTTAGTCGGACATTCAAACCTTCTTGCAGCTGAACCACCTCCGCTCCCTGTTTTGATCATATATGGTCTGGCAATACTACCTTTTCTTACCCGTTTGTGAGTAATTATGGCTGGACATTCACACCTACTTGCAGCCGAACACAACCTCTCTCGCTTTTGATGATGTATGGACCGGCATATTTACCTATTCTAACACATTTTTCAGCAATTATGGTCGGAGATTCACACCTACTCACAGCCGAACAACTCCGCTCCCGCATTTGATGATGTATAGTCGGGCATTCTCACCCTTTCTCATCAGCTTTTTGAAAATTATGATCTGACATTCACTCCTACTTGCAGTCGAACAGCTCTGCTCCCGCTTTTGATTATGTTTGGTTAGATATTCGAACCTTTTCTTAACTGCTTTTTACAAACTTTGGTCGGACGTTCACAATATCTTGCAGCCGAACACCTCCGCTTCCGCTTTTGATGGTGTATATTCGGGCATACGAACCTTTTCTTACCCGCTTTTTACAAACCAAGTTCGGACTTTCACACCTTCTCTTAGCTGAACAACTCCGCTCCCTCTTTTGATTGTGTACAGTTGGGTAATTTAACCTTTTCTTACCCGCTTTTTACCATCTATGGTCGGACATTCACACCGTCTTACAGCGGAACACCTCCGCTCCCTCTTTTGATGATGTATGGTTAGGCATTCGCACCTTCTCTCACCCGCCTTTTACTATGGTCGGCCATTCACAGCTTCCTCTCCACCATACTTGTATGGTGGGATATTCACACCCACTTGCATCCGAAGACCTCCGCTTCCGCTTTTGATGGGAACTGACAACATAAGAAGTCCGGACATACTTTGATAGTATATGAATAAGTGGGTAGCTACTGACAAGCATTAAGCATGTCACACAGCCCAAACATATAACATTTCAGGACACACCACACAGTTAACAACCACAGTGAAGCGTGTCAAAGCCCAAACATGTAACATTCAACAGGACACTTACACAACACATTCAAATCAAACAGTCAGACAACATACAAGAACATATACCCCAGCCGGCATTGCTCCCTGCCTATTTTCGTACAGCACACTATGTGTGCGCACACCTTTATTCACAAACTCTTCAACTTATACTCTTTTACCGAAGTTGCTACAGCTCGATTGGCCGAATACCCTTTGATCCTATTTCGGTGAATTTGACATCTGCCTTACATATAACAGATTAGCGGTTTAGCAGTTTTAATTTAGTTTGAGTGAAGGAATTCATTTTATAGCAAAATCCGAAATCGTGAAGAACTCATGAAAGTAAGCTTATTCTCGGATTCCTGAAACTTTAGATTTGCTCTTTCTTTTACTGCAAAGTACAACGTTGTTTTTTTTGTTTAAATCTTTCTAGACATGGTAAATATTAAGGACAAAGCAGTTTTCACATAGTTTGAGTGAAGGAATTCATTTTATAGATAAAATCCCAAGAGTCTGATGGGAAAAGAGAGTGAATGCGAAGTAGACTTTAACACGGCTATGGGAGCGAGCCGAGTGTGGGCTAACCAGGAGAATTGCTTGAAAGAAATGCGACCCCGAATGAGCGGTCAGAACAAAGCCTCAATACGGGATTCTCGTGGTGTTTTTGTTGCTGCCTTGTCTTTTGCACAGAGTAAAAGACAAGGCAGCCATCGAATAGGGCCCGATTGTTCCTACTTGGTCAGCCGAGGAGCAAGGGGGGGGGGGAGCAAGCGTCTCAACCAAGCAAAGCTCACCATGGGGAAGGTGGCTATGCCAACAAGCCTGATGCCCTGCTCCCGCAGTGACGGATAATCGTACTCTGGTTTCTCTTCATAACGTACAAGTCTTTCGCCTTTTACTAAAGATTTCTGTGGAGAGCAGCACTAATGAGTTGTTTCTATTTTTGGCAGGCTTTACCTTTGCGGGTGAAGCCCTTTCTGTCTGTGCAAAAGAAATCTTGTTACTGTGCAGAGTGACTTCTCTGAGTAGAGTCGCCTTACTTGTTGCGACTGTGCCGATGTTCGAAGCTGGAGTGCAAAGTTGTTGCTTGAATGGTGCTTGCTGGAGCGTGCGGGAGTGCAAAGTTATACCATTTAAAAGGGCTGAAGAGTGCTCAGTGCAGCGGGTGGGCGACACTCTGGCCACCTTGAAAACCGAGGTTACATCCACTACCAGGGGCAGCCCAAGTTCTGCCGCAAGTGTGGTGAGCATGGGCACCTGGTTGAGGCTTGTACCAAGGTGTTATGTGGGAAGAGCAGAGAAATTGGGCAAACTTTTGGAGAGTGTCCAAATGGCAGGAAATGTAATCTCTGTGGAGAATTAAATCACCTCTTCAGAGATTGCCCTAAATCTTTTGCCAACAAATTAAAGACGGTAAAGCCACAGTCAAGCCAACAAAGAGAAGGACCAAAGGTGGCAGTTGGTGAACAAAGTGAAGAGGTTGACCCAATAAATTCAAACTTCCCGCCAAAAGCTTGGATTGGAAGTGAGGAGCAAAAAGGGGAGGGGCCTGTAGAGGCCTCACCACTCAGTGTTGAAGTCTGTGAGAATTCACAGGCAGAGGGTGGAGCTACGCTAAATGAGGAGGAAGAGCAGACAGGTGAGTCTAGTGAAGATACTCACCTCCCCGAAGGTCAACAGAAGGTCAATTTGTTGATAGGCATTAATTTATTTCTTCACTTCTGATGAAGTTTCAACAATAAACAACAAACTTTGTATTATTAGAAAGAACCAGAATCATTCTTCAGGAATCCGAAAATAAGCTCAATTTTATAAGTTATGCATGAATTCGGATTCTCCTATAAAACGAATTCATTAACTCAAACCAAGTTAAGACTGCTTTGTCCTTCATATTTATTCATGTCTAATCAAGTTTCAACGATAAACAACGTTGTACTTTGTAGAATGAGAAAGAACTTCTTCAGCAATAAGCATCTCTCGACATATGATGAAGTACAGATTTTGCTATAAAATTAATTCCTTCTATCAGCCTGACTTAAAACTGTTTGTCCTCCTTATTTATCCACTTCAAATCAAGTTTCAACAAATAAAAAAAAGTTGTAGTTTGAGAAAGTACAACTTAATCTTCAGCAATCAGTATAAAAAGAGGTGCAAATGCCAACCATACATACCTACAAGGTGGAGCGGAAGTATTCAGCTGCAAGTAGGTGTGAATGTTCGACTATAATTTGTAAAAAGCGGGTAAGAAAAGGTTCGAATGCCCGACTATATATTAACAAAAGCGGGAGGAGAGGTCTTCGGATGAGAGTGGGTGAGAATTTCCAACCATAATCTATAAAATACGGTGAAAAAAAATATGTGAATGCCTCATAGAACACTAAAAGCGGAAGTGTTCGGCTGCAAGAAGGTGTGAATGTCCGACTATATTTGGTGAAAAGCAGGTGAAGCAAGGTCTGAATGCCCAACCTTATATCATCAAAAGCGAGATCAGAGGTGTTTGGCTGCAAGAAGGCCATAGTTTTCCAAAAGCGGGTAAGGTGCGAATGTCCGACTAAATATCAACAAAATTTGGGGCGGAGGTCTTCGGATGCAAGTGGGTGTTCCGCTGTACGAAGGTGTGAATGTCCGACCATACTTGGTAAAAAGCGGGTAAGAAAAGGTTAAAATACCCGACTGTACACAATCAATAGCGGGAGCGGATGTGTTCGGCTACAAGAAGATGTGAAAGTCCGACCATGGTTTGTAAAAAGCGGGTAAGAAAAGGTGCGAATGTCCGACAATGTATGATCAAAAGAGAGAGCGGAGGTTTTCGGATACAAGAAGGTTTGAATGTCCCACCATAGTTTGTAAAAAGCGGGTAAGAAAAGGTTCGAATGCCCGACTATACACCATCAAAAGCGGGAATAGAGGTGTTCCGCTGTAAGACGGTGTGAATGTCCGACCATAGTTGGTAAAAAGCGGGTAAGAAAAGGTTAAAATACCCGACTTTACACAATCAATAGCGGGAGCGGAGTTGTTCGGCTACAAGAAGGTGTGAAAGTCCGACCATGGTTTGTAAAAACCGGGAAGAAAAGGCTCGAAAGCCCGACTATACACCATCAAAAAGAAGGTTTGAATGTCCATCAATAATTGCTTTAAAACAAGAAAGTAAATTTTCGAATATCAAACCGCACATGATCATAAGCGGGAGAGGAGGTGTTCGGCTGCAAGAAGACTTAGACTTAGACTTAGACTTAGACTTAGACTTCCTTTATTGTCATTGCACAAACAACACAAGGTGAATCTTGACAACGAAATGTCGTTACTTGGCTACCAGTGTAACAGAGCTAGACCTTATTCCTATACAATAAATATGTTTTCTATAACTAAGAGCTAAGAGCTAACTATATGCAGGGTAAATAAGTATATATATATTCATGTATATTGCACTAAGTTATTGATATATTGCACTAATTGTCAAAAGAAACATTAAAAATTGCACTGAGTTATTGCAAAGAGAAACATTAAATATTGCACTATAACAATTGCACTTAAGAGAACTAGAAAAGAATTTCACAGTCAGAGTAAAGTAAGTGCCAAGGAGTCCCCAGGTTCATGTTGAAGACAAAACTAGACTAACTAAGGTGCGTGTATTGTCCATGTCCATGGGGGGTGGTTTTTGTAGTGTCTGTGTGTGTGTTTAGGGGTGGAGGAGTGTTATGTGGCGTTAAGCAGTCTGATGGCCAGGGGGAAGAAACTGTTCAGTAGTCTGGTCGTTCTGCAGGAGATGCTGCGGAACCTTCTGCCGGACGCCAGGGGGGAAAACAGTCCATGGTTGGGGTGGGTGGGGTCGGAGAGGATCTGGTGAGCCCGGGATAGGCAGCGTCTGTCCGCGATGTTCTTGATGCAGGGGAGCGGAGCCCCCGTGATCTTCTCCCCTGTCCTCACCACCCTCTGTAGAGACTTCCAGTCAGAGGCCCTGCAGCTCCCAGACCAGATGGAGATGTAGCTGGTCAGCAGGCTCTCGATGGTCCCTCTGTAGAAGGTCTGAAGGATGGGGGGCGGGAGGGATGCTCTCTTCATCCGACGCAGGAAGTGCAGGCGCTGCTGGCCCTTCTTCACCAGTGAGGAGATGTGGGGTGACCAGCTGAGGTTGTCAGTGATGTGCACCCCCAGGAACTTGGTGCTGCTGACGACCTCCACAGCTGAGTCGTTGATAAGGAGGGGTGTGTGGGTGGGTCTAGATTTCCTGAAGTCAACGATAATTTCCTTGGTCTTGTTGACATTCAGGATCAGGTTGTTCCCTCTGCACCAGTCCACCAGATGCCGCACCTCCTCCCTGTATGCCGCCTCGTTGTTGTCCCGGATGAGACCCACTACTGTGGTGTCGTCCGCGTACTTCAGGATGTGGTTGGACCTGAGGCGTGGACGGCAGTCGTGGGTCATCAGGGTGAACAGCAGGGGGCTCAGGACACAGCCCTGGGGGGTGCCGGTGTTCAGGGTGATGACGTCGGAGGTGTTGTTCCCCACTCTGACAGCCTGGGTTCTGTCAGTGAGGAAGTCCAGCAGCCAGTTGCAGAGGGGGGTGTTTATTCCTAAGGGGCCCAGTTTGCCTACCAGGTCCTGGGGGATGATCGTGTTGAAAGCTGAGCTGAAGTCCAGGAACAGCATCCGCACGTGGGTGTTCTTCTCTTCCAGGTGCTCCAGGCTCAGGTGGAGAGCAGTGGAGACTGCATCCTCAGCACTGCGCTTGGACTGGTATGCAAACTGGAACGGGTCGTGTGATGGGGGCAGCGTGGAGATCATGTGGTCCTTAACAAGTCTTTCGAAGCACTTCATGATGGAGGATGTGAGTGCGACGGGGCGGAAGTCGTTAAGGCATGTGATGGTGGTTGTCTTCGGGACCGGAACGACAGTGGCAGACTTGAAGCACCGTGGGACGACGGCCTGGTCCAGGGACGTGTTGAAGATGTCCGTGAGCACGTGGGTCAGCTGGTCCGAGCATTCTTTGATCAACCGACCTGGAATGCTGTCGGGACCTGCCGCTTTCCGCGCGTTGACCTTCCTCAGAACTTTCCGCACTGCTGATGCTTCTAGTCTGAGCGCCTGTTCGTCGGGGTGTGGTGTCGCTTTCCTCGCAGGGTTGGAGTTCAGCTCCTCAAATCTTCCGAAGACGTTGTTGAGCTCATTGAGGAAGCTGGTGTCGTTCTGGCAGGATGAGGATGTGGGTTTGTAGTCTGTGACAGACTGGATGCCCTGCCACAGTTTCCTCGTGTCTTTGGAGTCTTGGAAGAGACCTTGGATTTTCCGGCTGTGGGCTCGCTTGGCGTCTCTGATGGCCCGGTTCAGGTTAGCCCTAGCAGACCTGAGAGCCGCAGAATCACCAGATTTGAACGCAGCATTTCATTCTCTCAGCTTTGCTCGCACCTCCTTGGTCATCCAGGGTTTCTGGTTTGCCCGAGTGACTATTGTTTTTGTTACTGTCTCTTTTTCCATGCACCAACTGATGTAGTCGGACACCGATGCAGCATACTCCTCCACGTTGGTGCGCTGGTTGTCTGTTGCAGCCTCCTTGAAGATGCTCCATTCAGTGCACTCAAAACAGTCCTGCAGTGCAGACATCGCTCCCTCAGGCCATACTCGCACCTTCTTCACTGCCGGTTTTTCTCTGGTGAGCCGGGGCTGGTATGCAGGAATTAGCATGACAGAGAGATGGTCTGAGGAGCCCAGGTGGGGGCGGGGGGCTGCTCTGTAGGCCTTCTTTACGTTGGTGTAAACAAGGTCCAGCTTGTTCGCCCCTCTTGTAGCGAAGTCCACGTGTTGGTAAAAGTTTGGAAGCACAGTCTTCATGTTGGCCTGGTTGAAGTCGCCAGCAACAATAAAAACCCCTTCCGGCTGTGTGGCTTGCATGTCCGTGATGTTATGGTGGAGAACACTGAGGGCTTGCTTCGTGTTGGCGCTGGGTGGGATGTAAACAGCAACAATGGTGACGCTGGTGAACTCACGTGGCAGGTAAAAGGGTCGGCATCTCACAGTCAGGAGTTCAATGTCTGCAGAGCAGTGACTGGAGACCCAGGAAGCGTTGTTACACCAGCTGTTCTTCGTGTAGATGCAAACGCCCCCCCCTCGAGTTTTACCTGTGAGAGCGCTGCTTCTGTCGGCTCTAAATGTTGTTAGCCCGTCCAGGCTAACTGCGCTATCTGGGACCGATGCACTGAGCCATGTTTCAGTGAGGACAATGGCACAGCAGTTTCTTGTTTCAAGCTTTGAATGTAGTTCCAGCTTGAGGTAGTCCATTTTATTTTCCAGGGAGCGTACATTGGCGAGCAGCAGTGAGGGAAGCGGCGAACTGTACGGGTTAGCTTTTAGCTTAGCTGTTAGTCCTCCGCGGCAGCCGCGCTTCTGCTTCCTGTCGCACCGTCTCCGACGTCTCCATGGGCGGCCACTAGTTGTGGGAGGGACCGCTGTTTCGCTGGCCGCTCGGTCCGCTCGGCGTAGCAGTCCGAGGCTAGCGAGTGCGGTCAGTGTCTCCGTGCAGAGGAAGTCTTGGAGCCCTAATTTCCTGAGACTAATTGCAGTCTTACGGGTGTACACTGTTCCTACACCATGACGCTGTGTTGTAGGTACAGGAATCGCTGTCTTAACTGCTGAAAGTAGCCTAAGGTTTGCAATGCTAACCGGAGCCGAAGTAGCCGCAGCCGAGCAGGGCGCCGCCATGTTTTGAATGTCCACCCATAATTCATGAAAAATGGGTAAAAAAAAAGGTGCGAATGCCTAACAATACATTATCAAAAGCAGGTGTGAATGTCAGATCATAATTTGTAAAAAGCTGATGAGAAAGGGTGAGAATGCCCGACTATACACCATCAAATGCGGGAGCGGAGGTGTTCGGCTCTGAGTAGGTGTGAATGTCCGACCATAATTGCTGAAGAATGTGTTAGAAAAGGTAAGAATGCTGGACCATACATCATCAAAAGCGGGAGAGGTGGTGTTCGGCTGCAAAAAGGTGTGACTGTTCGACTAAAGTTTGTAAAAAGTGGGTAAGACAAGGTGCGAATGCCTGACAATGTATGATCAAAAGCGGTAGCGGAGGTGTTCAGCTGCAAGAAGGTCTACATGTCCATCAATAATTGCTAGAAAACATGAAAGAAACTTTTCGAAAATCAAACCGCACATGATCATAAGTGGGATAGGAGGTGTTCAGCTGCAAGGTGTGAATGTCCACCCATAATTCCTGAAAAATGGGCAAAAAAAAGGTGTGAATGCCCAACCATACATCATCAAAAGCAGGAGTGGAAGTGTTCGGCTACAAGAAGGTGTGAACGTCCAACCAAAATATGTAAAAAGAAGTTAAGAAAAGGTTCGAATATCCAACCAAACATAATCAAAAGCGGGAGCAGAGCTGTTCGACTGCAAGTAGGTGTGAATGTCAGATCATAATTTGCAAAAAGCTGATGAGAAAGGGTGAGAATGCCCGACTATACATCATCAAAAGCGGGAGCGGAGTTGTTCGGCTGTGAGTAGGTGTGAATCTCCGACCATAATTGCTGAAAAATGTGTTAGAAAAGGTAAAAATGCCGGTCCATACATCATCAAAAGCGAGAGAGGTTGTGTTCGACTGCAAGTAGGTGTGAATGTCCAGCCATAATTACTCACAAACGGGTAAGAAAAGGTAGTAGCCAGACCATATATGATCAAAACAGGGAGCGGAGGTGGTTCAGCTGCAAGAAGGTTTGAATGTCAAACTAAAGTTCAAATATATTAACAAAAGCGGGAGGAGAGGTCTTCGGATGAGAGTGGTTGAAAATTTCCAACCATAATGTATAAAATGCGGTGAAAAAAAAGGTGTGATAGAACACTAAAAGGTGGAGCGGAAGTGTTCGGCTGCAAGAAGGTGTGAATGTCCGACTATATTTGGTGAAAAGCAGGTGAAGCAAGGTCTGAATGCCCAACCTTACATCATCAAAAGCAAGATCAGAGTTGTTTGGCTGCAAGAAGGCCATAGTTTGCCAAAAGCGGGTAAGGTGCGAATGTCCGACTAAATATCAACAAAATTTGGGGCGGAGGTCTTCGGATGCAAGTGGGTGTGAATATCCCACCATACAAGTATGGTGGATGGAGAGGAAGCTGTGAATAGCCGACCATAGTTTGGAAAAAGCGGGTAAGAAAAGGTTTGAATGCCCGAACATACACCATCAAAAGAGGGAGCGGAGGTGTTCCGCTGTACGAAGGTGTGAATGTCCAACCATACTTGGTAAAAAGCGGGTAAGAAAAGGTTAATATACCCGACTGTACACAATCAATAGCGGGAGCGGATGTGTTCGGCTACAAGAAGGTGTGACAGTCCGACCATGGTTTGTAAAAAGCCGGTAAGAAAAGGTGCGAATGTCCGACAATGTATGATCAAAAGAGAGAGCGGAGGTTTTCGGATACACGAAAGTTTGAATGTCCTACCATAGTTTGTAAATAGCGGGTAAGAAAAGGTTCAAATGCCCGACTATACACCATAAAAAGCGGGAGCGGAGGTGTTCCGCTGTAAGACGGTGTGAATGTCCGACCATAGTTGGTAAAAAGCGGGTAAGAAAAGGTTAAAATACCCGACTGTACAAAATCAATAGCGGGAGCGGAGTTGTTCGGCTACAAGAAGGTGTGAAAGTACGACCATGGTTTGTAAAAAGCAGTTAAGAAAAGGTTCGAATATCCAACCAAACATAATCAAAAGCGGGAGCAGAGCTGTTCGACTGCAAGTAGGTGTGAATGTCCAGCCATAATTACTCACAAACGGGGGAAGAAAAGGTAGTATTGCCAGACCATACATGATCAAAACAGGGAGCGGAGGTTCAGCTGCAAGGTGTGAATGTCTAACTATAGTTTGTAAAAAGCGGGTAAGACAAGGTGCGAATGCCCGACAATGTATGATCAAAAGAGAGAGCGGAGGTGTTTGGCTGCAAGGTCTGAATGTCCAACCATAATTTGTAAAAACCGGGTAAGAAAAGGCTCGAAAGCCCGACTATACATCATCAAAAGCGGGAGCGGAGGTGTTCAGCTGCAAGAAGGTGTGAATGTTCGACTAAAGTTTGTAAAAAGCTGGTAAGACAAGGAGCGATGTCCCGACATTGTATGATCAAAAGCGGGAGCGGAGGTGTCCAGCTGTGAGTAGGTGTGAATGTCCGACCATAATTGCTGAAAAATGTGTTAGAAAAGGTAAGAATACTGGGCCATACATCATCAAAAGCGGGAGAGGTGGTGTTCGGCTGCAAGAAGGTGTGAAAGTCCAACAATGGTTTGTAAAAAGCGGGTAAGAAAAGGTTAAAATACCCGACTGTACACAATCAATAGCGGGAGCGGATGTGTTCGGCTACAAGAAGATGTGAAAGTCCAGCCATAATTACTCACAAACGGGTAAGAAAAGGTAGTAGCCAGACCATATATGATCAAAACAGGGAGCGGAGGTGGTTCAGCTGCAAGAAGGTTTGAATGTCAAACTAAAGTTCAAATATATTAACAAAAGCGGGAGGAGAGGTCTTCGGATGAGAGTGGTTGAAAATTTCCAACCATAATGTATAAAATGCGGTGAAAAAAAAGGTGTGATAGAACACTAAAAGGTGGAGCGGAAGTGTTCGGCTGCAAGAAGGTGTGAATGTCCGACTATATTTGGTGAAAAGCAGGTGAAGCAAGGTCTGAATGCCCAACCTTACATCATCAAAAGCAAGATCAGAGTTGTTTGGCTGCAAGAAGGCCATAGTTTGCCAAAAGCGGGTAAGGTGCGAATGTCCGACTAAATATCAACAAAATTTGGGGCGGAGGTCTTCGGATGCAAGTGGGTGTGAATATCCCACCATACAAGTATGGTGGATGGAGAGGAAGCTGTGAATAGCCGACCATAGTTTGGAAAAAGCGGGTAAGAAAAGGTTTGAATGCCCGAACATACACCATCAAAAGAGGGAGCGGAGGTGTTCCGCTGTACGAAGGTGTGAATGTCCAACCATACTTGGTAAAAAGCGGGTAAGAAAAGGTTAATATACCCGACTGTACACAATCAATAGCGGGAGCGGATGTGTTCGGCTACAAGAAGGTGTGACAGTCCGACCATGGTTTGTAAAAAGCCGGTAAGAAAAGGTGCGAATGTCCGACAATGTATGATCAAAAGAGAGAGCGGAGGTTTTCGGATACACGAAAGTTTGAATGTCCTACCATAGTTTGTAAATAGCGGGTAAGAAAAGGTTCAAATGCCCGACTATACACCATAAAAAGCGGGAGCGGAGGTGTTCCGCTGTAAGACGGTGTGAATGTCCGACCATAGTTGGTAAAAAGCGGGTAAGAAAAGGTTAAAATACCCGACTGTACAAAATCAATAGCGGGAGCGGAGTTGTTCGGCTACAAGAAGGTGTGAAAGTACGACCATGGTTTGTAAAAAGCAGTTAAGAAAAGGTTCGAATATCCAACCAAACATAATCAAAAGCGGGAGCAGAGCTGTTCGACTGCAAGTAGGTGTGAATGTCCAGCCATAATTACTCACAAACGGGGGAAGAAAAGGTAGTATTGCCAGACCATACATGATCAAAACAGGGAGCGGAGGTTCAGCTGCAAGGTGTGAATGTCTAACTATAGTTTGTAAAAAGCGGGTAAGACAAGGTGCGAATGCCCGACAATGTATGATCAAAAGAGAGAGCGGAGGTGTTTGGCTGCAAGGTCTGAATGTCCAACCATAATTTGTAAAAACCGGGTAAGAAAAGGCTCGAAAGCCCGACTATACATCATCAAAAGCGGGAGCGGAGGTGTTCAGCTGCAAGAAGGTGTGAATGTTCGACTAAAGTTTGTAAAAAGCAGGTAAGACAAGGAGCGATGTCCCGACATTGTATGATCAAAAGCGGGAGCGGAGGTGTCCAGCTGTGAGTAGGTGTGAATGTCCGACCATAATTGCTGAAAAATGTGTTAGAAAAGGTAAGAATACTGGGCCATACATCATCAAAAGCGGGAGAGGTGGTGTTCGGCTGCAAGAAGGTGTGAAAGTCCAACAATGGTTTGTAAAAAGCGGGTAAGAAAAGGTTAAAATACCCGACTGTACACAATCAATAGCGGGAGCGGATGTGTTCGGCTACAAGAAGATGTGAAAATCCGACCATGGTTTGTAAAAAGCGGGTAAGAAAAGGTGCGAATGTCCGACAATGTATGATCAAAAGAGAGAGCGGAGGTTTTCGGATACAAGAAGGTTTGAATGTCCCACCATAGTTTGTAAAAAGCGGGTAAGAAAAGGTTCGAATGCCCGACTATACACCATCAAAAGCGGGAGCAGAGGTGTTCCGCTGTAAGACGGTGTGAATGTCCGACCATAGTTGGTAAAAAGCGGGTAAGAAAAGGTTAAAATACCCGACTGTACACAATCAATAGCGGGAGCGGAGTTGTTCGGCTACAAGAAGGTGTGAAAGTCCGACCATGGTTTGTAAAAACCGGGAAGAAAAGGCTCGAAAGCCCGACTATACACCATCAAAAAGAAGGTTTGAATGTCCATCAATAATTGCTTTAAAACAAGAAAGTAAATTTTCGAATATCAAACCGCACATGATCATAAGCGGTAGAGGAGGTGTTCGGCTGCAAGAAGGTGTGAATGTCCACCCATAATTCATGAAAAATGGGTAAAAAAAAAAGGTGCGAATGCCTAACAATACATTATCAAAAGCAGGTGTGAATGTCAGATCATAATTTGTAAAAAGCTGATGAGAAAGGGTGAGAATGCCCGACTATACACCATCAAATGCGGGAGCGGAGGTGTTCGGCTCTGAGTAGGTGTGAATGTCCGACCATAATTGCTGAAGAATGTGTTAGAAGAGACTAGAATGCCGGACAAGACATCATCAAATGCGGGAGCGGAGTTGTTCGGCTGTGAGTAGGTGTGAATCTCCGAGCATAGTTTGTAAAAAGGGGGTAAGAATAGGTTCGAATGCCCGAACATACACTATCAAAACAGGGAGCTGAGGTGGCTTAGCTGCAAGGTGTGAATGCCTGACAATGTATGATCAAAAGCGGGAGCGGAGGTGTTCTGCTGCAAGAAGGTCTACATGTCCATCAATAATTGCTAGAAAACATGAAAGAAACTTTTCGAAAATCAAACCGCACATGATCATAAGTGGGATAGGAGGTGTTCAGCTGCAAGGTGTGAATGTCCACCCATAATTCCTGAAAAATGGGCAAAAAAAAGGTGTGAATGCCCAACCATACATCATCAAAAGCAGGAGTGGAAGTGTTCGGCTACAAGAAGGTGTGAACGTCCAACCAAAATATGTAAAAAGAAGTTAAGAAAAGGTTCGAATATCCAACCAAACATAATCAAAAGCGGGAGCAGAGCTGTTCGACTGCAAGTAGGTGTGAATGTCAGATCATAATTTGCAAAAAGCTGATGAGAAAGGGTGAGAATGCCCGACTATACATCATCAAAAGCGGGAGCGGAGTTGTTCGGCTGTGAGTAGGTGTGAATCTCCGACCATAATTGCTGAAAAATGTGTTAGAAAAGGTAAAAATGCCGGTCCATACATCATCAAAAGCGAGAGAGGTTGTGTTCGACTGCAAGTAGGTGTGAATGTCCAGCCATAATTACTCACAAACGGGTAAGAAAAGGTAGTAGCCAGACCATATATGATCAAAACAGGGAGCGGAGGTGGTTCAGCTGCAAGAAGGTTTGAATGTCAAACTAAAGTTCAAATATATTAACAAAAGCGGGAGGAGAGGTCTTCGGATGAGAGTGGTTGAAAATTTCCAACCATAATGTATAAAATGCGGTGAAAAAAAAGGTGTGATAGAACACTAAAAGGTGGAGCGGAAGTGTTCGGCTGCAAGAAGGTGTGAATGTCCGACTATATTTGGTGAAAAGCAGGTGAAGCAAGGTCTGAATGCCCAACCTTACATCATCAAAAGCAAGATCAGAGTTGTTTGGCTGCAAGAAGGCCATAGTTTGCCAAAAGCGGGTAAGGTGCGAATGTCCGACTAAATATCAACAAAATTTGGGGCGGAGGTCTTCGGATGCAAGTGGGTGTGAATATCCCACCATACAAGTATGGTGGATGGAGAGGAAGCTGTGAATAGCCGACCATAGTTTGGAAAAAGCGGGTAAGAAAAGGTTTGAATGCCCGAACATACACCATCAAAAGAGGGAGCGGAGGTGTTCCGCTGTACGAAGGTGTGAATGTCCAACCATACTTGGTAAAAAGCGGGTAAGAAAAGGTTAATATACCCGACTGTACACAATCAATAGCGGGAGCGGATGTGTTCGGCTACAAGAAGGTGTGACAGTCCGACCATGGTTTGTAAAAAGCCGGTAATAAAAGGTTCGAATGCCCGAATATACATCATCAAAAGCGGAAGCGGAGGTGTTCGGATGCAAGAAGGTGTGAACGTCCGACCAAAGTTTGTAAAAAGCAGTGAAAAGCGAGAAAAAGCTTTTCGTGAGTTTTGCATGATTTGGGATTTTGCTTATAAAATGCATTACTTCACTCAAACTATGTTAAAACTGATTTGTCCTTCATATTTACCATGTCTAGAAAGATTTAAACAAAAAAACAACGTTGTACTTTGCAGTAAAAGAAAGAGCAAATCTAAAGTTTCAGGAATCCGAGTATAAGCCTGCTTTCATGAGTTCTGCACGATTTCGGATTTTGCTATAAAATGAATTGCTTTGCTCAAACCAAGTTAAAACTGCTTTGTCCTTCCATATTCATCAATGTCTAGATCGACTTCAACAAAGAAAAACATTGGACTTTGCAGTAGAAGAAGTTGAAATCCATCTACACATTGATAAATACGAAGGACAAAGCAGTTCCCACTTGCCCATAAGAAAATAAGCTTATTCTCGGATTCCTGATCCTTCAGTTTTGCTCTTTCTTCTACTGCAAAATACAATGTTGTTCTTTGTTGAAGTCGATCTAGACATTGATAAATATGAATGAAAAAGCAGTTTTAACTTGGTTTGAGTGAATGAATTAATTTTATACATAAAATCCGAAATCGTGCAGAACTCATGAAAATAAGCTTATTCTCGGATTCCTAAAACTTTTGATTGGCTCTTTCTTTTACTGCAAAGTACAACGTTGTTTTTTTGTTTAAATCTATCGAGACATTGATAAATATGAAGGTAAAAGCCGTTTTAACATAGTTTGAGTGAAGGAATTGATTTTATAGATAAAATCCCAAATCATGCAGAACTCCTCAAAAGGGGCGTATGGCTTAATCACAAGTGTGGCTCTTTCTCATTCAGGGTAGTATGAGGAAGTTTATGCTTGAAATATATGTAGAAATGGGTATATATGAAGGACAAAGCAGTGTTAACTTAGTTTGCGTGAAGGAATTCATTTTATACATAAAATCCGAAATCGTGCAGAACTCTTGAAAATAAGCTTATTCTCGGATTCCTAAAACGTTTGATTTGCACTTTCTTTTACTGCAAAGTACAACGTTGTTTTTTGTTGAAATCTATCTAGACATTGATAAATACCAGTCGAAACTCTGCTGCAGCTTTTGATAATTTATGGTTGGGCATTCTTACCTTTTCTTACCCGCTTTTTACAAATTATGATCTTACATTCACACCTACTTGCAGTCGAACACCTTCTCATCCACTTATGATCATGTGCGGTTGGGCTTTCGCACCTTTTCTTACCCATTTTTCAGTAATTATGGGTGGACATTCAGACCTTCTTGCAGCCGAAATCCTCCACTCCTCTTTTGATCATACATTGTCGGGAATTCACACCTTGTCTTACCCGCTTTTTACAAACTTTAGTCGGACATTCAAACCTTCTTGCAGCTGAACCACCTCCGCTCCCTGTTTTGATCATATATGGTCTGGCAATAGTACCCTTTCTTACCCGTTTGTGAGTAATTATGGCTGGACATTCACACCTACTTGCAGCCGAACACAACCTCTCCCGCTTTTGGTGATATATGGTCCGGCATTCTTACCTTTTCTAACACATTTTTCAGCAATTATGGTTGTAGAATCACACCTACTCACAGCCGAACAACTCCGCTCCCACATTTGATAGTGTATAGTCGGGCATTCTCACCCTTTCTCAACAGCTTTTTGCAAATTATGATCTGATATTCACACCTACTTGCAGTCGAACAGCTCTGCTCCCGCTTTTGATTATGTTTGGTTGGATATTCGAACATTTTCTTAACTGCTTTTTACAAACTTTGGTCGGACGTTCACACCGTCTTGCAGCCGAACACCTCCGCTTCCGCTTTTGATGGTATATAGTCGGGCATTCGAGCCTTTTCTTACCCGCCTATTACTTACTATGGTTGGACATTCAAACCTTCTTGTAGCCGAACACATCCGCTCCTGCTTTTGATGATGTATTATTTGGCATTTGCACCTTTTCTTACCCATTTTTCATTAATTTTTGGTCGGATATTCAGACCTTCTTGCAACTGAACACCTCTGCTCCCGCTTTTGATGGTGTATAGTCGGGCTTTCGAGCCTTTTCTTCCCCGATTTTTACAAATTGTGGTTGGACATTCAGACCTTGCAGCCGAAAACCTCCGCTCCCTCTTTTGATCATACATTGTCGGGCATTCGCCCCTTGTCTTACACGGTTTTTACAAACTTTAGTCAGACATTCACACCTTGCAGCTGAACCACCTCCATTCCCTGTTTTGATCATGTGTGGTCTGGAAATATTACCTTTTCTTCCCCCGTTTGTGAGTGATTATGGCTGGACATTCACACCTACTTGCAGCCGAAAAACCACCTCTCCCGCTTTTGATGATGTATTGTCCGGCATTCTAGTCTTTTCTATCACATTTTTCAGCAATTATGATCTGACATTCACACCTACTTGCAGTCGAACAGCTCTGCTCCCGCTTTTGATTATGTTCGGTTGGATATTCAAACCTTTTTTTAACTGCTTTTTACAAACTTTGGTCGGACGTTCACACCTTCTTGCAGCCGAACACCTCCGCTTCCGCTTTTGATGGTATATATTCGGGTATTCGAACCTTTTCTTACCCGCTTTTTACAAACCATGGTTGGACTTTCATACCTTCTTGTAGCTGAACAACTCCACTCCTGCTTTTGATGATTTATGGTTGGACATTCGCATCTTTTCCTACCCATTTTTCAGTAATTATGGGTGGATATTCACACCTTCTTGCAGCTGATCACCTCCTCTCCCGCTAATGATCATGTAAGGTTTGATATTCGAAAATTTTCTTTCATGTTTTAAAGCAATTATTGATGGACATTCACACCTACTTGCAGCCGAACACCACCTCTCCCGCTTTTGATGATGTATGGACCGGCATTCTTACCTTTTCTAACACATTTTTCAGCAATTATGGTTGGAGAATCACACCTACTCACAGCCGAACATCTCCGCTACCGCATTTGATGGTGTATAGTCGGGATTCTCCCTCCTGAGCTGTCACCTTATCGTGGTGGGGGAGTTTGCGTGCCCCAATGAGTCTGGGAGCTATGTTGCCCGGGGCTTTAAGCCCCTGGTAGGGTCACCCAAGGCAAACAGATCCTAGATGAGGGACCAGACAAAGAACAGCTCAAAAGACCCCTTATGATGAACAAAAAATTTGGACCTCGTGATCCCTTGCCCGGATATGGGACACCGGGGCCTCCCCCCGGAGCCAGGCCCGGGGGTGGGGCCCGGCAGCGGGCGCCTGGTGGCCGGGTCTGTGCCCATGGGGCTCGGTCGGGCATAGCCCGAAATGATGACGTGGGTCCCCCTCTTCCGACGGGCTCACCACCCGTGGGAGGGGCCAAGGGGGTCGGGTGCGATGTGAGCTGGGTAGCGGCCGAAGGCAGAGGCCTTGGCGGTCTGATCCTCGGCTACTGAAGCTAGCTCTTGGGACGTGGAATGTCACCTCTCTGTTGGGGAAGGAGCCGGAGCTGGTGCGCGAGGCTGAGCGGTTCCGGCTAGATATAGTCGGACTCACCTCGACGCACGGCTTGGGCTCTGGAACCAGTCCTCTTGAGAGGGGTTGGACTCTCTTCCACTCTGGAGTTGCCCGTGGTGAGAGGCGCAGAGCAGGTGTGGGCATACTTATTGCCCCCCGGCTGTGTGCCAGTACATTGGGGTTTACCCCAGTGAACGAGAGGGTAGCCTCCCTCCGCCTTCGGGTGGGGGGACGAGTCCTGACTTGTTTGTGCCTATGCGCCAAACAGCAGTTCAGAGTACCCACCCTTTTTGGAGTCTCTGGGGGAGGCACTGGAGAATGCTCCTACCGGAGACTCCCTCGTTCTGCTGGGGGACTTCAATGCTCACGTGGGCAATGACAGTGAGACCTGGAGGGGTGTGATTGGGAGGAACGGCCCCCCCGATCTGAACCAGAGTGGTGTTATGTTGTTGGACTTCTGTGCTGGTCATGGACTGTCCATAACGAACACCATGTTCAGACATAAGGGTGTCCATATGTGCACTTGGCACCAGGACACCCTTGGCCGCAGTTCGATGATCGACTTTGTGGTTGTATCATCGGACTTGCGGCCGTATGTCCTGGACACTCGGGTGAAGAGAGGGGCGGAGCTGTCAACTGATCACCACCTGGTGGTGAGTTGGCTCCGCTGGTGGGGGAGGATGCCAATCAGACCTGGCAGGCCCAAACGTATTGTGAGGGTCTGCTGGGAGCGTTTGTCAGAATCCCCCGTCAGAAGGAGCTTTAACTCCCACCTCCGGCAGAGCTTCAACCATATCCCGGGGGAGGTGGGGGACATTGAGTCCGAATGGGCCATGTTCCGTGACTCCATTGCCGAGGCAGCTGATCGGAGTTGTGGCCGTAAGGTGGTCGGTGCCTGTCGTGGCGGCAACCCTCGAACCTGCTGGTGGACACCAGTGGTGAGGGAAGCCGTCAAGCTGAAGAAGGAGTCCTATCGGGCCTTTTTGGCCAGTGGGACCCTGGAAGCAGCTGATAGGTACCGACAGGCCAGACGGGCTGCGGCTTCGGCGGTTGCTGAGGCAAAAACTCGGGCCTGGGAGGAGTTCGGTGAGACCATGGAGAACGATTTCCGGACGGCCTCGAAGAGATTCTGGTCCACCATCCGGCGTCTCAGGGGGGGGAAGCGGCTCACAGTCAACACTGTTTACAGTGGGGACGGGGCTTTGCTGACCTCAACTAGGGATGTTGTGAGTCGGTGGGGGGAGTACTTCGAGGAACTCCTCAATCCTACCAACACGTGCTCGGAAGAGGCAGAGTCGGAGAGCTCGGAGACAGGGCCTCCCATTTCTGGGGCTGAGGTTGCCGAGGTGGTCAAAAAGCTCCTCGGTGGCAAGGCCCCGGGGGTGGATGAGGTCCGTCCTGAGTTTCTCAAGGCTCTGGATGTTGTAGGGCTGTCTTGGCTGACACGCCTCTGCAGCATCGCGTGGACATCGGGGACAGTGCCTCTGGACTGGCAGATTGGGGTGGTGGTCCCCCTCTTTAAAAAGGGGGACCGGAGGGTGTGTTCCAACTATAGGGGTATCACACTCCTCAGCCTCCCTGGTAAGGTCTATTCGGGGGTATTGGAGAGGAGGATCCGTCGGATAATCGAGCCTCGGATTCAGGAGATGCAGTGTGGCTTTCGTCCTGGCCCATTTGTGAGTAATTATGGCTGGACATTCACACCTACTTGCAGCCGAACACCACTTCTCCCGCTTTTGATGATGTATGGACCGGCATTCTTACCTTTTCTAACACATTTTTCAGCAATTATGGTTGGAGATTCACACCTACTCACAGCCGAACACCTCCGCTCCCGCATTTGATGGTGTATATTCGGGCATACGAACCTGTTCTTACCCGCTTTTTACAAACCATGGTCGGACTTTCACACCTTCTTGTAGCTGAACAACTCCGCTCCCTCTTTTGATTGTGTACAGTCGGGCATACAAACCTGTTCTTACCCGCTTTTTACAAACTATGGTCGGACATTCAAACCTTCTTGTAGCCGAACACATCCACTCCTGCTTTTGATGATGTATGGTTGGGCATTCGCACCTTTTCTTACCCATTTTTCAGTAATTATGGGTGGATATTCACACCTTCTTGCAGCGGAACACCTCCTCTCCCGCTTACGATTATGTGCGGTTTGATATTCGAAAATTTTCTTTCATGTTTTATAGCAATTATTGATGGACATTCATACCTTCTTGAAGCCGAACACATCCACTCCTGCTTTTGATGATGTATGGTTGGAATTTCGAACCTACTTGTTGCCCGTTTTTCATTAATTATGGGTAGACATTCACACCTTGTTGCAGCCAAACACCTCCGCTCCCTGTTTTGATCATGTATGTTTTGACATTCGCACCTTTTCTCACCTGCTTTTTACTATTGTCGGCCAATCACAGCTTCCTCTCCACCATACTTGTATGGTAGGAAATTCTCACCCACTCTCATCCGAAGACCTCTCCTCCCGCTTTTGTTAATATTTAGTCGGGCATTCGAACCTTTTCTTACCCACTTTTTACAAATTTTGGTCAAACATTCACACCTACTTGACGCTGAATACTTCCGCTCCACCTTTTAGTGATGTATGGTTGGCATTTGCACCTTTTGTTGCCCTCTTTTTATACTGATTGCTGAAGATTAAGTTGTTCTTTCTCAAACTACAATTTTTTTTTAATTGTTGAAACTTGATTTGAAGTGGATAAATAAGGAGGACAAACAGTTTTAAGTCACGCTGATAGAAGAAATTAATTTTATAGCAAAATCTGTATTTCGTCATATGTCGAGAGATGCTTATTGCTGAAGAAGTTCTTTCTCATTCTACAAAGTACAACGTTGTTTATCGTTGAAACTTGATTAGACATGAATAAATATGAAGGACAAAGCAGTCTTAACTTGGTTTGAGTTAATTAATTCGTTTTATAGGAGAATCCGAATTCGTGCTTATTTTCGGATTCTTGAAGAATGAGTCTGGTTCTTTCTCATAATACAAAGTTTGTTGTTTATTGTTGAAACTTCATCAGAAGTGAAGAAATAAATGAATGCCTATCAACAAATGTGGGATCTAAACTCTACTGCTTCCTCTAAAATAATTTCTTTTCTCAATTCAGAAATGTGTGTGTGTAAGTCACAACACCCGTGACACCAAAACGGCTTTCTTTTCTCTCTTTTCTCTACACTCTGCACTATGAGCACACACACCAAATCAGAAAGGCTTTTTTCTCTCTTTTCTACATTATGGACTGTGGGGACACAAAACCGCTCTCTCTTTTTTTTTTTGATTGTGTGCCAGGGCGTTGTCTCACGTATTAGATTATGCTTAAGATACGAATGGGTTTATCAGTCACATCAGAATCCATACATACTGATCCTCCCGTAATAAAATGGTCGGATCTTATCAAACACACTTTGTTTCTTGTGACAATCAAGTCAGCGAAACAGCGTATACACGTCAAGACACTGAATCAAGTTTGCCACAAGCACTCATAAGTTTGGCAGTATTGCTCTGCCGTCAGCAATCATACACCCATTTTATTTTCGTGAGACGTGCAGGCACCTGTTCATCTACTGTTCTATCACTATGAATTAGTTTATCTATTATCAATAAGGATACTTCTACAACTACTATCAAAGTATGTCCAGACTTCTTATGTTGTCAGTTGCTATATATGAATAAGTGGGTAGCTACTGACAAGCATTAAGCATGTCACACAGCCCAAACATATAACATTTCAGGACACACCACACAGTTAACAACCACAGTGAAGTGTCAAAGCCCAAACATTCAACAGGACACTTACACAACACATTCAAATCAAACAGTCAGACAACATACAAGAACATATACCCCAGCCGGCATTGCTCCCTGCCTATTTTCCTACAGTTCACTATGTGTGCGCACACCTTTATTCACAAACTCTTCAACTTATACTCTTTTACCGAAGCTGCTACAGCTCGATTGGCCGAATACCCTTAGATCCTATTTCGGTGAATTTGACATCTGCCTTACATGTAACAGATTAGCGGTTTAGCAGTTTTAATTTAGTTTGAGTGAAGGAATTCATTTTATAGCAAAATCCGAAATCGTGAAGCACTCATGAAAGTAAGCTTATTCTCGGATTCCTGAAACTTTAGATTTGCTCTTTCTTTTACTGCAAAGTACAACGTTGTTTTTTTTGTATAAATCTTTCTAGACATGGTAAATATGAACGACAAAGCAGTTTTAACATAGTTTGAGTGAAGGAATTCATTTTATAGATAAAATCCCAATCCCAATCCCAAGAGAGAAAAGAGAGTGAATGCGAAGTAGACTTTAACACGGCTATGGGAGCGAGCCGAGTGTGGGCTAACCGGGAGAATTGCTTGAAAGAAACGCGACACTGAATGAGCGGTCAGAACAAAGCCTCAATACGGGATTCTCGTGGTGTTTTTGTTGCTGCCTTGTCTTTTGCATAGAGTAAAAGACAAGGCAGCCATCGACTCAACCAAGCGTCTCAACCAAGCAAAGCTCACCACGCCTGATGCCCTGCTCCCGCAGTGACGGATAATCGTACTCTGGTTTCTCTTCATAACATACAAGTCTTTCGCCTTTTACTAAAGACTTCCGTGGAGAGCAGCACTAATGAGTTGTTTCTATTATTGGCAGGCTTTACCTTTGCGGGTGAAGCCCTTTCTGTCTGTGCAAAAGAAATCTTGCTACTTTGCAGAGTGACTTCTCTGAGTAGAGTCGCCTTACTTGTTGCGACTGTGCCGATGTTCGAAGCTGGAGTGCAAAGTTGTTGCTTGAATGGTGCTTGCTGGAGCATGCGGGAGTGCAAAGTTATACCATTTAAAAGGGCTGAAGAGTGCTCAGTGCAGCGGGTGGGCGGAGGTGCAACGTGACACTCTGGCCACCTATGGCCATAAAAAGAACACTGCTACAAGTGCGCATTGTGCCAGCAAGGGCCCTCGGACCTGAAACAGTGGACAGTTATCGCTTCTCGGCCTTTTGGCTAAGATCAAGTGTAGTATCTGTTCTTATCAGTTTAATATGTCCTCTATACGAGGACAACATATTAAATGGATTTTTAAGAATAGGAGTTGAAAAAGAAGCTTGCTCCGTTCACTCCAAGCCTCGACCCGGTACTACAGTGCCGCTGGGAACGGTGCGCTCTCCTCTGCTCTTGTGAAAAAGCAAACAGCGGTGTAGGATGGAAGTTTCAGGGAGCCCAAGATGAAACTTTCTTTTAATCTGCTGAGAAAAGAGAGTGAATGCGAAGTGGACTTTAACACGGCTCTGGGAGCGAGCCGAGTGCGGGCTAACCGGGAGAATTGCTTGAAAGAAACGCGACACCGAATGAGTGGTCAGAACAAAGCCTCAATACGGTGTTCCCGTGGTGTTTGTGGCTGCCTTGTCTTTTGCACAGAGTAAAAGACAAGGCAGCCATCGAATAGATTGTTTCTACTTGGTCAGCCGAGGAGCAGGGGGGGGGGGGGCAAGCGTCTCAACCAAGCAAAGCTCACCAAGTAGGAACAATCGGGCCCTTTTCGATGGCTGCAACACCTGAAAGAGATATTGATGCGAGACCCGATCAAATGCTTTTTCAAAGTCTAAATTTAAGATGACAAGCCGGGTGTTTCTGTCTCTAGCGTAATCAATGATGTCTCGAATCAGTACGAGGCTGTCGGTGAGTTGTCTCCCTGAGATGGCACAAGCTTGGTCTGGGTGAATTACCTCCTCTAAAACAGAGGACATCCGTGTCGCTAAAACCTTGCTAAAATGTTTACAGTCAAAGTTTAAAAGTGTGATGGGCCTCCAATTCTTTAGGTCAGTCTTATCATTTTTTTTATAAAGTAGAGTCACTATTCCCACTCTAAAACTGTCAGGCAGTCGGTCGAGTTTTTCAAAATCTTTAAAAACATCTAAAATGTCTGATGATAAAAGGTCCCAATAGGTCAGATAGAATTCTGCAGGAAGCCCGTCTAAACCCGGAGCTCGACTTCTCTTAAAACCTGTTAGGCATTTTTTTAACTCTAAAGCAGTAAAATTCTGTGTCAAGTGTGCATTCTCTTTTACGGTTTTGTCAACGAATTTTAAGATTTCTGCCGATGTTTCCAAGTGCACTGGTTTCTCTTTGTACATGTTACTATAAAAGGTATGTACAGTTTCAATCATCTCTTGTGTGGATTTTGTTAAAAACCCATCTTCTCTTTTTAGATTTTGAATACACTCCTTTTTATTTATAACTTTCTTTCTTTTTCACCTTCCTCAATTTCCTGCTCCCTGCTTCTTACAAAAATTCCTTTACTCTTTATTTCTGCTAAAACTGACATTTCCTTTTTGACATCTTTGATTTCTTCTTTAAAGTCTATGCCACACTGATTTAGTTTAAAGTAGCGCTGTAAGCGTTTATGTAGTCCCATCATACATCTATTCTCTTTCCTTTTTTTACGTTTACCTTGCTGTTTAAAAAAAGTCTGGGTCGTTTCCTTCACCATTTCCCACCATTGTGCATGTGTTTCGTAGAGGTCTTGAAGGGTCTGCCACTCTTTATAATATTCCCTGTACTGACTGACTATGATTTCATCCTCCAACAGGGAACAGTTGAGTTTCCACAGACCACTTCCTACCGTCACACCAGAAGGGGGTGAAAGGGTGCAGGAGAGCATAAGGTGGTCTGAAAAGAAAACAGGGGTTAATCTAACATCAGTGGGTGGGCAATCTCTAGTAAAGAAATAATCAATGCGAGAGGCTCTGGTGCCGTCATGACTAAACCAGGTGAAGCCCTCCTCTCTGGGATGCATGGTTTTAAAACAGTCAGTAAGCTTAAAATCCCTGCATATGCCCTGAAGTAAAATCGAAGTCTTATCCACTTTAAAATCTACCCCTGCTCTTTTTCTATCTTTCCTGCTCAAGATACAGTTAAAATCCCCTCCTACAACTAAAGGTACTTGCCCTAGCATGTAAAGCTGTATATCTTCTAAAAGGTCATACCTTTCATTTTTTCATTACATGTTTGGGCTTTGACACTTCACTGTGGTTGTTAACTGTGTGGTGTGTCCTGAAATGTTATATGTTTGGGCTGTGTGACATGCTTAATGCTTGTCAGTAGCTACCCACTTATTCATATATAGCAACTGACAACATAAGAAGTCCGGACATACTTTGATAGTAGTTGTAGAAGTATCCTTATTGATAATAGATCACTAATTCATAGTGATAGAACAGTAGATGAACAGGTGTTTGCACATGTCTCACGAAAATAAAATGGGTGTATGATTGCTGACGGCAGAGCAATACTGCCAAACTTATGAGTTCTTGTGGCAAACTTGATTCAGTGTCTTGACGTGTATACGCTGTTTCGCTGACTTGATTGTCACAAGAAACAAAGTGTGTTTGATAAGATCCGACCATTTTATTACGGGAGGATCAGTATGTATGGATTCTGATGTGACTGATAAACCCATTCGTATCTTAAGCATAATCTAATACGTGAGACAACGCCCTGGCACACGATAAAAAAAAAAAAAGAGAGAGAGCGGTTTTGTGTCCCCACAGTCCATAATGTAGAAAAGAGAGAAAAAAAGCCTTTCTGATTTGGTGTGTGTGCTCATAGTGCAGAGTGTAGAGAAAAGAAAGCCGTTTTGGTGTCACGGGTGTTGTGACTTACACACACACATTTCTAAATTGAGAAAGGAAATTATTTTAGAGGAAGCACTAGAGTTTAGATCCCACATTTGTTGATAGGCATTCATTTATTTCCTCACTTCTGATGAAGTTTCAACAATAAACAACAAACTTTGTATTATGAGAAAGAACCAGACTCATTCTTCAGGAATCCGAAAATAAGCTCTATTTTATGAGTTATGCACGAATTCGGATTCTCCTATAAAAAGAATTCATTAACTCAAACCAAGTTAAGACTGCTTTGTCCTTCATATATATTCATGTCTAATCAAGTTTCAACGATAAACAACGTTGTACTTTGTAGAATGAGAAAGAACTTCTTCAGAAATAAGCATCTCTCGACATATGACGAAATACAGATTTTGCTATAAAATTAATTCCTTCTATCAGCCTGACTTAAAACTGTTTGTCCTCCTTATTTATCCACTTCAAATCAAGTTTCAACAATTAAAAAAAATTTGTAGTTTGAGAAAGAACAACTTAATCTTCAGCAATCAGTATAAAAAGAGGTGCAAATGCCAACCATACATACCTAAAAGGTGGAGCGGAAGTATTCAGCTGCAAGTAGGAGTGAATGTTCGACTATAATTTGTAAAAAGCGGATAAGAAAAGGTTCGAATGCCCGACTATATATTAACAAAAGCGGGAGGAGAGGTCTTCGAATGAGAGTGGGTGAGAATTTCCAACCATAATCTATAAAATACGGTGAAAAAAAATATGTGAATGCCTCATAGAACACTAAAAGCGGAAGTGTTCGGCTGCAAGAAGGTGTGAATGTCCGACTATATTTGGTGAAAAGCAGGTGAAGCAAGGTCTGAATGCCCAACCTTACATCATCAAAAGCGAGATCAGAGGTGTTTGGCTGCAAGAAGGCCATAGTTTGCCAAAAGCGGGTAAGGTGCGAATGACCGACTAAATATCAACAAAAGTGGGGGCGGAGGTCTTCGGATGCAAGTGGGTGTGAATATCCCACCATACAAGTATGGTGGAGAGGAAGCTGTGAATGGCCGACCATAGTAAAAGGCGGGTGAGAGAAGGTGCGAATGTCAAACCATACATAATCAAAACAGGGAGCGGAGGTGTTCTGCTGTAAGAAGGTGTGAATGTCCAACCATAGTTGGTAAAAAGCGGGTAAGAAAAGGTTAAAATACCCGACTGTACACAATCAATAGCAGGAGCGGAGTTGTTCGGCTCCTAAAAGGTGTGAAAGTCCGACCATGGTTTGTAAAAAGCGGGTAAGAAAAGGTGCGAATGCCCGACAATGTATGATCAAAAGAGGGAGTGGAGGTTTTCGGCTGCAAGAAGGTCTGAATGTCCAACCATAATTTGTAAAAAACGGGGAAGAAAAGGCTCGAAAGCCCGACTATACACCATCAAAAGTGGGAGCGGAGGTGTTCAGCTGCAAGACGGTCTGAATGTCCATCAATAATTGCTAGAAAACATGAAAGAAAATTTTCGAATATCAAACTGCACATGATCATAAGCGGGAGAGGAGGTGTTCAGCTGCAAGAAGGTGTGAATGTCTACCCATAATTAGTGAAAAATGGGTAAGAAAAGGTGCGAATGCCTAACCATACATCATCAAAAGGTGGAGCGGAAGTGTTCGGCTGCAAGAAGGTGTGAATGTCCGACTATATTTGGTGAAAAGCAGGTGAAGCAAGGTCTGAATGCCCAACCTTACATCATCAAAAGCGAGATCAGAGGTGTTTGGCTGCAAGAAGGCCATAGTTTGCCAAAAGCGGGTAAGGTGCGAATGTCCGACTAAATATCAACAAAATTTGGGGCGGAGGTCTTCGGATGCAAGTGGGTGTGAATGTCCAACTATATTTGGTGAAAAGCAGGTGAAGCAAGGTCTGAATGCCCAACCTTACATCATCAAAAGCGAGATCAGAGGTGTTTGGCTGCAAGAAGGTCATAGTTTGCCAAAAGCGGGTAAGGTGCGAATGACCGACTAAATATCAACAAAAGTGGGGGCGGAGGTCTTCGGATGCAAGTGGGTGTGAATATCCCACCATACAAGTATGGTGGAGAGGAAGCTGTGAATGGCCGACCATAGTAAAAGGCGGGTGAGAGAAGGTGCGAATGTCAAACCATACATAATCAAAACAGGGAGCGGAGGTGTTCTGCTGTAAGAAGGTGTGAATGTCCAACCATAGTTGGTAAAAAGCGGATAAGAAAAGGTTAAAATACCCGACTGTACACAATCAATAGCAGGAGCGGAGTTGTTCGGCTCCTAAAAGGTGTGAAAGTCCGACCATGGTTTGTAAAAAGCGGGTAAGAAAAGGTGCGAATGCCCGACAATGTATGATCAAAAGAGGGAGTGGAGGTTTTCGGCTGCAAGAAGGTCTGAATGTCCATCCATAATTTGTAAAAAACGGGGAAGAAAAGGCTCGAAAGCCCGACTATACACCATCAAAAGTGGGAGCGGAGGTGTTCAGCTGCAAGACGGTCTGAATGTCCATCAATAATTGCTAGAAAACATGAAAGAAAATTTTCGAATATCAAACTGCACATGATCATAAGCGGGAGAGGAGGTGTTCAGCTGCAAGAAGGTGTGAATGTCTACCCATAATTAGTGAAAAATGGGTAAGAAAAGGTGCGAATGCCTAACCATACATCATCAAAAGAGGGAGCGGAGGTGTTCCGCTGTAAGACGGTGTGAATGTCCGACCATAGATGGTAAAAAGCGGGTAAGAAAAGGTTAAATTACCCGACTGTACACAATCAAAAGAGGGAGCGGAGTTGTTCAGCTAAGAGAAGGTGTGAAAGTCCGACCTTGGTTTGTAAAAAGCGGGTAAGAAAAGGTTCGTATGCCCGAATATACACCATCAAAAGCGGAAGCGGATGTGTTCGGCTGCAAGATATTTTGAACGTCCGACCAAAGTTTGTAAAAAGCAGTTAAGAAAAGGTTTGAATATCTAACCAAACATAATCAAAAGCGGGAGCAGAGCTGTTCGACTGGAAGTAGGTGTGAATGTCAGATCATAATTTGCAAAAAGCTGATGAGAAAGGGTGAGAATGCCCGACTATACACCATCAAATGCGGTAGCGGAGTTGTTCGGCTGTGAGTAGGTGTGAATCTCCAACCATAATTGCTGAAAAATGTGTTAGAAAAGGTAAAAATGCCGGTCCATACATAATCAAAATCGGGAGAGGTGGTGTTCAGCTGCAAGAAGGTCTAAATGTCCATCAATAATTGCTAGAAAACATGAAAGAACATTTTCGAAAATCAAACCACACATGATCATAAGTGGGAGAGGAGGTGTTCAGCTGCAAGAAGGTGTGAATGTCCACCCATAATACCTGAAAAATGGGTAAAAAAAAAGGTGCGAATGCCCAACCATACATCATCAAAAGCAGGAGTGCATGTGTTCGGCTACAAGAAGGTGTGAACGTCCGACCAAAGTTTGTAAAAAGCAGTTAAGAAAAGGTTCGAATATCCAACCATACATAATCAAAAGCGGGAGCAGATCTGTTCGACTGCAAGTAGGTGTGAATGTCAGATCATAATTTGCAAAAAGCTGATGAGAAAGGGTGAGAATGCCCGACTATACACCATCAAATGCGGGAGCGGAGTTGTTCGGCTGTGAGTAGGTGTGAATCTCCGACCATAATTGCTGAAAAATGTGTTAGAAAAGGTAAGAATGCCGGTCCATACATCATCAAAAGCGAGAGAGGTTGTGTTCGGCTGCAAGTAGGTGTGAATGTCCAGCCATAATTACTCACAAACGGGTAAGAAAAGGTAGTATTGCCAGACCATATATGATCAAAACAGGGAGCGGAGGTGGTTAAGCTGCAGGAAGGTTTGAATGTCCGACTAAAGTTCAAATATATTAACAAAAGCGGGAGGAGAGGTCTTCGGATGAGAGTGGTTGAAGATTTCCAACCATAATGTATAAAATGCGGTGAAAAAAAGGTGTGATAGAACACTAAAAGGTGGAGCGGAAGTGTTCGGCTGCAAGAAGGTGTTAATGTCCGACTATATTTGGTGAAAAGCAGGTGAAGCAAGGTCTGAATGCCCAACCTTACATCATCAAAAGCGAGATCAGAGGTGTTTGGCTGCAAGAAGGCCATAGTTTGCCAAAAGCGGGTAAGGTGCGAATGACCGACTAAATATCAACAAAAGTGGGGGCGGAGGTCTTCGGATGCAGGTGGGTGTGAATATCCCACCATACAAGTATGGTGGAGAGGAAGCTGTGAATGGCCGACCATAGTAAAAGGCGAGTGAGAGAAGGTGCGAATGTCAAACCATACATAATCAAAACAGGGAGCGGAGGTGTTCTGCTGTAAGAAGGTGTGAATGTCCAACCATAGTTGCTAAAAAGCGGGTAAGAAAAGGTTAAAATACCCGACTGTACACAATCAATAGCGGGAGCGGAGTTGTTCGGCTCCTAAAAGGTGTGAAAGTCCGACCATGGTTTGTAAAAAGTGGGTAAGAAAAGGTGCGAATGCCCGACAATGTATGATCAAAAGAGGGAGTGGAGGTTCTCGGCTGCAAGAAGGTCTGAATGTCCAACCATAATTTGTAAAAACCGGGGAAGAAAAGGCTCGAAAGCCCGACTATACACCATCAAAAGTGGGAGCGGAGGTGTTCAGCTGCAAGACGGTCTGAATGTCCATCAATAATTGCTAGAAAACATGAAAGAAAATTTTCGAATATCAAACTGCACATGATCATAAGCGGGAGAGGAGGTGTTCAGCTGCAAGAAGGTGTGAATGTCTACCCATAATTACTGAAAAATGGGTAAGAAAAGGTGCGAATGCCTAACCATACATCATCAAAAGAGGGAGCGGAGGTGTTCCGCTGTAAGACGGTGTGAATGTCCGACCATAGATGGTAAAAAGCAGGTAAGAAAAGGTTAAATTACCCGACTGTACACAATCAAAAGAGGGAGCAGAGTTGTTCAGCTAAGAGAAGGTGTGAAAGTCCGACCTTGGTTTGTAAAAAGTGGGTAAGAAAAGGTTCGTATGCCCGAATATACACCATCAAAAGCGGAAGCGGAGGTGTTCGGCTGCAAGATATTGTGAACGTCCGACCAAAGTTTGTAAAAAGCAGTTAAGAAAAGGTTCAAATATCTAACCAAACATAATCAAAAGCGGGAGCAGAGCTGTTCGACTGGAAGTAGGTGTGAATGTCAGATCATAATTTGCAAAAAGCTGATGAGAAAGGGTGAGAATGCCCGACTATACACCATCAAATGCGGTAGCGGAGTTATTTGGCTGTGAGTAGTTGTGAATCTCCAACCATAATTGCTGAAAAATGTGTTAGAAAAGGTAAAAATGCCGGTCCATACATAATCAAAATCGGGAGAGGTGGTGTTCAGCTGCAAGAAGGTCTAAATGTCCATCAATAATTGCTAGAAAACATTAAAGAAAATTTTCGAAAATCAAACCACACATGATCATAAGTGGGAGAGGAGGTGTTCAGCTGCAAGAAGGTGTGAATGTCCACCCATAATACCTGAAAAATGGGTAAAAAAAAGGTGCGAATGCCCAACCATACATCATCAAAAGCAGGAGTGCATGTGTTCGGCTACAAGAAGGTGTGAACGTCCAACCAAAGTTTGTAAAAAGCAGTTAAGAAAAGGTTCGAATATCCAACCAAACATAATCAAAAGCGGGAGCAGAGCTGTTCGACTGCAAGTAGGTGTGAATGTCAGATCATAATTTGCAAAAAGCTGATGAGAAAGGGTGAGAATGCCCGACTATACACATTCAAATGCGGGAGCGGAGTTGTTCGAATCATCAAAAGCAGGAGTGGAAGTGTTCGGCTACAAGAAGGTGTGAACGTCCAACCAAAATATGTAAAAAGCAGTTAAGAAAAGGTTCGAATATCCAACCATACATCATCAAATGCGGGAGCGGAGTTGTTCGGCTGTGAGTAGGTGTGAATGTCCGACCATAATTGCTGAAAAATGTGTTAGAAAAGGTAAAAATGCCGGTCCATACATCATCAAAAGCGAGAGAGGTTGTGTTCGGCTGCAAGTAGGTGTGAATGTCCAGCCATAATTACTCACAAACGGATAAGAAAAGGTAGTATTGCCAGACCATATATGATCAAAACATGGAGCGGAGGTGGTTCAGCTGCAAGAAGGTTTGAATGTCCGACTAAAGTTCAAATATATTAAAGAAAGCGGGAGGAGAGGTCTTCGGATGAGAGTGGTTGAAAATTTCCTACCATAATGTATAAAATGCGGTGAAAAAAAGGTGTGATAGAACACTAAAAGGTGGAGCGGAAGTGTTCGGCTGCAAGAAGGTGTGAATGTCCGACTATATTTGGTGAAAAGCAGGTGAAGCAAGGTCTGAATGCCCAACCTTACATCATCAAAAGCGAGATCAGAGGTGTTTGGCTGCAAGAAGGCCATAGTTTGCCAAAAGCGGGTAAGGTGCGAATGTCCGACTAAATATCAACAAAATTTGGGGCAGAGGTCTTTGGATGCAAGTGGGTGTGAATATCCAACCATACAAGTATGGTGGAGAGGAAGCTGTGAATAGCCGACCATAGTTTGGAAAAAGCGGGTAAGAAAAGGTTTGAATACCCGAACATACACCATCAAAAGAGGGAGCGGAGGTGTTCCGCTGTACGAAGGTGTGAATGTCCGACTATAGTTGGTAAAAAGCGGGTAAGAAAAGGTTAAAATACCCGACTGTACACAATCAATAGCGGGAGCGGATGTGTTCGGCTACAAGAAGGTGTGAAAGTCCGACCATGGTTTGTAAAAAGCGGATAAGAAAAGGTGCGAATGTCCGACAATGTATGATCAAAAGAGAGAGCGGAGGTTTTCGGATACAAGAAGGTTTGAATGTCCCACCATAGTTTGTAAAAAGCGGGTAAGAAAAGGTTCGAATGCCCGAACATACACCATCAAAAGAGGGAGCGGAGGTGTTCCGCTGTAAGAAGGTGTGAATGTCAGACCATAGTTGCTAAAAAGCGGGTAAGAAAAGGTTAAAATACCCGACTGTACACAATCAATAGCGGGAGCGGAGTTGTTCGGCTACTAAAAGGTGTGAAACTCCGACGCTGGTTTGTAAAAAGCGGGTAAGAAAAGGTTCGAATGCCCGAACATACACCATCAAAAGAGGGAGCGGAGGTGTTCCGCTGTAAGACGGTGTGAATGTCCGATCATAGTTGGTAAAAAGCGGGTAAGAAAAGGTTAAAATACCCGACTGTACACAATCAAAAGAGGGAGCGGAGTTGTTCAGCTAAGAGAAGGTGTGAAAGTCCGACCATGGTTTGTAAAAAGCGGGTAAGAAAAGGTTCGTATGCCCGAATATACACTATCAAAACCGGAAGCGTAGGTGTTCCGCTGCAAGAAGGTGTGAACATCCCACCAAAGTTTGTAAAAAAGCAGTTAAGAAAAGGTTCGAATATCTAACCAAACATAATCAAAAGCGGGAGCAGAGCTGTTCGACTGCAAGTAGGTGTGAATGTCAGAGAATAATTTGCAAAAAGCTGATGAGAAAGGGTGAGAAATCCCGACTATACACCATCAAATGCGATTCTCCAACCATAATTGTTGAAAAATGTGTTAGAAAAGGTAAGAATGCCGGTCCATACATCATCAAAAGCGGGAGAGGTGGTGTTCGGCTGCAAGTAGGTGTGAATGTCCATTAATAATTGTTTTAAAACATGAAAGAAAATGTTCGAATATCAAACCTTACATGATCATTAGCGGGAGAGGAGGTCTTCAGCTGCAAGAATGTGTGAATGTCCAGCCATAATTACTCACAAACGGGTAAGAAAAGGTACTATTGCCAGATCATATATGATCAAAACAGGGAGCGGAGGTGGTTCAGCTGCAAGAAGGTTTGAATGTCCGACTAAAGTTTGTAAAAAGCGGGTAAGACAAGGTGTGAATGCCCGACAATGTATGATCAAAAGAGGAGCGGAGGTTTTCGGGTGCAAGAAGGTCTGAATGTCCACCCATAATTACTGAAATATGGGTAAGAAAAGGTGCGAAAGCCCAACCGCACATGATCATAAGTGGATGAGAAGGTGTTCGACTGCAAGTAGGTGTGAATGTAAGATCATAATTTGTAAAAAGCGGGTAAGAAAAGGTAAGAATGCCCAACCATAAATTATCAAAAGCGGCAGCAGAGTTTCGGCTGGTATTTATCAATGTCTAGATAGATTTCAACAAAAAACAACGTTGTACTTTGCAGTAAAAGAAAGTGCAAATCAAAAGTTTTAGGAATCCGAGAATAAGCTTATTTTCATGAGTTCTGCACGATTTCGGATTTTATGTATAAAATGAATTTCTTCACGCAAACTAAGTTAACACTGCTTTGTCCTTCATATGTACCCATTTCTACATATATTTCAAGCATAAACTTCCTCATATTACCCTGAATGAGAAAGAGCCACACTTGTGATTAAGCCATACCTCCCTTTTGAGGAGTTCTGCATGATTTGGGATTTTATCTATAAAATTAATTCCTTCACTCAAACTATGTTAAAACGGCTTTTACCTTCATATTTATCAATGTCTCGATAGATTTAAACAAAAAAACAACGTTGTACTTTGCAATAAAAGAAAGAGCAAATCAAAAGTTTTAGGAATCCGAGAATAAGCTTATTTTCATGTGTTCTGCACGATTTCGGATTTTATGTATAAAATGAATTCATTCACTCAAACCAAGTTAAAACTGCTTTTTCCTTCATATTTATCAATGTCTAGATCGACTTCAACAAAGAACAACATTGTATTTTGCAGTAGAAGAAAGAGCAACACTGAAGGATCAGGAATCCGAGAATAAGCTTCTTTTCATACGTTCTGCATGATTTGGGATTTTATGTATAAAATGAATTCCTTCACTCAAACTAAGTTAACACTGCTTTGTCCTTCATATGTACCCATTTCTACATATATTTCAAGCATAAACTTCCTCATACTACCCTGAATGAGAAAGAACCAAACTTGTGATTAAGCCATACGCCCCTTTTGAGGAGTTCTGCATGATTTGGGATTTTATCTATAAAATCAATTCCTTCAATCAAACTATGTTAAAACGGCTTTTACCTTCATATTTATCAATGTCTCGATATATTTAAACAAAAAAACAACGTTGTACTTTGCAGTAAAAGAAAGAGCCAATCAAAAGTTTTAGGAATCCGAGAATAAGCTTATTTTCATGAGTTCTGCACGATTTCGGATTTTATGTATAAAATGAATTCATTCACTCAAACCAAGTTAAAACTGCTTTTTCCTTCATATTTATCAATGTCTAGATCGACTTCAACAAAGAACAACATTGTACTTTGCAGTAGAAGAAAGAGCAACACTGAAGGATCAGGAATCCGAGAATAAGCTTATTTTCTTATGGGCAAGTAGGAACTGCTTTGTCCTTCATATTTATCAATGTGTAGATGGATTTCAACTTCTTCTACTGCAAAGTCCAATGTTGTACTTGTTGAAGTCGATCATTGATGAATATGGAAGGACAAAGCAGTTTTAACTTGGTTTGAGCAAAGCAATTCATTTTATAGCAAAATCCGAAATCGTGCAGAACTCATGAAAGCAGGCTTATACTCGGATTCCTGAAACTTTAGATTTGCTCTTTCTTTTACTGCAAAGTACAACGTTGTTTTTTTGTTTAAATATTTCTAGACATGGTAAATATGAAGGACAAATCAGTTTTAAAATAGTTTGAGTGAAGTAATGCATTTTATAAGCAAAATCCCAAATCATGCAAACTCACGAAATGCTTTTTCTCGCTTTTCACTGCTTTTTACAAACTTTGGTCGGACGTTCACACCTTCTTGCATCCGAACACCTCCGCTTCCGCTTTTGATGATGTATATTCGGGCATTTCGAACCTTTTTTTACCCGCTTTTTACAAACCATTGTCGGACTTTCACACCTTCTTGCAGCCGAACACCACCTCTCCCGCTTTTGATGGTCCAGTATTCTTACCTTTTCTAACACATTTTTCAGCAATTATGGTCGGACATTCACACCTACTCACAGCTGGACACCTCCGCTCCCGCTTTTGATCATACAATGTCGGGACATCGCTCCTTGTCTTACCTGCTTTTTACAAACTTTAGTCGAACATTCACACCTTCTTGCAGCTGAACACCTCCGCTCCCGCTTTTGATGATGTATAGTCGGGCTTTCGAGCCTTTTCTTACCCGGTTTTTACAAATTATGGTTGGACATTCAGACCTTGCAGCCGAACACCTCCGCTCTCTCTTTTGATCATACATTGTTGGGCATTCGCACCTTGTCTTACCCGCTTTTTACAAACTATAGTCAGACATTCACACCTTGCAGCTGAACCTCCGCTCCCTGTTTTGATCATGTATGGTCTGGCAATACTACCTTTTCTTCCCCCGTTTGTGAGTAATTATGGCTGGACATTCACACCTACTTGCAGTCGAACTGCTCTGCTCCCGCTTTTGATTATGTTTGGTTTGGATATTCGAACCTTTTCTTAACTGCTTTTTACAAACCATGGTCGGACTTTCACACCTTCTTGTAGCCGAACAACTCCGCTCCCGTTATTGATTGTGTACAGTCGGGTATTTTAACCTTTTCTTACCCGCTTTTTACCAACTATGGTCGGACATTCACACCGTCTTACAGCGGAACACCTCCGCTCCCGCTTTTTATGGTGTATAGTCGGGCATTCGAACCTTTTCTTACCCGCTATTTACAAACTATGGTAGGACATTCAAACTTTCGTGTATCCGAAAACCTCCGCTCTCTCTTTTGATCATACATTGTCGGACATTCGCACCTTTTCTTACCGGCTTTTTACAAACCATGGTCGGACTGTCACACCTTCTTGTAGCCGAACACATCCGCTCCTGCTTTTGATGATGTATGGTTGGGCATTCACACCTTTTTTTTGCCCATTTTTCAGGAATTATGGGTGGACATTCACACCTTGCAGCTGAACACCTCCTATCCCGCTTTTGATCATACATTGTCAGGCATTCGCACCTTGTCTTACCCACTTTTTACAAACTTTAGTCGAACAGTCACACCTTTTTGCAGCCGAACACCACCTCTACCGCTTTTGATGATGTATGGTCCAGCATTCTTACCTTTTCTAACACATTCTTCAGGAATTATGGTCGGACATTCACACCTACTCAGAGCCGAACACCTCCGCTCCCGCATTTGATGGTCTATAGTCGGGCATTCTACAGCGGAAAAGACTCATTCTTATGTTTGGTTAGATATTCGAACCTTTTCTTAACTGCTTTTTACAAACTTTGGTCGGACGTTCACAATATCTTGCAGCCGAACACCTCCGCTTCCGCTTTTGATGGTGTATATTCGGGCATACGAACCTTTTCTTACCCGCTTTTTACAAACCAAGGTCGGACTTTCACACCTTCTCTTAGCTGAACAACTCCGCTCCCTCTTTTGATTGTGTACAGTCGGGTAATTTAACCTTTTCTTACCCGCTTTTTACCATCTATGGTCGGACATTCACACCGTCTTACAGCGGAACACCTCCGCTCCCTCTTTTGATGATGTATGGTTAGGCATTCGCACCTTTTCTTACCCATTTTTCAGTAATTATGGGTAGACATTCACACCTTCTTGCAGCTGAACACCTCCTCTCCCGCTTATGATCATGTGCAGTTTGATATTCGAAAATTTTCTTTCATGTTTTCTAGCAATTATTGATGGACATTTAGACCTTCTTGCAGCTGAACACCTCCTCTCCCGCTTATGATCATGTGCAGTTTGATATTCGAAAATTTTCTTTCATGTTTTCTAGCAATTATTGATGGACATTCAGACCTTCTTTCAGCTGAACACCTCCGCTTCCGCTTTTGATTGTGTATAGTCGGGCTTTCGAGCCTTTTCTTCCCCGGTTTTTACAAATTATGGTTGGACATTCAGACCTTCTTGCAGCCGAAAACCTCCGCTCCCTCTTTTAATCATACATTGTCGGGCATTCGCAGCTTTTCTTACCTGCTTTTTACAAACCAGGGTCGGACTTTCACATCTTTTAGTAGCCTAACACCTCCGCTCCCGTTATTGATTGTGTACAGTTGGGTATTTTAACCTTTTCTTACCCGCTTTTTACCAACTATGGTCTGACATTCACACCTTCTTGCAGCCGAACACTTCCGCTTCACCTTTTAGTGTTCTATGGGGTATTCACACCTTTTTTTTCACCGCGTTTTATAGATTATGGTTGGAAATTCTCACCCACTCTCATCCGAAGACCTCTCCTCCCACTTTTGTTAATATATAGTCGGGCATTCGAACCTTTTCTTACCCGCTTTTTACAAATTATGGTCGAACATTCCCACTTACTTGCAGCCGAATACTTCCGCTCCACCTTTTAGTGATGTATGGTTGGCATTTGCACCTTTTCTTACCCTCTTTTTATACTGATTGCTGAAGATTAAGTTGTTCTTTCTCAAACTACAACATTTTTTTAATTGTTGAAACTTGATTTGAAGTGGATAAATAAGGAGGACAAACAGTTTTAAGTCAGGCTGATAGAAGGAATTAATTTTATAGCAAAATCTGTATTTCGTCATATGTCAAGAGATGCTTATTGCTGAAGAAGTTCTTTCTCATTCTACAAAGTACAACGTTGTTTATCGTTGAAACTTGATTAGACATGAATAAATATGAAGGACAAAGCAGTCTTAACTTGGTTTGAGTTAAGGAATTCGTTTTATAGTAGAATCCGAATTCGTGCATAACTCGTAAAGTAGAGCTTATTTTCGGATTCCTGAAGAATGAGTCTGGTTCTTTCTCATAATACAAAGTTTGTTGTTTATTGTTGAAACTTCATCAGAAGTGAAGAAATAAGGACAAACCGTTTTAAGTAAGTTTGATAGAAGGATTTCATTTTATAGCAAAATCTGTATTCTTTCATATCTCCTGGAGAGAAGCTTATTGCTGAAAATTAGGTCTGGTTCTTTTTCATACTACAAAATACAGTGTTGTTTATTGTTGAAACTAGATTAGAAGTAGATAAATATGAAGGACAAAGCAGTTTGAACTTGGTTTGAGAGAAGGAATTAATTTTATTGCAAAATCCGAATTCATGCATAACTCGTCAAATAGATAGTGATGTGTCGTTCGTGAGCGATTTGTTCGATATGAACTAATTTTTTATATGACTCGGGAGTAACGAGTTGTCTCAGTGAGTGATTTGTTCAATTTCATGCAGTAGCCTTCCTCACCACATGGCAGGCGGCAGCTTCATAAGTTCAAGTCAGCAGGACAGGAAACAGTATTGATTCGTTCACGACTCAACTCCTCGGCTGACGGGTCCTCGCACAGGAAACAGTATTGATTCGTTTATGACTCAACTCCTTGGGTCTTTGTTCATTTGTCACCTTTCAAATTCTACGTTTCATTTGACAGGCTGAAGAGCAGTAGGCACAACAGTTCGTTCACAAACCGGATCATTAATCTCATAGACTATTCTACCTTCAACAAGTTGGAAACCACAATCGACTCTCTAGATGCAGAAAAAGCATTTGATCGAGTGAACTGGAAATTTTTATTCGCAACATTAAACAAATTCGGGTTTGGGTCACACTTCATCAAATGGATAAGGATATTATATAGCTCCCCAAATGCAAGTGTCAGGACAAATGATCAAACTTCTCCAAGCTTCAGTCTGCAGAGAGGTACAAGACAGGGTTGCCCATTTTCTTCCTCATTTTTTGCTTTTTTCATCAAACCTTTAGCAGCTTCTATCAGACAAGATAGAAATATTAAAGGCATCCAATCCCAAAATATTGAGCATAAAATAAGTCTTTATGCTGATGATGTATTACTTTTCCTTCAGAACTCACAGACGTCTCTCACACACACGATCACACTCATAAATAAATTCTCAGCACTTTCTGACTACTCTATCAACTGGTCTAAGACCACAGTTCTGCCCATTAACTGTAGGGTCCAGAATATACCTGCAAATATTAGATATTTAGGCATAAACATTTCCTCCAGGGTCTCAGAGCTAACAAACCTAAATTATGTTTTAAATTTTTCACAAGAACATCTTGTTTGGTCAGTTAAGTACTGAAAAGTCATTGATTTGGGCATACTTTAACATGTTAAAGGGGCTTTTGAAACTGTTATTTTTCACACAAAGGATTTTTCTGATGTGAAAGTGTATAGTAGAGGTCGGTTAAAAAACCTTTTTAAAAGAATTTGAGCTCATTCAAGGATAGTATGATGAGGGGCTGATATACTAACCTTTCCATATATATATATATATAATTGTTTCACTGATGTTAATTTGTTTAAAATCTGGTCATTTCTAACATATGTATCGGCCCACAATTTCACAATCGGTGCCTCCAAAATAAGTTCTTTCCTATACTCACATGAGTGAAGTGCACAGTGAATTAGAAGTTACTGAAGGCCTGTCAGAGGGAGCATTGGGCCCAGTATTCATTGTAAATGCCTTGTGATACGTCTTCGTAACACGTTTTATATAGTACAACTTGTCACTAAAGGAGCTCCACAGTTTGTCTGTCGTACTGCTTTGGTGGAGGTTGTGGGCCTTATAAATAAATTATATTCATATATTTATAGATTCTAAAGATATAGTGATTAAAAGAGGTTGACAACGCCACCTAGGTTTGAGAGCCCAAGACTCTAAAGACACGTACAGGTTCTTAATCAAAACAAGGTTTGAGCAGACTTAAAAAAACAGGAGTCTAACTGGTATTTTACAAGATTTATTGTCATAAAATAGGTAACCCAGCCCAAAATCTCCGCCAAGGATCCCACAGCCTCTGGATCATCTCACTCTCCAACTCTCTGGGGCAAGTGACAGACATCCAACTCTGGTGGTGGAACAAACCCTCAGTCACTCCAAAACACAAGAGTGAGGAAATATCAGTACTCACTGGTAGTCCACCTCCACCTCCACGGCCCTTGAAGAAGGCTCCGTACCCCCCATGCTCCCCGGGCGCTGTAATTGGCTGCCCCACTGCTCCAGTGTATGGCATCTGTCTCCATGAGTGTGTCACCCTGTGCATGTGTGTGTTCAACAGGTCCCAACCTGGATAGGTCAAATGCGGAGGAGTAATATTAAATAAAATAATTTTAGTTATTTACACTGATCCTCTATCATTCAAATGGTTATTAGTATGCCATGAGACTAAAGTGAAAGAAAGTTTACCAGTTTTGACAATAATTAAAACCAGATTCATTCTGCGGGAGGCTCCCTGGGGTTATAATTGCAAGACAGTTTCTCCTGAAATGCCTCAAGTCAAGATGAAGCACAGGTCTGCTACTCAGGCTTTGTGGACTCTTCTTTTATAACGAACCTTTACACAGAAAACTGTGAAAATGTCGTTCCTCCTCTCCAGTACCCCCGAATAGACCTTACCAGGGAGGCTGAGGAGTGTGATCCCGTTATTCCTGTCTGACACACATATTCTTACAATTTGAATTTATTGAAGTCTGTTAAAAATGAAAAATGTGTTTTTATGTCCAACAACGTTCTTTTAAATATTTGATGCTAATGATAAAAGCTCCAATGATGTCAGATTTTATGTTCAAAGCAGAACATGTGAAACAGCATAAAAAGTGAACGTTGACTTAACAGCATACATGTGTAACTGTGCTGTCGACACAGTGATGTAAACACCAGATAAAGAGAGAGAATGAGCTTTTACTGTCGGACTGTGTTGATTAAAGTGAGGACAGAAAACAACAACTGAGCGAACAAAGAGAAAATCAGGAGCCTGCAGGGAAATCTTGCCCCACAGCTGAAAGTTTCTCCTTTAAACAGAGAAGTTTCAGTATTTTTCTGTTTTCACCACACTGCTGAATGAGTTCAGGTGTTGATGCTGTTCAGTGTTTCCTGAATCTTTCTGTTCTGTTGAAGAGTACTTTTTGTTGTAAATGATGTTGTCAGATTGGTGAATAAAATCTACTCTTTGTTCCACCGTCTTTATATAGAAAGTCCAAGATCTTTAATCCTTCCGCAGGCAAGAGGAAACATGGCTCTGATGAGGCTAAAGAACACGAGCAACAATTTAAAGTGTTCCACACATACGTTATCTAACTTTTTAAACAAAATCACATGTATACATATATTTAATTTCTATTGAGAAATGCAGCAGAGCACCAGAGTTTCCTCATGTGTAAGAGGATGGAGGTGTGTTTGATGGGTCAAACACACAAAAAACACCTGGGCAGTCAGATCAAGCAGCTTTAAGCAGCTTGGTGGTTTTACTCTCTTTGGCTCCACTTTCTCAAGACGTCCTCTGCTGCGTCCAGAGTGGAGTCCTCCTGTTAGACACTAATTCATATGCTGATGTACATTCCAGCTGCCGTGACACTAAACAGGGAAACTCATCTTTTAACACCAGTAAAATCTATTCATTATTCAAATATTTTGACCTGTTTTGACTCCCCCTGTAAGCATGTAGTGTTCTAACACTTCACACTGTGCGGTCAATGCTTGTTCCTTTAAAAAAGGAGTGTATCAACTCTATGTAAGCACAGTGCATAAATGTGTACAATAAAAGGGGATATCAAACCCTCAACAATATCAAAAATACCTTATTTGTCTTTGGAAGAATAACTTTTGAAGAAAATGACCTTTTAATTGTTTCTTATTTTGATAAAAGAATCCAAACAAGTGCGTAATTTTTTTTTTCATGTTTTATTTTATTTAAACACATAAATCAATGTAATAATAATTTGTGTAGGATCTTATTCATATTCTTATTTGAATGACACAATAATGCTCTGAACAGTTGTGAGAACACCAGATTCTCACATGTGGGGATGCTTCCAGCATAAATCCCCACATCCTGAATCAGTTGTTCAGGATGAAAAGATAGAGTCGTGCAAAAGATAGATACATTTGAAGTATTTTTATTGATGTTACTGTAACAGGAGGTATAGAGATTTCATTGGATGACTAGTCTTGTGCGCGAATACTAAACGCTGCTGCTACTTTCTCTCTTGATGTTGTTGTATTTGTATTGTCTACGATGTTTTGGCGTCATATATTTTTTGAAGAGCCTCCACATTGAAGGCAGCTCTGGTCTTTCTTCTGAGGGGTTAAACTTGTCCACTGCTTGTTCTGGTACTGCAAGTTGAAGAGACAAGTCTTCTGTGGGGTTTGATGTTGGAGAGTCCTCTGACTGTTTAGAGGCTGGTTCCATTTCGATGACAATGAAAGTTCTTTCTTGATTTTGCTTTGGAAGTGGTTCTTGGACAACGATCAGTGATGAAATGTCCTCCGTGTCTTGAGTTTCCTGCATGACTTCAGACTGGTCGTTCTTTATAATGGTCTCTACCGTCTTTTTGCTTTCGCGCCGACGCTTTTTAGAGGAAACTTTCTCCTTTGGTGGCTCTGAGACATCTTTTGGTTGTGGGACTAATTCCATTTCGATGTCACTCACCAGCTCTGGGACCACGTCTGGTTGTGGCACTCCAGCCTGATGAGCCAAATCTGATGGAATCACTTCCTGTGAGTCTTCAGAAGCCCTTTCTATTTCCTTTTCTTCCACGGGTTCAGAAATCTTCTCTGGTTCCTGGATATAAATCGGTGATGAAATGTCCTCCGTGTCTTGAGGTTCCTGGATGACTTCAGGCAGGTTCTTTACAATGGTTTCTGGCATCTTTTTGTTCTTGCGCCGACGCTTCTTTGATGTAACGTTCTCTTTTGGTGGCTCAGGGATCCCTTGTGGTTCTGTTTTGTTGACTCCATCCACTTCTGGATTCGATACTTCCACTTGTGAAGCCAGCTCTTCTACAGTTATGTTCTTTGGTGGAAGACGTATCTGATCTAAATGGAGTTCTGGGAGGATGTACAGCTCTGTTTTTTCTTCTGGCTTGATGATGAGGGATAGAAATACAGCCTTCATAAGTTCTGCCACCTTCTTTTCCTGTGTCTTTGTTTCCTCCTCCTGTGCCTTTAGTTTGGAGGCAAGATCAATATTGGAGGCAGTCTTTTCTTTGAGTTGTTCTTTCAAGCTCTCTACCTCTTTTACAACTGACTGATATTCAGTTTCAGATACTGGTGGTTTCAGTGTTTCAATCAATTCTGTAATTACGTCATTGCATTCCTTGAGCTCCTGCTCACACTTTTCACGGAGATGACGCTCACACTTCAAACAGTTTTCCAGGTCCTTGAGATTTTCCTCAGAAATGGAGCAGCTATTCTCTGCTGCGACTCTTCTGTCTTTTTCTCGTGTTAGAAAGAAATTCTTTTTCAGCAGCTTAGTCCTGACAATATCCATCCGATGGTATAAATAGTTGATCTTGTCCTTATTATGTTGGTAAGATTCCTGTAATTTTTCTGATCCATAATCATCGTTGGCAGCAGAGGCATTAGAGGGAATCTCCTCGGTTTGTGAAATTGGAAACTTCCACGTGACGCGACGAACTTTGGAGGCCTGGGGATGATCCTGCACAAGCTGGACGTCCTCGGAATGAGGAGTCACAGCCGCAGCAGAGACCTGGGATTGTTCCTTTTCCAACACGTCCAACATTTCTGATCTGTTGGTGGGTTCCTCCAAACTTTCATCACTGCCAAAAGTAATGTTATATTTGTAGGACGCCTGAGATTGTTCTTTTTCAAACAGGTCATTTTCTAGGTTTGATTTTAAAATTTCTCGCCTGTTGGTGGGTTCCTTATAACTTTCCTTACTGACAAAAGTAATGTTATATTTGTAGGACGCCTGAGATTGTTCTTTTTCAAACAGGTCATTTTCTAGGCTTGATGTTAAAATTTCTTGCCTGTTGGTGGGTTTCTTATAACTTTCATTACTGCCAAAAGTAATGTTATATTTGTTGGAGGCCTGGGCTTGTTTGTCGGTTTGTGAATTTGGAAACTTCCACGTGACGCAACGTACTTTGGAGGCCTGGGGATGATCCTGCACCAGCTGGACGTCCTCAGAATGAGGAGTCACAGCCGCAGCAGAGACCTGGGATGGTTCTTTTTCCTCTTCGTCATTTACTGTTTGAGGAGACGGGGAATCCTCAGAGGCCTGGCATTGTTCTTTTTCACACAGCTCATTTTCTGACCTGTTGGTGGGTTCCTCATAACCTTCATTATCGCCAAAAGTAATGGTATATGTGTAGATATCCTCAGGTAAATCGTCCTCTACCATGTCACACCACTGAAGTGGAGCAGATGATATCTTGGTTTGACTCATTTTGCTTGTTGTTTTTAAGAGCTTGTCAAAATTACTATTTAAGATAGTAATTAAGTGTTGTTTTTAATAGTTTGTCAAAATTACTATTTAAGATAGTAATTAAGTGTTGTTTTTTTAGACGATGTGAAAACCGTTTGCTGTGACTTTCAAATTCGCTTCGAAAACTGGACGTGTTTCTTCAGATAAACTCCTGACGAACTGTGAAATAGGAGGGAAAATGTCTGGCCTATATAACATTTGTGATGTCAAACAACATCAGTGGTGACATCAATTGTGATGTCAAACAACATCAGTGGTGACATCAATTGTGATGTCATCATCAGTGATGACCAGAAGACCAGAAGAGAGATTGTGATGTCATCAGTGATGTCATCAGTGATGACATCACAATTTAGTGATAAGACTAAAAAAGAGCAATGGCATTCCGTTCTCAGTCACCATCTTGTGTGTTGTTTTGCTCTCTTGTTCAGTTTTATGATTATACATTTTTAAACTTTTTTCTGTGAAATCTCAAAATATTATTGTCCAGGTCAGTTTTAATGCATTCATTGTATGTTATGGTACTCACGACTGCTTTCTTCATGCCTCCACTGGAAAATTGGACCTCATTCTGTGATGATCTGCAGGTTTGAAGGCCTCTGTTCTGTCTCTCTTCTGGTCTGTGATTCCAACCACAGATTCTGAATGGAATTGAAGTCCGGATTCCAGAATGTTGATTTTTGTTCTCTGTTAATCACTTGACGACTTCAGCTGAATACTTCATGTCACTGTCACGTTGGAAGGTCCACTTCTGCCAGTTTTCAGCAACCAGTGTAATGTTTCCCACTAGCAGTGTTTTCCAAGACAGAATAATGTCAGTTTTTAAAATGTTTCCAAAATAAACCTTTTTCCACATTCAAACTGAAGCAGACACCCTTTCCACTTTTAAGATTAGGCTTAAAACTTTCCTTTTTGATAAAGCTTATAGTTAGGGATGGCTCAGGTGATCCTGAAACATCCCATAGTTAAGCTGCTATAGGATTAGACTGCTGGGGTTCATCTGTCCCACCTTTCCTCACTTTGTTCTCTTTTTCCCCATTTAAAAAAGCCTCAAAATAAAAGTGAGTTTTAGGTGGCTACAATAGAATAGAATAGAATAGAATAGAATAGAATAGAATAGAATAGATAAATATTTTATTCATCCCCCAGTGAGGGAAATTCAAATTAGTCAAGTAGCTCATTAAAATATAAATATTTCCAATGATTGTATATTAGACAACAACAACAATCATAATAATAATCAATGACTAATTAAATAAATTTGAGAAGAACATGTCAGCAGTCGCTGTTAAAAAGCCTTATGGCTGTGGGGACAAAGGACCTCCTGAACCTCTCAGTCCTGCAGTTCAGTGAGATGAGCCTCTCACTGCAGCTGCTCCTCTCTCCTGCCAGGATGCTGTGGAGAGGATGTTTATTGTTCTCCAAAACAGAATATGATTTCCTCCTCATCCGTTGCTCCACCACAGCACCGAGAGGGTCGAGCCTTCTGCCTACCACAGAACAAGTCTTTTTCACCAGTTTGTCCAGGCACCTTGTTAGAATTAAAATTAACTAACAGACAACGGCATGAAACCAAGAAATCCCTCAGAGGCCTCAGTATTTTACTTGCAAGGGGAGAACAACACCCGAACCTACTCTCTGCAGATTCACAAGAGTTCTCCAACGAGTGGTTGCTTCCCTTGCTCTTTTATTAGGTGACACACACACACACACACATACATACAATCCCCTATGTGCCCAGGTCTGGCATATCTCCTTAGTTTGGAGGCATCTCCTTATTTGGGGAGCTATAAAGATAACGATCAGTGGGGAGACAACATTCCTTCTTCTTCTCCTTGTGAAGTTTTGATATGAACTGGCCTCTCTGGCTGTGACTTTTATTTAATGATAAAAAGCAAACTTTTCTGACACACCTACAGTTTTTGTCTTAAGTGCAACTCCCCCAGCAGACAACAGCATTGAACAGTGCATAGGAGTGATCAAACATGCATTTCATATCTCTACAGACATGAGCCGTCTAGGGAAGAAGAGACGGCTCAGGCCAATCTGAACACTGAACGCTAAGGACAAACTTTTTCCTTTGCGCCTTTGATTATGAGCGAATATATCCAACTAATGTGTGAGTCATTTTGTCATTATCACCCGTCTTGCATAGGTACTGTACTTTTCAGCAGCATTAGATTTCTAAGATAATGCGTCATTTGGAAGGTCAGACATGATAGTTTGTAGTATATTGGGTCCAAACTGTCTATCAAGGCAGACAGCATGAAGGTATGTTTACAGACTGTGTTTGGATCTAAATGTGTCTTTATTCTGTATGAACCTGCCATTGTCTCACTGCTCTTTGTATCAATAATGCAGATCAGGACCACTGAGCTCCTGCACGGAATCCCTGATTGTTCAGCAAATATTTAAAGTCAGAGTGAACATTCCCGGTTTCCCCAATTGTCACTGTCAAGTACAGTCAAATGTGCTAAAGTTGATGTTTTCTTGGCACATTTACTTTTCACCAGGGGAGAAGTGCTGCTGAGCAGAATTTTTACTTCCATAAAGATTCAAGTTGCATACACATAATTAACCTCTTGGTGACTGAATGATTAATAGAGGTCCATAATTCATGCATTACTTTAGAAAATTCCTAAGATTGCTGCAGAGCAGCATGATTCTCCAGAGAAACCTAATCTGAGCTGCACTGTCACCACTCCTGCAGCACTCTCTCCAGAAGATGGAGACCTTGTGCCAGTGTAGAGATTCCTGCCCGAGCACCAAAGATATCACAGTTAAAAGTCTCAGATGATAAGGAGTTGTTGGTGAAAATATAATGAAGCATCTCAAAAATGTTTTAACCACATTTTCACATTTTTCTGTGTAAGGGTTTGTTATAAAAGAAGAGTCCACAAAGCCTGAGTAGCAGACCTGTGCTTCATCTTGACTTGAGGGATTTCAGGAGAAACTGTCTTGCAATTACAACCTCAGGGAGCTTCCCGCAGAATAAATCTGGTTTTAATTATTGTCAAAACAGTTCAACTTTCTTTCACTTTAAGAGACCACTGTAATATACACAGTTTCATGGAATACTAATGACCATTTGAATGATAAAGAATCAATGTAAGTAACTAAGATGACTTTATTAAGATTACTTTATTGTCATGTAGTCACACGAAATTACTCTCCGCATCTGACTCATCCGGGTTGGCACCTGTTGAACACACACATGCACGGTGTGAGTGAGGATAGCTGTATAAGGTGATATCCTGTATAACCGACTTGCTCATTTCTGTGCTTGCACAGCAGCCTGATAAGGAAATATCTCTGAGAACAACATGTTGTAAAACTAGGACCGCACCTACAACGGTCTTCTGAAAGTAACGCCTTATACCAGTACACACACGCACACACATAGAGGAAGAGATAAGATATTGACGCACACACATCTCATAAGGCGGAGACTGAACTCAAGTCTATATAACATCACACCCCTAGACAAAGACAGAGCTTTTCCGTACTTTGTGCTGTTCGCATGCATTGTACTGAACTGCTCTCCGCACTTTGCAAACTGCGCAAATAAAACTGTGATGATTCTTATATCGTCTCCTCTGTCTTCCTCCTTCACTGCATCAACGGACTCGGAAAGAGGTACAGGTTAACCTCAACAATTTTGGGGGCTCGTTCGGGATGTGGTGAGGAGAGGACGGAGTTCATTCGGATAAAAGATTCCTTCACGGTGACAGAGACGGGACACGAGCCGGCACGTTAACACAGAGGTAAGCAGAACCTGTTTTATCAAACTCTGCACATTGAATATTTTAAAACAACGTGTCCTGTCCTGAAACTGGTGGTTGAATCAGCAAAAGACGATAAGAATTAATGTCGAGAACTGCGTAAAAAAAAAAAAAAAAAAAAACTATAAAAGAAAAGTGAATATAAAAAGAGGATAAAACAGACTGTCTTTGGTCGTGGCGGACCCCACCGGTTGCCTGACGAGGAACCGGAAGCCTGAGAGGCTGCTGGGTTAGAGTCCCGGGGAGGTGAAGACACCCCGAATTCTACTGGGTTTGAGTCCCTGGGGTTAGAGTCCCCTAAAGTAGTATACTCTACGGAGTTGGGTTAGAGTCCCTTGAGGTTATACTCCTCATAAATTCTTGAAGTCTGTTTGGGGTTAGAGTCCCCTAAAGTAGTATACTCTACGGAGTTGGGTTAGAGTCCCTTGAGGTTATACTCCTCATAAATTCTTGAAGTCTGTTTGGGGTTAGAGTCCCCTAAAGTAGTATACTCTACGGAGTTGGGTTAGAGTCCCTTGAGGTTATACTCCTCATAAATTCTTGAAGTCTGTTTGGGGCTAGAGTCCCCTATACTAGAGTACAGGAACAGGGTTCCTGAGGTATTTTTCTATAAGTGCATTTTGAAAAAGTTTGTGAAGATTTTAACGTGCTTTGTGTGTTTTGTATTTGTTTGAGAGAAATAAGGAGAAGCGGGCTGTGGGAAAAATAAAATTCTGAGGTGTCTAAAGGTGAATGGGTACATAAAACGGTGTCTTGACAAACTCGACAATCAGACAGAGGAAACCTAACGGTGATAACGTAATCTGTCTGAGCCATCGAAACCTAGCGGTGCTAACATAAGTGGCTTGGTTTGTCAAAAGGGTCAGTTGCTCGGGTGTTATGCCATACAAACTGACTGGCCGTTAATAAATCATCACCTTACAAGGCCTGTTGCTCGGACGTACGTCATACAAACCGGCTGGCCTCAGAATTTAGAAAAAGAGAAGTAAAATGGAGGGAGAGTTTGACAGGGAAATAGATGATGGGGGATGGGGCCCAGGTATGGGTGCCTGGAGGCCCCTCGAGCTGCAGTTAGAGAATACGTTAAAAGCAGCAGGGGCAGTGTTACCTAAAAAGGGTAGGGACAGGAAATTAGCCGACATAAAGGGACAAGTGGAACAATTGGTGAGATATAAGGGCAAGAAAATGTCAGACCCCGGTCCGTTAGGGGCCTGGTTGTGGGAAAAGGAGAAAGAATGTAAGGTGAGGAAAGAAGAGCTGGCAGAGCAGGGACAAAAGGCAGGTGTGCTGCAACGTTCGAAATTAAAAAAGGAGGCGAAAGAGCAGGAGGAGCGACGACGGGGCTGGTCTGAGCTGGCGGTCTTCTGGCAAAGTGTGAGACATCTCCATGAGAACGCAGGAAAACCAGGAGGCAAACAAATGGTAACTGCACCTGACACTCCTACATGGCCACCTCCATATGCACCGCCTGCTGCACCGACACCAGGGTTATATCCCACACTATATGTGACTAGTGGTACACTTCAGGTTGGAGCCTCAGAAGAGACACTTGTAAGTGACAGTGTGACTGAAGCAGGTGCAGCCACTCCTACAGCATCAATCTCTGAGACTTCAGTAAGGACAGGGACGACGTCCAAATCCTCTTATAACCCCTTCACAGGTGATAACCTTTCGGCGCCCCCAGACCCATTCTCGCAGAGACAGGCAAGAGAACAGGCTCCACAGCACACGGTAAAACGAAAAGTCACACCACAGCCACGGAGGCAGGTCATGAGGGGAAGTGAGATTTCAGATTGTGAGGAGGAAGCAGAAGCAGCAGGGACAGCTTCTTTTCAAGGAAAGGGACAGTGGGAAGGTGAAAGACAAGAAGTACCAGTAAGTTTTAGCTTGGCAGGATCATGGAGGGAAGAGGAGGAAGATTCAGCCGTCAGGAAAGAGAGAGAGCTAGATGAGTTATGTCGGAGAGAGATAGAAGAGCTCTGTCAAAAAAGGGACGGACTGGTGAGAAGTGTAGAGAAAGAAATGAAGGTGGCAGAGGAACTGACAGATACGATAGGCAGAAGAGTTAGCCAGCGCCGACGTGGTGGGACAATCCTTCCGGTCACAATGTACCCACTAACAGCAGTACCAGGACAAGGTGACCGGTACCGACCATTTACTATAGGGGACATACAGGCCATAGTGGAGAAATTACCACCTGTAGCCGAGGGTGGAAATTTGTGGCTCAGCAAATTGGATTCTCTGACGGCAGGACAGAAATTGGCATTGGGGGACTTTAGAGCGATTACAGGACGATGCATGACGGGTGGGGACATGAGAGACATTGAGACTATCGCCCACACAAACAGGGTGACAGATGACACCCCTTTCACGCATCATAGCACTGAAATAGGGAAAGCTATGAGAGAAAAATATCCACTACCTAACGCCACCGTAATGCCAAAGATGAGATGGGACCCCAAACAAAATCCCAGGGAGTATGTGGATCAGAGCAAGGATTTATGGTTGAAACACACAGGATGCCACCCAGGGAGAGCTGGAGCTCAGAGAGAGTGGTTTAGACAGGCTATACTGGAAGGAGTGCCGGAGAATGTCAAAACAGCCATGGTAAATAACCCGGACATGCTCGGTAGTGAATCCCATGTCTGGGAGAAACACTTAATACACCACCTCACCCGTGCTCAAGATAATACACAGAAAGAACAGGATGACTTAAAAGAATTGCAGGTTCAGCTGTTAAAATTACAGTTAACGGAAGCCAGACAGAAATGTAATGATAAAAATAAAAAACAAAAAGGGGAAGCTGCGAAGGTCATGTTGGCTGCCGAGCCACCACAGGTTCCTGATTTATTTCCGGTCCCACCATGGGTACCGCAGCCCCCATCAGGCGGGAGAAGACATGGGGGAGGACCAATGCGGGGTGGAGGCTTTGGGGGAAGAGGTCGGGGACTAAGGGGCGGTACAGGAAGAGGACAGTCAGGGGAGACTCGTTGTTGTTATCTCTGTGGAGACCCTAATCATTGGATAAGAAGCTGCCCACATAATCCAAGAGCACAGAAAGGTGTGGATAGTGGTCCTCCTGGGAGAGGCAGGGGTCGCGGCTCCGGACCTCCTGTTACTGCACCTATGTATCCTCAGCAGCCTTGGGGAGCAGCTGCTGCTGGTCAGTACCCATTGTGGGACAATGGGGAGAACCCTGACCAGTCCGGTCAGTATTGACACACCCCACAGAGACTCTCAGACAGCATCACTACGGCAGAACCGATGCTGTCAGTTCAGATTGAGAAAAAAGATCTGCCTTTCTTGGTTGACACTGGAGCCACATGTTCCACATTGAAAGTTGTACCAGCTGGTTCCCTGTCATCGCATACCATCACGCTTATGGGCTTCTCTGGGGAGAAAAAGACACTGCCGTTCACTAAGCCGCTACTCACCCAGGTGGGAAAACAGACTGTGACACATCCATTTGTACATTCACCTTCTGTACCGATGAACTTGCTGGGAAGAGATCTCCTGATAAAACTGGGGGCCACGATACTCTGCAGCGCCGATGGCCTGGTTGTTGTCATGCCTGATGGATCTCATTTGCCGTGCTCTGGACCGATGGAGAACATCACTGGTCAATATCTTGTGCAGCCAGTGAATGAACAATACGCGGACATATACTGGGGTCTATTACAGCCGGAAACATCTGAGCGGCGTGGTATCCTCTCGGCTTACCTCCAGTGGAAACCCTGGATTTCCCAACTCGAACCCTATGTCTCACCTCCCGATTCCCCCCATGTTACTCTATTTTATGATGGGTTACAGACAGATTGGTATCAGGAAAATTTAGTGGTTTACCTGCATTGACTTGGCTAATGCATTCTTTTGTCTTCCCTTGGCGGAAGACTGCAGGCACATTTTCTCGTTTTCGTATCAGCACAAGCAGCTACAGTACACCAGGCTGCCACAAGGGTTCGCTTTGTCCCCAGGGATTTTTAACCAGGTTTTAAAAGATATCCTGAGTGATTGCCCACTACCAGAGCAGGTGACTCTCGTTCAGTATGTAGATGATTTGTTGTTGGCAGCGCCCACTGCGGCTCTGTGTTTGGAAGCAACTAAAAATGTCCTTTTACATCTTGCAAGAACAGGGTTCAAGGTCAGCAAAGCCAAACTTCAGGTTGCACGGCGGCAGGTAGCGTTTTTGGGCAGGCAAATTTCCCAAAAAGGAGCAGGGCTCTCCCCTCAGCACAGGTCTACTATTCTCCATCACTCTAAGCCAGTGAAGGTAAAGGACATGTTGTCTTTCTTAGGGTTGACGGGCTATAGTAGGACTTACATAGCCAATTACACCGGCTTAACTAGACCTCTGCGGCCCTAGTGAAAGAACAAGGCATGCGCCACCTGTCAGCGACCCTGAATTGGACTCAGGAGGCGGAGGAAGCCTTTATTGTACTAAAACAGGCCCTCTCCACAGCAGCAGACCTAGCTATACCCGATTATAGCTTACCATTCTACTTGGATGTCTCTGGAACAGAACTTTGCACTAATGGCGTCCTGTTCCAGAGAAAAGGGGGTGAGAGAGTAGTACTAATGTATATCAGTGTGATGCTAGACAATATGGAAAAGCGCCATCCTATGTGTACACAACAGGCAGCAGGGATAGCAAAGCTCATTCAAAAAACTGCACACATTGTCATGGGACATCAACTGCACATTCTGACCACACATAGCGTTGTGGCCTATGTGAACTCACAGACTTTTACGCTGACTGCTCTGAGACAAAGACGACTGAGCAAAATTCTCGAGGCACCAAACCTGACTTTCACTCATGAAGGCATAAACATGGCAGATCAGCTAGGAACAGGTGAGCCACATGAGTGTACGGACAGAGTGCAGAAAGAGGAGAAAGTACGACTGGACCTACAAACAGAACCGATACCAGGGGCCAGAGAACTATACACAGACGGCTGTTGCTTCAGGGATGAACAAGAAGGACTGAAAGCAGCATATGCAGTTGTAGAGGACGTGCAAGGGGAACTGATCACACGACAAACAGAGAGACTGGAAGGACAGCAGTCAGCACAAAGAGCAGAAGTACTGGCAGTAATAGCAGCACTGAGGCTAGGGGAAGGGCAGGAAGTAAACATTTACACAGATTCAGCCTATGCGGCAGGAGCAGTACATGTGGAACTGAAACAGTGGTTGAGGGCTGGATTTCTAACCGCAACAAATAAACCCATCAGACAGTGAAGAGCAAATTGGCTAAAATCTGTGCACAGACCAAAATGAATTGGCTAGATGCGTTGCCCTTAGCCTTAATGTCCATCAGGAGCTCTGTTAATCAGTCCACAAGGTTTACACCACATGAGCTCCAGACAGGGAGAGCTTTTCCTGGACCTCAATCTAAGTTGCCAGGAACAGGACACATTGAACAACACCTAACCCACAAAATGTATTTCCATGAACTCCAAAGTCTCGTTGCAGAGTTCTCAAAGCAGGTGGCGAGTAGCAGAGGAGAGGGCCAACCAGCGCCGGCTCCAGAGGCTGAGTGGGTATTGCTGAGGGTCATCAAAAGAAAGTGGTCGGAGCCAAGGTGGACAGGGCCCTATCAGGTGACCGAGAGGACCTCCCACGCAGTCCGAGTCAAAGGGAAAGGTGATACGTGGTTCCATTGGAGCCAGTGTGCGGCAGCCGAGGAACCTCAACGCTCCCTAGCAGCGACTCACCAGGCGCTGAAAGATTTGCACACTGTACCGGCTGGTACAGAGGAAAAGACCACCAACCAACAAGGGGCAGAATAATCCCCTGGTGGCATTTTGCAGGCAGAAGTAGTACACTTCTGCCTCCTTGCAACGACATCATTTACGAGCAGGAAGGGTGTTAGACCCGGGCTCCAACTCAACCCTCATCTGGAAACGTCAGCCCTCACCTTCTTCATATTACCAGCGACTGACTTTCCTTAAAGAGCACCCGGAGTTGTGCTTCTCAGAAGAACGGCACCAGATGACGTCATCGCAGTTGAATTCTTTTATTTTTGGATTTGTTATACTCATAATCGTGTTTGCTGGGGCTTTGCTTAAACTTGCTCTTACAGGTCATACCAAATTATAATCATTGCAGTATCACCCTTATGTTATCTTTTTAATAATGTGTGCTATTTGCTAAGGAGTTGGGTAATGTTGACAAACTATAAGGTTTTAAGCTCCTCTAGGGGTAACCCCGCCTAGAGCACCCTGATAGATAAGGTCTGAATTACCAAGAAAGTTTTGCTTGCTATTTTTATCATACTTGAGACACAGTGAAACATATTAGAATGTTATTGTTTGGGAGTTGGAAAATTCTCACATGTTGTGTAGCCATCACGTGCGTGATTGTCCCCCTGATCTTCTGGTTATGTGAACCCAGTCTCTAAAATAATGCATGAACACTCTGGGATTGACAATCCGCTGGATGAATGGCTGACCAAGGTGTTTGGGAAATGGAAGACTCTGATAATGTCACTTTTTGTATCTCTTGCTATATTCATCGCTATTTTGGTGACTTGTGGTTACTGCTGTATCCCATGTATCCGTTCACTTGCCATTAGACTTATAACTACCACTATAGAGGGGAAGGCTCCCTCCCCTTTGGTAATGCCACTGCTGAACCCTCCCGATCCTGATATAGATGAAGACGATATCATCAGAATGTCAGAGATTGTGTGATCACCTTGTAGTGATCAAAAGGGGGCGTGAAGTTTTTCAATTTATTTTTAGTCATGTATTGTTACTCAACTATTTGTGTGATCTCTTAATAGAGATCAAAAGGGGGTATTGTGAGTGAGGATAGCTGTATAAGGTGATATCCTGTATAACCGACTTGCTCATTTCTGTGCTTGCACAGCAGCCTGATAAGGAAATATCTCTGAGAACAACATGTTGTAAAACTAGGACCGCACCTACAACGGTCTTCTGAAAGTAACGCCTTATACCAGTACACACACGCACACACATAGAGGAAGAGATAAGATATTGACGCACACACATCTCATAAGGCGGAGACTGAACTCAAGTCTATATAACATCACACCCCTAGACAAAGACAGAGCTTTTCCGTACTTTGTGCTGTTCGCATGCATTGTACTGAACTGCTCTCCGCACTTTGCAAACTGCGCAAATAAAACTGTGATGATTCTTATATCGTCTCCTCTGTCTTCCTCCTTCACTGCATCAACGGACTCGGAAAGAGGTACAGGTTAACCTCAACAACGGGGTGACACACTCAGCGCCCAGGGAGCATGGGGGGTACGGAGCGGCGAGATTAGGAATGGAAGGTTATTGGAGGACCCACTCTAACCACAGAGCCTGATAGGTTGTGGGTACAGTGGCACACGTTACACCGGCGGCTCCTGGGTACGGGGACCATTATGAAGAATTGAATCTCTGCACCATGTAAATCAAAGATGTCAGATGACACCAAACGAAAAAACAAAAAATAAGGAAGAGGTAAATCTGAAATGGTTGTTAAAAAACCATCTGAGGTTGCCGTGACAAAGTGACAGGATAACAAGGCAGTCTTGATGGCCTCCACTGTCCGTGGGATACAGCCCCAGGACAGTTGCATGAGATGGTCAACAAAAGAGAAGCTCCATGTTACTGTGCCTCGACCAGCTGTTGTAGCTGAATACAACAAAAACATGGGCGGCTTCGGTTTGTGCGACCGCATGATCAGCTTCTATCCAATGTCAAGCCGCACAAGAAAATGGACCTGCATTTTGTTGACCTGGCAGCTGGATCGAGTACAGGTCAGACCACCAAGTCTCTGGAAAACCAGAGAAAGAGAGGCTGCAGTATTTCGACTTCAAACTGCTGCTGGCTGAGGAGATGATTGCTCAGGCACAGGGAGATCACAAGGCTGACAATGTGGCCAGTGATGATGAAGAGATGAGTACTGATGAAGAGTACATTCCAACAAAGAAGAGGAGGCCTGTTGAACCTCAGCCCAATGCCAATGTCCAAAAATACAGGGCAGTCCATTTGCCAAAGATGGAGGAGGCTGCTCATTCATCACGGTGCAGAAGAGAGGGATGCAAAGGGGACACATATGTCAAGTGCATCAAGCATAACATGTTTCTGTGTGTTTCAAAGGCCAAAAACTGTTTCCTGTTGTACCATTCATGATACACTGTGATTTGGAGCTGTATGTGATGCCGTAAATTTGAGTATTCAAACATTGTTGGGTGTTCTGCTAAGTTTAAATTCTTGTTCAAATGTTTATTGTGGGGAGTACCAGTAAGGATATTCCAGTAAATATGTGTTTATTTTGGTGCCATGTTTAACTAACCCTGTTTGGTAGTTTGAAGAGTTGACAGTGAGAAATTGCGATAGTATAGGTCAGACAGAAATGTGCTGATTTCCTCCCTCATGTAAAATAGCCAGATCATTCAGATGTCTTCATCTATTTTAATGTTTATGAAATAAGAAGATTTTTTAAAAGAAATCCACATGAAAATGAATTCGGTATTATAACATTACATCATTACATTTTATATCAAACAAGACCCGATGTCCACCACAAGGGACAGTCCAGAAAAAATAAATAAACAATGTTTTTGAAAAAAAATTGTTGCAGTATGTTTCTTTCAACCACAATACTTAAATTATCATAAAAATATCAAAAAAGCAAAACTTGTTTCCTCTGGGTCTCTCATGGCATACTAATAACCATTTGAATGGTAAAGAATCAATGTAAGTAACTAAGATGACTTTATTAAGATTACTTTATTGTCATGTAGTCACACGAAATGACTCTCCGCATCTGACTCATCCAGGTTGGCACCTGTTGAACACACACATGCACGGGGTGACACACTCAGCGCCCAGGGAGCATGGGGGGTACGGAGCGGCGAGATTAGGAATGGAAGGTTATTGGAGGACCCACTCTAACCACAGAGCCTGATAGGTTGTGGGTACAGTGGCACACGTTACACCGGCGGCTCCTGGGTACGGGGACCATTATGAAGAATTGAATCTTTGCACCATGCAAATCAAAGATGTCAGATGACACCAAACGAAAAAACAAAAAATAAGGAAGAGGTAAATTGCACCTCTTCTTACCCATTTTTCAGTAATTATGGGTGGAAATTCACACCTTCTTGCAGCTGAACACCTCCTCTCCCACTTATGATCATGTGTGGTTTGATATTCGAAAATTTTCTTTCATGTTTTCTAGCAATTATTGATGGACATTCAGACCTTCTTTCAGCTGAACACCTCCGCTTCCGCTTTTGATTGTGTATAGTCGGGCTTTCGAGCCTTTTCTTCCCCGGTTTTTACAAATTATGGTTGGACATTCAGACCTTCTTGCAGCCGAAAACCTCCGCTCCCTCTTTTAATCATACATTGTCGGGCATTCGCAGCTATTTCTTACCTGCTTTTTACAAACCAGGGTCGGACTTTCACATCTTTTAGTAGCCTAACACCTCCGCTCCCGTTATTGATTGTGTACAGTTGGGTATTTTAACCTTTTCTTACCCGCTTTTTACCAACTATGGTCTGACATTCACACCTTCTTGCAGCCGAACACTTCCGCTTCACCTTTTAGTGTTCTATGGGGTATTCACACCTTTTTTTTCACCGCATTTTATAGATTATGGTTGGAAATTCTCACCCACTCTCATCCGAAGACCTCTCCTCCCACTTTTGTTAATATATAGTCGGGCATTCGAACCTTTTCTTACCCGCTTTTTACAAATTATGGTCGAACATTCCCACCTACTTGCAGCCGAATACTTCCGCTCCACCTTTTAGTGATGTATGGTTGGCATTTGCACCTTTTCTTACCCTCTTTTTATACTGATTGCTGAAGATTAAGTTGTTCTTTCTCAAACTACAACATTTTTTTAATTGTTGAAACTTGATTTGAAGTGGATAAATAAGGAGGACAAACAGTTTTAAGTCAGGCTGATAGAAGGAATTAATTTTATAGCAAAATCTGTATTTCGTCATATGTCAAGAGATGCTTATTGCTGAAGAAGTTCTTTCTCATTCTACAAAGTACAACGTTGTTTATCGTTGAAACTTGATTAGACATGAATAAATATGAAGGACAAAGCAGTCTTAACTTGGTTTGAGTTAAGGAATTCGTTTTATAGTAGAATCCGAATTCGTGCATAACTCGTAAAATAGAGCTTATTTTCGGATTCCTGAAGAATGAGTCTGGTTCTTTCTCATAATACAAAGTTTGTTGTTTATTGTTGAAACTTCATCAGAAGTGAAGAAATAAGGACAAACCGTTTTAAGTAAGTTTGATAGAAGGATTTCATTTTATAGCAAAATCTGTATTCTTTCATATCTCCTGGAGAGAAGCTTATTGCTGAAAATTAGGTCTGGTTCTTTTTCATACTACAAAATACAGTGTTGTTTATTGTTGAAACTAGATTAGAAGTAGATAAATATGAAGGACAAAGCAGTTTGAACTTGGTTTGAGAGAAGGAATTAATTTTATTGCAAAATCCGAATTCATGCATAACTCGTCAAATAGATAGTGATGTGTCGTTCGTGAGCGATTTGTTCGATATGAACTAATTTTTTATATGACTCGGGAGTAACGAGTTGTCTCAGTGAGTGATTTGTTCAATTTCATGCAGTAGCCTTCCTCACCACATGGCAGGCGGCAGCTTCATAAGTTCAGTCAGCAGGACAGGAAACAGTATTGATTCGTTCACGACTCAACTCCTCGGCTGACGGGTCCTCGCACAGGAAACAGTATTGAGTCGTTTATGACTCAACTCCTTGGGTCTTTGTTCATTTGTCACGTTTCAAATTCTACGTTTCATTTGACAGGCTGAAGAGCAGTAGGCACAACAGTTCGTTCACAAACCGGATCATTAATCTCATAGACTATTCTACCTTCAACAAGTTGGAAACCACAATCGACTCTCTAGATGCAGAAAAAGCATTTGATCGAGTGAACTGGAAATTTTTATTCGCAACATTAAACAAATTCGGGTTTGGGTCACACTTCATCAAATGGATAAGGATATTATATAGCTCCCCAAATGCAAGTGTCAGGACAAATGATCAAACTTCTCCAAGCTTCAGTCTGCAGAGAGGTACAAGACAGGGTTGCCCATTTTCTTCCTCATTTTTTGCTTTTTTCATCAAACCTTTAGCAGCTTCTATCAGACAAGATAGAAATATTAAAGGCATCCAATCCCAAAATATTGAGCATAAAATAAGTCTTTATGCTGATGATGTATTACTTTTCCTTCAGAACTCTCAGACGTCTCTCACTCACACGATCACACTCATAAATAAATTCTCAGCACTTTCTGACTACTCTATCAACTAGTCTAAGACCACAGTTCTGCCCATTAACTGCAGGGTCCAGAATATACCTGCGATCACTTTACAGTCAGGAAATAATAGATATTTAGGCATAAACATTTCCTCCAGGCTCTCAGAGTTAACAAAGCTAAATTATGTGCAATTATTAAAGACTTATTAAAGAAAGCAGAGGACGATCTCTCTCGTTGGAAGTCCTTACCTATATCACTTATGGGGAGAGTTACAACCATTAAAATGATGATACTACCAAAAGTTAACTATTTGTTCTCAATGATCCCCATAAAACCATCTGCTACTTGGTTTAAGTCACTAGATTCATGCATCTCCAAATTTCTGTGGAAAAACAAACCACCACGTATTAGTTTAAAAACCCTACAGAAGACCAAGGACTGTGGTGGATTAGATTTACCTCATTTTCAGCACTATTCCTTAGCCAATAGGTTACAGTATATATCAAAATGGTTTAAACCTAGCCCAATAGATGAACCATGGATAAATATAGAACAAGCATTGTGTGATAATCTGGAAATCTCTGACCTGCCACTTATTAGTCAAAATATTTACATCAAAAGCGGAAGCGGAGGTGTTCGGCTGCAAGAAGGTGTGAACGTCCGACCAAAGTTTGTAAAAACCAGTTAAAAGGTTCCAATATCCAACCAAACATAATCAAAAGCGGGAGCAGAGCTGTTCGACTGCAAGTAGGTGTGAATGTCAGATCATAATTTGCAAAAAGCTGATGAGAAAGGGTGAGAATGCCCGACTATACACCATCAAATGCGGGAGCGGAAGTGTTCGGCTGTGAATAGGTGTGAATGTCCGACCATAATTGCTGAAAAATGTTTAAGAAAAGGTGCGAATGCCCAACCATACATCATCAAAAGCAGGAGTTTATGTGTTCGGCTACAAGGTTTGAATGTCCTACCATAGTTTGTAAAAGGCGGGTAAGAAAAGGTTCGAATGCCCGAACATACACCATCAAAAGAGGGAGCGGAGGTGTTCCGCTGTAAGAAGGTGTGAATGTCCGACCATAGTTGGTAAAAAGCGGGTAAGAAAAAGTTCGAATGCCCGAATAAACACCATCAAAAGCAGAAGCGGAGGTGTTCAGCTGTAAGAAGGTGTGAAAGTCCCACCAAAGTTTGTAAAAAGCAGTTAAGAAAAGGTTCGAATATCTAACCAAACATAATCAAAAGCGGGAGCAGAGCTGTTCGACTGCAAATAGGTGTGAATGTCAGATCATAATTTGCAAAAAGCTGATGAGAAAGGGTGAGAATGCCCGACTATACACCATCAAATGCGGGAGCGGAGTTGTTCGGCTGTGAGTAGGTGTGAATTTCCAACCATAATTGCTGAAAAATGTGTTAGAAAAGGCTAGAATGCCGGTCCATACATCATCAAAAGCGGGAGAGGTGGTGTTCGGCTGCAAGTAGGTGTGAATGTCCAGCCATAATTACTCACAAACGGGTAAGAAAAGGTAGTATTGCCAGACCATACATGATCAAAACAGGGGGCGGAGGTGGTTCAGCTGCAAGAAGGTGTGAATGTCCGACTAAAGTTTATAAAAAGCAGGTAAGACAAGGTGCGAATGCCCGACAATGTAAGATCAAAAGAGGGAGCGGAGGTTTTCGGCTGCAAGAAGGTCTGAATGTCCACCCATAATTCCTGAAAAATGGGTAAAAACAGGGTGCGAATGCCAGACCATACATCATCAAAAGCAGGAGTGGATGTGTTCGGCAACATGAAGGTTTGAATGTCCATCAATAATTGCTTTAAAACATGAAAGAAAATTTTCGAATATCAAACCGCACATGATCATAAGCGGGAGAGGAGGTGTTCCGCTGTAAGAAGGTGTGAATGTCCGACCATAGTTGGTAAAAAGCGGGTAAGAAAAGGTTAAAATATCCGACTGTACACAATCAATAGTGGGAGCGGAGTTGTTCGGCTACAAGAAGGTGTGAAAGTCCCATCATGGTTTGTAAAAAGCTTGTAAGAAAAGGTTCGAATGGCCGAATATATACCATCAAAAGTGGAAGCGGAAGTGTTCGGTTGCAAGAAGGTGTGAACGTCCGACCAAAGTTTGTAAAAAGCAGTTAAGAAAAGTTTCGAATATCCAACAAAACATAATCAACAGCTGGAGCGGAGTTGTTTGGCTGTGAATAGGTGTGAATGTCCGACCATAATTGCTGAAAAATGTGTTAGAAAAGACTAAAATGCCGTACCATACATCATCAAAAGCGGGAAAAGTGGTGTTCGGCTTCAAGTAGGTGTGAATGTCCAGCCATAATTACTCACAAACGGGTAAGAAAAGGTAGTATTGCCAGACCATACATGATCAAAAAAGGGAGCGGAGGTGGTTCAGCTGTGAGGTGTGAATGTCCGACTAAAGTTTGTAAAAAGCGGATAAGACAAGGTGCGAATGCCCGACAATGTATGATCAAAAGAGGGAGCGGAGGTTTTCGGCTGCAAGATCTGAATGTCCAACCATAATTTGTAAAAACCGGGGAAGAAAAGACTCGAAAGCCCGACTATACACCATCAAAAGCGGGAGCGGTGTTCAGCTGCAAGAAGGTCTGAATGTCCCACCAAAGTTTGTAAAAAGCAGTTAAGAAAAGGTTCGAATATCTAACCAAACATAATCAAAAGCGGGAGCAGAGCTGTTCGACTGCAAATAGGTGTGAATGTCAGATCATAATTTGCAAAAAGCTGATGAGAAAGGGTGAGAATGCCCGACTATACACCATCAAATGCGGGAGCGGAGTTGTTCGGCTGCAAGTAGGTGTGAATGTCCAGCCATAATTACTCACAAACGGGTAAGAAAAGGTAGTATTGCCAGACCATACATGATCAAAACAGGGAGCGGAGGTGGTTCAGCTGCAAGGTGTAAATGTCTGACTAAAGTTTGTAAAAAGCGGGTAAGACAAGGTGCGAATGCCTGACAATGTATGATCAAAAGAGGGAGCTGATGTTTTCGGCTGCAAGAAGGTCTGAATGTCCAACCATAATTTGTAAAAACCGGGGAAGAAAAGGCTCGAAAGCCCGACTCATGTATACTGAGGATGGGAGACTGGGTCAAAATGTTTTTATTTAATTTGTTGGCTTCCTTAGCTGGGGCAACTTTTTTGAACTGGCATTGTATAAATTGCTCTAATCTGTGTAATTATGAATTTGATTAGATTTTAATATTAATGTATTAATATAGGCTTGAATTGGACTATTTCTGCCTATATCTTTCCTTTTTGATAAAGCTTATAGACACTCTCTCCCCTGTGTTTCCCTATTCCAACAGGTATCCTTTGAATGGTGTTATGGTGTTTTTCCCCCCTCTTTTCTGTCCTCTCAAACCCCAGCTGGTCGAGGCGGATGGCCACCCTTCCTGAGTCTAGTTCTGTCAGAGGTTTCTTCCTGTTAAAAGGGAGTCGTTCCTTTCCACAGTCGCCACAGGCACGCTCAGGACTGGAGATTGGACTGAAGACAAGTTTCGGTGCAATCTGTTGGTTTCCTTAGCTAGGATATTGTTTTTGAATTGGCTCTACGTGAATGAATTGGATTGTTTTAAAATTAATTAATTGGATTTCATTGGATTATGATTACAATGAAATGATTTCCAGTTGGCTTGAATTGGACTATGTTAATTAAGTTCCTTGAGATGACATTTGTTGTAATTTGAAGCTATATAAATAAAACTGAATTGAATTTAAATTAATTCCCTCTCGCCCGATGACTGCTGAGATAGGCTCCAGCCCCCCTGTGACCCTACTGACAGGTTAAGTGGGTATAGAAAATGGATGGATGGACTTAGAGATGGACTCTTAGAGATAAAACTTGTTTTGATTAGGAGCTTGGTAAATAAAACTGACAGGACAAGCCTGCAGCTGCAAGTTCAGCAAATATCCAGTAGGTAGCAGACTAACTCTATAGCAGATGCTTAATTTTTCACAAGAACATCTTGTTTGGTCAGTTAAGTACTGAAAAGTCATTGATTTTGGGCATACTTTAACACGTTAAAGGGGCTTTTGAAACTGTTATTTTTCACACAAAGGATTTTTCTGATGTGAAAGGTTATAGTAGAGGTCGGTTAAAAAACCTTTTTAAAAGAATTTGAGCTCATTCAAGGATAGTATGATGAGGGGCTGATATACTAACCTTTCCATATATATATATATATAATTGTTTCACTGATGTTAATTTGTTTAAAATCTGGTCATTTCTAACATATGTATCGGCCCACAATTTCACAATCGGTGCCTCCAAAATAAGTTCTTTCCTATACTCACATGAGTGAAGTGCACAGTGAATTAGAAGTTACTGAAGTTTATGTGGCCTGTCAGAGGGAGCATCGGGCCCAGTATTCATTGTAAATGCCTTGTGATACGTCTTCGTAACACGTTTTATATAGTACAACCTGTCACTAAAGGAGCTCCACAGTTTGTCTGTCGTACTGCTTTGGTGGAGGTTGTGGGCCTTATAAATAAATTATATTCATATATTTATAAATTCTAAAGATATAGTGATTAAAAGAGGTTGACAACGCCACCTAGGTTTGAGAGCCCAAGACTCTAAAGACACGTACAGGTTCTTAATCAAAACAAGGTTTGAGCAGACTTAAAAAAACAGGAGTCTAACTGGTATTTTACAAGATTTATTGTCATAAAATAGGTAACCCAGCCCAAAATCTCCGCCAAGGATCCCACATCCTCTGGATCATCTCACTCTCCAACTCTCTGGGGCAAGTGACAGACATCCAACTCTGGTGGTGGAACAAGCCCTCAGTCACTCCAAAACACAAGAGTGAGGAAATATCAGTACTCACTGGTAGTCCACCTCCACCTCCACGGCCCTTGAAGAAGGCTCCGTACCCCCCATGCTCCCCGGGCGCTGTAATTGGCTGCCCCACTGCTCCAGTGTATGGCATCTGTCTCCATGAGTGTGTCACCCTGTGCATGTGTGTGTTCAACAGCTCCTAACCTGGATAGGTCAAATGCGGAGGAGTAATATTAAATTAAATCATTTTAGTTATTTACATTGATCCTCTATCATTCAAATGGTTATTAGTATGCCATGAGACTAAAGTTAAAGAAAGTTTACCAGTTTTGACAATAATTAAAACCAGATTCATTCTGCGGGAGGCTCCCTGGGGTTATAATTGGAAGACAGTTTCTCCTGAAATGCCTCAAGTCAAGATAAAGCACAGGTCTGCTACTCAGGCTTTGTGGACTCTTCTTTTATAACGAACCATTACACAGAAATCTGTGAAAATGTGGTTCCTCCTCTCCAGTACCCCCGAATAGACCTTACCAGGGAGGCTGAGGAGTGTGATCCCGTTATTCCTGTCTGACACACATATTCTTACAATTTGAATTTATTGATGTCTGTTAAAAATTTGAAATGTTTTTTTATGTCCAACAACGTTCTTTTAAATATTTGATGCTAATGATAAAAGCTCCATGATGTCAGATTTTATGTTCAAAGCAGAACATGTGAAACAGCATAAAAAGTGAATGTTGACTTAACAGCATACATGTGTAACTGTGCTGTCGACACAGTGATGTAAACACCAGATAAAGAGAGAGAATGAGCTTTTTACTGTCGGACTGTGTTGACTAAAGTGAGGACAGAAAACAACAGACTGAGCGAACAAAGAGAAAATCAGGAGCCTGCAGGGAAATCTTGCCCCACAGCTGAAAGTTTCTCCTTTAAACAGAGAAGTTTCAGTATTTTTCTGTTTTCACCACACTGCTGAATGAGTTCAGGTGTTGATGCTGATCAGTGTTTCCTGAATATTTCTGTTCTGTTGAAGAGTACTTTTTGTTGTAAATGATGTTGTCAGATTGGTGAATAAAATCTACTCTTTGTTCCACTGTCTTTATATAGAAAGTCCAAGATCTTTAATCTTTCCCCAGGCAAGAGGAAACATGGCTCTGATGAGGCTAAAGAACACGAGCAACAATTTACTAAAAGTTTATTGAACTTTTTGCATCGTTTCATTCCAACAAATACTCCTGCAGTTAAAGTGTTCCACACATACGTTATCTAACTTTTTAAACAAAATCACATGTATACATATATTTAATTTCTATTGAGAAATGCAGCAGAGCACCAGAGTTTCCTCATGTGTAAGAGGATGGAGGTGTGTTTGATGGGTCAAACACACAAAAAACACCTGGGCAGTCAGATCAAGCAGCTTTAAGCAGCTTGGTGTTTTTACTCTCTTTGGCTCCACTTTCTCAAGATGTCCTCTGCTGCGTCCAGAGTGGAGTCCTCCTGTTAGACACTAATTCGTATGCTGATGTACATTCCAGCTGCCGTGACACTAAACAGGGAAACTCAGCTTATAACAACAGTAAAATCTATTCATGGTTCAAATATTTTGACCTGTTTTGACTCCCCCTGTAAGCATGTAGTGTTCTAACCCTTCACACTGTGCGGTCAATGCTTGTTCCTTTCAAAAAGGAGTGTATCAACTCTATGTAAGCACAGTGCATAAATATGTACAATAAAAGGGGATATCAAACCCTCAACAATATCAAAAATACCTTCTTTGTCTTTGGAAGAATAATTTTTGAAGAAAATGACCTTTTAATTGACAAGCAAAACTGTTTCTTATTTTGATAAAAGAATCCAAACAAGTGCGTAATTATTTTTTTTTTTCACGTTTTATTTTATTTAATCACATAAATCAATGTAATAATAATTTGTGAAGGATCTTATTCATATTCTTATTTGAATGACACAATAATGCTCTTAACAGATGTGAGAACAATGCACTGATACTTTCAGTCAGTGCAGTTGTTCAGGATGAAAAGATAGAGCCGTACAAAAGATAGATACATTTGAAGTATTTTTATTGATGTTACTGTAACAGGATGTATAGAGATTTCATTGGTTGACTAGTCTTGTGAGCGAAACTAAACGCTGCTGCTACTTTCTCTCTTGATGTTGTTGTCTTTGTATTGTCTACGATGTTTAGGCGTCATATATTTTTTGAAGCGCCTCCACATTGAAGGCAGCTCTGGTCTTTCTTCTGAGGGGTTAAACTTGTCCACTGCTTGTTCTGGTACTGCAAGTTGAAGAGACAAGTCTTCTGTGGCATGTAAGGGGTTTGATGTTGGAGAGTCCTCTGACTGTTTAGAGGCTGGTTCCATTTCGATGACAATGAAAGTTCTTTCTTGATTTTGCTTTGGAAGTGGTTCCTGGACAACGATCAGTGATGAAATTTCCTCCGTGTCTTGAGGTCCCTGCATGACTTCAGGCTGGTCATTCTTTATAATGGTCTACTCCGTCTTTTTTCTTTTGCGCCGACGCTTTTTAGAGGAAACTTTCTCCTTTGGTGGCTCTGAGACATCTTTTGGTTGTGGGACTAATTCCATTTCGATGTCACTCACCAGCTCTGGGACCACGTCTTGTTGTGGCACTCCAGCCTGATGAGCCAAATCTGATGGAATCACTTCCTGTGAGTCTTCAGAAGCCCTTTCTATTTCCTTTTCTTCCACGGTTTCGAAAATCTTCTCTGGTTCCTGGACGACGAAAGGTGATGAAATGTCCTCCGTGTCTTGAGGTTCCTGCATGACTTCAGGCTGGTTCTTTACAATGGTTTCTGGCATCTTTTTGTTCTTGCACCGACGCTTCTTTTATGTAACGTTCTCTTTTGGTTGCTCAGAGATCGCTTGTGGTCCTGTTTTGTTGACTCCATCCACTTCTGGATTCGATACTTCCACTTGTGAAGCCAGCTCTTCTACAATTATGTTCTTTGGTCGAAGACATATCTGATCTAAATGGAGTTCTGGGAGGATGTACAGCTCTGTTTTTTCTTCTGGCTTGATGATGACGGATAGAAATACAGCCTTCATAAGTTCTGCCACCTTCTTTTCCTGTGTCTTTGTTTCCTCCTCCTGTGCCTTTAGTTTGGAGGCAAGATCAATATTGGAGGCAGTCTTTTCTTTGAGTTGTTCTTTCAAGCTCTCTACCTCTTTTACAACTGACTGATATTCAGTTTCAGATACTGGTGGTTTCAGTGTTTCAATCAATTCTGCAATTACGTCATTGCATTCCTTGAGCTCCTGCTCACACTTTTCACGGAGATGACGCTCACACGTCAAACAGTTTTCCAGGTCCTTCAGTTTTTCCTCAGAAATGGAGCAGCTATTCTCTGCTGCGACTCTTCTGTCTTTTTCTCGTGTAAGAAAGAAATTCTTTTTCAGTAGCTTAGTCCTGACAATATCCATCCGATGGTATAAATAGTTGATCTTGTCCTTATTATGTTGGTAAGATTCCTGTAATTTTTCTGATCCATAATCTTCGTCGGCAGCAGAGGCATTAGAGGGAATCTCCTCGGTTTGTGAAATTGGAAACTTCCACGTGACGCAACGTACTTTGGAGGCATGGGGATTATCCTGCACAAGCTGGACGTCCTCGGAATGAGGAGTCACAGTCACAGTAGAGACCTGGGATTACTCCTTTTCCAACACGTCCAACATTGCTGATCTGTTGGTGGGTTCCTCCAAATTTTCATTACTGCCAAAAGTAATGTTATATTTGTAGGACGCCTGAGATTGTTCTTTTTCAAACAGGTCATTTTCTAGGCTTGATGTTAAAATTTCTTGCCTGTTGGTGGGTTCCTTATAACTTTCGTTACTGCCAAAAGTAATGTTATATTTGTTGGAGGCCTGGGCTTGTTTGTTGGTTTCTGAATTTGGAAACTTCCACGTGACGCGACGTACTTTGGAGGCCTGGGGATGATCCTGCACCAGCTGGACGTCCTCGGAATGAGGAGTCACAGCTGCAGCAGAGACCTGGGATGGTTCTTTTTCCTCTTCGTCATTTACTTTTTGAGGAGACAGGTCATTTTCTGACTTGTTGGTGGGTTCCTCATAACTTTCATTATCGCCAAAAGTAATGGTATATGTGTAGAAATCCTCAGGTAAATCGTCCTCTACCATGTCACACCACTGAAGTGGAGCAGATGATATCTTGGTTTGACTCATTTTGCTTGTTGTTTTTAAGAGCTTGTCAAAATTACTATTTAAGATAGTAACTAAGTGTTGTTTTTAAGAGTTTGTCAAAATTAATATTTAAGATAGTAATTAAGTGTTGATTTTTTAGATGATGTGAAAACCGTTTGCTGTGACTTTCAAATTTGCTTCGAAAACTGGACGTGTTTCTTCAGATAAACTCCTGACGAACTGTGAAAAAGGAGTGAAAATGTCTGGCCTATATAACATTTGTGATGTCAAACAACATCAGTGGTGATATCAATTGTGATGTCATCATCAGTGATGACCAGAAGACCAGAAGAGAGATTGTGATGTCATCAGTGATGACATCACAATTTAGTGAAGACTAAAAAACAGGAAGACTAAAAAAGGGCAATGGCGTTCCGTTCTCAGTCACCATCTTGTGCGTTGTTTTGCTCTCTTGTTCAGTTTTATGATTATACATTTTTAAACGTTTTTCTGTGAAATCTCAAAATATTATTGTCCAGGTCAAATTTAATGCATTCATTGTATGTTATGGTACTCACGACTGCTTTCTTAATTTCTCCACTGGAAAATTGGACCTCATTCTGTAATGATCTGTCTCTCTTCTGGTCTGTGATTCCAACCACAGATTCTGAATGGAATTGAAGTCCGGATTGCAGAATGTTGATTTTTGTTCTCTGTTAATCACTTGACGACTTCAGCTGAATACTTCATGTCACAGAAGGTCCACTTCTGCCAGTTTTTCAGCAACCAGTGTAATGTTTCCCACTAGCAGTGTTTTCCAAGACAGAATAATGTCAGTTTTTAAAATGTTTCCAAAATAAACCTTTTTCCACATTCAAACTGAAGCAGACACCCTTTCCACTTTTAAGATTAGGCTTAAAACTTTCCTTTTTGATAAAGCTTATAGTTAGGGATGGCTCAGGTAATCAATGACAAATTAAATCAATTTGAGAAGAACATGTCAGCAGTCGCTGTTAAAAAGCCTTATGGCTGTGGGGAAAAAGGACCTCCTGAACCTCTCAGTCCTGCAGCTCAGTGAGATGAGCCTCTCACTGCAGCTGCTCCTCTGTCCTGCCAGGATGCTGTGGAGAGGATGTTTATTGTTCTCAAAAAAAGAATACGATTTCCTCCTCATCCTTTGCCCCAACACAGCACCGAGAGGATCTAGCCTTCTGCCTACCACAGAACAAGCCTTTTTCACCAGTTTGTCCAGGCACCTACAGTTTTGTCTTAAGTGCAACTCCCCCAGCAGACAACAGCATTGAACAGTGCATTGGAGTGATCAAACATGCATATCATATCTCTACAGACATGAGCCGTCTCAGAAAGAAGAGACGGCTCAGGCCCATCTGAACACTGAACGCTAAGGACAAACTTTTTCCTTTGCGCCTTTGATTATGAGCGAATATATCCTACTAATGTGTGAGTCATTTTGTCATTATCACCCGTCTTGCATAGGTACTGTACTTTTCAGCAGCATTAGATTTCTAAGATAATGTGTCATTTGGCAGGTCAGACATGATAGTTTGTAGTATTTTGGGTCCAAACTCTCTATCAAGGCAGACAGCATGAAGGGATGTTTACAGACTGTGTTTGGATCTAAATGTGTCTTTATTCTGTATGAATCTGCCATTGTCTCACTGCTCTTTGTATCAATAATGCAGATCAGGACCACTGAGCTCCTGCACGGAATCCCTCATTGTTCAGCAAACATTTAAAGTCAGAGTGAACATTCCCGGTTTCCCCAATTGTCACTGTCAAGTACAGTCAAATGTGCTAAAGTTTATGTTTTCTTGGCACGTTTACTTTTCACCAGAGGAGAGGTGCTGCTGAGCAGAATTTTTACTTCCATAAAGATTCAAGTTACATACACATAATTAACCTCTTGGTGACTGAATGATTAATAGAGGTCCATAATTCATGCATTACTTCAGAAAATTCCTAAGATTGCTGCAGAGCAGCATGATTCTCCAGAGAAACCTCATCTGAGCTCTACTGTCACCACTCCTGCAGCACTCTCTCCAGAAGATGGAGACCTTGTGCCAGTGTAGAGATTCCTGCCCGAGCACCAGAGACATCACAGTTAAAAGTCTCAGATGATAAGGAGTTGTTGGTGAAAATATAATGAAGCATCTCAAAAATGTTTTAACCACATTTTCACATTTTTCTGTGTAAGGGTTCGTTATAAAAGAAGAGTCCACAAAGCCTGAGTAGCAGACCTGTGCTTCATCTTGACTTGAGGCATTTCAGGAGAAACTGTCTTGCAATTACAACCCCAGGGAGCTTCCCGCAGAATAAATCTGGTTTTAATTACTGTCAAAACAGGTCAACTTTCTTTCACTTTAAAAGACCACTGTAATATACACAGTCTCATGGAATACTAATGACCATTTGAATGATAAAGAATCAATGTAAGTAACTAAGATGACTTTATTAAGATTACTTTATTGTCATGTAGTCACATGAAATGACTCTCCGCATCTGACTCATCCAGGTTGACACCTGTTGAACACACACATGCACGGGGTGACACACTCATGGAGACAGATGCCATACACTGGAGAGATGGGGCAGCCACTTCCAGCGCCCGGGGATTATGGGTGGTACGGAGTGGCGAGAGTAGGAATGGAAGTTATTGGAGGACCCACTCTAACCACAGAGCCTGATAGGTTGTGGGTACAGTGGGACACGTTACCCCGGCGGCTTTCGATTTGCTACCAAACATAGAACTGGTTGCAGAATAGTCGATAGAGAAAGTTTCCAACTTGGTTGTAAAGGACGGGGCCAAAGCCCGAAGAAAGAGATATATATGCACACCATGTTCTGAAGACATGGCAGCAGTATGTCTGAGTTACCAACGATCTGTTGGTAAACACACTCTTCCCTGGGTGGGCTCGAACCACCAAACTTTCGGTCAACAGCTGAATGCGCTGGCCGATTGCGCCACAGAGACTCTATGGACAGTGTAATAATTGTGTCTAAAAATCATAAACCTTCCAAGACCCGGCAGTTAATTTTTGTCCTCTGTGCAGAACATGAGTCAGGCATAACTTATAAAATCTATCTGAGTCCTACTGTCCCTCTCAGAGGACATCCTGGGCTCTGTTTTGATGCCCCAGTTGTTGGGATCTTTTGAAAATGGCGGGAATTTCAACGTCCGTGTTTTACAGCAACAAGAGAGGTTAGTCGACAATGTTTTGCAGATATCATGTTTCTATTGTTAAAAATCTATTTTTTCTTTAATATCAAAGTCTTTACTTCAATTTAGTAACATTTTTATGAAGACACAGTATTTTTAACCCTTTAAAAACACAACCTCTATGTAATGTCCTTTGTAGTGGACATCAGGACTCCCATTTTTAATACATCAGGGAGCAGAGGGCTAAGTGAGGCAGAGAGGATTTTGCTATGAGTTGTGGATGGAGATTCAGATTTGATGAGATGGATGAGGCCCAGAGAGAGGAGGAAGATGAAAGTTCAGAGGAGGATACTGCAGCTGTTGAGGAGCCTGAGCCTGAGCCGAGAAACACCCATCGTGTGTTATGGATCAGTAGCAATGTGTAAGCTCTGGTTTTGATGTTTATTACAGTGTATAGCAATGGAAATGAGAGCAGTTTTAGTTCACACTCTTGTTCTAACACACACATTGAACTTATACCTCTCCTTTCTTTATCACTTAAGTTTCAACCCTATTGTGGAAGACAGCAATTCTAATGACAACACTGGACACATCCATCAGAACTGGAAGCCCTCTGACTACTTCCAACAGCACATCGATGACCAAGTTTTTAAAGAAATGTCAGAACGAACAAAAAATCCGGAGGTGTTGATCACTGGAGGAAGTCTAAAAACCACACCAGAGGAGCTGAAAACCTTCTTTGGCATGTCTATGTACATGGCATGACTCGGATACCCTAGGATCCGGATGTACTGAGCGGCGAAGACAAGGGTCCCAGTTATAGCTGATGCAATGAGTCGAGACAGATTCTTCAAGATCAGGCAGTCCATCAAAGTCACAAATGATCTTGACATCTCTGATGAGGAGAAGAAGCGTGATTCCCTCTGGAAGGTGAGACCTCTCTTAAACAGAGTTTCTGTTTAATCTGCCTAGGCCAGGGAAGGTATTTGTAGATGAGCAGATAATTCCATTCACAGGCCGGTGTCCTGTACGACAGTTTGTGCCCGGAAAACCAAACCCCACAGGACTGAAAGCATTTCTCCTTGCCAGTGCGAGAGAGACGCCGAGAGCGTGACCGGAGCTGCATCGCTTCCGCCTGTACCCCGTTGTTTGGTTCTGCCTCTGGCCAACAGGTGGAGGTGTCCACTCCAGCAGGTGCTCACACTCCTGTTGTCCTGCCCCCTCCTGAACCCATGCAGCTTGGACGAGCCAGATAGACTCCGACTGAGCGTCAACGAAGACTTCAGGCGAGGCTGTGTTTTTATTGCGGCCAACCCGGCCACGTTCGAGAGAACTGCCCCAATCTGCCAAAAGCCTGGGCTCACCTGAGGAGAGATTCAGGTTTTTTCCCTTCCACACGTACTCAGTTGTCTGCCGTTTTGTTTTGTGACTCTAAGGAGGTGGCTATAAACCCGTTTGTGGATTCTGGGGCAGATGAGAATTTTATTGCCGCAGATTTTGTTAAACTACATAATATTCCTGTTGTGTCACTTACAGCACCTCGTAAGGTAAATGCTCTAGACGGTATGTTGTTGTCTGTAATTTCTCACCAGACTGTACCTTTATCTCTACTTATCTCTGGTAACCACCATGAGCTTATCAGTTTTTTTATTATGCCTGCTCCTCATACTCCTGTGGTTTTAGGTCTCCCCTGGCTTAGACTGCACAATCCCAACATTGACTGGACACAGAGCACAATATTTAGCTGGAGTGTAGCATGCCACAATAATTGTCTTAGATCTGCTGTTCCAGCCTTGAGTCCTCCTGCCATAGTTCCTCCCGTCTCTCCTGATCTTTCTGGGGTTCCTCCTTGTTATCATAACTTGGCTGAGGTATTTAACAAACATCAAGCTCTCTCTCTCCCACCACACCGTCCCTATGACTGCCACATAGACTTACTGCCTGGGTCCCCTCTCCCCTCCAGCCGCCTTTACAACCTCTCCCGTCCCGAGAGAGAGACTATGGAGAGGTACATAAAGGAGTCATTGGCAGCAGGTATCATTCACCCCTCTTCCTCCCCTGTAGGTGCTGGGGGTTTTTTTGTGTCTAAGAAAGACAAGACCTTGCGCCCCTGCATTGACTATCGTGGTCTGAACGCTATCACTGTCAAGAATAAATATCCCCTGCCACTATTGGATTCAGCTTTTCACTCCCTTCATCAAGCCACTGTCTTCTTCAAACTAGATCTTCGGAATGCATACCATCTTGTCCGTATTCGTGAGGGGGATGAGTGGAAAACGGCGTTCAACACACCTCTTGATCCATTTTGAGTACTTGGCCATGCCTTTTGGGTTAACTAATGCACCGGCAGTTTTTCAATCCTTAGTTAATGATGTACTCCGTGACATGCTCAACCGTTTTGTTTTTGTTTATCTGGACAACATTTTAGTTTTTTCTAGCACACTGGAGGAACATAGCAAGCATGTCAGATTAGTTCTCCAAAGATTGCTTGAGAAAAGATTATTTGTCAAGGCTGAGAAATGCGAGTTTCATGTCCAGTCAGTCTCTTTTTTGGGCTTTGTCATTGAAAGAGGTCAGATTCGCTGTGATCCAGCCAAGGTAAGGGCGGTGGTTGAGTGGCCAGTACCTGAGAACCGCAAGCAACTTCAGCGTTTCCTTGATTTTGCTAATTTTTACCGGCGCTTTATTAGGAATTTTAGTAAGGTGGCTGCTCCACTCACCCAACTTACCTCCACCTCCAGCCCTTTTACCTGGACCTCTGAAGCTGCCCAGGCATTCTCAAGACTTAAAGAGCTGTTTTCCTCTGCGCCTGTTCTCATCCACCCTGATACCTCTAAGCAGTTCGTAGTGGAGGTGGATGCCTCTGACAGTGGTGTGGGAGCAGTGCTTTCGCAGATCTCACAACAGAAGTTGCATCCGTGTGCTTATTTTTCTCGCCGGCTGTCTCCAGCTGAGCGCAACTATGATGTGGGTAACCGGGAGCTTTTAGCAGTCGTTCTGGCATTAGAGGAGTGGAGACACTGGCTGGAGGGAGCAGAAATTCCATTTGTGGTTTGGACGGACCATAAGAACTTGGCCTACCTTCAGCAAGCCAAACGTCTCAATTCTCGACAGGCCAGATGGGCACTTTTTTAGGCAGATTTAATTTTACTCTCTCTTATAGACCTGGTTCCCATAATTTAAAGCATGATGCCCTTTCCCGTCAGACAGAGAGACAGCCATTGACTGATCCCTCTGAGCCTGTGCTCCCTCCAAGCTGTTTTGTGGGAGCGGTCCATTGGGAGGTTGAGCAGCAGGTTAAGAGGGCCCTTTCCCGTTGTCCCCGTCCAGAGATCGGACCACCTAACTCTTTGTTCGTTCCCGAGAACGTTAGGTCTCAGGTGCTGCAGTGGGGGCACTCCTCCAGATTGGCCTGCCATCCTGGGGCGGCACGCACACTTGAGCTTATTCGACAGCGGTCCTGGTGGCCCACGCTGGTCTGTGACACCAATCAGTTTGTGGCAGCGTGCTCTGTCTGTGCCCGAGGGAAGGCCTCGCACCAACGGCCCGCTTGCTTGCTGAACCCTCTCCCCATTCCCTCACATCGCGTAGGATTTTGTCTCTGGTCTACCTCCTTCTGCAGGTAACTCTGTCATCCTTACTATTGTCGATCGTTTTTCTAAGGCTGTGCATTTTGTACCACTGTCGAAGCTCCCTTCTGCTCTGGAGACTGCTGAACTCTTGGTTCATCATGTTTTTCGTCACCATGGTATCCCCATGGACATCGTTTCTGATCGGGGACCCCAGTTTTTTTCCCAGGTTTGGCGAGCGTTCTGTGGCGCATTGGGGGCGAGGGTTAGTCTATCGTCTGGGTACCATCCTCAGTCGAACGGCCAGACAGAACGGACCAACCAAGACCTGGAGGCCGCTTTAAGATGTGTGTGTGCACGTAACCCATCCTCCTGGAGTGTTCAGCTACCGTGGGTGGAGTATGCTCATAACAGTCTCTCCACATCTGCTACTGGTATGTCGCCATTCATGGTAATGTATGGTTTTCAACCCCCTTTGTTCCCTTCCCAGGAGGATGATGTGTCCGTCCCTTCTGTTCAGGAACACTTGCGACGAGTTCGCAGAGTGTAGGCGTTCGCCCGCTCCTAATTATCAGCCTGGGCAGATGGTGTGGTTATCCACCAGGGACCTGCCTTTGCAGGTAGAATCCTAAGCTGTCCCCTCGTTTCATTGGTCCTTTTCCAGCGGTCAGAATCATTAATCCCTCGGCTGTGCGCCTTAAGCTCCCAGACTCCCTTAAGGTACACCCCACGTTTCATGTGTCCCTCTTAAAGCCAGTCACCTCTTGTGCACTTGGTCCTCCAGCTGAACCTCCTCCTCCCCCCCCTGGTCGTGGATGGCCATCCTGCTTACTCAATTAATCGGATTCTGAATGTCAGACGTCGAGGCAGGGGTTTCCAGTATTTGGTTGACTGGGAGGGTTATGGGCCGGAGGAATGTTCTTGGGTTCTTGGGCGCTGGCTATGTGGGAGGGCAACCCCCAGCTCTGCTCCTCCTACCGGCGGTTCGTGGTGGAGATGAGAGGGGTCTTCGACCATCCTGTTCGTGGTAAAGAGGCGGGCAACCGACTGCTCTCACTACGCCAAGGCTCCAGGTCAGTAGCCGACCCGCTTACCCGCCAGACCATACATGATCAAAACAGGGAGCGGAGGTTGTTCAGCTGCAGGGTGTGAATTTCTGACTAAAGTTTGTAAATAGCGGGTAAGACAAAGTGCGAATGCCCGACAATGTATGATCAAAAGAGGGAGCGGAGGTTTTCGGCTGCAAGAAGGTGTGAACGTCTGACCAAAGTTTTTAAAAAGCAGTTAAGAAAAGGTTCGAATATCCAACCAAACATAATCAAAAGCGGGAGCAGAGCTGTTCGACTGCAAGTAGGTGTGAATGTAAGATCATAATTTGCAAAAAGCTGATGAGAAAGGGTGAGAATGCCCGACTATACACCATCAAATGCGGGAGCGGAGTTGTTCGGCTGTGAGTAGGTGTGAATGTCCGACCATAATTGCTGAAAAATGTGTTAGAAAAGACTAGAATGCCGGACAATACATCATCAAAAGCTGGGAGAGGTGGTGTTCGGCTGCAAGTAGGTGTGAATGCCCAGCCATAATTACTCACAAACGGGTAAGAAAAGGTAGTTTTGCCAGACCATACACGATCAAAACAGGGAGCGGAGGTGGTTCAGCCGCAAGGTCTGAATGTCTGACTAAAGTTTATAAAAAGCGGGTAAGACAAGGTGCGAATGCGCGACAATGTATGATCAAAAGAGGGAGCGGAGGGGTTCCGCTGTAAGACGGTGTGAATGTCCGACCGTAGTTGGTAAAAAGCAGGTAAGAAAAGGTTGACATACCCGACTGTACACAATCAATTGCGGGAGCGGAAGTGTTCGGCTGTGAGTAGGTGTGAATGTCCGACCATAATTGCTGAAAAATGTGTTAGAAAAGACTAGAATGCCGGACAATACATCATCAAAAGCTGGGAGAGGTGGTGTTCGGCTGCAAGTAGGTGTGAATGTCCAGCCATAATTACTCACAAACGGGTAAGAAAAGGTAGTTTTGCCAGACCATACACGATCAAAACAGGGAGCGGAGGTGGTTCAGCCGCAAGGTCTGAATGTCTGACTAAAGTTTATAAAAAGCGGGTAAGACAAGGTGCGAATGCGCGACAATGTATGATCAAAAGAGGGAGCGGAGGGGTTCCGCTGTAAGACGGTGTGAATGTCCGACCATAGTTGGTAAAAAGCAGGTAAGAAAAGGTTGACATACCCGACTGTACACAATAAATTGCGGGAGCGGAAGTGTTCGGCTGTGAGTAGGTGTGAATGTCCGACCATAATTGCTGAAAAATGTGTTAGAAAAGACTAGAATGCCGGACAATACATCATCAAAAGCTCGGAGAGGTGGTGTTCGGCTGCAAGTAGGTGTGAATGTCCAGCCATAATTACTCACAAATGGGTAAGAAAAGGTAGTATTGCCAGACCATACATGATCAAAACAGGGAGTGGAGGTGGTTCAGCTGCAGGGTGTGAATTTCTGACTAAAGTTTGTAAAAAGCGGGTAAGACAGGTGTTCAGCTGCAAGGTGTGAATGTCCACCCATAATTCCTGAAAAATGGGCAAAAAAAAGGTGTGAATGCCCAACCATACATCATCAAAAGCAGGAGTGGAAGTGTTCGGCTACAAGAAGGTGTGAACGTCCAACCAAAATATGTAAAAAGAAGTTAAGAAAAGGTTCGAATATCCAACCAAACATAATCAAAAGCGGGAGCAGAGCTGTTCGACTGCAAGTAGGTGTGAATGTCAGATCATAATTTGCAAAAAGCTGATGAGAAAGGGTGAGAATGCCCGACTATACATCATCAAATGCGGGAGCGGAGTTGTTCGGCTGTGAGTAGGTGTGAATCTCCGACCATAATTGCTGAAAAATGTGTTAGAAAAGGTAAAAATGCCGGTCCATACATCATCAAAAGCGAGAGAGGTTGTGTTCGACTGCAAGTAGGTGTGAATGTCCAGCCATAATTACTCACAAACGGGTAAGAAAAGGTAGTAGCCAGACCATATATGATCAAAACAGGGAGCGGAGGTGGTTCAGCTGCAAGAAGGTTTGAATGTCAAACTAAAGTTCAAATATATTAACAAAAGCGGGAGGAGAGGTCTTCGGATGAGAGTGGTTGAAAATTTCCAACCATAATGTATAAAATGCGGTGAAAAAAAAGGTGTGATAGAACACTAAAAGGTGGAGCGGAAGTGTTCGGCTGCAAGAAGGTGTGAATGTCCGACTATATTTGGTGAAAAGCAGGTGAAGCAAGGTCTGAATGCCCAACCTTACATCATCAAAAGCAAGATCAGAGTTGTTTGGCTGCAAGAAGGCCATAGTTTGCCAAAAGCGGGTAAGGTGCGAATGTCCGACTAAATATCAACAAAATTTGGGGCGGAGGTCTTCGGATGCAAGTGGGTGTGAATATCCCACCATACAAGTATGGTGGGTGGAGAGGAAGCTGTGAATAGCCGACCATAGTTTGGAAAAAGCGGGTAAGAAAAGGTTTGAATGCCCGAACATACACCATCAAAAGAGGGAGCGGAGGTGTTCCGCTGTACGAAGGTGTGAATGTCCAACCATACTTGGTAAAAAGCGGGTAAGAAAAGGTTAATATACCCGACTGTACACAATCAATAGCGGGAGCGGATGTGTTCGGCTACAAGAAGGTGTGACAGTCCGACCATGGTTTGTAAAAAGCCGGTAAGAAAAGGTGCGAATGTCCGACAATGTATGATCAAAAGAGAGAGCGGAGGTTTTCGGATACACGAAAGTTTGAATGTCCTACCATAGTTTGTAAATAGCGGGTAAGAAAAGGTTCAAATGCCCGACTATACACCATAAAAAGCGGGAGCGGAGGTGTTCCGCTGTAAGACGGTGTGAATGTCCGACCATAGTTGGTAAAAAGCGGGTAAGAAAAGGTTAAGATACCCGACTGTACAAAATCAATAGCGAGAGCGGAGTTGTTCGGCTACAAGACGGTGTGAAAGTACGACCATGGTTTGTAAAAAGCAGTTAAGAAAAGGTTCGAATATCCAACCAAACATAATCAAAAGCGGGAGCAGATCTGTTCGACTGCAAGTAGGTTTGAATGTCCAGCCATAATTAATCACAAACGGGGGAAGAAAAGGTAGTATTGCCAGACCATACATGATCAAAACAGGGAGCGGAGGTTCAGCTGCAAGGTGTGAATGTCTGACTATAGTTTGTAAAAAGCGGGTAAGACAAGGTGCGAATGCCCGACAATGTATGATCAAAAGAGAGAGCGGAGGTGTTCGGCTGCAAGGTCTGAATGTCCAACCATAATTTGTAAAAACCGGGTAAGAAAACGCTCGAAAGCCCGACTATACATCATCAAAAGCGGGAGCGGAGGTGTTCAGCTGCAAGAAGGTGTGAATGTTCGACTAAAGTTTGTAAAAAGCTGGTAAGACAAGGAGCGATGTCCCGACATTGTATGATCAAAAGCGGGAGCGGAGGTGTCCAGCTGTGAGTAGGTGTGAATGTCCGACCATAATTGCTGAAAAATGTGTTAGAAAAGGTAAGAATACTGGACCATACATCATCAAAAGCGGGAGAGGTGGTGTTCGGCTGCAAGAAGGTGTGAAAGTCCAACAATGGTTTGTAAAAAGCGGGTAATAAAAGGTTCGAATGCCCGAATATACATCATCAAAAGCGGAAGCGGAGGTGTTCGGATGCAAGAAGGTGTGAACGTCCGACCAAAGTTTGTAAAAAGCAGTGAAAAGCGAGAAAAAGCTTTTCGTGAGTTTTGCATGATTTGGGATTTTGCTTATAAAATGCATTACTTCACTCAAACTATGTTAAAACTGATTTGTCCTTCATATTTACCATGTCTAGAAAGATTTAAACAAAAAAACAACGTTGTACTTTGCAGTAAAAGAAAGAGCAAATCTAAAGTTTCAGGAATCCGAGTATAAGCCTGCTTTCATGAGTTCTGCACGATTTCGGATTTTGCTATAAAATGAATTGCTTTGCTCAAACAAAAGTTAAAACTGCTTTGTCCTTCCATATTCATCAATGTCTAGATCGACTTCAACAAAGAAAAACATTGGACTTTGCAGTAGAAGAAGTTGAAATCCATCTACACATTGATAAATACGAAGGACAAAGCAGTTCCCACTTGCCCATAAAAAAATAAGCTTATTCTCGGATTCCTGATCCTTCAGTTTTGCTCTTTCTTCTACTGCAAAATACAATGTTGTTCTTTGTTGAAGTCGATCTAGACATTGATAAATATGAATGAAAAAGCAGTTTTAACTTGGTTTGAGTGAATGAATTCATTTTATACATAAAATCCGAAATCGTGCAGAACTCATGAAAATAAGCTTATTCTCGGATTCCTAAAACTTTTGATTGGCTCTTTCTTTTACTGCAAAGTACAACGTTGTTTTTTTGTTTAAATCTATCGAGACATTGATAAATATGAAGGTAAAAGCCGTTTTAACATAGTTTGAGTGAAGGAATTGATTTTATAGATAAAATCCCAAATCATGCAGAACTCCTCAAAAGGGGCGTATGGCTTAATCACAAGTGTGGCTCTTTCTCATTCAGGGTAGTATGAGGAAGTTTATGCTTGAAATATATGTAGAAATGGGTACATATGAAGGACAAAGCAGTGTTAACTTAGTTTGAGTGAAGGAATTAATTTTATACATAAAATCCCAAATCATGCAGAACGTATGAAAAGAAGCTTATTCTCGGATTCCTGATCCTTCAGTTTTGCTCTTTCTTCTACTGCAAAATACAATGTTGTTCTTTGTTGAAGTCGATCTAGACATTAATAAATATGAAGGAAAAAGCAGTTTTAACTTGGTTTGAGTGAATGAATTCATTTTATACATAAAATCCGAAATCGTGCAGAACTCATGAAAATAAGCTTATTCTCGGATTCCTAAAACTTTTGATTTGCTCTTTCTTTTATTGCAAAGTACAACGTTGTTTTTTTGTTTAAATCTATCGAGACATTGATAAATATGAAGGTAAAAGCCGTTTTAACATAGTTTGAGTGAAGGAATTAATTTTATAGATAAAATCCCAAACCATGCAGAACTCCTCAAAAGGGGCGTATGGCTTAATCACAAGTGTTGCTCTTTCTCATTCAGGGTAGTATGAGGAAGTTTATGCTTGAAATATATGTAGAAATGGGTACATATGAATGACAAAGCAGTGTTAACTTAGTTTGCGTGAAGGAATTAATTTTATACATAAAATCCGAAATCGTGCAGAACTCATGAAAATAAGCTTATTCTCGGATTCCTAAAACTTTTGATTTGCACTTTCTTTTACTGCAAAGTACAACGTTGTTTTTTGTTGAAATCTATCCAGACATTGATAAATACCAGTCGAAACTCTGCTGCCGCTTTTGATAATTTATGGTTGGGCATTCTTACCTTTTCTTACCCGCTTTTTACAAATTATGATCTTACATTCACACCTACTTGCAGTCGAACACCTTCTCATCCACTTATGATCATGTGCGGTTGGGCTTTCGCACCTTTTCTTACCCATTTTTCAGTAATTATGGGTGGACATTCAGACCTTCTTGCAGCCGAAAACCTCCACTCCTCTTTTGATCATACATTGTCGGGAATTCACACCTTGTCTTACCCGCTTTTTACAAACTTTAGTCGGACATTCAAACCTTCTTGCAGCTGAACCACCTCCGCTCCCTGTTTTGATCATATATGGTCTGGCAATAGTACCCTTTCTTACCCGTTTGTGAGTAATTATGGCTGGACATTCACACCTACTTGCAGCCGAACACAACCTCTCCCGCTTTTGGTGATATATGGTCCGGCATTCTTACCTTTTCTAACACATTTTTCAGCAATTATGGTTGTAGAATCACACCTACTCACAGCCGAACAACTCCGCTCCCACATTTGATAGTGTATAGTCGGGCATTCTCACCCTTTCTCAACAGCTTTTTGCAAATTATGATCTGATATTCACACCTACTTGCAGTCGAACAGCTCTGCTCCCGCTTTTGATTATGTTTGGTTGGATATTCGAACATTTTCTTAACTGCTTTTTACAAACTTTGGTCGGACGTTCACACCGTCTTGCAGCCGAACACCTCCGCTTCCGCTTTTGATGGTATATAGTCGGGCATTCGAGCCTTTTCTTACCCGCCTATTACTTACTATGGTTGGACATTCAAACCTTCTTGTAGCCGAACACATCCGCTCCTGCTTTTGATGATGTATTATTTGGCATTTGCACCTTTTCTTACCCATTTTTCATTAATTTTTGGTCGGATATTCAGACCTTCTTGCAACTGAACACCTCTGCTCCCGCTTTTGATGGTGTATAGTCGGGCTTTCGAGCCTTTTCTTCCCCGATTTTTACAAATTGTGGTTGGACATTCAGACCTTGCAGCCGAAAACCTCCGCTCCCTCTTTTGATCATACATTGTCGGGCATTCGCCCCTTGTCTTACACGGTTTTTACAAACTTTAGTCAGACATTCACACCTTGCAGCTGAACCACCTCCATTCCCTGTTTTGATCATGTGTGGTCTGGAAATACTACCTTTTCTTCCCCCGTTTGTGAGTGATTATGGCTGGACATTCACACCTACTTGCAGCCGAAAAACCACCTCTCCCGCTTTTGATGATGTATTGTCCGGCATTCTAGTCTTTTCTATCACATTTTTCAGCAATTATGATCTGACATTCACACCTACTTGCAGTCGAACAGCTCTGCTCCCGCTTTTGATTATGTTCGGTTGGATATTCAAACCTTTTTTTAACTGCTTTTTACAAACTTTGGTCGGACGTTCACACCTTCTTGCAGCCGAACACCTCCGCTTCCGCTTTTGATGGTATATATTCGGGTATTCGAACCTTTTCTTACCCGCTTTTTACAAACCATGGTTGGACTTTCATACCTTCTTGTAGCTGAACAACTCCACTCCTGCTTTTGATGATTTATGGTTGGACATTCGCATCTTTTCCTACCCATTTTTCAGTAATTATGGGTGGATATTCACACCTTCTTGCAGCTGAACACCTCCTCTCCCGCTAATGATCATGTAAGGTTTGATATTCGAAAATTTTCTTTCATGTTTTAAAGCAATTATTGATGGACATTCACACCTACTTGCAGCCGAACACCACCTCTCCCGCTTTTGATGATGTATGGACCGGCATTCTTACCTTTTCTAACACATTTTTCAGCAATTATGGTTGGAGAATCACACCTACTCACAGCCGAACATCTCCGCTACCGCATTTGATGGTGTATAGTCGGGATTCTCCCTCCTGAGCTGTCACCTTATCGTGGTGGGGGAGTTTGCGTGCCCCAATGAGTCTGGGAGCTATGTTGCCCGGGGCTTTAAGCCCCTGGTAGGGTCACCCAAGGCAAACAGATCCTAGATGAGGGACCAGACAAAGAACAGCTCAAAAGACCCCTTATGATGAACAAAAAATTTGGACCTCGTGATCCCTTGCCCGGATATGGGACACCGGGGCCTCCCCCCGGAGCCAGGCCCGGGGGTGGGGCCCGGCAGCGGGCGCCTGGTGGCCGGGTCTGTGCCCATGGGGCTCGGTCGGGCATAGCCCGAAATGATGACGTGGGTCCCCCTCTTCCGACGGGCTCACCACCCGTGGGAGGGGCCAAGGGGGTCGGGTGCGATGTGAGCTGGGTAGCGGCCGAAGGCAGAGGCCTTGGCGGTCTGATCCTCGGCTACTGAAGCTAGCTCTTGGGACGTGGAATGTCACCTCTCTGTTGGGGAAGGAGCCGGAGCTGGTGCGCGAGGCTGAGCGGTTCCGGCTAGATATAGTCGGACTCACCTCGACGCACGGCTTGGGCTCTGGAACCAGTCCTCTTGAGAGGGGTTGGACTCTCTTCCACTCTGGAGTTGCCCGTGGTGAGAGGCGCAGAGCAGGTGTGGGCATACTTATTGCCCCCCGGCTGTGTGCCAGTACATTGGGGTTTACCCCAGTGAACGAGAGGGTAGCCTCCCTCCGCCTTCGGGTGGGGGGACGAGTCCTGACTTGTTTGTGCCTATGCGCCAAACAGCAGTTCAGAGTACCCACCCTTTTTGGAGTCTCTGGGGGAGGCACTGGAGAATGCTCCTACCGGAGACTCCCTCGTTCTGCTGGGGGACTTCAATGCTCACGTGGGCAATGACAGTGAGACCTGGAGGGGTGTGATTGGGAGGAACGGCCCCCCCGATCTGAACCAGAGTGGTGTTATGTTGTTGGACTTCTGTGCTGGTCATGGACTGTCCATAACGAACACCATGTTCAGACATAAGGGTGTCCATATGTGCACTTGGCACCAGGACACCCTTGGCCGCAGTTCGATGATCGACTTTGTGGTTGTATCATCGGACTTGCGGCCGTATGTCCTGGACACTCGGGTGAAGAGAGGGGCGGAGCTGTCAACTGATCACCACCTGGTGGTGAGTTGGCTCCGCTGGTGGGGGAGGATGCCGATCAGACCTGGCAGGCCCAAACGTATTGTGAGGGTCTGCTGGGAGCGTTTGTCAGAATCCCCCGTCAGAAGGAGCTTTAACTCCCACCTCCGGCAGAGCTTCAACCATATCCCGGGGGAGGTGGGGGACATTGAGTCCGAATGGGCCATGTTCCGTGACTCCATTGCCGAGGCAGCTGATCGGAGTTGTGGCCGTAAGGTGGTCGGTGCCTGTCGTGGCGGCAACCCTCGAACCTGCTGGTGGACACCAGTGGTGAGGGAAGCCGTCAAGCTGAAGAAGGAGTCCTATCGGGCCTTTTTGGCCAGTGGGACCCTGGAAGCAGCTGATAGGTACCGACAGGCCAGACGGGCTGCGGCTTCGGCGGTTGCTGAGGCAAAAACTCGGGCCTGGGAGGAGTTCGGTGAGACCATGGAGAACGATTTCCGGACGGCCTCGAAGAGATTCTGGTCCACCATCCGGCGTCTCAGGGGGGGGAAGCGGCTCACAGTCAACACTGTTTACAGTGGGGACGGGGCTTTGCTGACCTCAACTAGGGATGTTGTGAGTCGGTGGGGGGAGTACTTCGAGGAACTCCTCAATCCTACCAACACGTGCTCGGAAGAGGCAGAGTCGGAGAGCTCGGAGACAGGGCCTCCCATTTCTGGGGCTGAGGTTGCCGAGGTGGTCAAAAAGCTCCTCGGTGGCAAGGCCCCGGGGGTGGATGAGGTCCGTCCTGAGTTTCTCAAGGCTCTGGATGTTGTAGGGCTGTCTTGGCTGACACGCCTCTGCAGCATCGCGTGGACATCGGGGACAGTGCCTCTGGACTGGCAGATTGGGGTGGTGGTCCCCCTCTTTAAAAAGGGGGACCGGAGGGTGTGTTCCAACTATAGGGGTATCACACTCCTCAGCCTCCCTGGTAAGGTCTATTCGGGGGTATTGGAGAGGAGGATCCGTCGGATAATCGAGCCTCGGATTCAGGAGATGCAGTGTGGCTTTCGTCCTGGCCCATTTGTGAGTAATTATGGCTGGACATTCACACCTACTTGCAGCCGAACACCACTTCTCCCGCTTTTGATGATGTATGGACCGGCATTCTTACCTTTTCTAACACATTTTTCAGCAATTATGGTTGGAGATTCACACCTACTCACAGCCGAACACCTCCGCTCCCGCATTTGATGGTGTATATTCGGGCATACGAACCTGTTCTTACCCGCTTTTTACAAACCATGGTCGGACTTTCACACCTTCTTGTAGCTGAACAACTCCGCTCCCTCTTTTGATTGTGTACAGTCGGGCATACAAACCTGTTCTTACCCGCTTTTTACAAACTATGGTCGGACATTCAAACCTTCTTGTAGCCGAACACATCCACTCCTGCTTTTGATGATGTATGGTTGGGCATTCGCACCTTTTCTTACCCATTTTTCAGTAATTATGGGTGGATATTCACACCTTCTTGCAGCGGAACACCTCCTCTCCCGCTTACGATTATGTGCGGTTTGATATTCGAAAATTTTCTTTCATGTTTTATAGCAATTATTGATGGACATTCATACCTTCTTGAAGCCGAACACATCCACTCCTGCTTTTGATGATGTATGGTTGGAATTTCGAACCTACTTGTTGCCCGTTTTTCATTAATTATGGGTAGACATTCACACCTTGTTGCAGCCAAACACCTCCGCTCCCTGTTTTGATCATGTATGTTTTGACATTCGCACCTTTTCTCACCTGCTTTTTACTATTGTCGGCCAATCACAGCTTCCTCTCCACCATACTTGTATGGTAGGAAATTCTCACCCACTCTCATCCGAAGACCTCTCCTCCCGCTTTTGTTAATATTTAGTCGGGCATTCGAACCTTTTCTTACCCACTTTTTACAAATTTTGGTCGAACATTCACACCTACTTGACGCTGAATACTTCCGCTCCACCTTTTAGTGATGTATGGTTGGCATTTGCACCTTTTGTTGCCCTCTTTTTATACTGATTGCTGAAGATTAAGTTGTTCTTTCTCAAACTACAATTTTTTTTTAATTGTTGAAACTTGATTTGAAGTGGATAAATAAGGAGGACAAACAGTTTTAAGTCACGCTGATAGAAGAAATTAATTTTATAGCAAAATCTGTATTTCGTCATATGTCGAGAGATGCTTATTGCTGAAGAAGTTCTTTCTCATTCTACAAAGTACAACGTTGTTTATCGTTGAAACTTGATTAGACATGAATAAATATGAAGGACAAAGCAGTCTTAACTTGGTTTGAGTTAATTAATTCGTTTTATAGGAGAATCCGAATTCGTGCTTATTTTCGGATTCCTGAAGAATGAGTCTGGTTCTTTCTCATAATACAAAGTTTGTTGTTTATTGTTGAAACTTCATCAGAAGTGAAGAAATAAATGAATGCCTATCAACAAATGTGGGATCTAAACTCTACTGCTTCCTCTAAAATAATTTCTTTTCTCAATTCAGAAATGTGTGTGTGTAAGTCACAACACCCGTGACACCAAAACGGCTTTCTTTTCTCTCTTTTCTCTACACTCTGCACTATGAGCACACACACCAAATCAGAAAGGCTTTTTTCTCTCTTTTCTACATTATGGACTGTGGGGACACAAAACCGCTCTCTCTTTTTTTTTTTGATTGTGTGCCAGGGCGTTGTCTCACGTATTAGATTATGCTTAAGATACGAATGGGTTTATCAGTCACATCAGAATCCATACATACTGATCCTCCCGTAATAAAATGGTTGGATCTTATCAAACACACTTTGTTTCTTGTGACAATCAAGTCAGCGAAACAGCGTATACACGTCAAGACACTGAATCAAGTTTGCCACAAGCACTCATAAGTTTGGCAGTATTGCTCTGCCGTCAGCAATCATACACCCATTTTATTTTCGTGAGACGTGCAGGCACCTGTTCATCTACTGTTCTATCACTATGAATTAGTTTATCTATTATCAATAAGGATACTTCTACAACTACTATCAAAGTATGTCCAGACTTCTTATGTTGTCAGTTGCTATATATGAATAAGTGGGTAGCTACTGACAAGCATTAAGCATGTCACACAGCCCAAACATATAACATTTCAGGACACACCACACAGTTAACAACCACAGTGAAGTGTCAAAGCCCAAACATTCAACAGGACACTTACACAACACATTCAAATCAAACAGTCAGACAACATACAAGAACATATACCCCAGCCGGCATTGCTCCCTGCCTATTTTCCTACAGTTCACTATGTGTGCGCACACCTTTATTCACAAACTCTTCAACTTATACTCTTTTACCGAAGCTGCTACAGCTCGATTGGCCGAATACCCTTAGATCCTATTTCGGTGAATTTGACATCTGCCTTACATGTAACAGATTAGCGGTTTAGCAGTTTTAATTTAGTTTGAGTGAAGGAATTCATTTTATAGCAAAATCCGAAATCGTGAAGCACTCATGAAAGTAAGCTTATTCTCGGATTCCTGAAACTTTAGATTTGCTCTTTCTTTTACTGCAAAGTACAACGTTGTTTTTTTTGTATAAATCTTTCTAGACATGGTAAATATGAACGACAAAGCAGTTTTAACATAGTTTGAGTGAAGGAATTCATTTTATAGATAAAATCCCAATCCCAATCCCAAGAGAGAAAAGAGAGTGAATGCGAAGTAGACTTTAACACGGCTATGGGAGCGAGCCGAGTGTGGGCTAACCGGGAGAATTGCTTGAAAGAAACGCGACACTGAATGAGCGGTCAGAACAAAGCCTCAATACGGGATTCTCGTGGTGTTTTTGTTGCTGCCTTGTCTTTTGCATAGAGTAAAAGACAAGGCAGCCATCGACTCAACCAAGCGTCTCAACCAAGCAAAGCTCACCACGCCTGATGCCCTGCTCCCGCAGTGACGGATAATCGTACTCTGGTTTCTCTTCATAACATACAAGTCTTTCGCCTTTTACTAAAGACTTCCGTGGAGAGCAGCACTAATGAGTTGTTTCTATTATTGGCAGGCTTTACCTTTGCGGGTGAAGCCCTTTCTGTCTGTGCAAAAGAAATCTTGCTACTTTGCAGAGTGACTTCTCTGAGTAGAGTCGCCTTACTTGTTGCGACTGTGCCGATGTTCGAAGCTGGAGTGCAAAGTTGTTGCTTGAATGGTGCTTGCTGGAGCATGCGGGAGTGCAAAGTTATACCATTTAAAAGGGCTGAAGAGTGCTCAGTGCAGCGGGTGGGCGGAGGTGCAACGTGACACTCTGGCCACCTATGGCCATAAAAAGAACACTGCTACAAGTGCGCATTGTGCCAGCAAGGGCCCTCGGACCTGAAACAGTGGACAGTTATCGCTTCTCGGCCTTTTGGCTAAGATCAAGTGTAGTATCTGTTCTTATCAGTTTAATATGTCCTCTATACGAGGACAACATATTAAATGGATTTTTAAGAATAGGAGTTGAAAAAGAAGCTTGCTCCGTTCACTCCAAGCCTCGACCCGGTACTGCAGTGCCGCTGGGAACGGTGCGCTCTCCTCTGCTCTTGTGAAAAAGCAAACAGCGGTGTAGGATGAAAGTTTCAGGGAGCCCAAGATGAAACTTTCTTTTAATCTGCTGAGAAAAGAGAGTGAATGCGAAGTGGACTTTAACACGGCTCTGGGAGCGAGCCGAGTGCGGGCTAACCGGGAGAATTGCTTGAAAGAAACGCGACACCGAATGAGTGGTCAGAACAAAGCCTCAATACGGTGTTCCCGTGGTGTTTGTGGCTGCCTTGTCTTTTGCACAGAGTAAAAGACAAGGCAGCCATCGAATAGATTGTTTCTACTTGGTCAGCCGAGGAGCAGGGGGGGGGGGCAACCCCAACCAAGCAAAGCTCACCAAGTAGGAACAATCGGGCCCTTTTCGATGGCTGCAACACCTGAAAGAGATATTGATGCGAGACCCGATCAAATGCTTTTTCAAAGTCTAAATTTAAGATGACAAGCCGGGTGTTTCTGTCTCTAGCGTAATCAATGATGTCTCGAATCAGTACGAGGCTGTCGGTGAGTTGTCTCCCTGAGATGGCACAAGCTTGGTCTGGGTGAATTACCTCCTCTAAAACAGAGGACATCCGTGTCGCTAAAACCTTGCTAAAATGTTTACAGTCAAAGTTTAAAAGTGTGATGGGCCTCCAATTCTTTAGGTCAGTCTTATCATTTTTTTTATAAAGTAGAGTCACTATTCCCACTCTAAAACTGTCAGGCAGTCGGTCGAGTTTTTCAAAATCTTTAAAAACATCTAAAATGTCTGATGATAAAAGGTCCCAATAGGTCAGATAGAATTCTGCAGGAAGCCCGTCTAAACCCGGAGCTCGACTTCTCTTAAAACCTGTTAGGCATTTTTTTAACTCTAAAGCAGTAAAATTCTGTGTCAAGTGTGCATTCTCTTTTACGGTTTTTTCAACGAATTTTAAGATTTCTGCCGATGTTTCCAAGTGCACTGGTTTCTCTTTGTACATGTTACTATAAAAGGTATGTACAGTTTCAATCATCTCTTGTGTGGATTTTGTTAAAAACCCATCTTCTCTTTTTAGATTTTGAATACACTCCTTTTTATTTATAACTTTCTTTCTTTTTCACCTTCCTCAATTTCCTGCTCCCTGCTTCTTACAAAAATTCCTTTACTCTTTATTTCTGCTAAAACTGACATTTCCTTTTTGACATCTTTGATTTCTTCTTTAAAGTCTATGCCACACTGATTTAGTTTAAAGTAGCGCTGTAAGCGTTTATGTAGTCCCATCATACATCTATTCTCTTTCCTTTTTTTACGTTTACCTTGCTGTTTAAAAAAAGTCTGGGTCGTTTCCTTCACCATTTCCCACCATTGTGCATGTGTTTCGTAGAGGTCTTGAAGGGTCTGCCACTCTTTATAACATTCCCTGTACTGACTGACTATGATTTCATCCTCCAACAGGGAACAGTTGAGTTTCCACAGACCACTTCCTACCGTCACACCAGAAGGGGGTGAAAGGGTGCAGGAGAGCATAAGGTGGTCTGAAAAGAAAACAGGGGTTAATCTAACATCAGTGGGTGGGCAATCTCTAGTAAAGAAATAATCAATGCGAGAGGCTCTGGTGCCATCATGACTAAACCAGGTGAAGCCCTCCTCTCTGGGATGCATGGTTTTAAAACAGTCAGTAAGCTTAAAATCCCTGCATATGCCCTGAAGTAAAATCGAAGTCTTATCCACTTTAAAATCTACCCCTGCTCTTTTTCTATCTTTCCTGCTCAAGATACAGTTAAAATCCCCTCCTACAACTAAAGGTACTTGCCCTAGCATGTAAAGCTGTATATCTTCTAAAAGGTCATACCTTTCATTTTTTCATTACATGTTTGGGCTTTGACACTTCACTGTGGTTGTTAACTGTGTGGTGTGTCCTGAAATGTTATATGTTTGGGCTGTGTGACATGCTTAATGCTTGTCAGTAGCTACCCACTTATTCATATATAGCAACTGACAACATAAGAAGTCCGGACATACTTTGATAGTAGTTGTAGAAGTATCCTTATTGATAATAGATCACTAATTCATAGTGATAGAACAGTAGATGAACAGGTGTTTGCACATGTCTCACGAAAATAAAATGGGTGTATGATTGCTGACGGCAGAGCAATACTGCCAAACTTATGAGTTCTTGTGGCAAACTTGATTCAGTGTCTTGACGTGTATACGCTGTTTCGCTGACTTGATTGTCACAAGAAACAAAGTGTGTTTGATAAGATCCGACCATTTTATTACGGGAGGATCAGTATGTATGGATTCTGATGTGACTGATAAACCCATTCGTATCTTAAGCATAATCTAATACGTGAGACAACGCCCTGGCACACGATAAAAAAAAAAAAAGAGAGAGAGCGGTTTTGTGTCCCCACAGTCCATAATGTAGAAAAGAGAGAAAAAAGCCTTTCTGATTTGGTGTGTGTGCTCATAGTGCAGAGTGTAGAGAAAAGAAAGCCGTTTTGGTGTCACGGTTGTTGTGACTTACACACACACATTTCTAAATTGAGAAAGGAAATTATTTTAGAGGAAGCACTAGAGTTTAGATCCCACATTTGTTGATAGGCATTCATTTATTTCCTCACTTCTGATGAAGTTTCAACAATAAACAACAAACTTTGTATTATGAGAAAGAACCAGACTCATTCTTCAGGAATCCGAAAATAAGCTCTATTTTATGAGTTATGCACGAATTCGGATTCTCCTATAAAAAGAATTCATTAACTCAAACCAAGTTAAGACTGCTTTGTCCTTCATATATATTCATGTCTAATCAAGTTTCAACGATAAACAACGTTGTACTTTGTAGAATGAGAAAGAACTTCTTCAGAAATAAGCATCTCTCGACATATGACGAAATACAGATTTTGCTATAAAATTAATTCCTTCTATCAGCCTGACTTAAAACTGTTTGTCCTCCTTATTTATCCACTTCAAATCAAGTTTCAACAATTAAAAAAAATTTGTAGTTTGAGAAAGAACAACTTAATCTTCAGCAATCAGTATAAAAAGAGGTGCAAATGCCAACCATACATACCTAAAAGGTGGAGCGGAAGTATTCAGCTGCAAGTAGGAGTGAATGTTCGACCATAATTTGTAAAAAGCGGGTAAGAAAAGGTTCGAATGCCCGACTATATATTAACAAAAGCGGGAGGAGAGGTCTTCGAATGAGAGTGGGTGAGAATTTCCAACCATAATCTATAAAATACGGTGAAAAAAAATATGTGAATGCCTCATAGAACACTAAAAGCGGAAGTGTTCGGCTGCAAGAAGGTGTGAATGTCCGACTATATTTGGTGAAAAGCAGGTGAAGCAAGGTCTGAATGCCCAACCTTACATCATCAAAAGCGAGATCAGAGGTGTTTGGCTGCAAGAAGGCCATAGTTTGCCAAAAGCGGGTAAGGTGCGAATGACCGACTAAATATCAACAAAAGTGGGGGCGGAGGTCTTCGGATGCAAGTGGGTGTGAATATCCCACCATACAAGTATGGTGGAGAGGAAGCTGTGAATGGCCGACCATAGTAAAAGGCGGGTGAGAGAAGGTGCGAATGTCAAACCATACATAATCAAAACAGGGAGCGGAGGTGTTCTGCTGTAAGAAGGTGTGAATGTCCAACCATAGTTGGTAAAAAGCGGGTAAGAAAAGGTTAAAATACCCGACTGTACACAATCAATAGCAGGAGCGGAGTTGTTCGGCTACTAAAAGGTGTGAAAGTCCGACCATGGTTTGTAAAAAGCGGGTAAGAAAAGGTGCGAATGCCCGACAATGTATGATCAAAAGAGGGAGTGGAGGTTTTCGGCTGCAAGAAGGTCTGAATGTCCAACCATAATTTGTAAAAACCGGGGAAAAAAAGGCTCGAAAGCCCGACTATACACCATCAAAAGTGGGAGCGGAGGTGTTCAGCTGCAAGACGGTCTGAATGTCCATCAATAATTGCTAGAAAACATGAAAGAAAATTTTCGAATATCAAACTGCACATGATCATAAGCGGGAGAGGAGGTGTTCAGCTGCAAGAAGGTGTGAATGTCTACCCATAATTACTGAAAAATGGGTAAGAAAAGGTGCGAATGCCTAACCATACATCATCAAAAGAGGGAGCGGAGGTGTTCCGCTGTAAGACGGTGTGAATGTCCGACCATAGATGGTAAAAAGCGGGTAAGAAAAGGTTAAATTACCCGACTGTACACAATCAAAAGAGGGAGCGGAGTTGTTCAGCTAAGAGAAGGTGTGAAAGTCCGACCTTGGTTTGTAAAAAGCGGGTAAGAAAAGGTTCGTATGCCCGAATATACACCATCAGAAGCGGAAGCGGAGGTGTTCGGCTGCAAGATATTGTGAACGTCCGACCAAAGTTTGTAAAAAGCAGTTAAGAAAAGGTTCGAATATCTAACCAAACATAATCAAAAGCAGGAGCAGAGCTGTTCGACTGGAAGTAGGTGTGAATGTCAGATCATAATTTGCAAAAAGCTGATGAGAAAGGGTGAGAATGCCCGACTATACACCATCAAATGCGGTAGCGGAGTTGTTCGGCTGTGAGTAGGTGTGAATCTCCAACCATAATTGCTGAAAAATGTGTTAGAAAAGGTAAAAATGCCGGTCCATACATAATCAAAATCGGGAGAGGTGGTGTTCAGCTGCAAGAAGGTCTAAATGTCCATCAATAATTGCTAGAAAACATGAAAGAAAATTTTCGAAAATCAAACCACACATGATCATAAGTGGGAGAGGAGGTGTTCAGCTGCAAGAAGGTGTGAATGTCCACCCATAATACCTGAAAAATGGGTAAAAAAAAGGTGCGAATGCCCAACCATACATCATCAAAAGCAGGAGTGCATGTGTTCGGCTACAAGAAGGTGTGAACGTCCGACCAAAGTTTGTAAAAAGCAGTTAAGAAAAGGTTCGAATATCCAACCATACATAATCAAAAGCGGGAGCAGAGCTGTTCGACTGCAAGTAGGTGTGAATGTCAGATCATAATTTGCAAAAAGCTGATGAGAAAGGGTGAGAATGCCCGACTATACACCATCAAATGCGGGAGCGGAGTTGTTCGGCTGTGAGTAGGTGTGAATCTCCGACCATAATTGCTGAAAAATGTGTTAGAAAAGGTAAGAATGCCGGTCCATACATCATCAAAACGGGTAAGAAAAGGTAGTATTGCCAGACCATATATGATCAAAATAGGGAGCGGAGGTGGTTCAGCTGCAAGAAGGTTTGAATGTCCAACTAAAGTTCAAATATATTAACAAAAGCGGGAGGAGAAGTCTTCGGATGAGAGTGGTTGAAAATTTCCAACCATAATGTATAAAATGCGGTGAAGAAAAAGGTGTGATAGAACACTAAAAGGTGGAGCGGAAGTGTTCGGCTGCAAGAAGGTGGGAATGTCCGACTATATTTGGTGAAAAGCAGGTGAAGCAAGGTCTGAATGCCCAACCTTACATCATCAAAAGCGAGATCAGAGGTGTTTGGCTGCAAGAAGGCCATAGTTTGCCAAAAGCGGGTAAGGTGCGAATGTCCGACTAAATATCAACAAAATTTGGGGCGGAGGTCTTCGGATGCAAGTGGGTGTGAATGTCCGACTATATTTGGTGAAAAGCAGGTGAAGCAAGGTCTGAATGCCCAACCTTACATCATCAAAAGCGAGATCAGAGGTGTTTGGCTGCAAGAAGGCCATAGTTTGCCAAAAGCGGGTAAGGTGCGAATGACCGACTAAATATCAACAAAAGTGGGGGCGGAGGTCTTCGGATGCAAGTGGGTGTGAATATCCCACCATACAAGTATGGTGGAGAGGAAGCTGTGAATGGCCGACCATAGTAAAAGGCGGGTGAGAGAAGGTGCGAATGTCAAACCATACATAATCAAAACAGGGAGCGGAGGTGTTCTGCTGTAAGAAGGTGTGAATGTCCAACCATAGTTGGTAAAAAGCGGGTAAGAAAAGGTTAAAATACCCGACTGTACACAATCAATAGCAGGAGCGGAGTTGTTCGGCTCCTAAAAGGTGTGAAAGTCCGACCATGGTTTGTAAAAAGCGGGTAAGAAAAGGTGCGAATGCCCGACAATGTATGATCAAAAGAGGGAGTGGAGGTTTTCGGCTGCAAGAAGGTCTGAATGTCCATCCATAATTTGTAAAAAGCGGGTAAGAAAAGGTTCGTATGCCCGAATATACACCATCAAAAGCGGAAGCGGAGGTGTTCGGCTGCAAGATATTGTGAACGTCCGACCAAAGTTTGTAAAAAGCAGTTAAGAAAAGGTTTGAATATCTAACCAAACATAATCAAAAGCGGGAGCAGAGCTGTTCGACTGGAAGTAGGTGTGAATGTCAGATCATAATTTGCAAAAAGCTGATGAGAAAGGGTGAGAATGCCCGACTATACACCATCAAATGCGGTAGCGGAGTTGTTCGGCTGTGAGTAGGTGTGAATCTCCAACCATAATTGCTGAAAAATGTGTTAGAAAAGGTAAAAATGCCGGTCCATACATAATCAAAATCGGGAGAGGTGGTGTTCAGCTGCAAGAAGGTCTAAATGTCCATCAATAATTGCTAGAAAACATGAAAGAACATTTTCGAAAATCAAACCACACATGATCATAAGTGGGAGAGGAGGTGTTCAGCTGCAAGAAGGTGTGAATGTCCACCCATAATACCTGAAAAATGGGTAAAAAAAAATGTGCGAATGCCCAACCATACATCATCAAAAGCAGGAGTGCATGTGTTCGGCTACAAGAAGGTGTGAACGTCCGACCAAAGTTTGTAAAAAGCAGTTAAGAAAAGGTTCGAATATCCAACCATACATAATCAAAAGCGGGAGCAGATCTGTTCGACTGCAAGTAGGTGTGAATGTCAGATCATAATTTGCAAAAAGCTGATGAGAAAGGGTGAGAATGCCCGACTATACACCATCAAATGCGGGAGCGGAGTTGTTCGGCTGTGAGTAGGTGTGAATCTCCGACCATAATTGCTGAAAAATGTGTTAGAAAAGGTAAGAATGCCGGTCCATACATCATCAAAAGCGAGAGAGGTTGTGTTCGGCTGCAAGTAGGTGTGAATGTCCAGCCATAATTACTCACAAACGGGTAAGAAAAGGTAGTATTGCCAGACCATATATGATCAAAACAGGGAGCGGAGGTGGTTAAGCTGCAGGAAGGTTTGAATGTCCGACTAAAGTTCAAATATATTAACAAAAGCGGGAGGAGAGGTCTTCGGATGAGAGTGGTTGAAGATTTCCAGCCATAATGTATAAAATGCGGTGAAAAAAAGGTGTGATAGAACACTAAAAGGTGGAGCGGAAGTGTTCGGCTGCAAGAAGGTGTTAATGTCCGACTATATTTGGTGAAAAGCAGGTGAAGCAAGGTCTGAATGCCCAACCTTACATCATCAAAAGCGAGATCAGAGGTGTTTGGCTGCAAGAAGGCCATAGTTTGCCAAAAGCGGGTAAGGTGCGAATGACCGACTAAATATCAACAAAAGTGGGGGCGGAGGTCTTCGGATGCAGGTGGGTGTGAATATCCCACCATACAAGTATGGTGGAGAGGAAGCTGTGAATGGCCGACCATAGTAAAAGGCGAGTGAGAGAAGGTGCGAATGTCAAACCATACATAATCAAAACAGGGAGCGGAGGTGTTCTGCTGTAAGAAGGTGTGAATGTCCAACCATAGTTGCTAAAAAGCGGGTAAGAAAAGGTTAAAATACCCGACTGTACACAATCAATAGCGGGAGCGGAGTTGTTCGGCTACTAAAAGGTGTGAAAGTCCGACCATGGTTTGTAAAAAGTGGGTAAGAAAAGGTGCGAATGCCCGACAATGTATGATCAAAAGAGGGAGTGGAGGTTCTCGGCTGCAAGAAGGTCTGAATGTCCAACCATAATTTGTAAAAACCGGGGAAGAAAAGGCTCGAAAGCCCGACTATACACCATCAAAAGTGGGAGCGGAGGTGTTCAGCTGCAAGACGGTCTGAATGTCCATCAATAATTGCTAGAAAACATGAAAGAAAATTTTCGAATATCAAACTGCACATGATCATAAGCGGGAGAGGAGGTGTTCAGCTGCAAGAAGGTGTGAATGTCTACCCATAATTACTGAAAAATGGGTAAGAAAAGGTGCGAATGCCTAACCATACATCATCAAAAGAGGGAGCGGAGGTGTTCCGCTGTAAGACGGTGTGAATGTCCGACCATAGATGGTAAAAAGCAGGTAAGAAAAGGTTAAATTACCCGACTGTACACAATCAAAAGAGGGAGCGGAGTTGTTCAGCTAAGAGAAGGTGTGAAAGTCCGACCTTGGTTTGTAAAAAGCGGGTAAGAAAAGGTTCGTATGCCCGAATATACACCATCAAAAGCGGAAGCGGAGGTGTTCGGCTGCAAGATATTGTGAACGTCCGACCAAAGTTTGTAAAAAGCAGTTAAGAAAAGGTTCAAATATCTAACCAAACATAATCAAAAGCGGGAGCAGAGCTGTTCGACTGGAAGTAGGTGTGAATGTCAGATCATAATTTGCAAAAAGCTGATGAGAAAGGGTGAGAATGCCCGACTATACACCATCAAATGCGGTAGCGGAGTTATTTGGCTGTGAGTAGTCGTGAATCTCCAACCATAATTGCTGAAAAATGTGTTAGAAAAGGTAAAAATGCCGGTCCATACATAATCAAAATCGGGAGAGGTGGTGTTCAGCTGCAAGAAGGTCTAAATGTCCATCAATAATTGCTAGAAAACATGAAAGAAAATTTTCGAAAATCAAACCACACATGATCATAAGTGGGAGAGGAGGTGTTCAGCTGCAAGAAGGTGTGAATGTCCACCCATAATACCTGAAAAATGGGTAAAAAAAAGGTGCGAATGCCCAACCATACATCATCAAAAGCAGGAGTGCATGTGTTCGGCTACAAGAAGGTGTGAACGTCCAACCAAAGTTTGTAAAAAGCAGTTAAGAAAAGGTTCGAATATCCAACCAAACATAATCAAAAGCGGGAGCAGAGCTGTTCGACTGCAAGTAGGTGTGAATGTCAGATCATAATTTGCAAAAAGCTGATGAGAAAGGGTGAGAATGCCCGACTATACACATTCAAATGCGGGAGCGGAGTTGTTCGAATCATCAAAAGCAGGAGTGGAAGTGTTCGGCTACAAGAAGGTGTGAACGTCCAACCAAAATATGTAAAAAGCAGTTAAGAAAAGGTTCGAATATCCAACCATACATCATCAAATGCGGGAGCGGAGTGTTTCGGCTGTGAGTAGGTGTGAATGTCCGACCATAATTGCTGAAAAATGTGTTAGAAAAGGTAAAAATGCCGGTCCATACATCATCAAAAGCGAGAGAGGTTGTGTTCGGCTGCAAGTAGGTGTGAATGTCCAGCCATAATTACTCACAAACGGATAAGAAAAGGTAGTATTGCCAGACCATATATGATCAAAACATGGAGCGGAGGTGGTTCAGCTGCAAGAAGGTTTGAATGTCCGACTAAAGTTCAAATATATTAAAGAAAGCGGGAGGAGAGGTCTTCGGATGAGAGTGGTTGAAAATTTCCGACCATAATGTATAAAATGCGGTGAAAAAAAGGTGTGATAGAACACTAAAAGGTGGAGCGGAAGTGTTCGGCTGCAAGAAGGTGTGAATGTCCGACTATATTTGGTGAAAAGCAGGTGAAGCAAGGTCTGAATGCCCAACCTTACATCATCAAAAGCGAGATCAGAGGTGTTTGGCTGCAAGAAGGCCATAGTTTGCCAAAAGCGGGTAAGGTGCGAATGTCCGACTAAATATCAACAAAATTTGGGGCAGAGGTCTTTGGATGCAAGTGAGTGTGAATATCCAACCATACAAGTATGGTGGAGAGGAAGCTGTGAATAGCCGACCATAGTTTGGAAAAAGCGGATAAGAAAAGGTGCGAATGTCCGACAATGTATGATCAAAAGAGAGAGCGGAGGTTTTCGGATACAAGAAGGTTTGAATGTCCCACCATAGTTTGTAAAAAGCGGGTAAGAAAAGGTTCGAATGCCCGAACATACACCATCAAAAGAGGGAGCGGAGGTGTTCCGCTGTAAGAAGGTGTGAATGTCAGACCATAGTTGCTAAAAAGCGGGTAAGAAAAGGTTAAAATACCCGACTGTACACAATCAATAGCGGGAGCGGAGTTGTTCGGCTACTAAAAGGTGTGAAACTCCGACCCTGGTTTGTAAAAAGCGGGTAAGAAAAGGTTCGAATGCCCGAACATACACCATCAAAAGAGGGAGCGGAGGTGTTCCGCTGTAAGACGGTGTGAATGTCCGATCATAGTTGGTAAAAAGCGGGTAAGAAAAGGTTAAAATACCCGACTGTACACAATCAAAAGAGGGAGCGGAGTTGTTCAGCTAAGAGAAGGTGTGAAAGTCCGACCATGGTTTGTAAAAAGCGGGTAAGAAAAGGTTCGTATGCCCGAATATACACTATCAAAACCGGAAGCGTAGGTGTTCCGCTGCAAGAAGGTGTGAACGTCCCACCAAAGTTTGTAAAAAAGCAGTTAAGAAAAGGTTCGAATATCTAACCAAACATAATCAAAAGCGGGAGCAGAGCTGTTCGACTGCAAGTAGGTGTGAATGTCAGAGAATAATTTGCAAAAAGCTGATGAGAAAGGGTGAGAAATCCCGACTATACACCATCAAATGCGATTCTCCAACCATAATTGTTGAAAAATGTGTTAGAAAAGGTAAGAATGCCGGTCCATACATCATCAAAAGCGGGAGAGGTGGTGTTCGGCTGCAAGTAGGTGTGAATGTCCATTAATAATTGTTTTAAAACATGAAAGAAAATGTTCGAATATCAAACCTTACATGATCATTAGCGGGAGAGGAGGTCTTCAGCTGCAAGAATGTGTGAATGTCCAGCCATAATTACTCACAAACGGGTAAGAAAAGGTACTATTGCCAGACCATATATGATCAAAACAGGGAGCGGAGGTGGTTCAGCTGCAAGAAGGTTTGAATGTCCGACTAAAGTTTGTAAAAAGCGGGTAAGACAAGGTGTGAATGCCCGACAATGTATGATCAAAAGAGGAGCGGAGGTTTTCGGGTGCAAGAAGGTCTGAATGTCCACCCATAATTACTGAAATATGGGTAAGAAAAGGTGCGAAAGCCCAACCGCACATGATCATAAGTGGATGAGAAGGTGTTCGACTGCAAGTAGGTGTGAATGTAAGATCATAATTTGTAAAAAGCGGGTAAGAAAAGGTAAGAATGCCCAACCATAAATTATCAAAAGCGGCAGCAGAGTTTCGGCTGGTATTTATCAATGTCTAGATAGATTTCAACAAAAAACAACGTTGTACTTTGCAGTAAAAGAAAGTGCAAATCAAAAGTTTTAGGAATCCGAGAATAAGCTTATTTTCATGAGTTCTGCACGATTTCGGATTTTATGTATAAAATGAATTTCTTCACGCAAACTAAGTTAACACTGCTTTGTCCTTCATATGTACCCATTTCTACATATATTTCAAGCATAAACTTCCTCATATTACCCTGAATGAGAAAGAGCCACACTTGTGATTAAGCCATACCTCCCTTTTGAGGAGTTCTGCATGATTTGGGATTTTATCTATAAAATTAATTCCTTCACTCAAACTATGTTAAAACGGCTTTTACCTTCATATTTATCAATGTCTCGATAGATTTAAACAAAAAAACAACGTTGTACTTTGCAATAAAAGAAAGAGCAAATTAAAAGTTTTAGGAATCCGAGAATAAGCTTATTTTCATGTGTTCTGCACGATTTCGGATTTTATGTATAAAATGAATTCATTCACTCAAACCAAGTTAAAACTGCTTTTTCCTTCATATTTATCAATGTCTAGATCGACTTCAACAAAGAACAACATTGTACTTTGCAGTAGAAGAAAGAGCAACACTGAAGGATCAGGAATCCGAGAATAAGCTTATTTTCTTATGGGCAAGTGGGAACTGCTTTGTCCTTCATATTTATCAATGTGTAGATGGATTTCAACTTCTTCTACTGCAAAGTCCAATGTTGTACTTGTTGAAGTCGATCATTGATGAATATGGAAGGACAAAGCAGTTTTAACTTGGTTTGAGCAAAGCAATTCATTTTATAGCAAAATCCGAAATCGTGCAGAACTCATGAAAGCAGGCTTATACTCGGATTCCTGAAACTTTAGATTTGCTCTTTCTTTTACTGCAAAGTACAACGTTGTTTTTTTGTTTAAATATTTCTAGACATGGTAAATATGAAGGACAAATCAGTTTTAAAATAGTTTGAGTGAAGTAATGCATTTTATAAGCAAAATCCCAAATCATGCAAACTCACGAAATGCTTTTTCTCGCTTTTCACTGCTTTTTACAAACTTTGGTCGGACGTTCACACCTTCTTGCATCCGAACACCTCCGCTTCCGCTTTTGATGATGTATATTCGGGCATTCGAACCTTTTTTTACCCGCTTTTTACAAACCATTGTCGGACTTTCACACCTTCTTGCAGCCGAACACCACCTCTCCCGCTTTTGATGGTCCAGTATTCTTACCTTTTCTAACACATTTTTCAGCAATTATGGTCGGACATTCACACCTACTCACAGCTGGACACCTCCGCTCCCGCTTTTGATCATACAATGTCGGGACATCGCTCCTTGTCTTACCTGCTTTTTACAAACTTTAGTCGAACATTCACACCTTCTTGCAGCTGAACACCTCCGCTCCCGCTTTTGATGATGTATAGTCGGGCTTTCGAGCCTTTTCTTACTCGGTTTTTACAAATTATGGTTGGACATTCAGACCTTGCAGCCGAACACCTCCGCTCTCTCTTTTGATCATACATTGTTGGGCATTCGCACCTTGTCTTACCCGCTTTTTACAAACTATAGTCAGACATTCACACCTTGCAGCTGAACCTCCGCTCCCTGTTTTGATCATGTATGGTCTGGCAATACTACCTTTTCTTCCCCCGTTTGTGAGTAATTATGGCTGGACATTCACACCTACTTGCAGTCGAACTGCTCTGCTCCCGCTTTTGATTATGTTTGGTTTGGATATTCGAACCTTTTCTTAACTGCTTTTTACAAACCATGGTCGGACTTTCACACCTTCTTGTAGCCGAACAACTCCGCTCCCGCTATTGATTGTGTACAGTCGGGTATTTTAACCTTTTCTTACCCGCTTTTTACCAACTATGGTCGGACATTCACACCGTCTTACAGCGGAACACCTCCGCTCCCGCTTTTTATGGTGTATAGTCGGGCATTCGAACCTTTTCTTACCCGCTATTTACAAACTATGGTAGGACATTCAAACTTTCGTGTATCCGAAAACCTCCGCTCTCTCTTTTGATCATACATTGTCGGACATTCGCACCTTTTCTTACCGGCTTTTTACAAACCATGGTCGGACTGTCACACCTTCTTGTAGCCGAACACATCCGCTCCTGCTTTTGATGATGTATGGTTGGGCATTCACACCTTTTTTTTGCCCATTTTTCAGGAATTATGGGTGGACATTCACACCTTGCAGCTGAACACCTCCTATCCCACTTATGATCATGTGCGGTTTGATTTTCGAAAAGTTTCTTTCATGTTTTCTAGCAATTATTGATGGACATGTAGACCTTCTTGCAGCTGAACACCTCCGCTCCCGCTTTTGATCATACATTGTCAGGCATTCGCACCTTGTCTTACCCACTTTTTACAAACTTTAGTCGAACAGTCACACCTTTTTGCAGCCGAACACCACCTCTACCGCTTTTGATGATGTATGGTCCAGCATTCTTACCTTTTCTAACACATTCTTCAGGAATTATGGTCGGACATTCACACCTACTCAGAGCCGAACACCTCCGCTCCCGCATTTGATGGTCTATAGTCGGGCATTCTACAGCGGAAAAGACTCATTCTTATGTTTGGTTAGATATTCGAACCTTTTCTTAACTGCTTTTTACAAACTTTGGTCGGACGTTCACAATATCTTGCAGCCGAACACCTCCGCTTCCGCTTTTGATGGTGTATATTCGGGCATACGAACCTTTTCTTACCCGCTTTTTACAAACCAAGGTCGGACTTTCACACCTTCTCTTAGCTGAACAACTCCGCTCCCTCTTTTGATTGTGTACAGTCGGGTAATTTAACCTTTTCTTACCCGCTTTTTACCATCTATGGTCGGACATTCACACCGTCTTACAGCGGAACACCTCCGCTCCCTCTTTTGATGATGTATGGTTAGGCATTCGCACCTTTTCTTACCCATTTTTCAGTAATTATGGGTAGACATTCACACCTTCTTGCAGCTGAACACCTCCTCTCCCGCTTATGATCATGTGCAGTTTGATATTCGAAAATTTTCTTTCATGTTTTCTAGCAATTATTGATGGACATTTAGACCTTCTTGCAGCTGAACACCTCCTCTCCCGCTTATGATCATGTGCAGTTTGATATTCGAAAATTTTCTTTCATGTTTTCTAGCAATTATTGATGGACATTCAGACCTTCTTTCAGCTGAACACCTCCGCTTCCGCTTTTGATTGTGTATAGTCGGGCTTTCGAGCCTTTTCTTCCCCGGTTTTTACAAATTATGGTTGGACATTCAGACCTTCTTGCAGCCGAAAACCTCCGCTCCCTCTTTTAATCATACATTGTCGGGCATTCGCAGCTTTTCTTACCTGCTTTTTACAAACCAGGGTCGGACTTTCACATCTTTTAGTAGCCTAACACCTCCGCTCCCGTTATTGATTGTGTACAGTTGGGTATTTTAACCTTTTCTTACCCGCTTTTTACCAACTATGGTCTGACATTCACACCTTCTTGCAGCCGAACACTTCCGCTTCACCTTTTAGTGTTCTATGGGGTATTCACACCTTTTTTTTCACCGCATTTTATAGATTATGGTTGGAAATTCTCACCCACTCTCATCCGAAGACCTCTCCTCCCACTTTTGTTAATATATAGTCGGGCATTCGAACCTTTTCTTACCCGCTTTTTACAAATTATGGTCGAACATTCCCACCTACTTGCAGCCGAATACTTCCGCTCCACCTTTTAGTGATGTATGGTTGGCATTTGCACCTTTTCTTACCCTCTTTTTATACTGATTGCTGAAGATTAAGTTGTTCTTTCTCAAACTACAACATTTTTTTAATTGTTGAAACTTGATTTGAAGTGGATAAATAAGGAGGACAAACAGTTTTAAGTCAGGCTGATAGAAGGAATTAATTTTATAGCAAAATCTGTATTTCGTCATATGTCAAGAGATGCTTATTGCTGAAGAAGTTCTTTCTCATTCTACAAAGTACAACGTTGTTTATCGTTGAAACTTGATTAGACATGAATAAATATGAAGGACAAAGCAGTCTTAACTTGGTTTGAGTTAAGGAATTCGTTTTATAGTAGAATCCGAATTCGTGCATAACTCGTAAAATAGAGCTTATTTTCGGATTCCTGAAGAATGAGTCTGGTTCTTTCTCATAATACAAAGTTTGTTGTTTATTGTTGAAACTTCATCAGAAGTGAAGAAATAAGGACAAACCGTTTTAAGTAAGTTTGATAGAAGGATTTCATTTTATAGCAAAATCTGTATTCTTTCATATCTCCTGGAGAGAAGCTTATTGCTGAAAATTAGGTCTGGTTCTTTTTCATACTACAAAATACAGTGTTGTTTATTGTTGAAACTAGATTAGAAGTAGATAAATATGAAGGACAAAGCAGTTTGAACTTGGTTTGAGAGAAGGAATTAATTTTATTGCAAAATCCGAATTCATGCATAACTCGTCAAATAGATAGTGATGTGTCGTTCGTGAGCGATTTGTTCGATATGAACTAATTTTTTATATGACTCGGGAGTAACGAGTTGTCTCAGTGAGTGATTTGTTCAATTTCATGCAGTAGCCTTCCTCACCACATGGCAGGCGGCAGCTTCATAAGTTCAGTCAGCAGGACAGGAAACAGTATTGATTCGTTCACGACTCAACTCCTCGGCTGACGGGTCCTCGCACAGGAAACAGTATTGATTCGTTTATGACTCAACTCCTTGGGTCTTTGTTCATTTGTCACCTTTCAAATTCTACGTTTCATTTGACAGGCTGAAGAGCAGTAGGCACAACAGTTCGTTCACAAACCGGATCATTAATCTCATAGACTATTCTACCTTCAACAAGTTGGAAACCACAATCGACTCTCTAGATGCAGAAAAAGCATTTGATCGAGTGAACTGGAAATTTTTATTCGCAACATTAAACAAATTCGGGTTTGGGTCACACTTCATCAAATGGATAAGGATATTATATAGCTCCCCAAATGCAAGTGTCAGGACAAATGATCAAACTTCTCCAAGCTTCAGTCTGCAGAGAGGTACAAGACAGGGTTGCCCATTTTCTTCCTCATTTTTTGCTTTTTTCATCAAACCTTTAGCAGCTTCTATCAGACAAGATAGAAATATTAAAGGCATCCAATCCCAAAATATTGAGCATAAAATAAGTCTTTATGCTGATGATGTATTACTTTTCCTTCAGAACTCATAGACGTCTCTCACACACACGATCACACTCATAAATAAATTCTCAGCACTTTCTGACTACTCTATCAACTGGTCTAAGACCACAGTTCTGCCCATTAACTGTAGGGTCCAGAATATACCTGCAAATATTAGATATTTAGGCATAAACATTTCCTCCAGGGTCTCAGAGCTAACAAACCTAAATTATGTTTTAAATTTTTCACAAGAACATCTTGTTTGGTCAGTTAAGTACTGAAAAGTCATTGATTTGGGCATACTTTAACATGTTAAAGGGGCTTTTGAAACTGTTATTTTTCACACAAAGGATTTTTCTGATGTGAAAGTGTATAGTAGAGGTCGGTTAAAAAACCTTTTTAAAAGAATTTGAGCTCATTCAAGGATAGTATGATGAGGGGCTGATATACTAACCTTTCCATATATATATATATATAATTGTTTCACTGATGTTAATTTGTTTAAAATCTGGTCATTTCTAACATATGTATCGGCCCACAATTTCACAATCGGTGCCTCCAAAATAAGTTCTTTCCTATACTCACATGAGTGAAGTGCACAGTGAATTAGAAGTTACTGAAGGCCTGTCAGAGGGAGCATTGGGCCCAGTATTCATTGTAAATGCCTTGTGATACGTCTTCGTAACACGTTTTATATAGTACAACCTGTCACTAAAGGAGCTCCACAGTTTGTCTGTCGTACTGCTTTGGTGCAGGTTGTGGGCCTTATAAATAAATTATATTCATATATTTATAGATTCTAAAGATATAGTGATTAAAAGAGGTTGACAACGCCACCTAGGTTTGAGAGCCCAAGACTCTAAAGACACGTACAGGTTCTTAATCAAAACAAGGTTTGAGCAGACTTAAAAAAACAGGAGTCTAACTGGTATTTTACAAGATTTATTGTCATAAAATAGGTAACCCAGCCCAAAATCTCCGCCAAGGATCCCACAGCCTCTGGATCATCTCACTCTCCAACTCTCTGGGGCAAGTGACAGACATCCAACTCTGGTGGTGGAACAAACCCTCAGTCACTCCAAAACACAAGAGTGAGGAAATATCAGTACTCACTGGTAGTCCACCTCCACCTCCACGGCCCTTGAAGAAGGCTCCGTACCCCCCATGCTCCCCGGGCGCTGTAATTGGCTGCCCCACTGCTCCAGTGTATGGCATCTGTCTCCATGAGTGTGTCACCCTGTGCATGTGTGTGTTCAACAGGTCCCAACCTGGATAGGTCAAATGCGGAGGAGTAATATTAAATTAAATAATTTTAGTTATTTACACTGATCCTCTATCATTCAAATGGTTATTAGTATGCCATGAGACTAAAGTGAAAGAAAGTTTACCAGTTTTGACAATAATTAAAACCAGATTCATTCTGCGGGAGGCTCCCTGGGGTTATAATTGCAAGACAGTTTCTCCTGAAATGCCTCAAGTCAAGATGAAGCACAGGTCTGCTACTCAGGCTTTGTGGACTCTTCTTTTATAACGAACCTTTACACAGAAAACTGTGAAAATGTCGTTCCTCCTCTCCAGTACCCCCGAATAGACCTTACCAGGGAGGCTGAGGAGTGTGATCCCGTTATTCCTGTCTGACACACATATTCTTACAATTTGAATTTATTGAAGTCTGTTAAAAATGAAAAATGTGTTTTTATGTCCAACAACGTTCTTTTAAATATTTGATGCTAATGATAAAAGCTCCAATGATGTCAGATTTTATGTTCAAAGCAGAACATGTGAAACAGCATAAAAAGTTAACGTTGACTTAACAGCATACATGTGTAACTGTGCTGTCGACACAGTGATGTAAACACCAGATAAAGAGAGAGAATGAGCTTTTACTGTCGGACTGTGTTGATTAAAGTGAGGACAGAAAACAACAGACTGAGCGAACAAAGAGAAAATCAGGAGCCTGCAGGGAAATCTTGCCCCACAGCTGAAAGTTTCTCCTTTAAACAGAGAAGTTTCAGTATTTTTCTGTTTTCACCACACTGCTGAATGAGTTCAGGTGTTGATGCTGTTCAGTGTTTCCTGAATCTTTCTGTTCTGTTGAAGAGTACTTTTTGTTGTAAATGATGTTGTCAGATTGGTGAATAAAATCTACTCTTTGTTCCACTGTCTTTATATAGAAAGTCCAAGATCTTTAATCCTTCCGCAGGCAAGAGGAAACATGGCTCTGATGAGGCTAAAGAACACGAGCAACAATTTACTAAAAGTTTATTGAACTTTTTGCATTGTTTCATTCCAACAAATACTCCTGCAGTTAAAGTGTTCCACACATACGTTATCTAACTTTTTAAACAAAATCACATGTATACATATATTTAATTTCTATTGAGAAATGCAGCAGAGCACCAGAGTTTCCTCATGTGTAAGAGGATGGAGGTGTGTTTGATGGGTCAAACACACAAAAAACACCTGGGCAGTCAGATCAAGCAGCTTTAAGCAGCTTGGTGGTTTTACTCTCTTTGGCTCCACTTTCTCAAGACGTCCTCTGCTGCGTCCAGAGTGGAGTCCTCCTGTTAGACACTAATTCATATGCTGATGTACATTCCAGCTGCCGTGACACTAAACAGGGAAACTCATCTTTTAACACCAGTAAAATCTATTCATTATTCAAATATTTTGACCTGTTTTGACTCCCCCTGTAAGCATGTAGTGTTCTAACACTTCACACTGTGCGGTCAATGCTTGTTCCTTTAAAAAAGGAGTGTATCAACTCTATGTAAGCACAGTGCATAAATGTGTACAATAAAAGGGGATATCAAACCCTCAACAATATCAAAAATACCTTATTTGTCTTTGGAAGAATAACTTTTGAAGAAAATGACCTTTTAATTGTTTCTTATTTTGATAAAAGAATCCAAACAAGTGCGTAATTTTTTTTTTCATGTTTTATTTTATTTAAACACATAAATCAATGTAATAATAATTTGTGTAGGATCTTATTCATATTCTTATTTGAATGACACAATAATGCTCTGAACAGTTGTGAGAACACCAGATTCTCACATGTGGGGATGCTTCCAGCATAAATCCCCACATCCTGAATCAGTTGTTCAGGATGAAAAGATAGAGTCGTGCAAAAGATAGATACATTTGAAGTATTTTTATTGATGTTACTGTAACAGGAGGTATAGAGATTTCATTGGATGACTAGTCTTGTGCGCGAATACTAAACGCTGCTGCTACTTTCTCTCTTGATGTTGTTGTATTTGTATTGTCTACGATGTTTTGGCGTCATATATTTTTTGAAGAGCCTCCACATTGAAGGCAGCTCTGGTCTTTCTTCTGAGGGGTTAAACTTGTCCACTGCTTGTTCTGGTACTGCAAGTTGAAGAGACAAGTCTTCTGTGGTATGTAAGGGGTTTGATGTTGGAGAGTCCTCTGACTGTTTAGAGGCTGGTTCCATTTCGATGACAATGAAAGTTCTTTCTTGATTTTGCTTTGGAAGTGGTTCTTGGACAACGATCAGTGATGAAATGTCCTCCGTGTCTTGAGTTTCCTGCATGACTTCAGACTGGTCGTTCTTTATAATGGTCTCTACCGTCTTTTTGCTTTCGCGCCGACGCTTTTTAGAGGAAACTTTCTCCTTTGGTGGCTCTGAGACATCTTTTGGTTGTGGGACTAATTCCATTTCGATGTCACTCACCAGCTCTGGGACCACGTCTGGTTGTGGCACTCCAGCCTGATGAGCCAAATCTGATGGAATCACTTCCTGTGAGTCTTCAGAAGCCCTTTCTATTTCCTTTTCTTCCACGGGTTCAGAAATCTTCTCTGGTTCCTGGATATAAATCGGTGATGAAATGTCCTCCGTGTCTTGAGGTTCCTGGATGACTTCAGGCAGGTTCTTTACAATGGTTTCTGGCATCTTTTTGTTCTTGCGCCGACGCTTCTTTGATGTAACGTTCTCTTTTGGTGGCTCAGGGATCCCTTGTGGTTCTGTTTTGTTGACTCCATCCACTTCTGGATTCGATACTTCCACTTGTGAAGCCAGCTCTTCTACAGTTATGTTCTTTGGTGGAAGACGTATCTGATCTAAATGGAGTTCTGGGAGGATGTACAGCTCTGTTTTTTCTTCTGGCTTGATGATGAGGGATAGAAATACAGCCTTCATAAGTTCTGCCACCTTCTTTTCCTGTGTCTTTGTTTCCTCCTCCTGTGCCTTTAGTTTGGAGGCAAGATCAATATTGGAGGCAGTCTTTTCTTTGAGTTGTTCTTTCAAGCTCTCTACCTCTTTTACAACTGACTGATATTCAGTTTCAGATACTGGTGGTTTCAGTGTTTCAATCAATTCTGTAATTACGTCATTGCATTCCTTGAGCTCCTGCTCACACTTTTCACGGAGATGACGCTCACACTTCAAACAGTTTTCCAGGTCCTTGAGATTTTCCTCAGAAATGGAGCAGCTATTCTCTGCTGCGACTCTTCTGTCTTTTTCTCGTGTTAGAAAGAAATTCTTTTTCAGCAGCTTAGTCCTGACAATATCCATCCGATGGTATAAATAGTTGATCTTGTCCTTATTATGTTGGTAAGATTCCTGTAATTTTTCTGATCCATAATCATCGTTGGCAGCAGAGGCATTAGAGGGAATCTCCTCGGTTTGTGAAATTGGAAACTTCCACGTGACGCGACGAACTTTGGAGGCCTGGGGATGATCCTGCACAAGCTGGACGTCCTCGGAATGAGGAGTCACAGCCGCAGCAGAGACCTGGGATTGTTCCTTTTCCAACACGTCCAACATTTCTGATCTGTTGGTGGGTTCCTCCAAACTTTCATCACTGCCAAAAGTAATGTTATATTTGTAGGACGCCTGAGATTGTTCTTTTTCAAACAGGTCATTTTCTAGGTTTGATTTTAAAATTTCTCGCCTGTTGGTGGGTTCCTTATAACTTTCCTTACTGACAAAAGTAATGTTATATTTGTAGGACGCCTGAGATTGTTCTTTTTCAAACAGGTCATTTTCTAGGCTTGATGTTAAAATTTCTTGCCTGTTGGTGGGTTTCTTATAACTTTCATTACTGCCAAAAGTAATGTTATATTTGTTGGAGGCCTGGGCTTGTTTGTCGGTTTGTGAATTTGGAAACTTCCACGTGACGCAACGTACTTTGGAGGCCTGGGGATGATCCTGCACCAGCTGGACGTCCTCAGAATGAGGAGTCACAGCCGCAGCAGAGACCTGGGATGGTTCTTTTTCCTCTTCGTCATTTACTGTTTGAGGAGACGGGGAATCCTCAGAGGCCTGGCATTGTTCTTTTTCACACAGCTCATTTTCTGACCTGTTGGTGGGTTCCTCATAACCTTCATTATCGCCAAAAGTAATGGTATATGTGTAGATATCCTCAGGTAAATCGTCCTCTACCATGTCACACCACTGAAGTGGAGCAGATGATATCTTGGTTTGACTCATTTTGCTTGTTGTTTTTAAGAGCTTGTCAAAATTACTATTTAAGATAGTAATTAAGTGTTGTTTTTAATAGTTTGTCAAAATTACTATTTAAGATAGTAATTAAGTGTTGTTTTTTTAGACGATGTGAAAACCGTTTGCTGTGACTTTCAAATTCGCTTCGAAAACTGGACGTGTTTCTTCAGATAAACTCCTGACGAACTGTGAAATAGGAGGGAAAATGTCTGGCCTATATAACATTTGTGATGTCAAACAACATCAGTGGTGACATCAATTGTGATGTCAAACAACATCAGTGGTGACATCAATTGTGATGTCATCATCAGTGATGACCAGAAGACCAGAAGAGAGATTGTGATGTCATCAGTGATGTCATCAGTGATGACATCACAATTTAGTGATAAGACTAAAAAAGAGCAATGGCATTCCGTTCTCAGTCACCATCTTGTGTGTTGTTTTGCTCTCTTGTTCAGTTTTATGATTATACATTTTTAAACTTTTTTCTGTGAAATCTCAAAATATTATTGTCCAGGTCAGTTTTAATGCATTCATTGTATGTTATGGTACTCACGACTGCTTTCTTCATGCCTCCACTGGAAAATTGGACCTCATTCTGTGATGATCTGCAGGTTTGAAGGCCTCTGTTCTGTCTCTCTTCTGGTCTGTGATTCCAACCACAGATTCTGAATGGAATTGAAGTCCGGATTCCAGAATGTTGATTTTTGTTCTCTGTTAATCACTTGACGACTTCAGCTGAATACTTCATGTCACTGTCACGTTGGAAGGTCCACTTCTGCCAGTTTTCAGCAACCAGTGTAATGTTTCCCACTAGCAGTGTTTTCCAAGACAGAATAATGTCAGTTTTTAAAATGTTTCCAAAATAAACCTTTTTCCACATTCAAACTGAAGCAGACACCCTTTCCACTTTTAAGATTAGGCTTAAAACTTTCCTTTTTGATAAAGCTTATAGTTAGGGATGGCTCAGGTGATCCTGAAACATCCCATAGTTAAGCTGCTATAGGATTAGACTGCTGGGCATCTGTCCCACCTTTCCTCACTTTGTTCTCTTTTTCCCTATTTAAAAAAGCCTCAAAATAAAAGTGAGTTTTAGGTGGCTACAATAGAATAGAATAGAATAGAATAGAATAGAATAGTATAGAATAGATAAATATTTTATTCATCCCCCAGTGAGGGAAATTCAAATTAGTCAAGTAGCTCATTAAAATATAAATATTTCCAATGATTGTATATTAGACAACAACAACAATCATAATAATAATCAATGACTAATTAAATAAATTTGAGAAGAACATGTCAGCAGTCGCTGTTAAAAAGCCTTATGGCTGTGGGGACAAAGGACCTCCTGAACCTCTCAGTCCTGCAGTTCAGTGAGATGAGCCTCTCACTGCAGCTGCTCCTCTCTCCTGCCAGGATGCTGTGGAGAGGATGTTTATTGTTCTCCAAAACAGAATATGATTTCCTCCTCATCCGTTGCTCCACCACAGCACCGAGAGGGTCGAGCCTTCTGCCTACCACAGAACAAGTCTTTTTCACCAGTTTGTCCAGGCACCTTGTTAGAATTAAAATTAACTAACAGACAACGGCATGAAACCAAGAAATCCCTCAGAGGCCTCAGTATTTTACTTGCAAGGGGAGAACATACACCCGAACCTACTCTCTGCAGATTCACAAGAGTTCTCCAACGAGTGGTTGCTTCCCTTGCTCTTTTATTAGGTGACACACACACACACACACATACATACAATCCCCTATGTGCCCAGGTCTGGCATATCTCCTTAGTTTGGAGGCATCTCCTTATTTGGGGAGCTATAAAGATAACGATCAGTGGGGAGACAACATTCCTTCTTCTTCTCCTTGTGAAGTTTTGATATGAACTGGCCTCTCTGGCTGTGACTTTTATTTAATGATAAAAAGCAAACTTTTCTGACACACCTACAGTTTTTGTCTTAAGTGCAACTCCCCCAGCAGACAACAGCATTGAACAGTGCATAGGAGTGATCAAACATGCATTTCATATCTCTACAGACATGAGCCGTCTAGGGAAGAAGAGACGGCTCAGGCCAATCTGAACACTGAACGCTAAGGACAAACTTTTTCCTTTGCGCCTTTGATTATGAGCGAATATATCCAACTAATGTGTGAGTCATTTTGTCATCATCACCCGTCTTGCATAGGTACTGTACTTTTCAGCAGCATTAGATTTCTAAGATAATGCGTCATTTGGAAGGTCAGACATGATAGTTTGTAGTATATTGGGTCCAAACTGTCTATCAAGGCAGACAGCATGAAGGTATGTTTACAGACTGTGTTTGGATCTAAATGTGTCTTTATTCTGTATGAACCTGCCATTGTCTCACTGCTCTTTGTATCAATAATGCAGATCAGGACCACTGAGCTCCTGCACGGAATCCCTGATTGTTCAGCAAATATTTAAAGTCAGAGTGAACATTCCCGGTTTCCCCAATTGTCACTGTCAAGTACAGTCAAATGTGCTAAAGTTGATGTTTTCTTGGCACATTTACTTTTCACCAGGGGAGAAGTGCTGCTGAGCAGAATTTTTACTTCCATAAAGATTCAAGTTGCATACACATAATTAACCTCTTGGTGACTGAATGATTAATAGAGGTCCATAATTCATGCATTACTTTAGAAAATTCCTAAGATTGCTGCAGAGCAGCATGATTCTCCAGAGAAACCTAATCTGAGCTGCACTGTCACCACTCCTGCAGCACTCTCTCCAGAAGATGGAGACCTTGTGCCAGTGTAGAGATTCCTGCCCGAGCACCAAAGATATCACAGTTAAAAGTCTCAGATGATAAGGAGTTGTTGGTGAAAATATAATGAAGCATCTCAAAAATGTTTTAACCACATTTTCACATTTTTCTGTGTAAGGGTTTGTTATAAAAGAAGAGTCCACAAAGCCTGAGTAGCAGACCTGTGCTTCTTCTTGACTTGAGGGATTTCAGGAGAAACTGTCTTGCAATTACAACCTCAGGGATCTTCCCGCAGAATAAATCTGGTTTTAATTATTGTCAAAACAGTTCAACTTTCTTTCACTTTAAGAGACCACTGTAATATACACAGTTTCATGGAATACTAATGACCATTTGAATGATAAAGAATCAATGTAAGTAACTAAGATGACTTTATTAAGATTACTTTATTGTCATGTAGTCACACGAAATTACTCTCCGCATCTGACTCATCCGGGTTGGCACCTGTTGAACACACACATGCACGGGGTGACACACTCAGCGCCCAGGGAGCATGGGGGGTACGGAGCGGCGAGATTAGGAATGGAAGGTTATTGGAGGACCCACTCTAACCACAGAGCCTGATAGGTTGTGGGTACAGTGGCACACGTTACACCGGCGGCTCCTGGGTACGGGGACCATTATGAAGAATTGAATCTCTGCACCATGCAAATCAAAGATGTCAGATGACACCAAACGAAAAAACTAAAAATAAGGAAGAGGTAAATCTGAAATGGTTGTTAAAAAACCATCTGAGGTTGCCGTGACAAAGTGACAGGATAACAAGGCAGTCTTGATGGCCTCCACTGTCCGTGGGATACAGCCCCAGGACAGTTGCATGAGATGGTCAACAAAAGAGAAGCTCCATGTTACTGTGCCTCGACCAGCTGTTGTAGCTGAATACAACAAAAACATGGGCGGCTTCGGTTTGTGCGACCGCATGATCAGCTTCTATCCAATGTCAAGCCGCACAAGAAAATGGACCTGCATTTTGTTGACCTGGCAGCTGGATCGAGTACAGGTCAGACCACCAAGTCTCTGGAAAACCAGAGAAAGAGAGGCTGCAGTATTTCGACTTCAAACTGCTGCTGGCTGAGGAGATGATTGCTCAGGCACAGGGAGATCACAAGGCTGACAATGTGGCCAGTGATGATGAAGAGATGAGTACTGATGAAGAGTACATTCCAACAAAGAAGAGGAGGCCTGTTGAACCTCAGCCCAATGCCAATGTCCAAAAATACAGGGCAGTCCATTTGCCAAAGATGGAGGAGGCTGCTCATTCATCACGGTGCAGAAGAGAGGGATGCAAAGGGGACACATATGTCAAGTGCATCAAGCATAACATGTTTCTGTGTGTTTCAAAGGCCAAAAACTGTTTCCTGTTGTACCATTCATGATACACTGTGATTTGGAGCTGTATGTGATGCCGTAAATTTGAGTATTCAAACATTGTTGGGTGTTCTGCTAAGTTTAAATTCTTGTTCAAATGTTTATTGTGGGGAGTACCAGTAAGGATATTCCAGTAAATATGTGTTTATTTTGGTGCCATGTTTAACTAACCCTGTTTGGTAGTTTGAAGAGTTGACAGTGAGAAATTGCTATAGTATAGGTCAGACAGAAATGTGCTGATTTCCTCCCTCATGTAAAATAGCCAGATCATTCAGATGTCTTCATCTATTTTAATGTTTATGAAATAAGAAGATTTTTTAAAAGAAATCCACATGAAAATGAATTCGGTATTATAACATTACATCATTACATTTTATATCAAACAAGACCCGATGTCCACCACAAGGGACAGTCCAGAAAAAATAAATAAACAATGTTTTTGAAAAAAAATTGTTGCAGTATGTTTCTTTCAACCACAATACTTAAATTATCATAAAAATATCAAAAAAGCAAAACTTGTTTCCTCTGGGTCTCTCATGGCATACTAATAACCATTTGAATGGTAAAGAATCAATGTAAGTAACTAAGATGACTTTATTAAGATTACTTTATTGTCATGTAGTCACACGAAATGACTCTCCGCATCTGACTCATCCAGGTTGGCACCTGTTGAACACACACATGCACGGGGTGACACACTCAGCGCCCAGGGAGCATGGGGGGTACGGAGCGGCGAGATTAGGAATGGAAGGTTATTGGAGGACCCACTCTAACCACAGAGCCTGATAGGTTGTGGGTACAGTGGCACACGTTACACCGGCGGCTCCTGGGTACGGGGACCATTATGAAGAATTGAATCTTTGCACCATGCAAATCAAAGATGTCAGATGACACCAAACGAAAAAACAAAAAATAAGGAAGAGGTAAATTGCACCTTTTCTTACCCATTTTTCAGTAATTATGGGTGGAAATTCACACCTTCTTGCAGCTGAACACCTCCTCTCCCACTTATGATCATGTGTGGTTTGATATTCGAAAATTTTCTTTCATGTTTTCTAGCAATTATTGATGGACATTCAGACCTTCTTTCAGCTGAACACCTCCGCTTCTGCTTTTGATTGTGTATAGTCGGGCTTTCGAGCCTTTTCTTCCCCGGTTTTTACAAATTATGGTTGGACATTCAGACCTTCTTGCAGCCGAAAACCTCCGCTCCCTCTTTTAATCATACATTGTCTGGCATTCGCAGCTTTTCTTACCTGCTTTTTACAAACCAGGGTCGGACTTTCACATCTTTTAGTAGCCTAACACCTCCGCTCCCGTTATTGATTGTGTACAGTTGGGTATTTTAACCTTTTCTTACCCGCTTTTTACCAACTATGGTCTGACATTCACACCTTCTTGCAGCCGAACACTTCCGCTTCACCTTTTAGTGTTCTATGGGGTATTCACACCTTTTTTTTCACCGCATTTTATAGATTATGGTTGGAAATTCTCACCCACTCTCATCCGAAGACCTCTCCTCCCACTTTTGTTAATATATAGTCGGGCATTCGAACCTTTTCTTACCCGCTTTTTACAAATTATGGTCGAACATTCCCACCTACTTGCAGCCGAATACTTCCGCTCCACCTTTTAGTGATGTATGGTTGGCATTTGCACCTTTTCTTACCCTCTTTTTATACTGATTGCTGAAGATTAAGTTGTTCTTTCTCAAACTACAACATTTTTTTAATTGTTGAAACTTGATTTGAAGTGGATAAATAAGGAGGACAAACAGTTTTAAGTCAGGCTGATAGAAGGAATTAATTTTATAGCAAAATCTGTATTTCGTCATATCTCAAGAGATGCTTATTGCTGAAGAAGTTCTTTCTCATTCTACAAAGTACAACGTTGTTTATCGTTGAAACTTGATTAGACATGAATAAATATGAAGGACAAAGCAGTCTTAACTTGGTTTGAGTTAAGGAATTCGTTTTATAGTAGAATCCGAATTCGTGCATAACTCGTAAAATAGAGCTTATTTTCGGATTCCTGAAGAATGAGTCTGGTTCTTTCTCATAATACAAAGTTTGTTGTTTATTGTTGAAACTTCATCAGAAGTGAAGAAATAAGGACAAACCGTTTTAAGTAAGTTTGATAGAAGGATTTCATTTTATAGCAAAATCTGTATTCTTTCATATCTCCTGGAGAGAAGCTTATTGCTGAAAATTAGGTCTGGTTCTTTTTCATACTACAAAATACAGTGTTGTTTATTGTTGAAACTAGATTAGAAGTAGATAAATATGAAGGACAAAGCAGTTTGAACTTGGTTTGAGAGAAGGAATTAATTTTATTGCAAAATCCGAATTCATGCATAACTCGTCAAATAGATAGTGATGTGTCGTTCGTGAGCGATTTGTTCGATATGAACTAATTTTTTATATGACTCGGGAGTAACGAGTTGTCTCAGTGAGTGATTTGTTCAATTTCATGCAGTAGCCTTCCTCACCACATGGCAGGCGGCAGCTTCATAAGTTCAGTCAGCAGGACAGGAAACAGTATTGATTCGTTCACGACTCAACTCCTCGGCTGACGGGTCCTCGCACAGGAAACAGTATTGATTCGTTTATGACTCAACTCCTTGGGTCTTTGTTCATTTGTCACGTTTCAAATTCTACGTTTCATTTGACAGGCTGAAGAGCAGTAGGCACAACAGTTCGTTCACAAACCGGATCATTAATCTCATAGACTATTCTACCTTCAACAAGTTGGAAACCACAATCGACTCTCTAGATGCAGAAAAAGCATTTGATCGAGTGAACTGGAAATTTTTATTCGCAACATTAAACAAATTCGGGTTTGGGTCACACTTCATCAAATGGATAAGGATATTATATAGCTCCCCAAATGCAAGTGTCAGGACAAATGATCAAACTTCTCCAAGCTTCAGTCTGCAGAGAGGTACAAGACAGGGTTGCCCATTTTCTTCCTCATTTTTTGCTTTTTTCATCAAACCTTTAGCAGCTTCTATCAGACAAGATAGAAATATTAAAGGCATCCAATCCCAAAATATTGAGCATAAAATAAGTCTTTATGCTGATGATGTATTACTTTTCCTTCAGAACTCACAGACGTCTCTCACACACACGATCACACTCATAAATAAATTCTCAGCACTTTCTGACTACTCTATCAACTGGTCTAAGACCACAGTTCTGCCCATTAACTGTAGGGTCCAGAATATACCTGCAATCACTTTACAGTCAGGAAATATTAGATATTTAGGCATAAACATTTCCTCCAGGGTCTCAGAGCTAACAAACCTAAATTATGTTTTAAATTTTTCACAAGAACATCTTGTTTGGTCAGTTAAGTACTGAAAAGTCATTGATTTGGGCATACTTTAACATGTTAAAGGGGCTTTTGAAACTGTTATTTTTCACACAAAGGATTTTTCTGATGTGAAAGTGTATAGTAGAGGTCGGTTAAAAAACCTTTTTAAAAGAATTTGAGCTCATTCAAGGATAGTATGATGAGGGGCTGATATACTAACCTTTCCATATATATATATATATAATTGTTTCACTGATGTTAATTTGTTTAAAATCTGGTCATTTCTAACATATGTATCGGCCCACAATTTCACAATCGGTGCCTCCAAAGTAAGTTCTTTCCTATACTCACATGAGTGAAGTGCACAGTGAATTAGAAGTTACTGAAGTTTATGTGGCCTGTCAGAGGGAGCATTGGGCCCAGTATTCATTGTAAATGCCTTGTGATACGTCTTCGTAACACGTTTTATATAGTACAACCTGTCACTAAAGGAGCACCACAGTTTGTCTGTCGTACTGCTTTGGTGGAGGTTGTGGGCCTTATAAATAAATTATATTCATATATTTATAGATTCTAAAGATATAGTGATTAAAAGAGGTTGACAACGCCACCTAGGTTTGAGAGCCCAAGACTCTAAAGACACGTACAGGTTCTTAATCAAAACAAGGTTTGAGCAGACTTAAAAAAACAGGAGTCTAACTGGTATTTTACAAGATTTATTGTCATAAAATAGGTAACCCAGCCCAAAATCTCCGCCAAGGATCCCACAGCCTCTGGATCATCTCACTCTCCAACTCTCTGGGGCAAGTGACAGACATCCAACTCTGGTGGTGGAACAAACCCTCAGTCACTCCAAAACACAAGAGTGAGGAAATATCAGTACTCACTGGTAGTCCACCTCCACCTCCACGGCCCTTGAAGAAGGCTCCGTACCCCCCATGCTCCCCGGGCGCTGTAATTGGCTGCCCCACTGCTCCAGTGTATGGCATCTGTCTCCATGAGTGTGTCACCCTGTGCATGTGTGTGTTCAACAGGTCCCAACCTGGATAGGTCAAATGCGGAGGAGTAATATTAAATTAAATAATTTTAGTTATTTACACTGATCCTCTATCATTCAAATGGTTATTAGTATGCCATGAGACTAAAGTGAAAGAAAGTTTACCAGTTTTGACAATAATTAAAACCAGATTCATTCTGCGGGAGGCTCCCTGGGGTTATAATTGCAAGACAGTTTCTCCTGAAATGCCTCAAGTCAAGATGAAGCACAGGTCTGCTACTCAGGCTTTGTGGACTCTTCTTTTATAACGAACCTTTACACAGAAAACTGTGAAAATGTCGTTCCTCCTCTCCAGTACCCCCGAATAGACCTTACCAGGGAGGCTGAGGAGTGTGATCCCGTTATTCCTGTCTGACACACATATTCTTACAATTTGAATTTATTGAAGTCTGTTAAAAATGAAAAATGTGTTTTTATGTCCAACAACGTTCTTTTAAATATTTGATGCTAATGATAAAAGCTCCAATGATGTCAGATTTTATGTTCAAAGCAGAACATGTGAAACAGCATAAAAAGTGAACGTTGACTTAACAGCATACATGTGTAACTGTGCTGTCGACACAGTGATGTAAACACCAGATAAAGAGAGAGAATGAGCTTTTACTGTCGGACTGTGTTGATTAAAGTGAGGACAGAAAACAACAGACTGAGCGAACAAAGAGAAAATCAGGAGCCTGCAGGGAAATCTTGCCCCACAGCTGAAAGTTTCTCCTTTAAACAGAGAAGTTTCAGTATTTTTCTGTTTTCACCACACTGCTGAATGAGTTCAGGTGTTGATGCTGTTCAGTGTTTCCTGAATCTTTCTGTTCTGTTGAAGAGTACTTTTTGTTGTAAATGATGTTGTCAGATTGGTGAATAAAATCTACTCTTTGTTCCACTGTCTTTATATAGAAAGTCCAAGATCTTTAATCCTTCCGCAGGCAAGAGGAAACATGGCTCTGATGAGGCTAAAGAACACGAGCAACAATTTACTAAAAGTTTATTGAACTTTTTGCATTGTTTCATTCCAACAAATACTCCTGCAGTTAAAGTGTTCCACACATACGTTATCTAACTTTTTAAACAAAATCACATGTATACATATATTTAATTTCTATTGAGAAATGCAGCAGAGCACCAGAGTTTCCTCATGTGTAAGAGGATGGAGGTGTGTTTGATGGGTCAAACACACAAAAAACACCTGGGCAGTCAGATCAAGCAGCTTTAAGCAGCTTGGTGGTTTTACTCTCTTTGGCTCCACTTTCTCAAGACGTCCTCTGCTGCGTCCAGAGTGGAGTCCTCCTGTTAGACACTAATTCATATGCTGATGTACATTCCAGCTGCCGTGACACTAAACAGGGAAACTCATCTTTTAACACCAGTAAAATCTATTCATTATTCAAATATTTTGACCTGTTTTGACTCCCCCTGTAAGCATGTAGTGTTCTAACACTTCACACTGTGCGGTCAATGCTTGTTCCTTTAAAAAAGGAGTGTATCAACTCTATGTAAGCACAGTGCATAAATGTGTACAATAAAAGGGGATATCAAACCCTCAACAATATCAAAAATACCTTATTTGTCTTTGGAAGAATAACTTTTGAAGAAAATGACCTTTTAATTGTTTCTTATTTTGATAAAAGAATCCAAACAAGTGCGTAATTTTTTTTTTCATGTTTTATTTTATTTAAACACATAAATCAATGTAATAATAATTTGTGTAGGATCTTATTCATATTCTTATTTGAATGACACAATAATGCTCTGAACAGTTGTGAGAACACCAGATTCTCACATGTGGGGATGCTTCCAGCATAAATCCCCACATCCTGAATCAGTTGTTCAGGATGAAAAGATAGAGTCGTGCAAAAGATAGATACATTTGAAGTATTTTTATTGATGTTACTGTAACAGGAGGTATAGAGATTTCATTGGATGACTAGTCTTGTGCGCGAATACTAAACGCTGCTGCTACTTTCTCTCTTGATGTTGTTGTATTTGTATTGTCTACGATGTTTTGGCGTCATATATTTTTTGAAGAGCCTCCACATTGAAGGCAGCTCTGGTCTTTCTTCTGAGGGGTTAAACTTGTCCACTGCTTGTTCTGGTACTGCAAGTTGAAGAGACAAGTCTTCTGTGGGGTTTGATGTTGGAGAGTCCTCTGACTGTTTAGAGGCTGGTTCCATTTCGATGACAATGAAAGTTCTTTCTTGATTTTGCTTTGGAAGTGGTTCTTGGACAACGATCAGTGATGAAATGTCCTCCGTGTCTTGAGTTTCCTGCATGACTTCAGACTGGTCGTTCTTTATAATGGTCTCTACCGTCTTTTTGCTTTCGCGCCGACGCTTTTTAGAGGAAACTTTCTCCTTTGGTGGCTCTGAGACATCTTTTGGTTGTGGGACTAATTCCATTTCGATGTCACTCACCAGCTCTGGGACCACGTCTGGTTGTGGCACTCCAGTCTGATGAGCCAAATCTGATGGAATCACTTCCTGTGAGTCTTCAGAAGCCCTTTCTATTTCCTTTTCTTCCACGGGTTCAGAAATCTTCTCTGGTTCCTGGATATAAATCGGTGATGAAATGTCCTCCGTGTCTTGAGGTTCCTGGATGACTTCAGGCAGGTTCTTTACAATGGTTTCTGGCATCTTTTTGTTCTTGCGCCGACGCTTCTTTGATGTAACGTTCTCTTTTGGTGGCTCAGGGATCCCTTGTGGTTCTGTTTTGTTGACTCCATCCACTTCTGGATTCGATACTTCCACTTGTGAAGCCAGCTCTTCTACAGTTATGTTCTTTGGTGGAAGACGTATCTGATCTAAATGGAGTTCTGGGAGGATGTACAGCTCTGTTTTTTCTTCTGGCTTGATGATGAGGGATAGAAATACAGCCTTCATAAGTTCTGCCACCTTCTTTTCCTGTGTCTTTGTTTCCTCCTCCTGTGCCTTTAGTTTGGAGGCAAGATCAATATTGGAGGCAGTCTTTTCTTTGAGTTGTTCTTTCAAGTTCTCTACCTCTTTTACAACTGACTGATATTCAGTTTCAGATACTGGTGGTTTCAGTGTTTCAATCAATTCTGCAATTACGTCATTGCATTCCTTGAGCTCCTGCTCACACTTTTCACGGAGATGACGCTCACACTTCAAACAGTTTTCCAGGTCCTTGAGTTTTTCCTCAGAAATGGAGCAGCTATTCTCTGCTGCGACTCTTCTGTCTTTTTCTCGTGTTAGAAAGAAATTCTTTTTCAGCAGCTTAGTCCTGACAATATCCATCCGATGGTATAAATAGTTGATCTTGTCCTTATTATGTTGGTAAGATTCCTGTAATTTTTCTGATCCATAATCATCGTCGGCAGCAGAGGCATTAGAGGGAATCTCCTCGGTTTGTGAAATTGGAAACTTCCACGTGACGCGACGAACTTTGGAGGCCTGGGGATGATCCTGCACAAGCTGGACGTCCTCAGAATGAGGAGTCACAGCCGCAGCAGAGACCTGGGATTGTTCCTTTTCCAACACGTCCAACATTTCTGATCTGTTGGTGGGTTCCTCCAAACTTTCATCACTGCCAAAAGTAATGTTATATTTGTAGGACGCCTGAGATTGTTCTTTTTCAAACAGGTCATTTTCTAGGTTTGATTTTAAAATTTCTCGCCTGTTGGTGGGTTCCTTATAACTTTCCTTACTGACAAAAGTAATGTTATATTTGTAGGACGCCTGAGATTGTTCTTTTTCAAACAGGTCATTTTCTAAGCTTGATGTTAAAATTTCTTGCCTGTTGGTGGGTTTCTTATAACTTTCATTACTGCCAAAAGTAATGTTATATTTGTTGGAGGCCTGGGCTTGTTTGTCGGTTTGTGAATTTGGAAACTTCCACGTGACGCAACGTACTTTGGAGGCCTGGGGATGATCCTGCACCAGCTGGACGTCCTCGGAATGAGTAGTCACAGCCGCAGCAGAGACCTGGGATGGTTCTTTTTCCTCTTCGTCATTTACTGTTTGAGGAGACGGGGAATCCTCAGAGGCCTGGCATTGTTCTTTTTCACACAGCTCATTTTCTGACCTGTTGGTGGGTTCCTCATAACCTTCATTATCGCCAAAAGTAATGGTATATGTGTAGATATCCTCAGGTAAATCGTCCTCTACCATGTCACACCACTGAAGTGGAGCAGATGATATCTTGGTTTGACTCATTTTGCTTGTTGTTTTTAAGAGCTTGTCAAAATTACTATTTAAGATAGTAATTAAGTGTTGTTTTTAATAGTTTGTCAAAATTACTATTTAAGATAGTAATTAAGTGTTGTTTTTTTAGACGATGTGAAAACCGTTTGCTGTGACTTTCAAATTCGCTTCGAAAACTGGACGTGTTTCTTCAGATAAACTCCTGACGAACTGTGAAATAGGAGGGAAAATGTCTGGCCTATATAACATTTGTGATGTCAAACAACATCAGTGGTGACATCAATTGTGATGTCAAACAACATCAGTGGTGACATCAATTGTGATGTCATCATCAGTGATGACCAGAAGACCAGAAGAGAGATTGTGATGTCATCAGTGATGTCATCAGTGATGACATCACAATTTAGTGATAAGACTAAAAAAGAGCAATGGCATTCCGTTCTCAGTCACCATCTTGTGTGTTGTTTTGCTCTCTTGTTCAGTTTTATGATTATACATTTTTAAACTTTTTTCTGTGAAATCTCAAAATATTATTGTCCAGGTCAGTTTTAATGCATTCATTGTATGTTATGGTACTCACGACTGCTTTCTTCATGCCTCCACTGGAAATTTGGACCTCATTCTGTGATGATCTGCAGGTTTGAAGGCCTCTGTTCTGTCTCTCTTCTGGTCTGTGATTCCAACCACAGATTCTGAATGGAATTGAAGTCCGGATTCCAGAATGTTGATTTTTGTTCTCTGTTAATCACTTGACGACTTCAGCTGAATACTTCATGTCACTGTCACGTTGGAAGGTCCACTTCTGCCAGTTTTCAGCAACCAGTGTAATGTTTCCCACTAGCAGTGTTTTCCAAGACAGAATAATGTCAGTTTTTAAAATGTTTCCAAAATAAACCTTTTTCCACATTCAAACTGAAGCAGACACCCTTTCCACTTTTAAGATTAGGCTTAAAACTTTCCTTTTTGATAAAGCTTATAGTTAGGGATGGCTCAGGTGATCCTGAAACATCCCATAGTTAAGCTGCTATAGGATTAGACTGCTGGGGTTCATCTGTCCCACCTTTCCTCACTTTGTTCTCTTTTTCCCCATTTAAAAAAGCCTCAAAATAAAAGTGAGTTTTAGGTGGCTACAATAGAATAGAATAGAATAGAATAGAATAGAATAGAATAGAATAGATAAATATTTTATTCATCCCCCAGTGAGGGAAGAAGAGACGGCTCAGGCCAATCTGAACACTGAACGCTAAGGACAAACTTTTTCCTTTGCGCCTTTGATTATGAGCGAATATATCCAACTAATGTGTGAGTCATTTTGTCATCATCACCCGTCTTGCATAGGTACTGTACTTTTCAGCAGCATTAGATTTCTAAGATAATGCGTCATTTGGAAGGTCAGACATGATAGTTTGTAGTATATTGGGTCCAAACTGTCTATCAAGGCAGACAGCATGAAGGTATGTTTACAGACTGTGTTTGGATCTAAATGTGTCTTTATTCTGTATGAACCTGCCATTGTCTCACTGCTCTTTGTATCAATAATGCAGATCAGGACCACTGAGCTCCTGCACGGAATCCCTGATTGTTCAGCAAATATTTAAAGTCAGAGTGAACATTCCCGGTTTCCCCAATTGTCACTGTCAAGTACAGTCAAATGTGCTAAGGTTGATGTTTTCTTGGCACATTTACTTTTCACCAGGGGAGAAGTGCTGCTGAGCAGAATTTTTACTTCCATAAAGATTCAAGTTGCATACACATAATTAACCTCTTGGTGACTGAATGATTAATAGAGGTCCATAATTCATGCATTACTTTAGAAAATTCCTAAGATTGCTGCAGAGCAGCATGATTCTCCAGAGAAACCTAATCTGAGCTGCACTGTCACCACTCCTGCAGCACTCTCTCCAGAAGATGACCTTGTGCCAGTGTAGAGATTCCTGCCCGAGCACCAAAGATATCACAGTTAAAAGTCTCAGATGATAAGGAGTTGTTGGTGAAAAAGTAATGAAGCATCTCAAAAATGTTTTAACCACATTTTCACATTTTTCTGTGTAAGGGTTTGTTATAAAAGAAGAGTCCACAAAGCCTGAGTAGCAGACCTGTGCTTCATCTTGACTTGAGGGATTTCAGGAGAAACTGTCTTGCAATTACAACCTCAGGGAGCTTCCCGCAGAATAAATCTGGTTTTAATTATTGTCAAAACAGTTCAACTTTCTTTCACTTTAAGAGACCACTGTAATATACACAGTTTCATGGAATACTAATGACCATTTGAATGATAAAGAATCAATGTAAGTAACTAAGATGACTTTATTAAGATTACTTTATTGTCATGTAGTCACACGAAATTACTCTCCGCATCTGACTCATCCGGGTTGGCACCTGTTGAACACACACATGCACGGGGTGACACACTCAGCGCCCAGGGAGCATGGGGGGTACGGAGCGGCGAGATTAGGAATGGAAGGTTATTGGAGGACCCACTCTAACCACAGAGCCTGATAGGTTGTGGGTACAGTGGCACACGTTACACCGGCGGCTCCTGGGTACAGGGACCATTATGAAGAATTGAATCTCTGCACCATGCAAATCAAAGATGTCAGATGACACCAAACGAAAAAACAAAAAATAAGGAAGAGGTAAATCTGAAATGGTTGTTAAAAAACCATCTGAGGTTGCCGTGACAAAGTGACAGGATAACAAGGCAGTCTTGATGGCCTCCACTGTCCGTGGGATACAGCCCCAGGACAGTTGCATGAGATGGTCAACAAAAGAGAAGCTCCATGTTACTGTGCCTCGACCAGCTGTTGTAGCTGAATACAACAAAAACATGGGCGGCTTCGGTTTGTGCGACCGCATGATCAGCTTCTATCCAATGTCAAGCCGCACAAGAAAATGGACCTGCATTTTGTTGACCTGGCAGCTGGATCGAGTACAGGTCAGACCACCAAGTCTCTGGAAAACCAGAGAAAGAGAGGCTGCAGTATTTCGACTTCAAACTGCTGCTGGCTGAGGAGATGATTGCTCAGGCACAGGGAGATCACAAGGCTGACAATGTGGCCAGTGATGATGAAGAGATGAGTACTGATGAAGAGTACATTCCAACAAAGAAGAGGAGGCCTGTTGAACCTCAGCCCAATGCCAATGTCCAAAAATACAGGGCAGTCCATTTGCCAAAGATGGAGGAGGCTGCTCATTCATCACGGTGCAGAAGAGAGGGATGCAAAGGGGACACATATGTCAAGTGCATCAAGCATAACATGTTTCTGTGTGTTTCAAAGGCCAAAAACTGTTTCCTGTTGTACCATTCATGATACACTGTGATTTGGAGCTGTATGTGATGCCGTAAATTTGAGTATTCAAACATTGTTGGGTGTTCTGCTAAGTTTAAATTCTTGTTCAAATGTTTATTGTGGGGAGTACCAGTAAGGATATTCCAGTAAATATGTGTTTATTTTGGTGCCATGTTTAACTAACCCTGTTTGGTAGTTTGAAGAGTTGACAGTGAGAAATTGCGATAGTATAGGTCAGACAGAAATGTGCTGATTTCCTCCCTCATGTAAAATAGCCAGATCATTCAGATGTCTTCATCTATTTTAATGTTTATGAAATAAGAAGATTTTTTAAAAGAAATCCACATGAAAATGAATTCGGTATTATAACATTACATCATTACATTTTATATCAAACAAGACCCGATGTCCACCACAAGGGACAGTCCAGAAAAAATAAATAAACAATGTTTTTGAAAAAAAATTGTTGCAGTATGTTTCTTTCAACCACAATACTTAAATTATCATAAAAATATCAAAAAAGCAAAACTTGTTTCCTCTGGGTCTCTCATGGCATACTAATAACCATTTGAATGGTAAAGAATCAATGTAAGTAACTAAGATGACTTTATTAAGATTACTTTATTGTCATGACTCTCCGCATCTGACTCATCCAGGTTGGCACCTGTTGAACACACACATGCACGGGGTGACACACTCAGCGCCCAGGGAGCATGGGGGGTACGGAGCGGCGAGATTAGGAATGGAAGGTTATTGGAGGACCCACTCTAACCACAGAGCCTGATAGGTTGTGGGTACAGTGGCACACGTTACACCGGCGGCTCCTGGGTACGGGGACCATTATGAAGAATTGAATCTTTGCACCATGCAAATCAAAGATGTCAGATGACACCAAACGAAAAAACAAAAAATAAGGAAGAGGTAAATTGTACCTTTTCTTACCCATTTTTCAGTAATTATGGGTGGAAATTCACACCTTCTTGCAGCTGAACACCTCCTCTCCCACTTATGATCATGTGTGGTTTGATATTCGAAAATTTTCTTTCATGTTTTCTAGCAATTATTGATGGACATTCAGACCTTCTTTCAGCTGAACACCTCCGCTTCCGCTTTTGATTGTGTATAGTCGGGCTTTCGAGCCTTTTCTTCCCCGGTTTTTACAAATTATGGTTGGACATTCAGACCTTCTTGCAGCCGAAAACCTCCGCTCCCTCTTTTAATCATACATTGTCGGGCATTCGCAGCTTTTCTTACCTGCTTTTTACAAACCAGGGTCGGACTTTCACATCTTTTAGTAGCCTAACACCTCCGCTCCCGTTATTGATTGTGTACAGTTGGGTATTTTAACCTTTTCTTACCCGCTTTTTACCAACTATGGTCTGACATTCACACCTTCTTGCAGCCGAACACTTCCGCTTCACCTTTTAGTGTTCTATGGGGTATTCACACCTTTTTTTTCACCGCATTTTATAGATTATGGTTGGAAATTCTCACCCACTCTCATCCGAAGACCTCTCCTCCCACTTTTGTTAATATATAGTCGGGCATTCGAACCTTTTCTTACCCGCTTTTTACAAATTATGGTCGAACATTCCCACCTACTTGCAGCCGAATACTTCCGCTCCACCTTTTAGTGATGTATGGTTGGCATTTGCACCTTTTCTTACCCTCTTTTTATACTGATTGCTGAAGATTAAGTTGTTCTTTCTCAAACTACAAAATTTTTTTAATTGTTGAAACTTGATTTGAAGTGGATAAATAAGGAGGACAAACAGTTTTAAGTCAGGCTGATAGAAGGAATTAATTTTATAGCGAAATCTGTATTTCGTCATATGTCAAGAGATGCTTATTGCTGAAGAAGTTCTTTCTCATTCTACAAAGTACAACGTTGTTTATCGTTGAAACTTGATTAGACATGAATAAATATGAAGGACAAAGCAGTCTTAACTTGGTTTGAGTTAAGGAATTCGTTTTATAGTAGAATCCGAATTCGTGCATAACTCGTAAAATAGAGCTTATTTTCGGATTCCTGAAGAATGAGTCTGGTTCTTTCTCATAATACAAAGTTTGTTGTTTATTGTTGAAACTTCATCAGAAGTGAAGAAATAAGGACAAACCGTTTTAAGTAAGTTTGATAGAAGGATTTCATTTTATAGCAAAATCTGTATTCTTTCATATCTCCTGGAGAGAAGCTTATTGCTGAAAATTAGGTCTGGTTCTTTTTCATACTACAAAATACAGTGTTGTTTATTGTTGAAACTAGATTAGAAGTAGATAAATATGAAGGACAAAGCAGTTTGAACTTGGTTTGAGAGAAGGAATTAATTTTATTGCAAAATCCGAATTCATGCATAACTCGTCAAATAGATAGTGATGTGTCGTTCGTGAGCGATTTGTTCGATATGAACTAATTTTTTATATGACTCGGGAGTAACGAGTTGTCTCAGTGAGTGATTTGTTCAATTTCATGCAGTAGCTTTCCTCACCACATGGCAGGCGGCAGCTTCATAAGTTCAGTCAGCAGGACAGGAAACAGTATTGATTCGTTCACGACTCAACTCCTCGGCTGACGGGTCCTCGCACAGGAAACAGTATTGATTCGTTTATGACTCAACTCCTTGGGTCTTTGTTCATTTGTCACGTTTCAAATTCTACGTTTCATTTGACAGGCTGAAGAGCAGTAGGCACAACAGTTCGTTCACAAACCGGATCATTAATCTCATAGACTATTCTACCTTCAACAAGTTGGAAACCACAATCGACTCTCTAGATGCAGAAAAAGCATTTGATCGAGTGAACTGGAAATTTTTATTCGCAACATTAAACAAATTCGGGTTTGGGTCACACTTCATCAAATGGATAAGGATATTATATAGCTCCCCAAATGCAAGTGTCAGGACAAATGATCAAACTTCTCCAAGCTTCAGTCTGCAGAGAGGTACAAGACAGGGTTGCCCATTTTCTTCCTCATTTTTTGCTTTTTTCATCAAACCTTTAGCAGCTTCTATCAGACAAGATAGAAATATTAAAGGCATCCAATCCCAAAATATTGAGCATAAAATAAGTCTTTATGCTGATGATGTATTACTTTTCCTTCAGAACTCACAGACGTCTCTCACACACACGATCACACTCATAAATAAATTCTCAGCACTTTCTGACTACTCTATCAACTGGTCTAAGACCACAGTTCTGCCCATTAACTGTAGGGTCCAGAATATACCTGCAATCACTTTACAGTCAGGAAATATTAGATATTTAGGCATAAACATTTCCTCCAGGGTCTCAGAGCTAACAAACCTAAATTATGTTTTAAATTTTTCACAAGAACATCTTGTTTGGTCAGTTAAGTACTGAAAAGTCATTGATTTGGGCATACTTTAACATGTTAAAGGGGCTTTTGAAACTGTTATTTTTCACACAAAGGATTTTTCTGATGTGAAAGTGTATAGTAGAGGTCGGTTAAAAAACCTTTTTAAAAGAATTTGAGCTCATTCAAGGATAGTATGATGAGGGGCTGATATACTAACCTTTCCATATATATATATATATAATTGTTTCACTGATGTTAATTTGTTTAAAATCTGGTCATTTCTAACATATGTATCGGCCCACAATTTCACAATCGGTGCCTCCAAAGTAAGTTCTTTCCTATACTCACATGAGTGAAGTGCACAGTGAATTAGAAGTTACTGAAGTTTATGTGGCCTGTCAGAGGGAGCATTGGGCCCAGTATTCATTGTAAATGCCTTGTGATACGTCTTCGTAACACGTTTTATATAGTACAACCTGTCACTAAAGGAGCTCCACAGTTTGTCTGTCGTACTGCTTTGGTGGAGGTTGTGGGCCTTATAAATAAATTATATTCATATATTTATAGATTCTAAAGATATAGTGATTAAAAGAGGTTGACAACGCCACCTAGGTTTGAGAGCCCAAGACTCTAAAGACACGTACAGGTTCTTAATCAAAACAAGGTTTGAGCAGACTTAAAAAAACAGGAGTCTAACTGGTATTTTACAAGATTTATTGTCATAAAATAGGTAACCCAGCCCAAAATCTCCGCCAAGGATCCCACAGCCTCTGGATCATCTCACTCTCCAACTCTCTGGGGCAAGTGACAGACATCCAACTCTGGTGGTGGAACAAACCCTCAGTCACTCCAAAACACAAGAGTGAGGAAATATCAGTACTCACTGGTAGTCCACCTCCACCTCCACGGCCCTTGAAGAAGGCTCCGTACCCCCCATGCTCCCCGGGCGCTGTAATTGGCTGCCCCACTGCTCCAGTGTATGGCATCTGTCTCCATGAGTGTGTCACCCTGTGCATGTGTGTGTTCAACAGGTCCCAACCTGGATAGGTCAAATGCGGAGGAGTAATATTAAATTAAATAATTTTAGTTATTTACACTGATCCTCTATCATTCAAATGGTTATTAGTATGCCATGAGACTAAAGTGAAAGAAAGTTTACCAGTTTTGACAATAATTAAAACCAGATTCATTCTGCGGGAGGCTCCCTGGGGTTATAATTGCAAGACAGTTTCTCCTGAAATGCCTCAAGTCAAGATGAAGCACAGGTCTGCTACTCAGGCTTTGTGGACTCTTCTTTTATAACGAACCTTTACACAGAAAACTGTGAAAATGTCGTTCCTCCTCTCCAGTACCCCCGAATAGACCTTACCAGGGAGGCTGAGGAGTGTGATCCCGTTATTCCTGTCTGACACACATATTCTTACAATTTGAATTTATTGAAGTCTGTTAAAAATGAAAAATGTGTTTTTATGTCCAACAACGTTCTTTTAAATATTTGATGCTAATGATAAAAGCTCCAATGATGTCAGATTTTATGTTCAAAGCAGAACATGTGAAACAGCATAAAAAGTGAACGTTGACTTAACAGCATACATGTGTAACTGTGCTGTCGACACAGTGATGTAAACACCAGATAAAGAGAGAGAATGAGCTTTTACTGTCGGACTGTGTTGATTAAAGTGAGGACAGAAAACAACAGACTGAGCGAACAAAGAGAAAATCAGGAGCCTGCAGGGAAATCTTGCCCCACAGCTGAAAGTTTCTCCTTTAAACAGAGAAGTTTCAGTATTTTTCTGTTTTCACCACACTGCTGAATGAGTTCAGGTGTTGATGCTGTTCAGTGTTTCCTGAATCTTTCTGTTCTGTTGAAGAGTACTTTTTGTTGTAAATGATGTTGTCAGATTGGTGAATAAAATCTACTCTTTGTTCCACTGTCTTTATATAGAAAGTCCAAGATCTTTAATCCTTCCGCAGGCAAGAGGAAACATGGCTCTGATGAGGCTAAAGAACACGAGCAACAATTTACTAAAAGTTTATTGAACTTTTTGCATTGTTTCATTCCAACAAATACTCCTGCAGTTAAAGTGTTCCACACATACATTATCTAACTTTTTAAACAAAATCACATGTATACATATATTTAATTTCTATTGAGAAATGCAGCAGAGCACCAGAGTTTCCTCATGTGTAAGAGGATGGAGGTGTGTTTGATGGGTCAAACACACAAAAAACACCTGGGCAGTCAGATCAAGCAGCTTTAAGCAGCTTGGTGGTTTTACTCTCTTTGGCTCCACTTTCTCAAGACGTCCTCTGCTGCGTCCAGAGTGGAGTCCTCCTGTTAGACACTAATTCATATGCTGATGTACATTCCAGCTGCCGTGACACTAAACAGGGAAACTCATCTTTTAACACCAGTAAAATCTATTCATTATTCAAATATTTTGACCTGTTTTGACTTCCCCTGTAAGCATGTAGTGTTCTAACACTTCACACTGTGCGGTCAATGCTTGTTCCTTTAAAAAAGGAGTGTATCAACTCTATGTAAGCACAGTGCATAAATGTGTACAATAAAAGGGGATATCAAACCCTCAACAATATCAAAAATACCTTATTTGTCTTTGGAAGAATAACTTTTGAAGAAAATGACCTTTTAATTGTTTCTTATTTTGATAAAAGAATCCAAACAAGTGCGTAATTTTTTTTTTCATGTTTTATTTTATTTAAACACATAAATCAATGTAATAATAATTTGTGTAGGATCTTATTCATATTCTTATTTGAATGACACAATAATGCTCTGAACAGTTGTGAGAACACCAGATTCTCACATGTGGGGATGCTTCCAGCATAAATCCCCACATCCTGAATCAGTTGTTCAGGATGAAAAGATAGAGTCGTGCAAAAGATAGATACATTTGAAGTATTTTTATTGATGTTACTGTAACAGGAGGTATAGAGATTTCATTGGATGACTAGTCTTGTGCGCGAATACTAAACGCTGCTGCTACTTTCTCTCTTGATGTTGTTGTATTTGTATTGTCTACGATGTTTTGGCGTCATATATTTTTTGAAGAGCCTCCACATTGAAGGCAGCTCTGGTCTTTCTTCTGAGGGGTTAAACTTGTCCACTGCTTGTTCTGGTACTGCAAGTTGAAGAGACAAGTCTTCTGTGGTATGTAAGGGGTTTGATGTTGGAGAGTCCTCTGACTGTTTAGAGGCTGGTTCCATTTCGATGACAATGAAAGTTCTTTCTTGATTTTGCTTTGGAAGTGGTTCTTGGACAACGATCAGTGATGAAATGTCCTCCGTGTCTTGAGTTTCCTGCATGACTTCAGACTGGTCGTTCTTTATAATGGTCTCTACCGTCTTTTTGCTTTCGCGCCGACGCTTTTTAGAGGAAACTTTCTCCTTTGGTGGCTCTGAGACATCTTTTGGTTGTGGGACTAATTCCATTTCGATGTCACTCACCAGCTCTGGGACCACGTCTGGTTGTGGCACTCCAGCCTGATGAGCCAAATCTGATGGAATCACTTCCTGTGAGTCTTCAGAAGCCCTTTCTATTTCCTTTTCTTCCACGGGTTCAGAAATCTTCTCTGGTTCCTGGATATAAATCGGTGATGAAATGTCCTCCGTGTCTTGAGGTTCCTGGATGACTTCAGGCAGGTTCTTTACAATGGTTTCTGGCATCTTTTTGTTCTTGCGCCGACGCTTCTTTGATGTAACGTTCTCTTTTGGTGGCTCAGGGATCCCTTGTGGTTCTGTTTTGTTGACTCCATCCACTTCTGGATTCGATACTTCCACTTGTGAAGCCAGCTCTTCTACAGTTATGTTCTTTGGTGGAAGACGTATCTGATCTAAATGGAGTTCTGGGAGGATGTACAGCTCTGTTTTTTCTTCTGGCTTGATGATGAGGGATAGAAATACAGCCTTCATAAGTTCTGCCACCTTCTTTTCCTGTGTCTTTGTTTCCTCCTCCTGTGCCTTTAGTTTGGAGGCAAGATCAATATTGGAGGCAGTCTTTTCTTTGAGTTGTTCTTTCAAGCTCTCTACCTCTTTTACAACTGACTGATATTCAGTTTCAGATACTGGTGGTTTCAGTGTTTCAATCAATTCTGCAATTACGTCATTGCATTCCTTGAGCTCCTGCTCACACTTTTCACGGAGATGACGCTCACACTTCAAACAGTTTTCCAGGTCCTTGAGTTTTTTCTCAGAAATGGAGCAGCTATTCTCTGCTGCGACTCTTCTGTCTTTTTCTCGTGTTAGAAAGAAATTCTTTTTCAGCAGCTTAGTCCTGACAATATCCATCCGATGGTATAAATAGTTGATCTTGTCCTTATTATGTTGGTAAGATTCCTGTAATTTTTCTGATCCATAATCATCGTTGGCAGCAGAGGCATTAGAGGGAATCTCCTCGGTTTGTGAAATTGGAAACTTCCACGTGACGCGACGAACTTTGGAGGCCTGGGGATGATCCTGCACAAGCTGGACGTCCTCGGAATGAGGAGTCACAGCCGCAGCAGAGACCTGGGATTGTTCCTTTTCCAACACGTCCAACATTTCTGATCTGTTGGTGGGTTCCTCCAAACTTTCATCACTGCCAAAAGTAATGTTATATTTGTAGGACGCCTGAGATTGTTCTTTTTCAAACAGGTCATTTTCTAGGTTTGATTTTAAAATTTCTCGCCTGTTGGTGGGTTCCTTATAACTTTCCTTACTGACAAAAGTAATGTTATATTTGTAGGACGCCTGAGATTGTTCTTTTTCAAACAGGTCATTTTCTAGGCTTGATGTTAAAATTTCTTGCCTGTTGGTGGGTTTCTTATAACTTTCATTACTGCCAAAAGTAATGTTATATTTGTTGGAGATCTGGGCTTGTTTGTCGGTTTGTGAATTTGGAAACTTCCACGTGACGCAACGTACTTTGGAGGCCTGGGGATGATCCTGCACCAGCTGGACGTCCTCGGAATGAGGAGTCACAGCCGCAGCAGAGACCTGGGATGGTTCTTTTTCCTCTTCGTCATTTACTGTTTGAGGAGACGGGGAATCCTCAGAGGCCTGGCATTGTTCTTTTTCACACAGCTCATTTTCTGACCTGTTGGTGGGTTCCTCATAACCTTCATTATCGCCAAAAGTAATGGTATATGTGTAGATATCCTCAGGTAAATCGTCCTCTACCATGTCACACCACTGAAGAGGAGCAGATGATATCTTGGTTTGACTCATTTTGCTTGTTGTTTTTAAGAGCTTGTCAAAATTACTATTTAAGATAGTAATTAAGTGTTGTTTTTAATAGTTTGTCAAAATGACTATTTAAGATAGTAATTAAGTGTTGTTTTTTTAGACGATGTGAAAACCGTTTGCTGTGACTTTCAAATTCGCTTCGAAAACTGGACGTGTTTCTTCAGATAAACTCCTGACGAACTGTGAAATAGGAGGGAAAATGTCTGGCCTATATAACATTTGTGATGTCAAACAACATCAGTGGTGACATCAATTGTGATGTCAAACAACATCAGTGGTGACATCAATTGTGATGTCATCATCAGTGATGACCAGAAGACCAGAAGAGAGATTGTGATGTCATCAGTGATGTCATCAGTGATGACATCACAATTTAGTGATAAGACTAAAAAAGAGCAATGGCATTCCGTTCTCAGTCACCATCTTGTGTGTTGTTTTGCTCTCTTGTTCAGTTTTATGATTATACATTTTTAAACTTTTTTCTGTGAAATCTCAAAATATTATTGTCCAGGTCAGTTTTAATGCATTCATTGTATGTTATGGTACTCACGACTGCTTTCTTCATGCCTCCACTGGAAAATTGGACCTCATTCTGTGATGATCTGCAGGTTTGAAGGCCTCTGTTCTGTCTCTCTTCTGGTCTGTGATTCCAACCACAGATTCTGAATGGAATTGAAGTCCGGATTCCAGAATGTTGATTTTTGTTCTCTGTTAATCACTTGACGACTTCAGCTGAATACTTCATGTCACTGTCACGTTGGAAGGTCCACTTCTGCCAGTTTTCAGCAACCAGTGTAATGTTTCCCACTAGCAGTGTTTTCCAAGACAGAATAATGTCAGTTTTTAAAATGTTTCCAAAATAAACCTTTTTCCACATTCAAACTGAAGCAGACACCCTTTCCACTTTTAAGATTAGGCTTAAAACTTTCCTTTTTGATAAAGCTTATAGTTAGGGATGGCTCAGGTGATCCTGAAACATCCCATAGTTAAGCTGCTATAGGATTAGACTGCTGGGGTTCATCTGTCCCACCTTTCCTCACTTTGTTCTCTTTTTCCCCATTTAAAAAAGCCTCAAAATAAAAGTGAGTTTTAGGTGGCTACAATAGAATAGAATAGAATAGAATAGAATAGAATAGATAAATATTTTATTCATCCCCCAGTGAGGGAAATTCAAATTAGTCAAGTAGCTCATTAAAATATAAATATTTCCAATGATTGTATATTAGACAACAACAACAATCATAATAATAATCAATGACTAATTAAATAAATTTGAGAAGAACATGTCAGCAGTCGCTGTTAAAAAGCCTTATGGCTGTGGGGACAAAGGACCTCCTGAACCTCTCAGTCCTGCAGTTCAGTGAGATGAGCCTCTCACTGCAGCTGCTCCTCTCTCCTCTGTCCTGCTGTGGAGAGGATGTTTATTGTTCTCCAAAACAGAATATGATTTCCTCCTCATCCGTTGCTCCACCACAGCACCGAGAGGGTCGAGCCTTCTGCCTACCACAGAACAAGTCTTTTTCACCAGTTTGTCCAGGCACCTTGTTAGAATTAAAATTAACTAACAGACAACGGCATGAAACCAAGAAATCCCTCAGAGGCCTCAGTATTTTACTTGCAAGGGGAGAACAACACCCGAACCTACTCTCTGCAGATTCACAAGAGTTCTCCAACGAGTGGTTGCTTCCCTTGCTCTTTTATTAGGTGACACACACACATACATACAATCCCCTATGTGCCCAGGTCTGGCATATCTCCTTAGTTTGGAGGCATCTCCTTATTTGGGGAGCTATAAAGATAACGATCAGTGGGGAGACAACATTCCTTCTTCTTCTCCTTGTGAAGTTTTGATATGAACTGGCCTCTCTGGCTGTGACTTTTATTTAATGATAAAAAGCAAACTTTTCTGACACACCTACAGTTTTTGTCTTAAGTGCAACTCCCCCAGCAGACAACAGCATTGAACAGTGCATAGGAGTGATCAAACATGCATTTCATATCTCTACAGACATGAGCCGTCTAGGGAAGAAGAGACGGCTCAGGCCAATCTGAACACTGAACGCTAAGGACAAACTTTTTCCTTTGCGCCTTTGATTATGAGCGAATATATCCAACTAATGTGTGAGTCATTTTGTCATCATCACCCGTCTTGCATAGGTACTGTACTTTTCAGCAGCATTAGATTTCTAAGATAATGCGTCATTTGGAAGGTCAGACATGATAGTTTGTAGTATATTGGGTCCAAACTGTCTATCAAGGCAGACAGCATGAAGGTATGTTTACAGACTGTGTTTGGATCTAAATGTGTCTTTATTCTGTATGAACCTGCCATTGTCTCACTGCTCTTTGTATCAATAATGCAGATCAGGACCACTGAGCTCCTGCACGGAATCCCTGATTGTTCAGCAAATATTTAAAGTCAGAGTGAACATTCCCGGTTTCCCCAATTGTCACTGTCAAGTACAGTCAAATGTGCTAAAGTTGATGTTTTCTTGGCACATTTACTTTTCACCAGGGGAGAAGTGCTGCTGAGCAGAATTTTTACTTCCATAAAGATTCAAGTTGCATACACATAATTAACCTCTTGGTGACTGAATGATTAATAGAGGTCCATAATTCATGCATTACTTTAGAAAATTCCTAAGATTGCTGCAGAGCAGCATGATTCTCCAGAGAAACCTAATCTGAGCTGCACTGTCACCACTCCTGCAGCACTCTCTCCAGAAGATGGAGACCTTGTGCCAGTGTAGAGATTCCTGCCCGAGCACCAAAGATATCACAGTTAAAAGTCTCAGATGATAAGGAGTTGTTGGTGAAAATATAATGAAGCATCTCAAAAATGTTTTAACCACATTTTCACATTTTTCTGTGTAAGGGTTTGTTATAAAAGAAGAGTCCACAAAGCCTGAGTAGCAGACCTGTGCTTCATCTTGACTTGAGGGATTTCAGGAGAAACTGTCTTGCAATTACAACCTCAGGGAGCTTCCCGCAGAATAAATCTGGTTTTAATTATTGTCAAAACAGTTCAACTTTCTTTCACTTTAAGAGACCACTGTAATATACACAGTTTCATGGAATACTAATGACCATTTGAATGATAAAGAATCAATGTAAGTAACTAAGATGACTTTATTAAGATTACTTTATTGTCATGTAGTCACACGAAATTACTCTCCGCATCTGACTCATCCGGGTTGGCACCTGTTGAACACACACATGCACGGGGTGACACACTCAGCGCCCAGGGAGCATGGGGGGTACGGAGCGGCGAGATTAGGAATGGAAGGTTATTGGAGGACCCACTCTAACCACAGAGCCTGATAGGTTGTGGGTACAGTGGCACACGTTACACCGGCGGCTCCTGGGTACGGGGACCATTATGAAGAATTGAATCTCTGCACCATGCAAATCAAAGATGTCAGATGACACCAAACGAAAAAACTAAAAATAAGGAAGAGGTAAATCTGAAATGGTTGTTAAAAAACCATCTGAGGTTGCCGTGACAAAGTGACAGGATAACAAGGCAGTCTTGATGGCCTCCACTGTCCGTGGGATACAGCCCCAGGACAGTTGCATGAGATGGTCAACAAAAGAGAAGCTCCATGTTACTGTGCCTCGACCAGCTGTTGTAGCTGAATACAACAAAAACATGGGCGGCTTCGGTTTGTGCGACCGCATGATCAGCTTCTATCCAATGTCAAGCCGCACAAGAAAATGGACCTGCATTTTGTTGACCTGGCAGCTGGATCGAGTACAGGTCAGACCACCAAGTCTCTGGAAAACCAGAGAAAGAGAGGCTGCAGTATTTCGACTTCAAACTGCTGCTGGCTGAGGAGATGATTGCTCAGGCACAGGGAGATCACAAGGCTGACAATGTGGCCAGTGATGATGAAGAGATGAGTACTGATGAAGAGTACATTCCAACAAAGAAGAGGAGGCCTGTTGAACCTCAGCCCAATGCCAATGTCCAAAAATACAGGGCAGTCCATTTGCCAAAGATGGAGGAGGCTGCTCATTCATCACGGTGCAGAAGAGAGGGATGCAAAGGGGACACATATGTCAAGTGCATCAAGCATAACATGTTTCTGTGTGTTTCAAAGGCCAAAAACTGTTTCCTGTTGTACCATTCATGATACACTGTGATTTGGAGCTGTATGTGATGCTGTAAATTTGAGTATTCAAACATTGTTGGGTGTTCTGCTAAGTTTAAATTCTTGTTCAAATGTTTATTGTGGGGAGTACCAGTAAGGATATTCCAGTAAATATGTGTTTATTTTGGTGCCATGTTTAACTAACCCTGTTTGGTAGTTTGAAGAGTTGACAGTGAGAAATTGCGATAGTATAGGTCAGACAGAAATGTGCTGATTTCCTCCCTCATGTAAAATAGCCAGATCATTCAGATGTCTTCATCTATTTTAATGTTTATGAAATAAGAAGATTTTTTAAAAGAAATCCACATGAAAATGAATTCGGTATTATAACATTACATCATTACATTTTATATCAAACAAGACCCGATGTCCACCACAAGGGACAGTCCAGAAAAAATAAATGAACAATGTTTTTGAAAAAAAATTGTTGCAGTATGTTTCTTTCAACCACAATACTTAAATTATCATAAAAATATCAAAAAAGCAAAACTTGTTTCCTCTGGGTCTCTCATGGCATACTAATAACCATTTGAATGGTAAAGAATCAATGTAAGTAACTAAGATGACTTTATTAAGATTACTTTATTGTCATGTAGTCACACGAAATGACTCTCCGCATCTGACTCATCCAGGTTGGCACCTGTTGAACACACACATGCACGGGGTGACACACTCAGCGCCCAGGGAGCATGGGGGGTACGGAGCGGCGAGATTAGGAATGGAAGGTTATTGGAGGACCCACTCTAACCACAGAGCCTGATAGGTTGTGGGTACAGTGGCACACGTTACACCGGCGGCTCCTGGGTACGGGGACCATTATGAAGAATTTAATCTTTGCACCATGCAAATCAAAGATGTCAGATGACACCAAACGAAAAAACAAAAAATAAGGAAGAGGTAAATTGCACCTTTTCTTACCCATTTTTCAGTAATTATGGGTGGAAATTCACACCTTCTTGCAGCTGAACACCTCCTCTCCCACTTATGATCATGTGTGGTTTGATATTCGAAAATTTTCTTTCATGTTTTCTAGCAATTATTGATGGACATTCAGACCTTCTTTCAGCTGAACACCTCCGCTTCCGCTTTTGATTGTGTATAGTCGGGCTTTCGAGCCTTTTCTTCCCCGGTTTTTACAAATTATGGTTGGACATTCAGACCTTCTTGCAGCCGAAAACCTCCGCTCCCTCTTTTAATCATACATTGTCGGGCATTCGCAGCTTTTCTTACCTGCTTTTTACAAACCAGGGTCGGACTTTCACATCTTTTAGTAGCCTAACACCTCCGCTCCCGTTATTGATTGTGTACAGTTGGGTATTTTAACCTTTTCTTACCCGCTTTTTACCAACTATGGTCTGACATTCACACCTTCTTGCAGCCGAACACTTCCACTTCACCTTTTAGTGTTCTATGGGGTATTCACACCTTTTTTTTCACCGCATTTTATAGATTATGGTTGGAAATTCTCACCCACTCTCATCCGAAGACCTCTCCTCCCACTTTTGTTAATATATAGTCGGGCATTCGAACCTTTTCTTACCCGCTTTTTACAAATTATGGTCGAACATTCCCACCTACTTGCAGCCGAATACTTCCGCTCCACCTTTTAGTGATGTATGGTTGGCATTTGCACCTTTTCTTACCCTCTTTTTATACTGATTGCTGAAGATTAAGTTGTTCTTTCTCAAACTACAACATTTTTTTAATTGTTGAAACTTGATTTGAAGTGGATAAATAAGGAGGACAAACAGTTTTAAGTCAGGCTGATAGAAGGAATTAATTTTATAGCAAAATCTGTATTTCGTCATATCTCAAGAGATGCTTATTGCTGAAGAAGTTCTTTCTCATTCTACAAAGTACAACGTTGTTTATCGTTGAAACTTGATTAGACATGAATAAATATGAAGGACAAAGCAGTCTTAACTTGGTTTGAGTTAAGGAATTCGTTTTATAGTAAAATCCGAATTCGTGCATAACTCGTAAAATAGAGCTTATTTTCGGATTCCTGAAGAATGAGTCTGGTTCTTTCTCATAATACAAAGTTTGTTGTTTATTGTTGAAACTTCATCAGAAGTGAAGAAATAAGGACAAACCGTTTTAAGTAAGTTTGATAGAAGGATTTCATTTTATAGCAAAATCTGTATTCTTTCATATCTCCTGGAGAGAAGCTTATTGCTGAAAATTAGGTCTGGTTCTTTTTCATACTACAAAATACAGTGTTGTTTATTGTTGAAACTAGATTAGAAGTAGATAAATATGAAGGACAAAGCAGTTTGAACTTGGTTTGAGAGAAGGAATTAATTTTATTGCAAAATCCGAATTCATGCATAACTCGTCAAATAGATAGTGATGTGTCGTTCGTGAGCGATTTGTTCGATATGAACTAATTTTTTATATGACTCGGGAGTAACGAGTTGTCTCAGTGAGTGATTCGTTCATTTTCATGCAGTACCCTTCCTCACCCCATGGCAGGCGGCAGCTTCATAAGCTCAGTCAGCAGGACACGAAACAGTATTGATTCGTTCACGACTCAACTCCTCGGGTGACGGGTCCTCGCACAGGAAACAGTATTGATTCGTTCATGACTCAACTCCTCGGCTGACGGGTCCTCGCACAGGAAACAGTATTGATTCGTTTACGACTAAACTCCTTGGGTCTTCGTTCATTTGTCACGTTTCAAATTCTACGTTTCATTTGACAGGCTGAAGAGCAGTAGGCACAACAGTTTGTCTACAAACCGGATCATTAATCTCATAGACTATTCTAGCATCAACAACTTGGAAACCACAATCGACTCTCTAGATGCAGAAAAAGCATTTGATGGAGTGAACTGGAAATTTTTATTCGCAGCATTAAACAAATTCGGGTTTGGGTCACACTTCATCAACTGGATAAGGATATTATATAGCTCCCCAAATGCAAGTGTCAGGACAAATGATCAAACTTCTCCAAGCTTCAGTCTGCAGAGAGGTACAAGACAGGGTTGCCCACTTTCTCCCTCACTTTTTGCTATTTTCATCAAACCTTTAGCAGCTTCTATCAGACAAGATAGAAATATTAAAGGCATCCAATCCCAAAATATTGAGCATAAAATAAGTCTTTATGCTGATGATGTATTACTTTTCCTTCAGAACTCACAGACGTCTCTCACTCACACGATCACACTCATAAATAAATTCTCAGCACTTTCTGACTACTCTATCAACTAGTCTAAGACCACAGTTCTGCCCATTAACTGCAGGGTCCAGAATATACCTGCGATCACTTTACAGTCAGGAAATAATAGATATTTAGGCATAAACATTTCCTCCAGGCTCTCAGAGTTAACAAAGCTAAATTATGTGCAATTATTAGAGACTTATTAAAGAAAGCAGAGGACGATCTCTCTCGTTGGAAGTCCTTACCTATATCACTTATGGGGAGAGTTACAACCATTAAAATGATGATACTACCAAAAGTTAACTATTTGTTCTCAATGATCCCCATAAAACCATCTGCTACTTGGTTTAAGTCACTAGATTCATGCATCTCCAAATTTCTGTGGAAAAACAAACCACCACGTATTAGTTTAAAAACCCTACAGAAGACCAAGGACTGTGGTGGATTAGATTTACCTCATTGTCAGCACTATTCCTTAGCCAATAGGTTACAGTATATATCAAAATGGTTTAAACCTAGCCCAATAGATGAACCATGGATAAATATAGAACAAGCATTGTGTGATAATCTGGAAATCTCTGACCTGCCACTTATTAGTCAAAATATTTACATCAAAAGCGGAAGCGGAGGTGTTCGGCTGCAAGAAGGTGTGAACGTCCGACCAAAGTTTGTAAAAACCAGTTAAAAGGTTCCAATATCCAACCAAACATAATCAAAAGCGGGAGCAGAGCTGTTCGACTGCAAGTAGGTGTGAATGTCAGATCATAATTTGCAAAAAGCTGATGAGAAAGGGTGAGAATGCCCGACTATACACCATCAAATGCGGGAGCGGAAGTGTTCGGCTGTGAATAGGTGTGAATGTCCGACCATAATTGCTGAAAAATGTTTAAGAAAAGGTGCGAATGCCCAACCATACATCATCAAAAGCAGGAGTTTATGTGTTCGGCTACAAGGTTTGAATGTCCTACCATAGTTTGTAAAAGGCGGGTAAGAAAAGGTTCGAATGCCCGAACATACACCATCAAAAGATGGAGCGGAGGTGTTCCGCTGTAAGAAGGTGTGAATGTCCGACCATAGTTGGTAAAAAGCGGGTAAGAAAAAGTTCGAATGCCCGAATAAACACCATCAAAAGCAGAAGCGGAGGTGTTCAGCTGTAAGAAGGTGTGAAAGTCCCACCAAAGTTTGTAAAAAGCAGTTAAGAAAAGGTTCGAATATCTAACCAAACATAATCAAAAGCGGGAGCAGAGCTGTTCGACTGCAAATAGGTGTGAATGTCAGATCATAATTTGCAAAAAGCTGATGAGAAAGGGTGAGAATGCCCGACTATACACCATCAAATGCGGGAGCGGAGTTGTTCGGCTGTGAGTAGGTGTGAATTTCCAACCATAATTGCTGAAAAATGTGTTAGAAAAGGCTAGAATGCCGGTCCATACATCATCAAAAGCGGGAGAGGTGGTGTTCGGCTGCAAGTAGGTGTGAATGTCCAGCCATAATTACTCACAAACGGGTAAGAAAAGGTAGTATTGCCAGACCATACATGATCAAAACAGGGGGCGGAGGTGGTTCAGCTGCAAGAAGGTGTGAATGTCCGACTAAAGTTTATAAAAAGCAGGTAAGACAAGGTGCGAATGCCCGACAATGTAAGATCAAAAGAGGGAGCGGAGGTGTTCGGCTGCAAGAAGGTCTGAATGTCCACCCATAATTCCTGAAAAATGGGTAAAAACAGGGTGCGAATGCCAGACCATACATCATCAAAAGCAGGAGTGGATGTGTTCGGCAACATGAAGGTTTGAATGTCCATCAATAATTGCTTTAAAACATGAAAGAAAATTTTCGAATATCAAACCGCACATGATCATAAGCGGGAGAGGAGGTGTTCCGCTGTAAGAAGGTGTGAATGTCCGACCATAGTTGGTAAAAAGCGGGTAAGAAAAGGTTAAAATATCCGACTGTACACAATCAATAGTGGGAGCGGAGTTGTTCGGCTACAAGAAGGTGTGAAAGTCCCATCATGGTTTGTAAAAAGCTTGTAAGAAAAGGTTCGAATGGCCGAATATATACCATCAAAAGTGGAAGCGGAAGTGTTCGGTTGCAAGAAGGTGTGAACGTCCGACCAAAGTTTGTAAAAAGCAGTTAAGAAAAGTTTCGAATATCCAACAAAACATAATCAACAGCTGGAGCGGAGTTGTTCGGCTGTGAATAGGTGTGAATGTCCGACCATAATTGCTGAAAAATGTGTTAGAAAAGACTAAAATGCCGTACCATACATCATCAAAAGCGGGAAAAGTGGTGTTCGGCTTCAAGTAGGTGTGAATGTCCAGCCATAATTACTCACAAACGGGTAAGAAAAGGTAGTATTGCCAGACCATACATGATCAAAAAAGGGAGCGGAGGTGGTTCAGCTGTGAGGTGTGAATGTCCGACTAAAGTTTGTAAAAAGCGGATAAGACAAGGTGCGAATGCCCGACAATGTATGATCAAAAGAGGGAGCTGATGTTTTCGGCTGCAAGAAGGTCTGAATGTCCAACCATAATTTGTAAAAACCGGGGAAGAAAAGGCTCGAAAGCCCGACTCATGTATACTGAGGATGGGAGACTGGGTCAAAATGTTTTTATTTAATTTGTTGGCTTCCTTAGCTGGGGCAACTTTTTTGAACTGGCATTGTATAAATTGCTCTAATCTGTGTAATTATGAATTTGATTCGATTTTAATATTAATGTATTAATATAGGCTTGAATTGGACTATTTCTGCCTATATCTTTCCTTTTTGATAAAGCTTATAGACACTCTCTCCCCTGTGTTTCCCTATTCCAACAGGTATCCTTTGAATGGTGTTATGGTGTTTTTCCCCCCTCTTTTCTGTCCTCTCAAACCCCAGCTGGTCGAGGCGGATGGCCACCCTTCCTGAGTCTAGTTCTGTCAAAGGTTTCTTCTTGTTAAAAGGGAGTCGTTCCTTTCCACAGTCGCCACAGGCACGCTCAGGACTGGAGATTGGACTGAAGACAAGTTTCGGTGCAATCTGTTGGTTTCCTTAGCTAGGATATTGTTTTTGAATTGGCTCTACGTGAATGAATTGGATTGTTTTAAAATTAATTAATTGGATTTCATTGGATTATGATTACAATGAAATGATTTCCAGTTGGCTTGAATTGGACTATGTTAATTAAGTTCCTTGAGATGACATTTGTTGTAATTTGAAGCTATATAAATAAAACTGAATTGAATTTAAATTAATTCCCTCTCGCCCGATGACTGCTGAGATAGGCTCCAGCCCCCCTGTGACCCTACTGACAGGTTAAGTGGGTATAGAAAATGGATGGATGGACTTAGAGATGGACTCTTAGAGATAAAACTTGTTTTGATTAGGAGCTTGGTAAATAAAACTGACAGGACAAGCCTGCAGCTGCAAGTTCAGCAAATATCCAGTAGGTAGCAGACTAACTCTATAGCAGATGCTTAATTTTTCACAAGAACATCTTGTTTGGTCAGTTAAGTACTGAAAAGTCATTGATTTTGGGCATACTTTAACACGTTAAAGGGGCTTTTGAAACTGTTATTTTTCACACAAAGGATTTTTCTGATGTGAAAGGTTATAGTAGAGGTCGGTTAAAAAACCTTTTTAAAAGAATTTGAGCTCATTCAAGGATAGTATGATGAGGGGCTGATATACTAACCTTTCCGTATATATATATATATAATTGTTTCACTGATGTTAATTTGTTTAAAATCTGGTCATTTCTAACATATGTATCGGCCCACAATTTCACAATCGGTGCCTCCAAAATAAGTTCTTTCCTATACTCACATGAGTGAAGTGCACAGTGAATTAGAAGTTACTGAAGTTTATGTGGCCTGTCAGAGGGAGCATCGGGCCCAGTATTCATTGTAAATGCCTTGTGATACGTCTTCGTAACACGTTTTATATAGTACAACCTGTCACTAAAGGAGCTCCACAGTTTGTCTGTCGTACTGCTTTGGTGGAGGTTGTGGGCCTTATAAATAAATTATATTCATATATTTATAAATTCTAAAGATATAGTGATTAAAAGAGGTTGACAACGCCACCTAGGTTTGAGAGCCCAAGACTCTAAAGACACGTACAGGTTCTTAATCAAAACAAGGTTTGAGCAGACTTAAAAAAACAGGAGTCTAACTGGTATTTTACAAGATTTATTGTCATAAAATAGGTAACCCAGCCCAAAATCTCCGCCAAGGATCCCACATCCTCTGGATCATCTCACTCTCCAACTCTCTGGGGCAAGTGACAGACATCCAACTCTGGTGGTGGAACAAGCCCTCAGTCACTCCAAAACACAAGAGTGAGGAAATATCAGTACTCACTGGTAGTCCACCTCCACCTCCACGGCCCTTGAAGAAGGCTCCGTACCCCCCTGCTCCCCGGGCGCTGTAATTGGCTGCCCCACTGCTCCAGTGTATGGCATCTGTCTCCATGAGTGTGTCACCCTGTGCATGTGTGTGTTCAACAGGTCCCAACCTGGATAGGTCAAATGCGGAGGAGTAATATTAAATTAAATCATTTTAGTTATTTACATTGATCCTCTATCATTCAAATGGTTATTAGTATGCCATGAGACTAAAGTTAAAGAAAGTTTACCAGTTTTGACAATAATTAAAACCAGATTCATTCTGCGGGAGGCTCCCTGGGGTTATAATTGGAAGACAGTTTCTCCTGAAATGCCTCAAGTCAAGATAAAGCACAGGTCTGCTACTCAGGCTTTGTGGACTCTTCTTTTATAACGAACCATTACACAGAAATCTGTGAAAATGTGGTTCCTCCTCTCCAGTACCCCCGAATAGACCTTACCAGGGAGGCTGAGGAGTGTGATCCCGTTATTCCTGTCTGACACACATATTCTTACAATTTGAATTTATTGATGTCTGTTAAAAATTTGAAATGTTTTTTTCAGGGTTGTCAAATTATCGCGTTAATGGAGATTAATTAATTACAGGGATTTTTAGTGCGTTATATTTTTTAATCACGTTAATCTAATTTTTAATCTCTAATTTTGCTGTTTCTGAATGCCAGTTGCCTTTTTTTAAAATCCGTTTTTATACATTGGGCTTCTTGTACTTGGGTTGGAAATCAATGGTCTGTCACACCCTGAAGTGGACATTGATTGGCTGTCATTGTGTTTGGATGGTTTGGGATAAGCTGATAGGCTCCCACTGTAGTTGGGCAAGGTGAGGAGACTTGAAAATGGAGGAGCATGTAAGAGTTGTCGGTCCAATGAATGGAAAATTTACATTTCACAAACGCCTCGACGGCACCATTGATAAAGGTAGAGTGATCTGCATTCTTTGTAAGAAGGAGTTTGCTTACCACCGAAGTAGCTCAAGTTTAGCCTACCACATCAACGCAAAGCACCCAGTCGCGAGTGCAGCCACAGCTAACGTTAGCAATTTAGCGATCTATAGCAAAGCTCTTCGCCAAACTAAACTCGAGGAGAACATCCCGCGTATGAGCAAGTCTGCGACCGACAGGCTGACGAATGTTCTTGCCAAGTGGATAGCGATGAACTGCAGGCCGATAAACATAGTGGAAGACGAGGGGTTAACAGAGGTGTTGCAAACTGCGTCCAATGACCCATCATACAAGCCACCGTGCAGGACTACAGTGACGACCAAAATCAGCAAGATGTACGACGGCGAAAAGAAAAACAAACTTGAGATTTTGGTGGAGGATTCGCCCAACTTTGTTGCTATAACCGGAGATCACTGGACCTCAGCTGGCAACCACAGCTATTTGGGGGTGACCGGACACTTTATTGATGGTGAGTGGAACCTCAACTCGTTTGCGCTGACCGTCATGAAAACAGAAACCAGGCACTTTGCTGATAAATGCGCCGAACAGTTCCTCAATGTGGCAAATGACTGGGGAATTGAAAATAAGATATCCACCATCGATACAGATAGCGCAGCAAACATGCTGGCTGCTATGAGAGCCCTTCCATATGAGCACATCGCCTGCAATGCTCACATTCTCCAGAGGACCATCACAGTCTGCCTCGATGGCAGTGGGTTTGCTGGTGTACTAGCAAAGTGCCGCAAGATTGTTGGCCATTTCAAACAAAGCCCTGCAAGTACCACAGAACTTAACCAGCAACAAGTTGCACTTGGAAAAAAAAAAGCGAGCAACTTATACAAGATGTACCAACCAGGTGGAATTCGACACTCGCAATGGTCTCACGCCTCCTATGCAACCGAGAGGCTGTCCAGGCTACGTTGGACCAACAGAACAACCACAGATGGGTCATGCTAACCGAAGCTGAGTGGGGGAAACTGCAGAGGCTGGAGGTCCTGCTTGAACCATGCAGGTAAGCCCAAATAAACACCTGTCCATTTTAATGAAATAAACTACACATGTGTCATCCAAAAATGAATGAACATTAGGTAGTACTTCTCGGGGCAATTAAATTGGAAATTTAAATGTCCAGCGATGTTTATTTTTCAAACTTATCCACCTCTACAGGTATGTGACTGAGCTGCTGGGTGGTGAGGCCTACGTCTCTTGCTCTGTAGTGCTGCCTGCTTTTCGCCATCTGGACCGTGTCATGGACATCACTGATGATGATCCAGCCTATGTGGTGAAGTTCAAGAATGCCTTCCAGAGGGACCTGGAAGCACGGCAAGCTGTAGTCAATGAGACGTGGTTCAAGGTGGCCACAGCACTGGATCCACGTTTCAAGGATTTGAAATGTCTTCCAAGAGAAAAGAGGGAACAAGTAAAGACTATAAGGATAAGCTGGACTATTGAGTCCAATTTTATCAAATCAAGCTTTATTTATATAGCACTTTTTACATATAGGAAATGCAACACAAAGTGCTGCACAAAATAAAATAAATCTACCTGTCCATCTATGTATTCATTCATTCATTCAGGTGTGGACCAGTCTGGAAAACATGCTCCAAGCAGCAGAGCCTAGAAGAGCAGCTACTCTCCAGCCCTCCACAGAGGATGATCAACCAGCTCAGAAGAAGAGGAGAAGCGCTCTTCTGCTGGGGTCTGACTCAGAAGAAGATGGAATGGAGTCCGGAGAGCTGCAGCGCTACAGAGCAGAGCCCAGCATCAGTATTGATGACTGTCCCCTGCAGTGGTGGTATGCTCACTCAGGAGCCTATGAAAAGCTGTCAGTCGTGGCACGCAAGTACCTGGCCTCCCCGGCAACCTCCGTACCTTGTGAGAGACTGTTTAGTCTCGCAGGCCACATAGTACAAAAGAAAAGGGCAGCCTTGCTCCCAGAAAATGTGACCAAGCTGGTCTGTCTCAGCGACTGGCTGAAGAAGAAGAAATAAGAAGCATGAGGTCAGCATAGCTGCCATGTCATCTGTACCCCAATTAGAAGTGATTGCTTGATGTTATTTCAGCACTTTATTTTGTGATGATGAACAATGTTATTTTTGATGTGCTAACAGCACTGTGATTGCTGGTTCTGTTTTATTTATTTTATATTATCTGAAGCAGAGGAAAAGCAACAAGTTCAGTGTCCAGTACTTCTATTGATCTAAAAAGTGTTGTTACTGTTTTTTTGATGTGTTAACTTACAGCACTTTATATGGATTTGATGTTTTATTTTATTTTTATTTTCTAATTATTTGGAGATTGAAAAAAGCTTGAAACTAAAGGTTGCAGGCAGTGCTTGGGACTAGTCTCAAATACAGTGGAATGTAAATGGCTCGTACAGCATCTGTTAAAAACAATAAATTACTTCATAAAGCTGCTTTTTTGTTATTTATCACTCTTTTGATTTGCTGCAATAATGTAATGATTTTAAATGGAAATACCTCAAGCTGAAGGCTTTTTTCAGCATTTCTATTAGGTGAGATTAAAATAGATTAATTAGATCAATTAATTACAGATCATAATTAATTCATCTCAAATTTTTTTTAATCTCTTGACAGCACTAGTTTTTTTATGTCCAACAACGTTCTTTTAAATATTTGATGCTAATGATAAAAGCTCCATGATGTCAGATTTTATGTTCAAAGCAGAACATGTGAAACAGCATAAAAAGTGAATGTTGACTTAACAGCATACATGTGTAACTGTGCTGTCGACACAGTGATGTAAACACCAGATAAAGAGAGAGAATGAGCTTTTTACTGTCGGACTGTGTTGACTAAAGTGAGGACAGAAAACAACAGACTGAGCGAACAAAGAGAAAATCAGGAGCCTGCAGGGAAATCTTGCCCCACAGCTGAAAGTTTCTCCTTTAAACAGAGAAGTTTCAGTATTTTTCTGTTTTCACCACACTGCTGAATGAGTTCAGGTGTTGATGCTGATCAGTGTTTCCTGAATATTTCTGTTCTGTTGAAGAGTACTTTTTGTTGTAAATGATGTTGTCAGATTGGTGAATAAAATCTACTCTTTGTTCCACTGTCTTTATATAGAAAGTCCAAGATCTTTAATCTTTCCCCAGGCAAGAGGAAACATGGCTCTGATGAGGCTAAAGAACACGAGCAACAATTTACTAAAAGTTTATTGAACTTTTTGCATCGTTTCATTCCAACAAATACTCCTGCAGTTAAAGTGTTCCACACATACGTTATCTAACTTTTTAAACAAAATCACATGTATACATATATTTAATTTCTATTGAGAAATGCAGCAGAGCACCAGAGTTTCCTCATGTGTAAGAGGATGGAGGTGTGTTTGATGGGTCAAACACACAAAAAACACCTGGGCAGTCAGATCAAGCAGCTTTAAGCAGCTTGGTGTTTTTACTCTCTTTGGCTCCACTTTCTCAAGATGTCCTCTGCTGCGTCCAGAGTGGAGTCCTCCTGTTAGACACTAATTCATATGCTGATGTACATTCCAGCTGCCGTGACACTAAACAGGGAAACTCAGCTTATAACAACAGTAAAATCTATTCATGGTTCAAATATTTTGACCTGTTTTGACTCCCCCTGTAAGCATGTAGTGTTCTAACCCTTCACACTGTGCGGTCAATGCTTGTTCCTTTCAAAAAGGAGTGTATCAACTCTATGTAAGCACAGTGCATAAATATGTACAATAAAAGGGGATATCAAACCCTCAACAATATTAAAAATACCTTCTTTGTCTTTGGAAGAATAATTTTTGAAGAAAATGACCTTTTAATTGACAAGCAAAACTGTTTCTTATTTTGATAAAAGAATCCAAACAAGTGCGTAATTATTTTTTTTTTTCACGTTTTATTTTATTTAATCACATAAATCAATGTAATAATAATTTGTGAAGGATCTTATTCATATTCTTATTTGAATGACACAATAATGCTCTTAACAGATGTGAGAACAATGCACTGATACTTTCAGTCAGTGCAGTTGTTCAGGATGAAAAGATAGAGCCGTACAAAAGATAGATACATTTGAAGTATTTTTATTGATGTTACTGTAACAGGATGTATAGAGATTTCATTGGTTGACTAGTCTTGTGAGCGAAACTAAACGCTGCTGCTACTTTCTCTCTTGATGTTGTTGTCTTTGTATTGTCTACGATGTTTAGGCGTCATATATTTTTTGAAGAGCCTCCACATTGAAGGCAGCTCTGGTCTTTCTTCTGAGGGGTTAAACTTGTCCACTGCTTGTTCTGGTACTGCAAGTTGAAGAGACAAGTCTTCTGTGGCATGTAAGGGGTTTGATGTTGGAGAGTCCTCTGACTGTTTAGAGGCTGGTTCCATTTCGATGACAATGAAAGTTCTTTCTTGATTTTGCTTTGGAAGTGGTTCCTGGACAACGATCAGTGATGAAATTTCCTCCGTGTCTTGAGGTCCCTGCATGACTTCAGGCTGGTCATTCTTTATAATGGTCTACTCCGTCTTTTTGCTTTTGCGCCGACGCTTTTTAGAGGAAACTTTCTCCTTTGGTGGCTCTGAGACATCTTTTGGTTGTGGGACTAATTCCATTTCGATGTCACTCACCAGCTCTGGGACCACGTCTTGTTGTGGCACTCCAGCCTGATGAGCCAAATCTGATGGAATCACTTCCTGTGAGTCTTCAGAAGCCCTTTCTATTTCCTTTTCTTCCACGGTTTCGAAAATCTTCTCTGGTTCCTGGACGACGAAAGGTGATGAAATGTCCTCCGTGTCTTGAGGTTCCTGCATGACTTCAGGCTGGTTCTTTACAATGGTTTCTGGCATCTTTTTGTTCATGCGCCGACGCTTCTTTTATGTAACGTTCTCTTTTGGTTGCTCAGAGATCGCTTGTGGTCCTGTTTTGTTGACTCCATCCACTTCTGGATTCGATACTTCCACTTGTGAAGCCAGCTCTTCTACAATTATGTTCTTTGGTCGAAGACATATCTGATCTAAATGGAGTTCTGGGAGGATGTACAGCTCTGTTTTTTCTTCTGGCTTGATGATGACGGATAGAAATACAGCCTTCATAAGTTCTGCCACCTTCTTTTCCTGTGTCTTTGTTTCCTCCTCCTGTGCCTTTAGTTTGGAGGCAAGATCAATATTGGAGGCAGTCTTTTCTTTGAGTTGTTCTTTCAAGCTCTCTACCTCTTTTACAACTGACTGATATTCAGTTTCAGATACTGGTGGTTTCAGTGTTTCAATCAATTCTGCAATTACGTCATTGCATTCCTTGAGCTCCTGCTCACACTTTTCACGGAGATGACGCTCACACGTCAAACAGTTTTCCAGGTCCTTCAGTTTTTCCTCAGAAATGGAGCAGCTATTCTCTGCTGCGACTCTTCTGTCTTTTTCTCGTGTAAGAAAGAAATTCTTTTTCAGTAGCTTAGTCCTGACAATATCCATCCGATGGTATAAATAGTTGATCTTGTCCTTATTATGTTGGTAAGATTCCTGTAATTTTTCTGATCCATAATCTTCGTCGGCAGCAGAGGCATTAGAGGGAATCTCCTCGGTTTGTGAAATTGGAAACTTCCACGTGACGCGACGTACTTTGGAGGCATGGGGATTATCCTGCACAAGCTGGACGTCCTCGGAATGAGGAGTCACAGTCACAGTAGAGACCTGGGATTACTCCTTTTCCAACACGTCCAACATTGCTGATCTGTTGGTGGGTTCCTCCAAATTTTCATTACTGCCAAAAGTAATGTTATATTTGTAGGACGCCTGAGATTGTTCTTTTTCAAACAGGTCATTTTCTAGGTTTGATTTTAAAATTTCTCGCCTGTTGGTGGGTTCCTTATAACTTTCCTTACTGACAAAAGTAATGTTATATTTGTAGGACGCCTGAGATTGTTCTTTTTCAAACAGGTCATTTTCTAGGCTTGATGTTAAAATTTCTTGCCTGTTGGTGGGTTTCTTATAACTTTCATTACTGCCAAAAGTAATGTTATATTTGTTGGAGATCTGGGCTTGTTTGTCGGTTTGTGAATTTGGAAACTTCCACGTGACGCGACGTACTTTGGAGGCCTGGGGATGATCCTGCACCAGCTGGACGTCCTCGGAATGAGGAGTCACAGCTGCAGCAGAGACCTGGTATGGTTCTTTTTCCTCTTCGTCATTTACTTTTTGAGGAGACAGGTCATTTTCTGACTTGTTGGTGGGTTCCTCATAACTTTCATTATCGCCAAAAGTAATGGTATATGTGTAGAAATCCTCAGGTAAATCGTCCTCTACCATGTCACACCACTGAAGTGGAGCAGATGATATCTTGGTTTGACTCATTTTGCTTGTTGTTTTTAAGAGCTTGTCAAAATTACTATTTAAGATAGTAACTAAGTGTTGTTTTTAAGAGTTTGTCAAAATTAATATTTAAGATAGTAATTAAGTGTTGATTTTTTAGATGATGTGAAAACCGTTTGCTGTGACTTTCAAATTTGCTTCGAAAACTGGACGTGTTTCTTCAGATAAACTCCTGACGAACTGTGAAAAAGGAGTGAAAATGTCTGGCCTATATAACATTTGTGATGTCAAACAACATCAGTGGTGATATCAATTGTGATGTCATCATCAGTGATGACCAGAAGACCAGAAGAGAGATTGTGATGTCATCAGTGATGACATCACAATTTAGTGAAGACTAAAAAACAGGAAGACTAAAAAAGGGCAATGGCGTTCCGTTCTCAGTCACCATCTTGTGTGTTGTTTTGCTCTCTTGTTCAGTTTTATGATTATACATTTTTAAACGTTTTTCTGTGAAATCTCAAAATATTATTGTCCAGGTCAAATTTAATGCATTCATTGTATGTTATGGTACTCACGACTGCTTTCTTAATTTCTCCACTGGAAAATTGGACCTCATTCTGTAATGATCTGTCTCTCTTCTGGTCTGTGATTCCAACCACAGATTCTGAATGGAATTGAAGTCCGGATTGCAGAATGTTGATTTTTGTTCTCTGTTAATCACTTGACGACTTCAGCTGAATACTTCATGTCACAGAAGGTCCACTTCTGCCAGTTTTTCAGCAACCAGTGTAATGTTTCCCACTAGCAGTGTTTTCCAAGACAGAATAATGTCAGTTTTTAAAATGTTTCCAAAATAAACCTTTTTCCACATTCAAACTGAAGCAGACACCCTTTCCACTTTTAAGATTAGGCTTAAAACTTTCCTTTTTGATAAAGCTTATAGTTAGGGATGGCTCAGGTAATCAATGACAAATTAAATCAATTTGAGAAGAACATGTCAGCAGTCGCTGTTAAAAAGCCTTATGGCTGTGGGGAAAAAGGACCTCCTGAACCTCTCAGTCCTGCAGCTCAGTGAGATGAGCCTCTCACTGCAGCTGCTCCTCTGTCCTGCCAGGATGCTGTGGAGAGGATGTTTATTGTTCTCAAAAAAAGAATACGATTTCCTCCTCATCCTTTGCCCCAACACAGCACCGAGAGGATCTAGCCTTCTGCCTACCACAGAACAAGCCTTTTTCACCAGTTTGTCCAGGCACCTACAGTTTTGTCTTAAGTGCAACTCCCCCAGCAGACAACAGCATTGAACAGTGCATTGGAGTGATCAAACATGCATATCATATCTCTACAGACATGAGCCGTCTCAGAAAGAAGAGACGGCTCAGGCCCATCTGAACACTGAACGCTAAGGACAAACTTTTTCCTTTGCGCCTTTGATTATGAGCGAATATATCCTACTAATGTGTGAGTCATTTTGTCATTATCACCCGTCTTGCATAGGTACTGTACTTTTCAGCAGCATTAGATTTCTAAGATAATGTGTCATTTGGCAGGTCAGACATGATAGTTTGTAGTATTTTGGGTCCAAACTCTCTATCAAGGCAGACAGCATGAAGGGATGTTTACAGACTGTGTTTGGATCTAAATGTGTCTTTATTCTGTATGAACCTGCCATTGTCTCACTGCTCTTTGTATCAATAATGCAGATCAGGACCACTGAGCTCCTGCACGGAATCCCTCATTGTTCAGCAAACATTTAAAGTCAGAGTGAACATTCCCGGTTTCCCCAATTGTCACTGTCAAGTACAGTCAAATGTGCTAAAGTTTATGTTTTCTTGGCACGTTTACTTTTCACCAGAGGAGAGGTGCTGCTGAGCAGAATTTTTACTTCCATAAAGATTCAAGTTACATACACATAATTAACCTCTTGGTGACTGAATGATTAATAGAGGTCCATAATTCATGCATTACTTCAGAAAATTCCTAAGATTGCTGCAGAGCAGCATGATTCTCCAGAGTAACCTCATCTGAGCTCTACTGTCACCACTCCTGCAGCACTCTCTCCAGAAGATGGAGACCTTGTGCCAGTGTAGAGATTCCTGCCCGAGCACCAGAGACATCACAGTTAAAAGTCTCAGATGACAAGGAGTTGTTGGTGAAAATATAATGAAGCATCTCAAAAATGTTTTAACCACATTTTCACATTTTTCTGTGTAAGGGTTCGTTATAAAAGAAGAGTCCACAAAGCCTGAGTAGCAGACCTGTGCTTCATCTTGACTTGAGGCATTTCAGGAGAAACTGTCTTGCAATTACAACCCCAGGGAGCTTCCCGCAGAATAAATCTGGTTTTAATTACTGTCAAAACAGGTCAACTTTCTTTCACTTTAAAAGACCACTGTAATATACACAGTCTCATGGAATACTAATGACCATTTGAATGATAAAGAATCAATGTAAGTAACTAAGATGACTTTATTAAGATTACTTTATTGTCATGTAGTCACACGAAATGACTCTCCGCATATGACTCATCCAGGTTGACACCTGTTGAACACACACATGCACGGGGTGACACACTCATGGAGACAGATGCCATACACTGGAGAGATGGGGCAGCCACTTCCAGCGCCCGGGGATTATGGGTGGTACGGAGTGGCGAGAGTAGGAATGGAAGTTATTGGAGGACCCACTCTAACCACAGAGCCTGATAGGTTGTGGGTACAGTGGGACACGTTACCCCGGCGGCTTTCGATTTGCTACCAAACATAGAACTGGTTGCAGAATAGTCGATAGAGAAAGTTTCCAACTTGGTTGTAAAGGACGGGGCCAAAGCCCGAAGAAAGAGATATATATGCACACCATGTTCTGAAGACATGGCAGCAGTATGTCTGAGTTACCAACGATCTGTTGGTAAACACACTCTTCCCTGGGTGGGCTCGAACCACCAAACTTTCGGTCAACAGCTGAATGCGCTGGCCGATTGCGCCACAGAGACTCTATGGACAGTGTAATAATTGTGTCTAAAAATCATAAACCTTCCAAGACCCGGCAGTTAATTATTGTCCTCTGTGCAGAACATGAGTCAGGCATAACTTATAAAATCTATCTGAGTCCTACTGTCCCTCTCAGAGGACATCCTGGGCTCTGTTTTGATGCCCCAGTTGTTGGGATCTTTTGAAAATGGCGGGAATTTCAACGTCCGTGTTTTACAGCAACAAGAGAGGTTAGTCGACAATGTTTTGCAGATATCATGTTTCTATTGTTAAAAATCTATTTTTTCTTTAATATCAAAGTCTTTACTTCAATTTAGTAACATTTTTATGAAGACACAGTATTTTTAACCCTTTAAAAACACAACCTCTATGTAATGTCCTTTGTAGTGGACATCAGGACTCCCATTTTTAATACATCAGGGAGCAGAGGGCTAAGTGAGGCAGAGAGGATTTTGCTATGAGTTGTGGATGGAGATTCAGATTTGATGAGATGGATGAGGCCCAGAGAGAGGAGGAAGATGAAAGTTCAGAGGAGGATACTGCAGCTGTTGAGGAGCCTGAGCCTGAGCCGAGAAACACCCATCGTGTGTTATGGATCAGTAGCAATGTGTAAGCTCTGGTTTTGATGTTTATTACAGTGTATAGCAATGGAAATGAGAGCAGTTTTAGTTCACACTCTTGTTCTAACACACATTGAACTTATACCTCTCCTTTCTTTATCACTTAAGTTTCAACCCTATTGTGGAAGACAGCAATTCTAATGACAACACTGGACACATCCATCAGAACTGGAAGCCCTCTGACTACTTCCAACAGCACATCGATGACCAAGTTTTTAAAGAAATGTCAGAACGAACAAAAAATCCGGAGGTGTTGATCACTGGAGGAAGTCTAAAAACCACACCAGAGGAGCTGAAAACCTTCTTTGGCATGTCTATGTACATGGCATGACTCGGATACCCTAGGATCCGGATGTACTGAGCGGCGAAGACAAGGGTCCCAGTTATAGCTGATGCAATGAGTCGAGACAGATTCTTCAAGATCAGGCAGTCCATCAAAGTCACAAATGATCTTGACATCTCTGATGAGGAGAAGAAGCGTGATTCCCTCTGGAAGGTGAGACCTCTCTTAAACAGAGTTTCTGTTTAATCTGCCTAGGCCAGGGAAGGTATTTGTAGATGAGCAGATAATTCCATTCACAGGCCGGTGTCCTGTACGACAGTTTGTGCCCGGAAAACCAAACCCCACGGGACTGAAAGCATTTCTCCTTGCCAGTGCGAGAGAGACGCCGAGAGCGTGACCAGAGCTGCATCGCTTCCGCCTGTACCCCGTTGTTTGGTTCTGCCTCTGGCCAACAGGTGGAGGTGTCCACTCTAGCAGGTGCTCACACTCCTGTTGTCCTGCCCCCTCCTGAACCCATGCAGCTTGGACGAGCCAGATAGACTCCGACTGAGCGTCAACGAAGACTTCAGGCGAGGCTGTGTTTTTATTGCGGCCAACCCGGCCACGTTCGAGAGAACTGCCCCAATCTGCCAAAAGCCTGGGCTCACCTGAGGAGGGGGGGATCCAGGTGAGCCAAGATTCAGGTTTTTTCCCTTCCACACGTACTCAGTTGTCTGCCGTTTTGTTTTGTGACTCTAAGGAGGTGGCTATAAACCCGTTTGTGGATTCTGGGGCAGATGAGAATTTTATTGCCGCAGATTTTGTTAAACTACATAATATTCCTGTTGTGTCACTTACAGCACCTCGTAAGGTAAATGCTCTAGACGGTATGTTGTTGTCTGTAATTTCTCACCAGACTGTACCTTTATCTCTACTTATCTCTGGTAACCACCATGAGCTTATCAGTTTTTTTATTATGCCTGCTCCTCATACTCCTGTGGTTTTAGGTCTCCCCTGGCTTAGACTGCACAATCCCAACATTGACTGGACACAGAGCACAATATTTAGCTGGAGTGTAGCATGCCACAATAATTGTCTTAGATCTGCTGTTCCAGCCTTGAGTCCTCCTGCCATAGTTCCTCCCGTCTCTCCTGATCTTTCTGGGGTTCCTCCTTGTTATCATAACTTGGCTGAGGTATTTAGCAAACATCAAGCTCTCTCTCTCCCACCACACCGTCCCTATGACTGCCACATAGACTTACTGCCTGGGTCCCCTCTCCCCTCCAGCCGCCTTTACAACCTCTCCCGTCCCGAGAGAGAGACTATGGAGAGGTACATAAAGGAGTCATTGGCAGCAGGTATCATTCACCCCTCTTCCTCCCCTGTAGGTGCTGGGGGTTTTTTTGTGTCTAAGAAAGACAAGACCTTGCGCCCCTGCATTGACTATCGTGGTCTGAACGCTATCACTGTCAAGAATAAATATCCCCTGCCACTATTGGATTCAGCTTTTCACTCCCTTCATCAAGCCACTGTCTTCTTCAAACTAGATCTTCGGAATGCATACCATCTTGTCCGTATTCGTGAGGGGGATGAGTGGAAAACGGCGTTCAACACACCTCTTGATCCATTTTGAGTACTTGGCCATGCCTTTTGGGTTAACTAATGCACCGGCAGTTTTTCAATCCTTAGTTAATGATGTACTCCGTGACATGCTCAACCGTTTTGTTTTTGTTTATCTGGACAACATTTTAGTTTTTTCTAGCACACTGGAGGAACATAGCAAGCATGTCAGATTAGTTCTCCAAAGATTGCTTGAGAAAAGATTATTTGTCAAGGCTGAGAAATGCGAGTTTCATGTCCAGTCAGTCTCTTTTTTGGGCTTTGTCATTGAAAGAGGTCAGATTCGCTGTGATCCAGCCAAGGTAAGGGCGGTGGTTGAGTGGCCAGTACCTGAGAACCGCAAGCAACTTCAGCGTTTCCTTGATTTTGCTAATTTTTACCGGCGCTTTATTAGGAATTTTAGTAAGGTGGCTGCTCCACTCACCCAACTTACCTCCACCTCCAGCCCTTTTACCTGGACCTCTGAAGCTGCCCAGGCATTCTCAAGACTTAAAGAGCTGTTTTCCTCTGCGCCTGTTCTCATCCACCCTGATACCTCTAAGCAGTTCGTAGTGGAGGTGGATGCCTCTGACAGTGGTGTGGGAGCAGTGCTTTCGCAGATCTCACAACAGAAGTTGCATCCGTGTGCTTATTTTTCTCGCCGGCTGTCTCCAGCTGAGCGCAACTGTGATGTGGGTAACCGGGAGCTTTTAGCAGTCGTTCTGGCATTAGAGGAGTGGAGACACTGGCTGGAGGGAGCAGAAATTCCATTTGTGGTTTGGACGGACCATAAGAACTTGGCCTACCTTCAGCAAGCCAAACGTCTCAATTCTCGACAGGCCAGATGGGCACTTTTTTAGGCAGATTTAATTTTACTCTCTCTTATAGACCTGGTTCCCATAATTTAAAGCCTGATGCCCTTTCCCGTCAGACAGAGAGACAGCCATTGACTGATCCCTCTGAGCCTGTGCTCCCTCCAAGCTGTTTTGTGGGAGCGGTCCATTGGGAGGTTGAGCAGCAGGTTAAGAGGGCCCTTTCCCGTTGTCCCCGTCCAGAGATCGGACCACCTAACTCTTTGTTCGTTCCCGAGAACGTTAGGTCTCAGGTGCTGCAGTGGGGGCACTCCTCCAGATTGGCCTGCCATCCTGGGGCGGCACGCACACTTGAGCTTATTCGACAGCGGTCCTGGTGGCCCACGCTGGTCTGTGACACCAATCAGTTTGTGGCAGCGTGCTCTGTCTGTGCCCGAGGGAAGGCCTCGCACCAACGGCCCGCTTGCTTGCTGAACCCTCTCCCCATTCCCTCACATCGCGTAGGATTTTGTCTCTGGTCTACCTCCTTCTGCAGGTAACTCTGTCATCCTTACTATTGTCGATCGTTTTTCTAAGGCTGTGCATTTTGTACCACTGTCGAAGCTCCCTTCTGCTCTGGAGACTGCTGAACTCTTGGTTCATCATGTTTTTCGTCACCATGGTATCCCCATGGACATCGTTTCTGATCGGGGACCCCAGTTTTTTTCCCAGGTTTGGCGAGCGTTCTGTGGCGCATTGGGGGCGAGGGTTAGTCTATCGTCTGGGTACCATCCTCAGTCGAACGGCCAGACAGAACGGGCCAACCAAGACCTGGAGGCCGCTTTAAGATGTGTGTGTGCACGTAACCCATCCTCCTGGAGTGTTCAGCTACCGTGGGTGGAGTATGCTCATAACAGTCTCTCCACATCTGCTACTGGTATGTCGCCATTCATGGTAATGTATGGTTTTCAACCCCCTTTGTTCCCTTCCCAGGAGGATGATGTGTCCGTCCCTTCTGTTCAGGAACACTTGCGACGAGTTCGCAGAGTGTAGGCGTTCGCCCGCTCCTAATTATCAGCCTGGGCAGATGGTGTGGTTATCCACCAGGGACCTGCCTTTGCAGGTAGAATCCCGTAAGCTGTCCCCTCGTTTCATTGGTCCTTTTCCAGCGGTCAGAATCATTAATCCCTCGGCTGTGCGCCTTAAGCTCCCAGACTCCCTTAAGGTACACCCCACGTTTCATGTGTCCCTCTTAAAGCCAGTCACCTCTTGTGCACTTGGTCCTCCAGCTGAACCTCCTCCTCCCCCCCCTGGTCGTGGATGGCCATCCTGCTTACTCAATTAATCGGATTCTGAATGTCAGACGTCGAGGCAGGGGTTTCCAGTATTTGGTTGACTGGGAGGGTTATGGGCCGGAGGAATGTTCTTGGGTTCTTGGGCGCTGGCTATGTGGGAGGGCAACCCCCAGCTCTGCTCCTCCTACCGGCGGTTCGTGGTGGAGATGAGAGGGGTCTTCGACCATCCTGTTCGTGGTAAAGAGGCGGGCAACCGACTGCTCTCACTACGCCAAGGCTCCAGGTCAGTAGCCGACCCGCTTACCCGCCAGACCATACATGATCAAAACAGGGAGCGGAGGTTGTTCAGCTGCAGGGTGTGAATTTCTGACTAAAGTTTGTAAATAGCGGGTAAGACAAAGTGCGAATGCCCGACAATGTATGATCAAAAGAGGGAGCGGAGGTTTTCGGCTGCAAGAAGGTGTGAACGTCTGACCAAAGTTTTTAAAAAGCAGTTAAGAAAAGGTTCGAATATCCAACCAAACATAATCAAAAGCGGGAGCAGAGCTGTTCGACTGCAAGTAGGTGTGAATGTAAGATCATAATTTGCAAGAAGCTGATGAGAAAGGGTGAGAATGCCCGACTATACACCATCAAATGCGGGAGCGGAGTTGTTCGGCTGTGAGTAGGTGTGAATGTCCGACCATAATTGCTGAAAAATGTGTTAGAAAAGACTAGAATGCCGGTCAATACATCATCAAAAGCTGGGAGAGGTGGTGTTCGGCTGCAAGTAGGTGTGAATGTCCAGCCATAATTACTCACAAACGGGTAAGAAAAGGTAGTTTTGCCAGACCATACACGATCAAAACAGGGAGCGGAGGTGGTTCAGCCGCAAGGTCTGAATGTCTGACTAAAGTTTATAAAAAGCGGGTAAGACAAGGTGCGAATGCGCGACAATGTATGATCAAAAGAGGGAGCGGAGGGGTTCCGCTGTAAGACGGTGTGAATGTCCGACCATAGTTGGTAAAAAGCAGGTAAGAAAAGGTTGACATACCCGACTGTACACAATCAATTGCGGGAGCGGAAGTGTTCGGCTGTGAGTAGGTGTGAATGTCCGACCATAATTGCTGAAAAATGTGTTAGAAAAGACTAGAATGCCGGACAATACATCATCAAAAGCTGGGAGAGGTGGTGTTCGGCTGCAAGTAGGTGTGAATGTCCAGCCATAATTACTCACAAACGGGTAAGAAAAGGTAGTTTTGCCAGACCATACACGATCAAAACAGGGAGCGGAGGTGGTTCAGCCGCAAGGTCTGAATGTCTGACTAAAGTTTATAAAAAGCGGGTAAGACAAGGTGCGAATGCGCGACAATGTATGATCAAAAGAGGGAGCGGAGGGGTTCCGCTGTAAGACGGTGTGAATGTCCGACCATAGTTGGTAAAAAGCAGGTAAGAAAAGGTTGACATACCCGACTGTACACAATCAATTGCGGGAGCGGAAGTGTTCGGCTGTGAGTAGGTGTGAATGTCCGACCATAATTGCTGAAAAATGTGTTAGAAAAGACTAGAATGCCGGACAATACATCATCAAAAGCTCGGAGAGGTGGTGTTCGGCTGCAAGTAGGTGTGAATGTCCAGCCATAATTACTCACAAATGGGTAAGAAAAGGTAGTATTGCCAGACCATACATGATCAAAACAGGGAGTGGAGGTGGTTCAGCTGCAGGGTGTGAATTTCTGACTAAAGTTTGTAAAAAGCGGGTAAGACAGGTGTTCAGCTGCAAGGTGTGAATGTCCACCCATAATTCCTGAAAAATGGGCAAAAAAAAGGTGTGAATGCCCAACCATACATCATCAAAAGCAGGAGTGGAAGTGTTCGGCTACAAGAAGGTGTGAACGTCCAACCAAAATATGTAAAAAGAAGTTAAGAAAAGGTTCGAATATCCAACCAAACATAATCAAAAGCGGGAGCAGAGCTGTTCGACTGCAAGTAGGTGTGAATGTCAGATCATAATTTGCAAAAAGCTGATGAGAAAGGGTGAGAATGCCCGACTATACATCATCAAATGCGGGAGCGGAGTTGTTCGGCTGTGAGTAGGTGTGAATCTCCGACCATAATTGCTGAAAAATGTGTTAGAAAAGGTAAAAATGCCGGTCCATACATCATCAAAAGCGAGAGAGGTTGTGTTCGACTGCAAGTAGGTGTGAATGTCCAGCCATAATTACTCACAAACGGGTAAGAAAAGGTAGTAGCCAGACCATATATGATCAAAACAGGGAGCGGAGGTGGTTCAGCTGCAAGAAGGTTTGAATGTCAAACTAAAGTTCAAATATATTAACAAAAGCGGGAGGAGAGGTCTTCGGATGAGAGTGGTTGAAAATTTCCAACCATAATGTATAAAATGCGGTGAAAAAAAAGGTGTGATAGAACACTAAAAGGTGGAGCGGAAGTGTTCGGCTGCAAGAAGGTGTGAATGTCCGACTATATTTGGTGAAAAGCAGGTGAAGCAAGGTCTGAATGCCCAACCTTACATCATCAAAAGCAAGATCAGAGTTGTTTGGCTGCAAGAAGGCCATAGTTTGCCAAAAGCGGGTAAGGTGCGAATGTCCGACTAAATATCAACAAAATTTGGGGCGGAGGTCTTCGGATGCAAGTGGGTGTGAATATCCCACCATACAAGTATGGTGGGTGGAGAGGAAGCTGTGAATAGCCGACCATAGTTTGGAAAAAGCGGGTAAGAAAAGGTTTGAATGCCCGAACATACACCATCAAAAGAGGGAGCGGAGGTGTTCCGCTGTACGAAGGTGTGAATGTCCAACCATACTTGGTAAAAAGCGGGTAAGAAAAGGTTAATATACCCGACTGTACACAATCAATAGCGGGAGCGGATGTGTTCGGCTACAAGAAGGTGTGACAGTCCGACCATGGTTTGTAAAAAGCCGGTAAGAAAAGGTGCGAATGTCCGACAATGTATGATCAAAAGAGAGAGCGGAGGTTTTCGGATACACGAAAGTTTGAATGTCCTACCATAGTTTGTAAATAGCGGGTAAGAAAAGGTTCAAATGCCCGACTATACACCATAAAAAGCGGGAGCGGAGGTGTTCCGCTGTAAGACGGTGTGAATGTCCGACCATAGTTGGTAAAAAGCGGGTAAAAAAAGGTTAAAATACCCGACTGTACAAAATCAATAGCGGGAGCGGAGTTGTTCGGCTACAAGAAGGTGTGAAAGTACGACCATGGTTTGTAAAAAGCAGTTAAGAAAAGGTTCGAATATCCAACCAAACATAATCAAAAGCGGGAGCAGAGCTGTTTGACTGCAAGTAGGTGTGAATGTCCAGCCATAATTACTCACAAACGGGGGAAGAAAAGGTAATATTGCCAGACCATACATGATCAAAACAGGGAGCGGAGGTTCAGCTGCAAGGTGTGAATGTCTGACTATAGTTTGTAAAAAGCGGTTAAGACAAGGTGCGAATGCCCGACAATGTATGATCAAAAGAGAGAGCGGAGGTGTTTGGCTGCAAGGTCTGAATGTCCAACCATAATTTGTAAAAACCGGGTAAGAAAACGCTCGAAAGCCCGACTATACATCATCAAAAGCGGGAGCGGAGGTGTTCAGCTGCAAGAAGGTGTGAATGTTCGACTAAAGTTTGTAAAAAGCTGGTAAGACAAGGAGCGATGTCCCGACATTGTATGATCAAAAGCGGGAGCGGAGGTGTCCAGCTGTGAGTAGGTGTGAATGTCCGACCATAATTGCTGAAAAATGTGTTAGAAAAGGTAAGAATACTGGGCCATACATCATCAAAAGCGGGAGAGGTGGTGTTCGGCTGCAAGAAGGTGTGAAAGTCCAACAATGGTTTGTAAAAAGCGGGTAAGAAAAGGTTAAAATACCCGACTGTACACAATCAATAGCGGGAGCGGATGTGTTCGGCTACAAGAAGATGTGAAAGTCCGACCATGGTTTGTAAAAAGCGGGTAAGAAAAGGTGCGAATGTCCGACAATGTATGATCAAAAGAGAGAGCGGAGGTTTTCGGATACAAGAAGATTTGAATGTCCCACCATAGTTTGTAAAAAGCGGGTAAGAAAAGGTTCGAATGCCCGACTATACACCATCAAAAGCGGGAGCAGAGGTGTTCCGCTGTAAGACGGTGTGAATGTCCGACCATAGTTGGTAAAAAGCGGGTAAGAAAAGGTTAAAATACCCGACTGTACACAATCAATAGCGGGAGCGGAGTTGTTCGGCTACAAGAAGGTGTGAAAGTCCGACCATGGTTTGTAAAAACCGGGAAGAAAAGGCTCGAAAGCCCGACTATACACCATCAAAAAGAAGGTTTGAATGTCCATCAATAATTGCTTTAAAACAAGAAAGTAAATTTTCGAATATCAAACCGCACATGATCATAAGCGGTAGAGGAGGTGTTCGGCTGCAAGAAGGTGTGAATGTCCACCCATAATTCATGAAAAATGGGTAAAAAAAAAGGTGCGAATGCCTAACAATACATTATCAAAAGCAGGTGTGAATGTCAGATCATAATTTGTAAAAAGCTGATGAGAAAGGGTGAGAATGCCCGACTATACACCATCAAATGCGGGAGCGGAGGTGTTCGGCTCTGAGTAGGTGTGAATGTCCGACCATAATTGCTGAAGAATGTGTTAGAAAAGGTAAGAATGCTGGACCATACATCATCAAAAGCGGGAGAGGTGGTGTTCGGCTGCAAAAAGGTGTGACTGTTCGACTAAAGTTTGTAAAAAGTGGGTAAGACAAGGTGCGAATGCCTGACAATGTATGATCAAAAGCGGGAGCGGAGGTTTTCTGCTGCAAGAAGGTCTACATGTCCATCAATAATTGCTAGAAAACATGAAAGAAACTTTTCGAAAATCAAACCGCACATGATCATAAGTGGGATAGGAGGTGTTCAGCTGCAAGGTGTGAATGTCCACCCATAATTCCTGAAAAATGGGCAAAAAAAAGGTGTGAATGCCCAACCATACATCATCAAAAGCAGGAGTGGAAGTGTTCGGCTACAAGAAGGTGTGAACGTCCAACCAAAATATGTAAAAAGAAGTTAAGAAAAGGTTCGAATATCCAACCAAACATAATCAAAAGCGGGAGCAGAGCTGTTCGACTGCAAGTAGGTGTGAATGTCAGATCATAATTTGCAAAAAGCTGATGAGAAAGGGTGAGAATGCCCGACTATACATCATCAAATGCGGGAGCGGAGTTGTTCGGCTGTGAGTAGGTGTGAATCTCCGACCATAATTGCTGAAAAATGTGTTAGAAAAGGTAAAAATGCCGGTCCATACATCATCAAACGCGAGAGAGGTTGTGTTCGACTGCAAGTAGGTGTGAATGTCCAGCCATAATTACTCACAAACGGGTAAGAAAAGGTAGTAGCCAGACCATATATGATCAAAACAGGGAGCGGAGGTGGTTCAGCTGCAAGAAGGTTTGAATGTCAAACTAAAGTTCAAATATATTAACAAAAGCGGGAGGAGAGGTCTTCGGATGAGAGTGGTTGAAAATTTCCAACCATAATGTATAAAATGCGGTGAAAAAAAAGGTGTGATAGAACACTAAAAGGTGGAGCGGAAGTGTTCGGCTGCAAGAAGGTGTGAATGTCCGACTATATTTGGTGAAAAGCAGGTGAAGCAAGGTCTGAATGCCCAACCTTACATCATCAAAAGCAAGATCAGAGTTGTTTGGCTGCAAGAAGGCCATAGTTTGCCAAAAGCGGGTAAGGTGCGAATGTCCGACTAAATATCAACAAAATTTGGGGCGGAGTTCTTCGGATGCAAGTGGGTGTGAATATCCCACCATACAAGTATGGTGGGTGGAGAGGAAGCTGTGAATAGCCGACCATAGTTTGGAAAAAGCGGGTAAGAAAAGGTTTGAATGCCCGAACATACACCATCAAAAGAGGGAGCGGAGGTGTTCCGCTGTACGAAGGTGTGAATGTCCAACCATACTTGGTAAAAAGCGGGTAAGAAAAGGTTAATATACCCGACTGTACACAATCAATAGCGGGAGCGGATGTGTTCGGCTACAAGAAGGTGTGACAGTCCGACCATGGTTTGTAAAAAGCCGGTAAGAAAAGGTGCGAATGTCCGACAATGTATGATCAAAAGAGAGAGCGGAGGTTTTCGGATACACGAAAGTTTGAATGTCCTACCATAGTTTGTAAATAGCGGGTAAGAAAAGGTTCAAATGCCCGACTATACACCATAAAAAGCGGGGAGCGGAGGTGTTCCGCTGTAAGACGGTGTGAATGTCCGACCATAGTTGGTAAAAAGCGGGTAAGAAAAGGTTAAGATACCCGACTGTACAAAATCAATAGCGAGAGCGGAGTTGTTCGGCTACAAGACGGTGTGAAAGTACGACCATGGTTTGTAAAAAGCAGTTAAGAAAAGGTTCGAATATCCAACCAAACATAATCAAAAGCGGGAGCAGATCTGTTCGACTGCAAGTAGGTTTGAATGTCCAGCCATAATTAATCACAAACGGGGGAAGAAAAGGTAGTATTGCCAGACCATACATGATCAAAACAGGGAGCGGAGGTTCAGCTGCAAGGTGTGAATGTCTGACTATAGTTTGTAAAAAGCGGGTAAGACAAGGTGCGAATGCCCGACAATGTATGATCAAAAGAGAGAGCGGAGGTGTTCGGCTGCAAGGTCTGAATGTCCAACCATAATTTGTAAAAACCGAGTAAGAAAAGGCTCGAAAGCCCGACTATACATCATCAAAAGCGGGAGCGGAGGTGTTCAGCTGCAAGAAGGTGTGAATGTTCGACTAAAGTTTGTAAAAAGCTGGTAAGACAAGGAGCGATGTCCCGACATTGTATGATCAAAAGCGGGAGCGGAGGTGTCCAGCTGTGAGTAGGTGTGAATGTCCGACCATAATTGCTGAAAAATGTGTTAGAAAAGGTTACTGGACCATACATCATCAAAAGCGGGAGAGGTGGTGTTCGGCTGCAAGAAGGTGTGAAAGTCCAACAATGGTTTGTAAAAAGCGGGTAATAAAAGGTTCGAATGCCCGAATATACATCATCAAAAGCGGAAGCGGAGGTGTTCGGATGCAAGAAGGTGTGAACGTCCGACCAAAGTTTGTAAAAAGCAGTGAAAAGCGAGAAAAAGCTTTTCGTGAGTTTTGCATGATTTGGGATTTTGCTTATAAAATGCATTACTTCACTCAAACTATGTTAAAACTGATTTGTCCTTCATATTTACCATGTCTAGAAAGATTTAAACAAAAAAACAACGTTGTACTTTGCAGTAAAAGAAAGAGCAAATCTAAAGTTTCAGGAATCCGAGTATAAGCCTGCTTTCATGAGTTCTGCACGATTTCGGATTTTGCTATAAAATGAATTGCTTTGCTCAAACCAAGTTAAAACTGCTTTGTCCTTCCATATTCATCAATGTCTAGATCGACTTCAACAAAGAAAAACATTGGACTTTGCAGTAGAAGAAGTTGAAATCCATCTACACATTGATAAATACGAAGGACAAAGCAGTTCCCACTTGCCCATAAGAAAATAAGCTTATTCTCGGATTCCTGATCCTTCAGTTTTGCTCTTTCTTCTACTGCAAAATACAATGTTGTTCTTTGTTGAAGTCGATCTAGACATTGATAAATATGAATGAAAAAGCAGTTTTAACTTGGTTTGAGTGAATGAATTCATTTTATACATAAAATCCGAAATCGTGCAGAACTCATGAAAATAAGCTTATTCTCGGATTCCTAAAACTTTTGATTGGCTCTTTCTTTTACTGCAAAGTACAACGTTGTTTTTTTGTTTAAATCTATCGAGACATTGATAAATATGAAGGTAAAAGCCGTTTTAACATAGTTTGAGTGAAGGAATTGATTTTATAGATAAAATCCCAAATCATGCAGAACTCCTCAAAAGGGGCGTATGGCTTAATCACAAGTGTGGCTCTTTCTCATTCAGGGTAGTATGAGGAAGTTTATGCTTGAAATATATGTAGAAATGGGTACATATGAATGACAAAGCAGTGTTAACTTAGTTTGCGTGAAGGAATTCATTTTATACATAAAATCCGAAATCGTGCAGAACTCATGAAAATAAGCTTATTCTCGGATTCCTAAAACTTTTGATTTGCACTTTCTTTTACTGCAAAGTACAACGTTGTTTTTTGTTGAAATCTATCTAGACATTGATAAATACCAGTCGAAACTCTGCTGCCGCTTTTGATCATTTATGGTTGGGCATTCTTACCTTTTCTTACCCGCTTTTTACAAATTATGATCTTACATTCACACCTACTTGCAGTCGAACACCTTCTCATCCACTTATGATCATGTGCGGTTGGGCTTTCGCACCTTTTCTTACCCATTTTTCAGTAATTATGGGTGGACATTCAGACCTTCTTGCAGCCGAAAACCTCCACTCCTCTTTTGATCATACATTGTCGGGAATTCACACCTTGTCTTACCCGCTTTTTACAAACTTTAGTCGGACATTCAAACCTTCTTGCAGCTGAACCACCTCCGCTCCCTGTTTTGATCATATATGGTCTGGCAATAGTACCCTTTCTTACCCGTTTGTGAGTAATTATGGCTGGACATTCACACCTACTTGCAGCCGAACACAACCTCTCCCGCTTTTGGTGATATATGGTCCGGCATTCTTACCTTTTCTAACACATTTTTCAGCAATTATGGTTGTAGAATCACACCTACTCACAGCCGAACAACTCCGCTCCCACATTTGATAGTGTATAGTCGGGCATTCTCACCCTTTCTCAACAGCTTTTTGCAAATTATGATCTGATATTCACACCTACTTGCAGTCGAACAGCTCTGCTCCCCCTTTTGATTATGTTTGGTTGAATATTCGAACATTTTCTTAACTGCTTTTTACAAACTTTGGTCGGACGTTCACACCGTCTTGCAGCCGAACACCTCCGCTTCCGCTTTTGATGGTATATAGTCGGGCATTCGAGCCTTTTCTTACCCGCCTATTACTTACTATGGTTGGACATTCAAACCTTCTTGTAGCCGAACACATCCGCTCCTGCTTTTGATGATGTATTATTTGGCATTTGCACCTTTTCTTACCCATTTTTCATTAATTTTTGGTCGGATATTCAGACCTTCTTGCACCTGAACACCTCTGCTCCCGCTTTTGATGGTGTATAGTCGGGCTTTCGAGCCTTTTCTTCCCCGATTTTTACAAATTGTGGTTGGACATTCAGACCTTGCAGCTGAAAACCTCCGCTCCCTCTTTTGATCATACATTGTCGGGCATTCGCCCCTTGTCTTACACGGTTTTTACAAACTTTAGTCAGACATTCACACCTTGCAGTTGAACCACCTCCATTCCCTGTTTTGATCATGTGTGGTCTGGAAATACTACCTTTTCTTCCCCCGTTTGTGAGTGATTATGGCTGGACATTCACACCTACTTGCAGCCGAAAAACCACCTCTCCCGCTTTTGATGATGTATTGTCCGGCATTCTAGTCTTTTCTATCACATTTTTCAGCAATTATGATCTGACATTCACACCTACTTGCAGTCGAACAGCTCTGCTCCCGCTTTTGATTATGTTCGGTTGGATATTCAAACCTTTTCTTAACTGCTTTTTACAAACTTTGGTCGGACGTTCACACCTTCTTGCAGCCGAACACCTCCGCTTCCGCTTTTGATGGTATATATTCGGGTATTCGAACCTTTTCTTACCCGCTTTTTACAAACCATGGTTTGTAAAACCTTCTTGTAGCTGAACAACTCCACTCCTGCTTTTGATGATTTATGGTTGGACATTCGCATCTTTTCCTACCCATTTTTCAGTAATTATGGGTGGATATTCACATCTTCTTGCAGCTGAACACCTCCTCTCCCGCTAATGATCATGTAAGGTTTGATATTCGAAAATTTTCTTTCATGTTTTAAAGCAATTATTAATGGACATTCACACCTACTTGCAGCCGAACACAACCTCTCTCGCTTTTGATGATGTATGGACCGGCATTCTTACCTTTTCTAACACATTTTTCAGCAATTATGGTCGGAGATTCACACCTACTCACAGCCGAACAACTCCGCTCCCGCATTTGATGGTGTATAGTCGGGCATTCTCACCCTTTCTCATCAGCTTTTTGCAAATTATGATCTGATATTCACACCTACTTGCAGTCGAACAGCTCTGCTCCCGCTTTTGATTATGTTTGGTTAGATATTCGAACCTTTTCTTAACTGCTTTTTACAAAATTTGGTCGGACGTTCACAATATCTTGCAGCCGAACACCTCCGCTTCCGCTTTTGATGGTGTATAGTCGGGCATTCGAGCCTTTTCTTACCCACCTATTACTTACTATGGTTGGACATTCAAACCTTCTTGTAGCCGAACACATCCGCTCCTGCTTTTGATGATGTATGATTTGGCATTCGCACCTTTTCTTACCCATTTTTCAGTAATTATTGGTCGGACATTCAGACCTGCTTGCACCTGAACACCTCTGCTCCCGCTTTTGATGGTGTATAGTCGGGCTTTCGAGCCTTTTCTTCCCCGATTTTTACAAATTATGGTTGGACATTCAGACCTTGCAGCCGAAAACCTCCGCTCCCTCTTTTGATCATACATTGTCGGGCATTCGCCCCTTGTCTTACACAGTTTTTACAAACTTTAGTCAGACATTCACACCTTGCAGCTGAACCACCTCCATTCCCTGTTTTGATCATGTGTGGTCTGGAAATACTACCTTTTCTTCCCCCGTTTGTGAGTAATTATGGCTGGACATTCACACCTACTTGCAGCCGAAAAACCACCTCTCCCGCTTTTGATGATGTATTGTCCGGCATTCTAGTCTTTTCTATCACATTTTTCAGCAATTATGATCTGACATTCACACCTACTTGCAGTCGAACAGCTCTGCTCCCGCTTTTGATTATGTTCGGTTGGATATTCAAACCTTTTCTTAACTGCTTTTTACAATATTTGGTCGGACGTTCACACCTTCTTGCAGCCGAACACCCCCACTTCCGCTTTTGATGGTATATATTCGGGTATTCGAACCTTCTCTTACCCGCTTTTTACAAACCATGGTTGGACTTTCATACCTTCTTGTAGCTGAACAACTCCACTCCTGCTTTTGATGATTTATGGTTGGACATTCGCATCTTTTCCTACCCATTTTTCAGTAATTATGGGTGGATATTCACATCTTCTTGCAGCTGAACACCTCCTCTCCCGCTGATGATCATGTAAGGTTTGATATTCGAAAATTTTCTTTCATGTTTTAAAGCAATTATTAATGGACATTCACACCTACTTGCAGCCGAACACCACCTCTCCCGCTTTTGATGATGTATGGACCGGCATTCTTACCTTTTCTAACACATTTTTCAGCAATTATGGTCGGAGATTCACACCTACTCACAGCCGAACAACTCCGCTACCGCATTTGATGGTGTATAGTCGGGATTTCTCACCCTTTCTCATCAGCTTTTTGCAAATTATTCTCTGACATTCACACCTACTTGCAGTCGAACAGCTCTGCTCCCGCTTTTGATTATGTTTGGTTAGATATTCGAACCTTTTCTTAACTGCTTTTTTACAAACTTTGGTTGGACGTTCACACCTTCTTGCAGCCGAACACCTCCGCTCCCTCTTTTGTTGGTGTATGTTCGGGCATTCGAACCTTTTCTTACCCGCTTTTTACAAACCAGGGTCGGACTTTCACACCTTTTAGTAGCCGAACAACTCCGCTCCCGCTATTGATTGTGTACAGTCGGGTATTTTAACCTTTTCTTACCCGCTTTTTACCAACTATGGTCGGACATTCACACCTTCGTACAGCGGAACACCTCCGCTCCCTCTTTTGATGGTGTATGTTCGGGTATTCAAACCTTTTCTTACCCGCTTTTTCCAAACTATGGTCGGCTATTCACAGCTTCCTCTCCACCATACTTGTATGGTTGGATATTCACACCCACTTGCATCCGAAGACCTCTGCCCCAAATTTTGTTGATATTTAGTCGGACATTCGCACCTTACCCGCTTTTGGCAAACTATGGCCTTCTTGCAGCCAAACACCTCTGATCTCGCTTTTGATGATGTAAGGTTGGGCATTCAGACCTTGCTTCACCTGCTTTTCACCAAATATAGTCGGATATTCACACCTTCTTGCAGCCGAACACTTCCGCTCCACCTTTTAGTGTTCTATCACACCTTTTTTTCACCGCATTTTATACATTATGGTTGGAAATTTTCAACCACTCTCATCCGAAGACCTCTCCTCCCGCTTTCTTTAATATATTTGAACTTTAGTCGGACATTCAAACCTTCTTGCAGCTGAACCACCTCCGCTCCCTGTTTTGATCATATATGGTCTGGCAATACTACCTTTTCTTACCCGTTTGTGAGTAATTATGGCTGGACATTCACACCTACTTGCAGCCGAACACAACCTCTCTCGCTTTTGATGATGTATGGACCGGCATTTTTACCTATTCTAACACATTTTTCAGCAATTATGGTCGGAGATTCACACCTACTCACAGCCGAACAACTCCGCTCCCGCATTTGATGATGTATAGTCGGGCATTCTCACCCTTTCTCATCAGCTTTTTGAAAATTATGATCTGACATTCACACCTACTTCCAGTCGAACAGCTCTGCTCCCGCTTTTGATTATGTTTGGTTAGATATTCGAACCTTTTCTTAACTGCTTTTTACAAACTTTGGTCGGACGTTCACAATATCTTGCAGCCGAACACCTCCGCTTCCGCTTTTGATGGTGTATATTCGGGCATACGAACCTTTTCTTACCCGCTTTTTACAAACCAAGGTCGGACTTTCACACCTTCTCTTAGCTGAACAACTCCGCTCCCTCTTTTGATTGTGTACAGTCGGGTAATTTAACCTTTTCTTACCCGCTTTTTACCATCTATGGTCGGACATTCCCACCGTCTTACAGCGGAACACCTCCGCTCCCTCTTTTGATGATGTATGGTTAGGCATTCGCACCTTCTCTCACCCGCCTTTTACTATGGTCGGCCATTCACAGCTTCCTCTCCACCATACTTGTATGGTGGGATATTCACACCCACTTGCATCCGAAGACCTCCGCTTCCGCTTTTGATGGGAACTGACAACATAAGAAGTCCGGACATACTTTGATAGTATATGAATAAGTGGGTAGCTACTGACAAGCATTAAGCATGTCACACAGCCCAAACATATAACATTTCAGGACACACCACACAGTTAACAACCACAGTGAAGCGTGTCAAAGCCCAAACATGTAACATTCAACAGGACACTTACACAACACATTCAAATCAAACAGTCAGACAACATACAAGAACATATACCCCAGCCGGCATTGCTCCCTGCCTATTTTCGTACAGCACACTATGTGTGCGCACACCTTTATTCACAAACTCTTCAACTTATACTCTTTTACCGAAGTTGCTACAGCTCGATTGGCCGAATACCCTTTGATCCTATTTCGGTGAATTTGACATCTGCCTTACATATAACAGATTAGCGGTTTAGCAGTTTTAATTTAGTTTGAGTGAAGGAATTCATTTTATAGCAAAATCCGAAATCGTGAAGAACTCATGAAAGTAAGCTTATTCTCGGATTCCTGAAACTTTAGATTTGCTCTTTCTTTTACTGCAAAGTACACGTTGTTTTTTTTGTTTAAATCTTTCTAGACATGGTAAATATTAAGGACAAAGCAGTTTTCACATAGTTTGAGTGAAGGAATTCATTTTATAGATAAAATCCCAAGAGTCTGATGGGAAAAGAGAGTGAATGCGAAGTAGACTTTAACACGGCTATGGGAGCGAGCCGAGTGTGGGCTAACCAGGAGAATTGCTTGAAAGAAATGCGACCCCGAATGAGCGGTCAGAACAAAGCCTCAATACGGGATTCTCGTGGTGTTTTTGTTGCTGCCTTGTCTTTTGCACAGAGTAAAAGACATGGCAGCCATCGAATAGGGCCCGATTGTTCCTACTTGGTCAGCCGAGGAGCAAGGGGGGGGGGGGAGCAAGTGTCTCAACCAAGCAAAGCTCACCATGGGGAAGGTGGCTATGCCAACAAGCCTGATGCCCTGCTCCCGCAGTGACGGATAATCGTACTCTGGTTTCTCTTCATAACGTACAAGTCTTTCGCCTTTTACTAAAGATTTCTGTGGAGAGCAGCACTAATGAGTTGTTTCTATTTTTGGCAGGCTTTACCTTTGCGGGTGAAGCCCTTTCTGTCTGTGCAAAAGAAATCTTGTTACTGTGCAGAGTGACTTCTCTGAGTAGAGTCGCCTTACTTGTTGCGACTGTGCCGATGTTCGAAGCTGGAGTGCAAAGTTGTTGCTTGAATGGTGCTTGCTGGAGCGTGCGGGGGAGTGCAAAGTTATACCATTTAAAAGGGCTGAAGAGTGCTCAGTGCAGCGGGTGGGCGACACTCTGGCCACCTTGAAAACCGAGGTTACATCCACTACCAGGGGCAGCCCAAGTTCTGCCGCAAGTGTGGTGAGCATGGGCACCTGGTTGAGGCTTGTACCAAGGTGTTATGTGGGAAGAGCAGAGAAATTGGGCAAACTTTTGGAGAGTGTCCAAATGGCAGGAAATGTAATCTCTGTGGAGAATTAAATCACCTCTTCAGAGATTGCCCTAAATCTTTTGCCAACAAATTAAAGACGGTAAAGCCACAGTCAAGCCAACAAAGAGAAGGACCAAAGGTGGCAGTTGGTGAACAAAGTGAAGAGGTTGACCCAATAAATTCAAACTTCCCGCCAAAAGCTTGGATTGGAAGTGAGGAGCAAAAAGGGGAGGGGCCTGTAGAGGCCTCACCACTCAGTGTTGAAGTCTGTGAGAATTCACAGGCAGAGGGTGGAGCTACGCTAAATGAGGAGGAAGAGCAGACAGGTGAGTCTAGTGAAGATACTCACCTCCCCGAAGGTCAACAGAAGGTCAATTTGTTGATAGGCATTCATTTATTTCTTCACTTCTGATGAAGTTTCAACAATAAACAACAAACTTTGTATTATTAGAAAGAACCAGAATAATTCTTCAGGAATCCGAAAATAAGCTCTATTTTATGAGTTATGCACGAATTCGGATTCTCCTATGAAACGAATTCATTAACTCAAACCAAGTTAAGACTGCTTTGTCCTTCATATTTATTCATGTCTAATCAAGTTTCAACGATAAACAACGTTGTACTTTGTAGAATGAGAAAGAACTTCTTCAGCAATAAGCATCTCTCGACATATGACGAAGTACAGATTTTGCTATAAAATTAATTCCTTCTATCAGCCTGACTTAAAACTGTTTGTCCTCCTTATTTATCCACTTCAAATCAAGTTTCAACAAATAAAAAAAAGTTGTAGTTTGAGAAAGTACAACTTAATCTTCAGCAATCAGTATAAAAAGAGGTGCAAATGCCAACCATACATCACTAAAAGGTGGAGCGGAAGTATTCGGCTGCAAGTAGGTGGGAATGTTCGACCATAATTTGTAAAAAGCGGGTAAGAAAAGGTTCGAATGCCCGACTATATATTAACAAAAGCGGGAGGAGAGGTCTTCGGATGAGAGTGGGTGAGAATTTCCAACCATAATCTATAAAATACGGTGAAAAAAAATATGTGAATGCCTCATAGAACACTAAAGGCGGAAGTGTTCGGCTGCAAGAAGGTGTGAATGTCCGACTATATTTGGTGAAAAGCAGGTGAAGCAAGGTCTGAATGCCCAACCTTATATCATCAAAAGCGAGATCAGAGGTGTTTGGCTGCAAGAAGGCCATAGTTTTCCAAAAGCGGGTAAGGTGCGAATGTCCGACTAAATATCAACAAAATTTGGGGCGGAGGTCTTCGGATGCAAGTGGGTGTAAATATCCCACCATACAAGTATGGTGGAGAGGAAGCTGTAAATAGCCGACCATAGTTTGGAAAAAGCGGGTAAGAAAAGGTTTGAATGCCCGAACATACACCATCAAAAGAGGGAGCGGAGGTGTTCCGCTGTACGAAGGTGTGAATGTCCGACCATACTTGGTAAAAAGCGGGTAAGAAAAGGTTAAAATACCCGACTGTACACAATCAATAGCGGGAGCGGATGTGTTCGGCTACAAGAAGATGTGAAAGTCCGACCATGGTTTGTAAAAAGCGGGTAAGAAAAGGTGCGAATGTCCGACAATGTATGATCAAAAGAGAGAGCGGAGGTTTTCAGATACAAGAAGGTTTGAATGTCCCACCATAGTTTGTAAAAAGCGGGTAAGAAAAGGTTCGAATGCCCGACTATACACCATCAAAAGCGGGAATAGAGGTGTTCCGCTGTAAGACGGTGTGAATGTCCGACCATAGTTGGTAAAAAGCGGGTAAGAAAAGGTTAAAATACCCGACTGTACACAATCAATAGCGGGAGCGGAGTTGTTCGGCTACAAGAAGTTGTGAAAGTCCGACCATGGTTTGTAAAAACCGGGAAGAAAAGGCTCGAAAGCCCGACTATACACCATCAAAAAGAAGGTTTGAATGTCCATCAATAATTGCTTTAAAACAAGAAAGTAAATTTTCGAATATCAAACCGCACATGATCATAAGCGGGAGAGGAGGTGTTCGGCTGCAAGAAGGTGTGAATGTCCACCCATAATTCATGAAAAATGGGTAAAAAAAAAGGTGCGAATGCCTAACAATACATTATCAAAAGCAGGTGTGAATGTCAGATCATAATTTGTAAAAAGCTGATGAGAAAGGGTGAGAATGCCCGACTATACACCATCAAATGCGGGAGCGGAGGTGTTCGGCTCTGAGTAGGTGTGAATGTCCGACCATAATTGCTGAAGAATGTGTTAGAAAAGGTAAGAATGCTGGACCATACATCATCAAAAGCGGGAGAGGTGGTGTTCGGCTGCAAAAAGGTGTGACTGTTCGACTAAAGTTTGTAAAAAGTGGGTAAGACAAGGTGCGAATGCCTGACAATGTATGATCAAAAGCGGGAGCGGAGGTGTTCAGCTGCAAGAAGGTCTAAATGTCCATCAATAATTGCTAGAAAACATGAAAGAAACTTTTCGAAAATCAAACCGCACATGATCATAAGTGGGATAGGTGTTCAGCTGCAAGGTGTGAATGTCCACCCATAATTCCTGAAAAATGGGCAAAAAAAAGGTGTGAATGCCCAACCATACATCATCAAAAGCAGGAGTGGAAGTGTTCGGCTACAAGAAGGTGTGAACGTCCAACCAAAATATGTAAAAAGAAGTTAAGAAAAGGTTCGAATATCCAACCAAACATAATCAAATGCGGGAGCGGAGTTGTTCGGCTGTGAGTAGGTGTGAATCTCCGACCATAATTGCTGAAAAATGTGTTAGAAAAGGTAAAAATGCCGGTCCATACATCATCAAAAGCGAGAGAGGTTGTGTTCGACTGCAAGTAGGTGTGAATGTCCAGCCATAATTACTCACAAACGGGTAAGAAAAGGTAGTAGCCAGACCATATATGATCAAAACAGGGAGCGGAGGTGGTTCAGCTGCAAGAAGGTTTGAATGTCAAACTAAAGTTCAAATATATTAACAAAAGCGGGAGGAGAGGTCTTCGGATGAGAGTGGTTGAAAATTTCCAACCATAATGTATAAAATGCGGTGAAAAAAAAGGTGTGATAGAACACTAAAAGGTGGAGCGGAAGTGTTCGGCTGCAAGAAGGTGTGAATGTCCGACTATATTTGGTGAAAAGCAGGTGAAGCAAGGTCTGAATGCCCAACCTTACATCATCAAAAGCAAGATCAGAGTTGTTTGGCTGCAAGAAGGCCATAGTTTGCCAAAAGCGGGTAAGGTGCGAATGTCCGACTAAATATCAACAAAATTTGGGGCAGAGGTCTTCGGATGCAAGTGGGTGTGAATATCCCACCATACAAGTATGGTGGGTGGAGAGGAAGCTGTGAATAGCCGACCATAGTTTGGAAAAAGCGGGTAAGAAAAGGTTTGAATGCCCGAACATACACCATCAAAAGAGGGAGCGGAGGTGTTCCGCTGTACGAAGGTGTGAATGTCCAACCATACTTGGTAAAAAGCGGGTAAGAAAAGGTTAATATACCCGACTGTACACAATCAATAGCGGGAGCGGATGTGTTCGGCTACAAGAAGGTGTGACAGTCCGACCATGGTTTGTAAAAAGCTGGTAAGAAAAGGTGCGAATGTCCGACAATGTATGATCAAAAGAGAGAGCGGAGGTTTTCGGATACACGAAAGTTTGAATGTCCTACCATAGTTTGTAAATAGCGGGTAAGAAAAGGTTCAAATGCCCGACTATACACCATAAAAAGCGGGAGCGGAGGTGTTCCGCTGTAAGACGGTGTGAATGTCCGACCATAGTTGGTAAAAAGCGGGTAAGAAAAGGTTAAAATACCCGACTGTACAAAATCAATAGCGGGAGCGGAGTTGTTCGGCTACAAGACGGTGTGAAAGTACGACCATGGTTTGTAAAAAGCAGTTAAGAAAAGGTTCGAATATCCAACCAAACATAATCAAAAGCGGGAGCAGAGCTGTTCGACTGCAAGTAGGTGTGAATGTCCAGCCATAATTACTCACAAACGGGGGAAGAAAAGGTAGTATTGCCAGACCATACATGATCAAAACAGGGAGCGGAGGTTCAGCTGCAAGGTGTGAATGTCTGACTATAGTTTGTAAAAAGCGGGTAAGACAAGGTGCGAATACCCGACAATGTATGATCAAAAGAGAGAGCGGAGGTGTTCGGCTGCAAGGTCTGAATGTCCAACCATAATTTGTAAAAACCGGGTAAGAAAAGGCTCGAAAGCCCGACTATACATCATCAAAAGCGGGAGCGGAGGTGTTCAGCTGCAAGAAGGTGTGAATGTTCGACTAAAGTTTGTAAAAAGCTGGTAAGACAAGGAGCGATGTCCCGACATTGTATGATCAAAAGCGGGAGCGGAGGTGTCCAGCTGTGAGTAGGTGTGAATGTCCGACCATAATTGCTGAAAAATGTGTTAGAAAAGGTAAGAATACTGGACCATATATCATCAAAAGTGGGAGAGGTGGTGTTCGGCTGCAAGAAGGTGTGAAAGTCCAACAATGGTTTGTAAAAAGCGGGTAAGAAAAGGTTAAAATACCCGACTGTACACAATCAATAGCGGGAGCGGATGTGTTCGGATACAAGAAGATGTGAAAGTCCGACCATGGTTTGTAAAAAGCGGGTAAGAAAAGGTGCGAATGTCCGACAATGTATGATCAAAAGAGAGAGCGCAGGTTTTCGGATACAAGAAGGTTTGAATGTCCCACCATAGTTTGTAAAAAGCGGGTAAGAAAAGGTTCGAATGCCCGACTATACACCATCAAAAGCGGGAGCACAGGTGTTCCGCTGTAAGACGGTGTGAATGTCCGACCATAGTTGGTAAAAAGCGGGTAAGAAAAGGTTAAAATACCCGACTGTACACAATCAATAGCGGGAGCGGAGTTGTACGGCTACAAGAAGGTGTGAAAGTCCGACCATGGTTTGTAAAAACCGGGAAGAAAAGGCTCGAAAGCCCGACTATACACCATCAAAAAGAAGGTTTGAATGTCCATCAATAATTGCTTTAAAACGAGAAAGTAAATTTTCGAATATCAAACTGCACATGATCATAAGCGGTAGAGGAGGTGTTCGGCTGCAAGAAGGTGTGAATGTCCACCCATAATTCATGAAAAATGGGTAAAAAAAAAGGTGCGAATGCCTAACAATACATTATCAAAAGCAGGTGTGAATGTCAGATCATAATTTGTAAAAAGCTGATGAGAAAGGGTGAGAATGCCCGACTATACACCATCAAATGCGGGAGCGGAGGTGTTCGGCTCTGAGTAGGTGTGAATGTCCGACCATAATTGCTGAAGAATGTGTTAGAAAAGGTAAGAATGCTGGACCATACATCATCAAAAGCGGGAGAGGTGGTGTTCGGCTGCAAAAAGGTGTGACTGTTCGACTAAAGTTTGTAAAAAGTGGGTAAGACAAGGTGCGAATGCCTGACAATGTATGATCAAAAGCGGGAGCGGAGGTGTTCAGCTGCAAGAAGGTCTACATGTCCATCAATAATTGCTAGAAAACATGAAAGAAACTTTTCGAAAATCAAACCGCACATGATCATAAGTGGGATAGGAGGTGTTCAGCTGCAAGGTGTGAATGTCCACCCATAATTCCTGAAAAATGGGCAAAAAAAAGGTGTGAATGCCCAACCATACATCATCAAAAGCAGGAGTGGAAGTGTTCGGCTACAAGAAGGTGTGAACGTCCAACCAAAATATGTAAAAAGAAGTTAAGAAAAGGTTCGAATATCCAACCAATCATAATCAAAAGCGGGAGCAGAGCTGTTCGACTGCAAGTAGGTGTGAATGTCAGATCATAATTTGCAAAAAGCTGATGAGAAAGGGTGAGAATGCCCGACTATACATCATCAAATGCGGGAGCGGAGTTGTTCGGCTGTGAGTAGGTGTGAATCTCCGACCATAATTGCTGAAAAATGTGTTAGAAAAGGTAAAAATGCCGGTCCATACATCATCAAAAGCGAGAGAGGTTGTGTTCGACTGCAAGTAGGTGTGAATGTCCAGCCATAATTACTCACAAACGGGTAAGAAAAGGTAGTAGCCAGACCATATATGATCAAAACAGGGAGCGGAGGTGGTTCAGCTGCAAGAAGGTTTGAATGTCAAACTAAATTTCAAATATATTAACAAAAGCGGGAGGAGAGGTCTTCGGATGAGAGTGGTTGAAAATTTCCAACCATAATGTATAAAATGCGGTGAAAAAAAAGGTGTGATAGAACACTAAAAGGTGGAGCGGAAGTGTTCGGCTGCAAGAAGGTGTGAATGTCCGACTATATTTGGTGAAAAGCAGGTGAAGCAAGGTCTGAATGCCCAACCTTACATCATCAAAAGCAAGATCAGAGTTGTTTGGCTGCAAGAAGGCCATAGTTTGCCAAAAGCGGGTAAGGTGCGAATGTCCGACTAAATATCAACAAAATTTGGGGCGGAGGTCTTCGGATGCAAGTGGGTGTGAATATCCCACCATACAAGTATGGTGGGTGGAGAGGAAGCTGTGAATAGCCGACCATAGTTTGGAAAAAGCGGGTAAGAAAAGGTTTGAATGCCCGAACATACACCATCAAAAGAGGGAGCGGAGGTGTTCCGCTGTACGAAGGTGTGAATGTCCAACCATACTTGGTAAAAAGCGGGTAAGAAAAGGTTAATATACCCGACTGTACACAATCAATAGCGGGAGCGGATGTGTTCGGCTACAAGAAGGTGTGACAGTCCGACCATGGTTTGTAAAAAGCTGGTAAGAAAAGGTGTGAATGTCCGACAATGTATGATCAAAAGAGAGAGCGGAGGTTTTCGGATACACGAAAGATTGAATGTCCTACCATAGTTTGTAAATAGCGGGTAAGAAAAGGTTCAAATGCCCGACTATACACCATAAAAAGCGGGAGCGGAGGTGTTCCGCTGTAAGACGGTGTGAATGTCCGACCATAGTTTGTAAAAAGCGGGTAAGAAAAGGTTAAAATACCCGACTGTACAAAATCAATAGCGAGAGCGGAGTTGTTCGGCTACAAGACGGTGTGAAAGTACGACCATGGTTTGTAAAAAGCAGTTAAGAAAAGGTTCGAATATCCAACCAAACATAATCAAAAGCGGGAGCAGATCTGTTCGACTGCAAGTAGGTTTGAATGTCCAGCCATAATTAATCACAAACGGGGGAAGAAAAGGTAGTATTGCCAGACCATACATGATCAAAACAGGGAGCGGAGGTTCAGCTGCAAGGTTTGAATGTCTGACTATAGTTTGTAAAAAGCGGGTAAGACAAGGTGCGAATGCCCGACAATGTATGATCAAAAGAGAGAGCGGAGGTGTTCGGCTGCAAGGTCTGAATGTCCAACCATAATTTGTAAAAACCGGGTAAGAAAAGGCTCGAAAGCCCGACTATACATCATCAAAAGCGGGAGCGGAGGTGTTCAGCTGCAAGAAGGTGTGAATGTTCGACTAAAGTTTGTAAAAAGCTGGTAAGACAAGGAGCGATGTCCCGACATTGTATGATCAAAAGCGGGAGCGGAGGTGTCCAGCTGTGAGTAGGTGTGAATGTCCGACCATAATTGCTGAAAAATGTGTTAGAAAAGGTAAGAATACTGGACCATACATCATCAAAAGCGGGAGAGGTGGTGTTCGGCTGCAAGAAGGTGTGAAAGTCCAACAATGGTTTGTAAAAAGCGGGTAATAAAAGGTTCGAATGCCCGAATATACATCATCAAAAGCGGAAGCGGAGGTGTTCGGATACAAGAAGGTGTGAACGTCCGACCAAAGTTTGTAAAAAGCAGTGAAAAGCGAGAAAAAGCTTTTCGTGAGTTTTGCATGATTTGGGATTTTGCTTATAAAATGCATTACTTCACTCAAACTATGTTAAAACAAGAAAAACATTGGACTTTGCAGTAGAAGAAGTTGAAATCCATCTACACATTGATAAATACGAAGGACAAAGCAGTTCCCACTTGCCCATAAGAAAATAAGCTTATTCTCGGATTCCTGATCCTTCAGTTTTGCTCTTTCTTCTACTGCAAAATACAATGTTGTTCTTTGTTGAAGTCGATCTAGACATTGATAAATATGAATGAAAAAGCAGTTTTAACTTGGTTTGAGTGAATGAATTCATTTTATACATAAAATCCGAAATCGTGCAGAACTCATGAAAATAAGCTTATTCTCGGATTCCTAAAACTTTTGATTGGCTCTTTCTTTTACTGCAAAGTACAACGTTGTTTTTTTGTTTAAATCTATCGAGACATTGATAAATATGAAGGTAAAAGCCGTTTTAACATAGTTTGAGTGAAGGAATTGATTTTATAGATAAAATCCCAAATCATGCAGAACTCCTCAAAAGGGGCGTATGGCTTAATCACAAGTGTGGCTCTTTCTCATTCAGGGTAGTATGAGGAAGTTTATGCTTGAAATATATGTAGAAATGGGTACATATGAAGGACAAAGCAGTGTTAACTTAGTTTGAGTGAAGGAATTAATTTTATACATAAAATCCCAAATCATGCAGAACGTATGAAAATAAGCTTATTCTCGGATTCCTGATCCTTCAGTTTTGCTCTTTCTTCTACTGCAAAATACAATGTTGTTCTTTGTTGAAGTCGATCTAGACATTGATAAATATGAAGGAAAAAGCAGTTTTAACTTGGTTTGAGTGAATGAATTCATTTTATACATAAAATCCGAAATCGTGCAGAACTCATGAAAATAAGCTTATTCTCGGATTCCTAAAACTTTTGATTTGCTCTTTCTTTTATTGCAAAGTACAACGTTGTTTTTTATTTAAATCTATCGAGACATTGATAAATATGAAGGTAAAAGCCGTTTTAACATAGTTTGAGTGAAGGAATTAATTTTATAGATAAAATCCCAAACCATGCAGAACTCCTCAAAAGGGGCGTATGGCTTAATCACAAGTGTTGCTCTTTCTCATTCTGGGTAGTATGAGGAAGTTTATGCTTGAAATATATGTAGAAATGGGTACATATGAATGACAAAGCAGTGTTAACTTAGTTTGCGTGAAGGAATTCATTTTATACATAAAATCCGAAATTGTGCAGAACTCATGAAAATAAGCTTATTCTCGGATTCCTAAAACTTTTGATTTGCACTTTCTTTTACTGCAAAGTACAACGTTGTTTTTTGTTGAAATCTATCTAGACATTGATAAATACCAGTCGAAACTCTGCTGCCGCTTTTGATAATTTATGGTTGGGCATTCTTACCTTTTCTTACCCGCTTTTTACAAATTATGATCTTACATTCACACCTACTTGCAGTCGAACACCTTCTCATCCACTTATGATCATGTGCGGTTGGGCTTTCGCACCTTTTCTTACCCATTTTTCAGTAATTATGGGTGGACATTCAGACCTTCTTGCAGCCGAAAACCTCCACTCCTCTTTTGATCATACATTGTCGGGAATTCACACCTTGTCTTACCCGCTTTTTACAAACTTTAGTCGGACATTCAAACCTTCTTGCAGCTGAACCACCTCCGCTCCCTGTTTTGATCATATATGGTCTGGCAATAGTACCCTTTCTTACCCGTTTGTGAGTAATTATGGCTGGACATTCACACCTACTTGCAGCCGAACACAACCTCTCCCGCTTTTGGTGATATATGGTCCGGCATTCTTACCTTTTCTAACAAATTTTTCAGCAATTATGGTTGTAGAATCACACCTACTCACAGCCGAACAACTCCGCTCCCACATTTGATAGTGTATAGTCGGGCATTCTCACCCTTTCTCAACAGCTTTTTGCAAATTATGATCTGATATTCACACCTACTTGCAGTCGAACAGCTCTGCTCCCGCTTTTGATTATGTTTGGTTGGATATTCGAACATTTTCTTAACTGCTTTTTACAAACTTTGGTCGGACGTTCACACCGTCTTGCAGCCGAACACCTCCGCTTCCGCTTTTGATGGTATATAGTCGGGCATTCGAGCCTTTTCTTACCCGCCTATTACTTACTATGGTTGGACATTCAAACCTTCTTGTAGCCGAACACATCCGCTCCTGCTTTTGATGATGTATTATTTGGCATTTGCACCTTTTCTTACCCATTTTTCATTAATTTTTGGTCGGATATTCAGACCTTCTTGCACCTGAACACCTCTGCTCCCGCTTTTGATGGTGTATAGTCGGGCTTTCGAGCCTTTTCTTCCCCGATTTTTACAAATTGTGGTTGGACATTCAGACCTTGCAGCCGAAAACCTCCGCTCCCTCTTTTGATCATACATTGTCGGGCATTCGCCCCTTGTCTTACACGGTTTTTACAAACTTTAGTCAGACATTCACACCTTGCAGCTGAACCACCTCCATTCCCTGTTTTGATCATGTGTGGTCTGGAAATACTACCTTTTCTTCCCCCGTTTGTGAGTGATTATGGCTGGACATTCACACCTACTTGCAGCCGAAAAACCACCTCTCCCGCTTTTGATGATGTATTGTCCGGCATTCTAGTCTTTTCTATCACATTTTTCAGCAATTATGATCTGACATTCACACCTACTTGCAGTCGAACAGCTCTGCTCCCGCTTTTGATTATGTTCGGTTGGATATTCAAACCTTTTCTTAACTGCTTTTTACAAACTTTGGTCGGACGTTCACACCTTCTTGTAGCCGAACACATCCGCTCCTGCTTTTGATGATGTATTATTTGGCATTTGCACCTTTTCTTACCCATTTTTCATTAATTTTTGGTCGGATATTCAGACCTTCTTGCACCTGAACACCTCTGCTCCCGCTTTTGATGGTGTATAGTCGGGCTTTCGAGCCTTTTCTTCCCCGATTTTTACAAATTGTGGTTGGACATTCAGACCTTGCAGCCGAAAACCTCCGCTCCCTCTTTTGATCATACATTGTCGGGCATTCGCCCCTTGTCTTACACGGTTTTTACAAACTTTAGTCAGACATTCACACCTTGCAGCTGAACCACCTCCATTCCCTGTTTTGATCATGTGTGGTCTGGAAATACTACCTTTTCTTCCCCCGTTTGTGAGTGATTATGGCTGGACATTCACACCTACTTGCAGCCGAAAAACCACCTCTCCCGCTTTTGATGATGTATTGTCCGGCATTCTAGTCTTTTCTATCACATTTTTCAGCAATTATGATCTGACATTCACACCTACTTGCAGTCGAACAGCTCTGCTCCCGCTTTTGATTATGTTCGGTTGGATATTCAAACCTTTTCTTAACTGCTTTTTACAAACTTTGGTCGGACGTTCACACCTTCTTGCAGTCGAACAGCTCTGCTCCCGCTTTTGATTATGTTCGGTTGGATATTCAAACCTTTTCTTAACTGCTTTTTACAAACTTTGGTCGGACGTTCACACCTTCTTGCAGCCGAACACCTCCGCTTCCGCTTTTGATGGTATATATTCGGGTATTCGAACCTTTTCTTACCCGCTTTTTACAAACCATGGTTGGACTTTCATACCTTCTTGTAGCTGAACAACTCCACTCCTGCTTTTGATGATTTATGGTTGGACATTCGCATCTTTTCCTACCCATTTTTCAGTAATTATGGGTGGATATTCACATCTTCTTGCAGCTGAACACCTCCTCTCCCGCTAATGATCATGTAAGGTTTGATATTCGAAAATTTCCTTTCATGTTTTAAAGCAATTATTAATGGACATTCACACCTACTTGCAGCCGAACACAACCTCTCTCGCTTTTGATGATGTATGGACCGGCATTTTTACCTATTCTAACACATTTTTCAGCAATTATGGTCGGAGATTCACACCTAGTCACAGCCGAACAACTCCGCTCCCGCATTTGATGATGTATAGTCGGGCATTCTCACCCTTTCTCATCAGCTTTTTGAAAATTATGATCTGACATTCACACCTACTTCCAGTCGAACAGCTCTGCTCCCGCTTTTGATTATGTTTGGTTAGATATTCGAACCTTTTCTTAACTGCTTTTTACAAACTTTGGTCGGACGTTCACAATATCTTGCAGCCGAACACCTCCGCTTCCGCTTTTGATGGTGTATATTCGGGCATACGAACCTTTTCTTACCCGCTTTTTACAAACCAAGGTCGGACTTTCACACCTTCTCTTAGCTGAACAACTCCGCTCCCTCTTTTGATTGTGTACAGTCGGGTAATTTAACCTTTTCTTACCCGCTTTTTACCATCTATGGTCGGACATTCACACCGTCTTACAGCGGAACACCTCCGCTCCCTCTTTTGATGATGTATGGTTAGGCATTCGCACCTTCTCTCACCCGCCTTTTACTATGGTCGGCCATTCACAGCTTCCTCTCCACCATACTTGTATGGTGGGATATTCACACCCACTTGCATCCGAAGACCTCCGCTTCCGCTTTTGATGGGAACTGACAACATAAGAAGTCCGGACATACTTTGATAGTATATGAATAAGTGGGTAGCTACTGACAAGCATTAAGCATGTCACACAGCCCAAACATATAACATTTCAGGACACACCACACAGTTAACAACCACAGTGAAGCGTGTCAAAGCCCAAACATGTAACATTCAACAGGACACTTACACAACACATTCAAATCAAACAGTCAGACAACATACAAGAACATATACCCCAGCCGGCATTGCTCCCTGCCTATTTTCGTACAGCACACTATGTGTGCGCACACCTTTATTCACAAACTCTTCAACTTATACTCTTTTACCGAAGTTGCTACAGCTCGATTGGCCGAATACCCTTTGATCCTATTTCGGTGAATTTGACATCTGCCTTACATATAACAGATTAGCGGTTTAGCAGTTTTAATTTAGTTTGAGTGAAGGAATTCATTTTATAGCAAAATCCGAAATCGTGAAGAACTCATGAAAGTAAGCTTATTCTCGGATTCCTGAAACTTTAGATTTGCTCTTTCTTTTACTGCAAAGTACAACGTTGTTTTTTTTGTTTAAATCTTTCTAGACATGGTAAATATTAAGGACAAAGCAGTTTTCACATAGTTTGAGTGAAGGAATTCATTTTATAGATAAAATCCCAAGAGTCTGATGGGAAAAGAGAGTGAATGCGAAGTAGACTTTAACACGGCTATGGGAGCGAGCCGAGTGTGGGCTAACCAGGAGAATTGCTTGAAAGAAATGCGACCCCGAATGAGCGGTCAGAACAAAGCCTCAATACGGGATTCTCGTGGTGTTTTTGTTGCTGCCTTGTCTTTTGCACAGAGTAAAAGACAAGGCAGCCATCGAATAGGGCCCGATTGTTCCTACTTGGTCAGCCGAGGAGCAAGGGGGGGGGGGGAGCAAGCGTCTCAACCAAGCAAAGCTCACCATGGGGAAGGTGGCTATGCCAACAAGCCTGATGCCCTGCTCCCGCAGTGACGGATAATCGTACTCTGGTTTCTCTTCATAACGTACAAGTCTTTCGCCTTTTACTAAAGATTTCTGTGGAGAGCAGCACTAATGAGTTGTTTCTATTTTTGGCAGGCTTTACCTTTGCGGGTGAAGCCCTTTCTGTCTGTGCAAAAGAAATCTTGTTACTGTGCAGAGTGACTTCTCTGAGTAGAGTCGCCTTACTTGTTGCGACTGTGCCGATGTTCGAAGCTGGAGTGCAAAGTTGTTGCTTGAATGGTGCTTGCTGGAGCGTGCGGGAGTGCAAAGTTATACCATTTAAAAGGGCTGAAGAGTGCTCAGTGCAGCGGGTGGGCGACACTCTGGCCACCTTGAAAACCGAGGTTACATCCACTACCAGGGGCAGCCCAAGTTCTGCCGCAAGTGTGGTGAGCATGGGCACCTGGTTGAGGCTTGTACCAAGGTGTTATGTGGGAAGAGCAGAGAAATTGGGCAAACTTTTGGAGAGTGTCCAAATGGCAGGAAATGTAATCTCTGTGGAGAATTAAATCACCTCTTCAGAGATTGCCCTAAATCTTTTGCCAACAAATTAAAGACGGTAAAGCCACAGTCAAGCCAACAAAGAGAAGGACCAAAGGTGGCAGTTGGTGAACAAAGTGAAGAGGTTGACCCAATAAATTCAAACTTCCCGCCAAAAGCTTGGATTGGAAGTGAGGAGCAAAAAGGGGAGGGGCCTGTAGAGGCCTCACCACTCAGTGTTGAAGTCTGTGAGAATTCACAGGCAGAGGGTGGAGCTACGCTAAATGAGGAGGAAGAGCAGACAGGTGAGTCTAGTGAAGATACTCACCTCCCCGAAGGTCAACAGAAGGTCAATTTGTTGATAGGCATTCATTTATTTCTTCACTTCTGATGAAGTTTCAACAATAAACAACAAACTTTGTATTATTAGAAAGAACCAGAATCATTCTTCAGGAATCCGAAAATAAGCTCTATTTTATGAGTTATGCACGAATTCGGATTCTCCTATAAAACGAATTCATTAACTCAAACCAAGTTAAGACTGCTTTGTCCTTCATATTTATTCATGTCTAATCAAGTTTCAACGATAAACAACGTTGTACTTTGTAGAATGAGAAAGAACTTCTTCAGCAATAAGCATCTCTCGACATATGACGAAGTACAGATTTTGCTATAAAATTAATTCCTTCTATCAGCCTGACTTAAAACTGTTTGTCCTCCTTATTTATCCACTTCAAATCAAGTTTCAACAAATAAAAAAAAGTTGTAGTTTGAGAAAGTACAACTTAATCTTCAGCAATCAGTATAAAAAGAGGTGCAAATGCCAACCATACATACCTACAAGGTGGAGCGGAAGTATTCAGCTGCAAGTAGGTGTGAATGTTCGACTATAATTTGTAAAAAGCGGGTAAGAAAAGGTTCGAATGCCCGACTATATATTAACAAAAGCGGGAGGAGAGGTCTTCGGATGAGAGTGGGTGAGAATTTCCAACCATAATCTATAAAATACGGTGAAAAAAAATATGTGAATGCCTCATAGAATACTAAAAGCGGAAGTGTTCGGCTGCAAGAAGGTGTGAATGTCCGACTATATTTGGTGAAAAGCAGGTGAAGCAAGGTCTGAATGCCCAAACTTATATCATCAAAAGCGAGATCAGAGGTGTTTGGCTGCAAGAAGGCCATAGTTTTCCAAAAGCGGGTAAGGTGCGAATGTCCGACTAAATATCAACAAAATTTGGGGCGGAGGTCTTCGGATGCAAGTGGTTGTGAATATCCCACCATACAAGTATGGTGGAGAGGAAGCTGTAAATAGCCGACCATAGTTTGGAAAAAGCGGGTAAGAAAAGGTTTGAATGCCCGAACATACACCATCAAAAGAGGGAGCGGAGGTGTTCCGCTGTACGAAGGTGTGAATGTCCGACCATACTTGGTAAAAAGCGGGTAAGAAAAGGTTAAAATACCCGACTGTACACAATCAATAGCGGGAGCGGATGTGTTCGGCTACAAGAAGATGTGAAAGTCCGACCATGGTTTGTAAAAAGCGGGTAAGAAAAGGTGCGAATGTCCGACAATGTATGATCAAAAGAGAGAGCGGAGGTTTTCGGATACAAGAAGGTTTGAATGTCCCACCATAGTTTGTAAAAAGCGGGTAAGAAAAGGTTCGAATGCCCGACTATACACCATCAAAAGCGGGAATAGAGGTGTTCCGCTGTAAGACGGTGTGAATGTCCGACCATAGTTGGTAAAAAGCGGGTAAGAAAAGGTTAAAATACCTGACTGTACACAATCAATAGCGGGAGCGGAGTTGTTCGGCTACAAGAAGGTGTGAAAGTCCGACCATGGTTTGTAAAAACCGGGAAGAAAAGGCTCGAAAGCCCGACTATACACCATCAAAAAGAAGGTTTGAATGTCCATCAATAATTGCTTTAAAACAAGAAAGTAAATTTTCGAATATCAAACCGCACATGATCATAAGCGGGAGAGGAGGTGTTCGGCTGCAAGAAGGTGTGAATGTCCACCCATAATTCATGAAAAATGGGTAAAAAAAAAGGTGCGAATGCCTAACAATACATTATCAAAAGCAGGTGTGAATGTCAGATCATAATTTGTAAAAAGCTGATGAGAAAGGGTGAGAATGCCCGACTATACACCATCAAATGCGGGAGCGGAGGTGTTCGGCTCTGAGTAGGTGTGAATGTCCGACCATAATTGCTGAAGAATGTGTTAGAAAAGGTAAAAATGCTGGACCATACATCATCAAAAGCGGGAGAGGTGGTGTTCGGCTGCAAAAAGGTGTGACTGTTCGACTAAAGTTTGTAAAAAGTGGGTAAGACAAGGTGCGAATGCCTGACAATGTATGATCAAAAGCGGGAGCGGAGGTGTTCAGCTGCAAGAAGGTCTACATGTCCATCAATAATTGCTAGAAAACATGAAAGAAACTTTTCGAAAATCAAACCGCACATGATCATAAGTGGGATAGGAGGTGTTCAGCTGCAAGGTGTGAATGTCCACCCATAATTCCTGAAAAATGGGCAAAAAAAAGGTGTGAATGCCCAACCATACATCATCAAAAGCAGGAGTGGAAGTGTTCGGCTACAAGAAGGTGTGAACGTCCAACCAAAATATGTAAAAAGAAGTTAAGAAAAGGTTCGAATATCCAACCAAACATAATCAAAAGCGGGAGCAGAGCTGTTCGACTGCAAGTAGGTGTGAATGTCAGATCATAATTTGCAAAAAGCTGATGAGAAAGGGTGAGAATGCCCGACTATACATCATCAAATGCGGGAGCGGAGTTGTTCGGCTGTGAGTAGGTGTGAATCTCCGACCATAATTGCTGAAAAATGTGTTAGAAAAGGTAAAAATGCCGGTCCATACATCATCAAAAGCGAGAGAGGTTGTGTTCGACTGCAAGTAGGTGTGAATGTCCAGCCATAATTACTCACAAACGGGTAAGAAAAGGTAGTAGCCAGACCATATATGATCAAAACAGGGAGCGGAGGTGGTTCAACTGCAAGAAGGTTTGAATGTCAAACTAAAGTTCAAATATATTAACAAAAGCGGGAGGAGAGGTCTTCGGATGAGAGTGGTTGAAAATTTCCAACCATAATGTATAAAATGCGGTGAAAAAAAAGGTGTGATAGAACACTAAAAGGTGGAGCGGAAGTGTTCGGCTGCAAGAAGGTGTGAATGTCCGACTATATTTGGTGAAAAGCAGGTGAAGCAAGGTCTGAATGCCCAACCTTACATCATCAAAAGCAAGATCAGAGTTGTTTGGCTGCAAGAAGGCCATAGTTTGCCAAAAGCGGGTAAGGTGCGAATGTCCGTCTAAATATCAACAAAATTTGGGGCGGAGGTCTTCGGATGCAAGTGGGTGTGAATATCCCACCATACAAGTATGGTGGGTGGAGAGGAAGCTGTGAATAGCCGACCATAGTTTGGAAAAAGCGGGTAAGAAAAGGTTTGAATGCCCGAACATACACCATCAAAAGAGGGAGCGGAGGTGTTCCGCTGTACGAAGGTGTGAATGTCCAACCATACTTGGTAAAAAGCGGGTAAGAAAAAGTTAATATACCCGACTGTACACAATCAATAGCGGGAGCGGATGTGTTCGGCTACAAGAAGGTGTGACAGTCCGACCATGGTTTGTAAAAAGCTGGTAAGAAAAGGTGCGAATGTCCGACAATGTATGATCAAAAGAGAGAGCGGAGGTTTTCGGATACACGAAAGTTTGAATGTCCTACCATAGTTTGTAAATAGCGGGTAAGAAAAGGTTCAAATGCCCGACTATACACCATAAAAAGCGGGGAGCGGAGGTGTTCCGCTGTAAGACGGTGTGAATGTCCGACCATAGTTGGTAAAAAGCGGGTAAGAAAAGGTTAAAATACCCGACTGTACAAAATCAATAGCGGGAGCGGAGTTGTTCGGCTACAAGAAGGTGTGAAAGTACGACCATGGTTTGTAAAAAGCAGTTAAGAAAAGGTTCGAATATCCAACCAAACATAATCAAAAGCGGGAGCAGAGCTGTTCGACTGCAAGTAGGTGTGAATGTCCAGCCATAATTACTCACAAACGGGGGAAGAAAAGGTAGTATTGCCAGACCATACATGATCAAAACAGGGAACGGAGGTTCAGCTGCAAAGTGTGAATGTCTGACTATAGTTTGTAAAAAGCGGGTAAGACAAGGTGCGAATGCCCGACAATGTATGATCAAAAGAGAGAGCGGAGGTGTTCGGCTGCAAGGTCTGAATGTCCAACCATAATTTGTAAAAACCGGGTAAGAAAAGGCTCGAAAGCCCGACTATACATCATCAAAAGCGGGAGCGGAGGTGTTCAGCTGCAAGAAGGTGTGAATGTTCGACTAAAGTTTGTAAAAAGCTGGTAAGACAAGGAGCGATGTCCCGACATTGTATGATCAAAAGCGGGAGCGGAGGTGTCCAGCTGTGAGTAGGTGTGAATGTCCGACCACAATTGCTGAAAAATGTGTTAGAAAAGGTAAGAATACTGGGCCATACATCATCAAAAGCGGGAGAGGTGGTGTTCGGCTGCAAGAAGGTGTGAAAGTCCAACAATGGTTTGTAAAAAGCGGGTAAGAAAAGGTTAAAATACCCGACTGTACACAATCAATAGCGTGAGCGGATGTGTTCGGCTACAAGAAGATGTGAAAGTCCGACCATGGTTTGTAAAAAGCGGGTAAGAAAAGGTGCGAATGTCCGACAATGTATGATCAAAAGAGAGAGCGGAGGTTTTCGGATACAAGAAGGTTTGAATGTCCCACCATAGTTTGTAAAAAGCGGGTAAGAAAAGGTTCGAATGCCCGACTATACACCATCAAAAGCGGGAGCAGAGGTGTTCCGCTGTAAGACGGTGTGAATGTCCGACCATAGTTGGTAAAAAGCGGGTAAGAAAAGGTTAAAATACCCGACTGTACACAATCAATAGCGGGAGCGGAGTTGTTCGGCTACAAGAAGGTGTGAAAGTCCGACCATGGTTTGTAAAAACCGGGAAGAAAAGGCTCGAAAGCCCGACTATACACCATCAAAAAGAAGGTTTGAATGTCCATCAATAATTGCTTTAAAACAAGAAAGTAAATTTTCGAATATCAAACCGCACATGATCATAAGCGGGAGAGGAGGTGTTCGGCTGCAAGAAGGTGTGAATGTCCACCCATAATTCATGAAAAATGGGTAAAAAAAAAGGTGCGAATGCCTAACAATACATTATCAAAAGCAGGTGTGAATGTCAGATCATAATTTGTAAAAAGCTGATGAGAAAGGGTGAGAATGCCCGACTATACACCATCAAATGCGGGAGCGGAGGTGTTCGGCTCTGAGTAGGTGTGAATGTCCGACCATAATTGCTGAAGAATGTGTTAGAAAAGGTAAGAATGCTGGACCATACATCATCAAAAGCGGGAGAGGTGGTGTTCGGCTGCAAAAAGGTGTGACTGTTCGACTAAAGTTTGTAAAAAGTGGGTAAGACAAGGTGCGAATGCCTGACAATGTATGATCAAAAGCGGGAGCGGAGGTGTTCTGCTGCAAGAAGGTCTACATGTCCATCAATAATTGCTAGAAAACATGAAAGAAACTTTTCGAAAATCAAACCGCACATGATCATAAGTGGGATAGGAGGTGTTCAGCTGCAAGGTGTGAATGTCCAACCATAATTCCTGAAAAATGGGCAAAAAAAAGGTGTGAATGCCCAACCATACATCATCAAAAGCAGGAGTGGAAGTGTTCGGCTACAAGAAGGTGTGAACGTCCAACCAAAATATGTAAAAAGAAGTTAAGAAAAGGTTCGAATATCCAACCAAACATAATCAAAAGCGGGAGCAGAGCTGTTCGACTGCAAGTAGGTGTGAATGTCAGATCATAATTTGCAAAAAGCTGATGAGAAAGGGTGAGAATGCCCAACTATACATCATCAAATGCGGGAGCGGAGTTGTTCGGCTGCAAGTAGGTGTGAATGTCCAGCCATAATTGCTGAAAAATGTGTTAGAAAAGGTAAGAATGCCGGACCATATATCACCAAAAGCGGGAGAGGTTGTGTTCGGCTGCAAGTAGGTGTGAATGTCCAGCCATAATTACTCACAAACGGGTAAGAAAGGGTACTATTGCCAGACCATATATGATCAAAACAGGGAGCGGAGGTGGTTCAGCTGCAAGAAGGTTTGAATGTCCAACAATGGTTTGTAAAAAGCGGGTAATAAAAGGTTCGAATGCCCGAATATACATCATCAAAAGCGGAAACGGAGGTGTTCGGATGCAAGAAGGTGTGAACGTCCGACCAAAGTTTGTAAAAAGCAGTGAAAAGCGAGAAAAAGCTTTTCGTGAGTTTTGCATGATTTGGGATTTTGCTTATAAAATGCATTACTTCACTCAAACTATGTTAAAACTGATTTGTCCTTCATATTTACCATGTCTAGAAAGATTTAAACAAAAAAACAACGTTGTACTTTGCAGTAAAAGAAAGAACAAATCTAAAGTTTCAGGAATCCGAGTATAAGCCTGCTTTCATGAGTTCTGCACGATTTCGGATTTTGCTATAAAATGAATTGCTTTGCTCAAACCAAGTTAAAACTGCTTTGTCCTTCCATATTCATCAATGTCTAGATCGACTTCAACAAAGAAAAACATTGGACTTTGCAGTAGAAGAAGTTGAAATCCATCTACACATTGATAAATACGAAGGACAAAGCAGTTCCCACTTGCCCATAAGAAAATAAGCTTATTCTCGGATTCCTGATCCTTCAGTTTTGCTCTTTCTTCTACTGCAAAATACAATGTTGTTCTTTGTTGAAGTCGATCTAGACATTGATAAATATGAATGAAAAAGCAGTTTTAACTTGGTTTGAGTGAATGAATTCATTTTATACATAAAATCCGAAATCGTGCAGAACTCATGAAAATAAGCTTATTCTCGGATTCCTAAAACTTTTGATTGGCTCTTTCTTTTACTGCAAAGTACAACGTTGTTTTTTTGTTTAAATCTATCGAGATATTGATAAATATGAAGGTAAAAGCCGTTTTAACATAGTTTGAGTGAAGGAATTGATTTTATAGATAAAATCCCAAATCATGCAGAACTCCTCAAAAGGGGCGTATGGCTTAATCACAAGTGTGGCTCTTTCTCATTCAGGGTAGTATGAGGAAGTTTATGCTTGAAATATATGTAGAAATGGGTACATATGAATGACAAAGCAGTGTTAACTTAGCTTGCGTGAAGGAATTCATTTTATACATAAAATCCGAAATCGTGCAGAACTATCTAGACATTGATAAATACCAGTCGAAACTCTGCTGCCGCTTTTGATAATTTATGGTTGGGCATTCTTACCTTTTCTTACCCGCTTTTTACAAATTATGATCTTACATTCACACCTACTTGCAGTCGAACACCTTCTCATCCACTTATGATCATGTGCGGTTGGGCTTTCGCACCTTTTCTTACCCATTTTTCAGTAATTATGGGTGGACATTCAGACCTTCTTGCAGCCGAAAACCTCCACTCCTCTTTTGATCATACATTGTCGGGAATTCACACCTTGTCTTACCCGCTTTTTACAAACTTTAGTCGGACATTCAAACCTTCTTGCAGCTGAACCACCTCCGCTCCCTGTTTTGATCATATATGGTCTGGCAATAGTACCCTTTCTTACCCGTTTGTGAGTAATTATGGCTGGACATTCACACCTACTTGCAGCCGAACACAACCTCTCCCGCTTTTGGTGATATATGGTCCGGCATTCTTACCTTTTCTAACACATTTTTCAGCAATTATGGTTGTAGAATCACACCTACTCACAGCCGAACAACTCCGCTCCCACATTTGATAGTGTATAGTCGGGCATTCTCACCCTTTCTCAACAGCTTTTTGCAAATTATGATCTGATATTCACACCTACTTGCAGTCGAACAGCTCTGCTCCCGCTTTTGATTATGTTTGGTTGGATATTCGAACATTTTCATAACTGCTTTTTACAAACTTTGGTCGGACGTTCACACCGTCTTGCAGCCGAACACCTCCGCTTCCGCTTTTGATGGTATATAGTCGGGCATTCGAGCCTTTTCTTACCCGCCTATTACTTACTATGGTTGGACATTCAAACCTTCTTGTAGCCGAACACATCCGCTCCTGCTTTTGATGATGTATTATTTGGCATTTGCACCTTTTCTTACCCATTTTTCATTAATTTTTGGTCGGATATTCAGACCTTCTTGCAGCCGAACACCTCCGCTCCCTCTTTTGTTGGTGTGTGTTCGGGCATTCGAACCTTTTCTTACCCACTTTTTACAAACCAGGGTCGGACTTTCACACCTTTTAGTAGCCGAACAACTCCGCTCCCGCTATTGATTGTGTACAGTCGGGTATTTTAACCTTTTCTTACCCGCTTTTTACCAACTATGGTCGGACATTCACACCTTCGTACAGCGGAACACCTCCGCTCCCTCTTTTGATGGTGTATGTTCGGGTATTCAAACCTTTTCTTACCCGCTTTTTCCAAACTATGGTCGGCTATTCACAGCTTCCTCTCCACCATACTTGTATGGTTGGATATTCACACCCACTTGCATCCGAAGACCTCTGCCCCAAATTTTGTTGATATTTAGTCGGACATTCGCACCTTACCCGCTTTTGGCAAACTATGGCCTTCTTGCAGCCAAACACCTCTGATCTCGCTTTTGATGATGTAAGGTTGGGCATTCAGACCTTGCTTCACCTGCTTTTCACCAAATATAGTCGGATATTCACACCTTCTTGCAGCCGAACACTTCCGCTCCACCTTTTAGTGTTCTATCACACCTTTTTTTCACCGCATTTTATACATTATGGTTGGAAATTTTCAACCACTCTCATCCGAAGACCTCTCCTCCCGCTTTCTTTAATATATTTGAACTTTAGTCGGACATTCAAACCTTCTTGCAGCTGAACCACCTCCGCTCCCTGTTTTGATCATATATGGTCTGGCAATACTACCTTTTCTTACCCGTTTGTGAGTAATTATGGCTGGACATTCACACCTACTTGCAGCCGAACACAACCTCTCTCGCTTTTGATGATGTATGGACCGGCATTTTTACCTATTCTAACACATTTTTCAGCAATTATGGTCGGAGATTCACACCTACTCACAGCCGAACAACTCCGCTACCGCATTTGATGATGTATAGTCGGGCATTCTCACCCTTTCTCATCAGCTTTTTGAAAATTATGATCTGACATTCACACCTACTTCCAGTCGAACAGCTCTGCTCCCGCTTTTGATTATGTTTGGTTAGATATTCGAACCTTTTCTTAACTGCTTTTTACAAACTTTGGTCGGACGTTCACAATATCTTGCAGCCGAACACCTCCGCTTCCGCTTTTGATGGTGTATATTCGGGCATACGAACCTTTTCTTACCCGCTTTTTACAAACCAAGTTCGGACTTTCACACCTTCTCTTAGCTGAACAACTCCGCTCCCTCTTTTGATTGTGTACAGTTGGGTAATTTAACCTTTTCTTACCCGCTTTTTACCATCTATGGTCGGACATTCACACCGTCTTACAGCGGAACACCTCCGCTCCCTCTTTTGATGATGTATGGTTAGGCATTCGCACCTTCTCTCACCCGCCTTTTACTATGGTCGGCCATTCACAGCTTCCTCTCCACCATACTTGTATGGTGGGATATTCACACCCACTTGCATCCGAAGACCTCCGCTTCCGCTTTTGATGGGAACTGACAACATAAGAAGTCCGGACATACTTTGATAGTATATGAATAAGTGGGTAGCTACTGACAAGCATTAAGCATGTCACACAGCCCAAACATATAACATTTCAGGACACACCACACAGTTAACAACCACAGTGAAGCGTGTCAAAGCCCAAACATGTAACATTCAACAGGACACTTACACAACACATTCAAATCAAACAGTCAGACAACATACAAGAACATATACCCCAGCCGGCATTGCTCCCTGCCTATTTTCGTACAGCACACTATGTGTGCGCACACCTTTATTCACAAACTCTTCAACTTATACTCTTTTACCGAAGTTGCTACAGCTCGATTGGCCGAATACCCTTTGATCCTATTTCGGTGAATTTGACATCTGCCTTACATATAACAGATTAGCGGTTTAGCAGTTTTAATTTAGTTTGAGTGAAGGAATTCATTTTATAGCAAAATCCGAAATCGTGAAGAACTCATGAAAGTAAGCTTATTCTCGGATTCCTGAAACTTTAGATTTGCTCTTTCTTTTACTGCAAAGTACAACGTTGTTTTTTTTGTTTAAATCTTTCTAGACATGGTAAATATTAAGGACAAAGCAGTTTTCACATAGTTTGAGTGAAGGAATTCATTTTATAGATAAAATCCCAAGAGTCTGATGGGAAAAGAGAGTGAATGCGAAGTAGACTTTAACACGGCTATGGGAGCGAGCCGAGTGTGGGCTAACCAGGAGAATTGCTTGAAAGAAATGCGACCCCGAATGAGCGGTCAGAACAAAGCCTCAATACGGGATTCTCGTGGTGTTTTTGTTGCTGCCTTGTCTTTTGCACAGAGTAAAAGACAAGGCAGCCATCGAATAGGGCCCGATTGTTCCTACTTGGTCAGCCGAGGAGCAAGGGGGGGGGGGGCAAGCGTCTCAACCAAGCAAAGCTCACCATGGGGAAGGTGGCTATGCCAACAAGCCTGATGCCCTGCTCCCGCAGTGACGGATAATCGTACTCTGGTTTCTCTTCATAACGTACAAGTCTTTCGCCTTTTACTAAAGATTTCTGTGGAGAGCAGCACTAATGAGTTGTTTCTATTTTTGGCAGGCTTTACCTTTGCGGGTGAAGCCCTTTCTGTCTGTGCAAAAGAAATCTTGTTACTGTGCAGAGTGACTTCTCTGAGTAGAGTCGCCTTACTTGTTGCGACTGTGCCGATGTTCGAAGCTGGAGTGCAAAGTTGTTGCTTGAATGGTTCTTGCTGGAGCGTGCGGGAGTGCAAAGTTATACCATTTAAAAGGGCTGAAGAGTGCTCAGTGCAGCGGGTGGGCGACACTCTGGCCACCTTGAAAACCGAGGTTACATCCACTACCAGGGGCAGCCCAAGTTCTGCCGCAAGTGTGGTGAGCATGGGCACCTGGTTGAGGCTTGTACCAAGGTGTTATGTGGGAAGAGCAGAGAAATTGGGCAAACTTTTGGAGAGTGTCCAAATGGCAGGAAATGTAATCTCTGTGGAGAATTAAATCACCTCTTCAGAGATTGCCCTAAATCTTTTGCCAACAAATTAAAGACGGTAAAGCCACAGTCAAGCCAACAAAGAGAAGGACCAAAGGTGGCAGTTGGTGAACAAAGTGAAGAGGTTGACCCAATAAATTCAAACTTCCCGCCAAAAGCTTGGATTGGAAGTGAGGAGCAAAAAGGGGAGGGGCCTGTAGAGGCCTCACCACTCAGTGTTGAAGTCTGTGAGAATTCACAGGCAGAGGGTGGAGCTACGCTAAATGAGGAGGAAGAGCAGACAGGTGAGTCTAGTGAAGATACTCACCTCCCCGAAGGTCAACAGAAGGTCAATTTGTTGATAGGCATTCATTTATTTCTTCACTTCTGATGAAGTTTCAACAATAAACAACAAACTTTGTATTATTAGAAAGAACCAGAATCATTCTTCAGGAATCCGAAAATAAGCTCTATTTTATGAGTTATGCACGAATTCGGATTCTCCTATAAAACGAATTCATTAACTCAAACCAAGTTAAGACTGCTTTGTCCTTCATATTTATTCATGTCTAATCAAGTTTCAACGATAAACAACGTTGTACTTTGTAGAATGAGAAAGAACTTCTTCAGCAATAAGCATCTCTCGACATATGATGAAGTACAGATTTTGCTATAAAATTAATTCCTTCTATCAGCCTGACTTAAAACTGTTTGTCCTCCTTATTTATCCACTTCAAATCAAGTTTCAACAAATAAAAAAAAGTTGTAGTTTGAGAAAGTACAACTTAATCTTCAGCAATCAGTATAAAAAGAGGTGCAAATGCCAACCATACATACCTACAAGGTGGAGCGGAAGTATTCAGCTGCAAGTAGGTGTGAATGTTCGACTATAATTTGTAAAAAGCGGGTAAGAAAAGGTTCGAATGCCCGACTATATATTAACAAAAGCGGGAGGAGAGGTCTTCGGATGAGAGTGGGTGAGAATTTCCAACCATAATCTATAAAATACGGTGAAAAAAAATGTGAATGCCTCATAGAACACTAAAAGCGGAAGTGTTCGGCTGCAAGAAGGTGTGAATGTCCGACTATATTTGGTGAAAAGCAGGTGAAGCAAGGTCTGAATGCCCAACCTTATATCATCAAAAGCGAGATCAGAGGTGTTTGGCTGCAAGAAGGCCATAGTTTTCCAAAAGCGGGTAAGGTGCGAATGTCCGACTAAATATCAACAAAATTTGGGGCGGAGGTCTTCGGATGCAAGTGGGTGTTCCGCTGTACGAAGGTGTGAATGTCCGACCATACTTGGTAAAAAGCGGGTAAGAAAAGGTTAAAATACCCGACTGTACACAATCAATAGCGGGAGCGGATGTGTTCGGCTACAAGAAGATGTGATAGTCCGACCATGGTTTGTAAAAAGCGGGTAAGAAAAGGTGCGAATGTCCGACAATGTATGATCAAAAGAGAGAGCGGAGGTTTTCGGATACAAGAAGGTTTGAATGTCCCACCATAGTTTGTAAAAAGCGGGTAAGAAAAGGTTCGAATGCCCGACTATACACCATCAAAAGCGGGAATAGAGGTGTTCCGCTGTAAGACGGTGTGAATGTCCGACCATAGTTGGTAAAAAGCGGGTAAGAAAAGGTTAAAATACCCGACTGTACACAATCAATAGCGGGAGCGGAGTTGTTCGGCTACAAGAAGGTGTGAAAGTCCGACCATGGTTTGTAAAAACCGGGAAGAAAAGGCTCGAAAGCCCAACTATACACCATCAAAAAGAAGGTTTGAATGTCCATCAATAATTGCTTTAAAACAAGAAAGTAAATTTTCGAATATCAAACCGCACATGATCATAAGCGGGAGAGGAGGTGTTCGGCTGCAAGAAGGTGTGAATGTCCACCCATAATTCATGAAAAATGGGTAAAAAAAAAGGTGCGAATGCCTAACAATACATTATCAAAAGCAGGTGTGAATGTCAGATCATAATTTGTAAAAAGCTGATGAGAAAGGGTGAGAATGCCCGACTATACACCATCAAATGCGGGAGCGGAGGTGTTCGGCTCTGAGTAGGTGTGAATGTCCGACCATGATTGCTGAAGAATGTGTTAGAAAAGGTAAGAATGCTGGACCATACATCATCAAAAGCGGGAGAGGTGGTGTTCGGCTGCAAAAAGGTGTGACTGTTCGACTAAAGTTTGTAAAAAGTGGGTAAGACAAGGTGCGAATGCCTGACAATGTATGATCAAAAGCGGGAGCGGAGGTGTTCAGCTGCAAGAAGGTCTACATGTCCATCAATAATTGCTAGAAAACATGAAAGAAACTTTTCGAAAATCAAACCGCACATGATCATAAGTGGGATAGGAGGTGTTCAGCTGCAAGGTGTGAATGTCCACCCATAATTCCTGAAAAATGGGCAAAAAAAAGGTGTGAATGCCCAACCATACATCATCAAAAGCAGGAGTGGAAGTGTTCGGCTACAAGAAGGTGTGAACGTCCAACCAAAATATGTAAAAAGAAGTTAAGAAAAGGTTCGAATATCCAACCAAACATAATCAAAAGCGGGAGCAGAGTTGTTCGGCTGTGAGTAGGTGTGAATCTCCGACCATAATTGCTGAAAAATGTGTTAGAAAAGGTAAAAATGCCGGTCCATACATCATCAAAAGCGAGAGAGGTTGTGTTCGACTGCAAGTAGGTGTGAATGTCCAGCCATAATTACTCACAAACGGGTAAGAAAAGGTCGTAGCCAGACCATATATGATCAAAACAGGGAGCGGAGGTGGTTCAGCTGCAAGAAGGTTTGAATGTCAAACTAAAGTTCAAATATATTAACAAAAGCGGGAGGAGAGGTCTTCGGATGAGAGTGGTTGAAAATTTCCAACCATAATGTATAAAATGCGGTGAAAAAAAAGGTGTGATAGAACACTAAAAGGTGGAGCGGAAGTGTTCGGCTGCAAGAAGGTGTGAATGTCCGACTATATTTGGTGAAAAGCAGGTGAAGCAAGGTCTGAATGCCCAACCTTACATCATCAAAAGCAAGATCAGAGTTGTTTGGCTGCAAGAAGGCCATAGTTTGCCAAAAGCGGGTAAGGTGCGAATGTCCGACTAAATATCAACAAAATTTGGGGCGGAGGTCTTCGGATGCAAGTGGGTGTGAATATCCCACCATACAAGTATGGTGGGTGGAGAGGAAGCTGTGAATAGCCGACCATAGTTTGGAAAAAGCGGGTAAGAAAAGGTTTGAATGCCCGAACATACACCATCAAAAGAGGGAGCGGAGGTGTTCCGCTGTACGAAGGTGTGAATGTCCAACCATACTTGGTAAAAAGCGGGTAAGAAAAGGTTAATATACCCGACTGTACACAATCAATAGCGGGAGCGGATGTGTTCGGCTACAAGAAGGTGTGAGAGTCCGACCATGGTTTGTAAAAAGCTGGTAAGAAAAGGTGCGAATGTCCGACAATGTATGATCAAAAGAGAGAGCGGAGGTTTTCGGATACACGAAAGTTTGAATGTCCTACCATAGTTTGTAAATAGCGGGTAAGAAAAGGTTCAAATGCCCGACTATACACCATAAAAAGCGGGAGCGGAGGTGTTCCGCTGTAAGACGGTGTGAATGTCCGACCATAGTCGGTAAAAAGCGGGTAAGAAAAGGTTAAAATACCTGACTGTACAAAATCAATAGCGGGAGCGGAGTTGTTCGGCTACAAGAAGGTGTGAAAGTACGACCATGGTTTGTAAAAAGCAGTTAAGAAAAGGTTCGAATATCCAACCAAACATAATCAAAAGCGGGAGCAGAGCTGTTCGACTGCAAGTAGGTGTGAATGTCCAGCCATAATTACTCACAAACGGGGGAAGAAAAGGTAGTATTGCCAGACCATACATGATCAAAACAGGGAGCGGAGGTTCAGCTGCAAGGTGTGAATGTCTGACTATAGTTTGTAAAAAGCGGGTAAGACAAGGTGCGAATGCCCGACAATGTATGATCAAAAGAGAGAGCGGAGGTGTTTGGCTGCAAGGTCTGAATGTCCAACCATAATTTGTAAAAACCGGGTAAGAAAAGGCTCGAAAGCCCGACTATACATCATCAAAAGCGGGAGCGGAGGTGTTCAGCTGCAAGAAGGTGTGAATGTTCGACTAAAGTTTGTAAAAAGCTGGTAAGACAAGGAGCGATGTCCCGACATTGTATGATCAAAAGCGGGAGCGGAGTTGTCCAGCTGTGAGTAGGTGTGAATGTCCGACCATAATTGCTGAAAAATGTGTTAGAAAAGGTAAGAATACTGGGCCATACATCATCAAAAGCGGGAGAGGTGGTGTTCGGCTGCAAGAAGGTGTGAAAGTCCAACAATGGTTTGTAAAAAGCGGGTAAGAAAAGGTTAAAATACCCGACTGTACACAATCAATAGCGGGAGCGGATGTGTTCGGCTACAAGAAGATGTGAAAGTCCGACCATGGTTTGTAAAAAGCGGGTAAGAAAAGGTGCGAATGTCCGACAATGTATGATCAAAAGAGAGAGCGGAGGTTTTCGGATACAAGAAGGTTTGAATGTCCCACCATAGTTTGTAAAAAGCGGGTAAGAAAAGGTTAGAATGCCCGACTATACACCATCAAAAGCGGGAGCAGAGGTGTTCCGCTGTAAGACGGTGTGAATGTCCGACCATAGTTGGTAAAAAGCGGGTAAGAAAAGGTTAAAATACCCGACTGTACACAATCAATAGCGGGAGCGGAGTTGTTCGGCTACAAGAAGGTGTGAAAGTCCGACCATGGTTTGTAAAAACCGGGAAGAAAAGGCTCGAAAGCCCGACTATACACCATCAAAAAGAAGGTTTGAATGTCCATCAATAATTGCTTTAAAACAAGAAAGTAAATTTTCGAATATCAAACCGCACATGATCATAAGCGGTAGAGGAGGTGTTCGGCTGCAAGAAGGTGTGAATGTCCACCCATAATTCATGAAAAATGGGTAAAAAAAAAGGTGCGAATGCCTAACAATACATTATCAAAAGCAGGTGTGAATGTCAGATCATAATTTGTAAAAAGCTGATGAGAAAGGGTGAGAATGCCCGACTATACACCATCAAATGCGGGAGCGGAGGTGTTCGGCTCTGAGTAGGTGTGAATGTCCGACCATAATTGCTGAAGAATGTGTTAGAAAAGGTAAGAATGCTGGACCATACATCATCAAAAGCGGGAGAGGTGGTGTTCGGCTGCAAAAAGGTGTGACTGTTCGACTAAAGTTTGTAAAAAGTGGGTAAGACAAGGTGCGAATGCCTGACAATGTATGATCAAAAGCGGGAGCGGAGGTGTTCTGCTGCAAGAAGGTCTACATGTCCATCAATAATTGCTAGAAAACATGAAAGAAACTTTTCGAAAATCAAACCGCACATGATCATAAGTGGGATAGGAGGTGTTCAGCTGCAAGGTGTGAATGTCCACCCATAATTCCGGAAAAATGGGCAAAAAAAAGGTGTGAATGCCCAACCATACATCATCAAAAGCAGGAGTGGAAGTGTTCGGCTACAAGAAGGTGTGAACGTCCAACCAAAATATGTAAAAAGAAGTTAAGAAAAGGTTCGAATATCCAACCAAACATAATCAAAAGCGGGAGCAGAGCTGTTCGACTGCAAGTAGGTGTGAATGTCAGATCATAATTTGCAAAAAGCTGATGAGAAAGGGTGAGAATGCCCGACTATACATCATCAAAAGCGGGAGCGGAGTTGTTCGGCTGTGAGTAGGTGTGAATCTCCGACCATAATTGCTGAAAAATGTGTTAGCAAAGGTAAAAATGCCGGTCCATACATCATCAAAAGCGAGAGAGGTTGTGTTCGACTGCAAGTAGGTGTGAATGTCCAGCCATAATTACTCACAAACGGGTAAGAAAAGGTAGTAGCCAGACCATATATGATCAAAACAGGGAGCGGAGGTGGTTCAGCTGCAAGAAGGTTTGAATGTCAAACTAAAGTTCAAATATATTAACAAAAGCGGGAGGAGAGGTCTTCGGATGAGTATACAAGTATGGTGGGTGGAGAGGAAGCTGTGAATAGCCGACCATAGTTTGGAAAAAGCGGGTAAGAAAAGGTTTGAATGCCCGAACATACACCATCAAAAGAGGGAGCGGAGGTGTTCCGCTGTACGAAGGTGTGAATGTCCAACCATACTTGGTAAAAAGCGGGTAAGAAAAGGTTAATATACCCGACTGTACACAATCAATAGCGGGAGCGGATGTGTTCGGCTACAAGAAGGTGTGACAGTCCGACCATGGTTTGTAAAAAGCCGGTAAGAAAAGGTGCGAATGTCCGACAATGTATGATCAAAAGAGAGAGCGGAGGTTTTCGGATACACGAAAGTTTGAATGTCCTACCATAGTTTGTAAATAGCGGGTAAGAAAAGGTTCAAATGCCCGACTATACACCATAAAAAGCGGGAGCGGAGGTGTTCCGCTGTAAGACGGTGGGAATGTCCGACCATAGTTGGTAAAAAGCGGGTAAGAAAAGGTTAAAATACCCGACTGTACAAAATCAATAGCGAGAGCGGAGTTGTTCGGCTACAAGACGGTGTGAAAGTACGACCATGGTTTGTAAAAAGCAGTTAAGAAAAGGTTCGAATATCCAACCAAACATAATCAAAAGCGGGAGCAGATCTGTTCGACTGCAAGTAGGTTTGAATGTCCAGCCATAATTAATCACAAACGGGGGAAGAAAAGGTAGTATTGCCAGACCATACATGATCAAAACAGGGAGCGGAGGTTCAGCTGCAAGGTGTGAATGTCTGACTATAGTTTGTAAAAAGCGGGTAAGACAAGGTGCGAATGCCCGACAATGTATGATCAAAAGAGAGAGCGGAGGTGTTCGGCTGCAAGGTCTGAATGTCCAACCATAATTTGTAAAAACCGGGTAAGAAAAGGCTCGAAAGCCCGACTATACATCATCAAAAGCGGGAGCGGAGGTGTTCAGCTGCAAGAAGGTGTGAATGTTCGACTAAAGTTTGTAAAAAGCTGGTAAGACAAGGAGCGATGTCCCGACATTGTATGATCAAAAGCGGGAGCGGAGGTGTCCAGCTGTGAGTAGGTGTGAATGTCCGACCATAATTGCTGAAAAATGTGTTAGAAAAGGTAAGAATACTGGACCATACATCATCAAAAGCGGGAGAGGTGGTGTTCGGCTGCAAGAAGGTGTGAAAGTCCAACAATGGTTTGTAAAAAGCGGGTAATAAAAGGTTCGAATGCCCGAATATACATCATCAAAAGCGGAAGCGGAGGTGTTCGGATGCAAGAAGGTGTGAACGTCCGACCAAAGTTTGTAAAAAGCAGTGAAAAGCGAGAAAAAGCTTTTCGTGAGTTTTGCATGATTTGGGATTTTGCTTATAAAATGCATTACTTCACTCAAACTATGTTAAAACTGATTTGTCCTTCATATTTACCATGTCTAGAAAGATTTAAACAAAAAAACAACGTTGTACTTTGCAGTAAAAGAAAGAGCAAATCTAAAGTTTCAGGAATCCGAGTATAAGCCTGCTTTCATGAGTTCTGCACGATTTCGGATTTTGCTATAAAATGAATTGCTTTGCTCAAACCAAGTTAAAACTGCTTTGTCCTTCCATATTCATCAATGTCTAGATCGACTTCAACAAAGAAAAACATTGGACTTTGCAGTAGAAGAAGTTGAAATCCATCTACACATTGATAAATACGAAGGACAAAGCAGTTCCCACTTGCCCATAAGAAAATAAGCTTATTCTCGGATTCCTGATCCTTCAGTTTTGCTCTTTCTTCTACTGCAAAATACAATGTTGTTCTTTGTTGAAGTCGATCTAGACATTGATAAATATGAATGAAAAAGCAGTTTTAACTTGGTTTGAGTGAATGAATTCATTTTATACATAAAATCCGAAATCGTGCAGAACTCATGAAAATAAGCTTATTCTCGGATTCCTAAAACTTTTGATTGGCTCTTTCTTTTACTGCAAAGTACAACGTTGTTTTTTTGTTTAAATCTATCGAGACATTGATAAATATGAAGGTAAAAGCCGTTTTAACATAGTTTGAGTGAAGGAATTGATTTTATAGATAAAATCCCAAATCATGCAGAACTCCTCAAAAGGGGCGTATGGCTTAATCACAAGTGTGGCTCTTTCTCATTCAGGGTAGTATGAGGAAGTTTATGCTTGAAATATATGTAGAAATGGGTACATATGAAGGACAAAGCAGTGTTAACTTAGTTTGAGTGAAGGAATTAATTTTATACATAAAATCCCAAATCATGCAGAACGTATGAAAAGAAGCTTATTCTCGGATTCCTGATCCTTCAGTTTTGCTCTTTCTTCTACTGCAAAATACAATGTTGTTCTTTGTTGAAGTCGATCTAGACATTAATAAATATGAAGGAAAAAGCAGTTTTAACTTGGTTTGAGTGAATGAATTCATTTTATACATAAAATCCGAAATCGTGCAGAACTCATGAAAATAAGCTTATTCTCGGATTCCTAAAACTTTTGATTTGCTCTTTCTTTTATTGCAAAGTACAACGTTGTTTTTTTGTTTAAATCTATCGAGACATTGATAAATATGAAGGTAAAAGCCGTTTTAACATAGTTTGAGTGAAGGAATTAATTTTATAGATAAAATCCCAAACCATGCAGAACTCCTCAAAAGGGGCGTATGGCTTAATCACAAGTGTTGCTCTTTCTCATTCAGGGTAGTATGAGGAAGTTTATGCTTGAAATATATGTAGAAATGGGTACATATGAATGACAAAGCAGTGTTAACTTAGTTTGCGTGAAGGAATTCATTTTATACATAAAATCCGAAATCGTGCAGAACTCATGAAAATAAGCTTATTCTCGGATTCCTAAAACTTTTGATTTGCACTTTCTTTTACTGCAAAGTACAACGTTGTTTTTTGTTGAAATCTATCTAGACATTGATAAATACCAGTCGAAACTCTGTTGCCGCTTTTGATAATTTATGGTTGGGCATTCTTACCTTTTCTTACCCGCTTTTTACAAATTATGATCTTACATTCACACCTACTTGCAGTCGAACACCTTCTCATCCACTTATGATCATGTGCGGTTGGGCTTTCGCACCTTTTCTTACCCATTTTTCAGTAATTATGGGTGGACATTCAGACCTTCTTGCAGCCGAAATCCTCCACTCCTCTTTTGATCATACATTGTCGGGAATTCACACCTTGTCTTACCCGCTTTTTACAAACTTTAGTCGGACATTCAAACCTTCTTGCAGCTGAACCACCTCCGCTCCCTGTTTTGATCATATATGGTCTGGCAATAGTACCCTTTCTTACCCGTTTGTGAGTAATTATGGCTGGACATTCACACCTACTTGCAGCCGAACACAACCTCTCCCGCTTTTGGTGATATATGGTCCGGCATTCTTACCTTTTCTAACACATTTTTCAGCAATTATGGTTGTAGAATCACACCTACTCACAGCCGAACAACTCCGCTCCCACATTTGATAGTGTATAGTCGGGCATTCTCACCCTTTCTCATCAGCTTTTTGCAAATTATGATCTGATATTCACACCTACTTGCAGTCGAACAGCTCTGCTCCCGCTTTTGATTATGTTTGGTTAGATATTCGAACCTTTTCTTAACTGCTTTTTACAAACTTTGGTCGGACGTTCACAATATCTTGCAGCCGAACACCTCCGCTTCCGCTTTTGATGGTGTATAGTCGGGCATTCGAGCCTTTTCTTACCCACCTATTACTTACTATGGTTGGACATTCAAACCTTCTTGTAGCCGAACACATCCGCTCCTGCTTTTGATGATGTATGATTTGGCATTCGCACCTTTTCTTACCCATTTTTCAGTAATTATTGGTCGGACATTCAGACCTGCTTGCACCTGAACACCTCTGCTCCCGCTTTTGATGGTGTATAGTCGGGCTTTCGAGCCTTTTCTTCCCCGATTTTTACAAATTATGGTTGGACATTCAGACCTTGCAGTCGAAAACCTCCGCTCCCTCTTTTGATCATACATTGTCGGGCATTCGCCCCTTGTCTTACACGGTTTTTACAAACTTTAGTCAGACATTCACACCTTGCAGCTGAACCACCTCCATTCCCTGTTTTGATCATGTGTGGTCTGGAAATACTACCTTTTCTTCCCCCGTTTGTGAGTAATTATGGCTGGACATTCACACCTACTTGCAGCCGAAAAACCACCTCTCCCGCTTTTGATGATGTATTGTCCGGCATTCTAGTCTTTTCTATCACATTTTTCAGCAATTATGATCTGACATTCACACCTACTTGCAGTCGAACAGCTCTGCTCCCGCTTTTGATTATGTTCGGTTGGATATTCAAACCTTTTCTTAACTGCTTTTTACAATATTTGGTCGGACGTTCACACCTTCTTGCAGCCGAACACCCCCACTTCCGCTTTTGATGGTATATATTCGGGTATTCGAACCTTCTCTTACCCGCTTTTTACAAACCATGGTTGGACTTTCATACCTTCTTGTAGCTGAACAACTCCACTCCTGCTTTTGATGATTTATGGTTGGACATTCGCATCTTTTCCTACCCATTTTTCAGTAATTATGGGTGGATATTCACATCTTCTTGCAGCTGAACACCTCCTCTCCCGCTAATGATCATGTAAGGTTTGATATTCGAAAATTTTCTTTCATGTTTTAAAGCAATTATTAATGGACATTCACACCTACTTGCAGCCGAACACCACCTCTCCCGCTTTTGATGATGTATGGACCGGCATTCTTACCTTTTCTAACACATTTTTCAGCAATTATGGTTGGAGAATCACACCTACTCACAGCCGAACAACTCCGCTACCGCATTTGATGGTGTATAGTCGGGATTTCTCACCCTTTCTCATCAGCTTTTTGCAAATTATGATCTGCCATTCACACCTACTTGCAGTCGAACAGCTCTGCTCCCGCTTTTGATTATGTTTGGTTAGATATTCGAACCTTTTCTTAACTGCTTTTTTACAAACTTTGGTCGGACGTTCACACCTTCTTGCAGCCGAACACCTCCGCTCCCTCTTTTGTTGGTGTATGTTCGGGCATTCGAACCTTTTCTTACCCGCTTTTTACAAACCAGGGTCGGACTTTCACACCTTTTAGTAGCCGAACAACTCCGCTCCCGCTATTGATTGTGTACAGTCGGGTATTTTAACCTTTTCTTACCCGCTTTTTACCAACTATGGTCGGACATTCACACCTTCGTACAGTGGAACACCTCCGCTCCCTCTTTTGATGGTGTATGTTCGGGTATTCAAACCTTTTCTTACCCGCTTTTTCCAAACTATGGTCGGCTATTCACAGCTTCCTCTCCACCATACTTGTATGGTTGGATATTCACACCCACTTGCATCCGAAGACCTCTGCCCCAAATTTTGTTGATATTTAGTCGGACATTCGCACCTTACCCGCTTTTGGCAAACTATGGCCTTCTTGCAGCCAAACACCTCTGATCTCGCTTTTGATGATGTAAGGTTGGGCATTCAGACCTTGCTTCACCTGCTTTTCACCAAATATAGTCGGATATTCACACCTTCTTGCAGCCGAACACTTCCGCTCCACCTTTTAGTGTTCTATCACACCTTTTTTTCACCGCATTTTATACATTATGGTTGGAAATTTTCAACCACTCTCATCCGAAGACCTCTCCTCCCGCTTTCTTTAATATATTTGAACTTTAGTCGGACATTCAAACCTTCTTGCAGCTGAACCACCTCCGCTCCCTGTTTTGATCATATATGGTCTGGCAATACTACCTTTTCTTACCCGTTTGTGAGTAATTATGGCTGGACATTCACACCTACTTGCAGCCGAACACAACCTCTCTCGCTTTTGATGATGTATGGACCGGCATTTTTACCTATTCTAACACATTTTTCAGCAATTATGGTCGGAGATTCACACCTACTCACAGCCGAACAACTCCGCTCCCGCATTTGATGATGTATAGTCGGGCATTCTCACCCTTTCTCATCAGCTTTTTGAAAATTATGATCTGACATTCACACCTACTTCCAGTCGAACAGCTCTGCTCCCGCTTTTGATTATGTTTGGTTAGATATTCGAACCTTTTCTTAACTGCTTTTTACAAACTTTGGTTGGACGTTCACAATATCTTGCAGCCGAACACCTCCGCTTCCGCTTTTGATGGTGTATATTCGGGCATACGAACCTTTTCTTACCCGCTTTTTAGAAACCAAGGTCGGACTTTCACACCTTCTCTTAGCTGAACAACTCCGCTCCCTCTTTTGATTGTGTACAGTCGGGTAATTTAACCTTTTCTTACCCGCTTTTTACCATCTATGGTCGGACATTCACACCGTCTTACAGCGGAACACCTCCGCTCCCTCTTTTGATGATGTATGGTTAGGCATTCGCACCTTCTCTCACCCGCCTTTTACTATGGTCGGCCATTCACAGCTTCCTCTCCACCATACTTGTATGGTGGGATATTCACACCCACTTGCATCCGAAGACCTCCGCTTCCGCTTTTGATGGGAACTGACAACATAAGAAGTCCGGACATACTTTGATAGTATATGAATAAGTGGGTAGCTACTGACAAGCATTAAGCATGTCACACAGCCCAAACATATAACATTTCAGGACACACCACACAGTTAACAACCACAGTGAAGCGTGTCAAAGCCCAAACATGTAACATTCAACAAGACACTTACACAACACATTCAAATCAAACAGTCAGACAACATACAAGAACATATACCCCAGCCGGCATTGCTCCCTGCCTATTTTCGTACAGCACACTATGTGTGCGCACACCTTTATTCACAAACTCTTCAACTTATACTCTTTTACCGAAGTTGCTACAGCTCGATTGGCCGAATACCCTTTGATCCTATTTCGGTGAATTTGACATCTGCCTTACATATAACAGATTAGCGGTTTAGCAGTTTTCATTTAGTTTGAGTGAAGGAATTCATTTTATAGCAAAATCCGAAATCGTGAAGAACTCATGAAAGTAAGCTTATTCTCGGATTCCTGAAACTTTAGATTTGCTCTTTCTTTTACTGCAAAGTACACGTTGTTTTTTTTGTTTAAATCTTTCTAGACATGGTAAATATTAAGGACAAAGCAGTTTTCACATAGTTTGAGTGAAGGAATTCATTTTATAGATAAAATCCCAAGAGTCTGATGGGAAAAGAGAGTGAATGCGAAGTAGACTTTAACACGGCTATGGGAGCGAGCCGAGTGTGGGCTAACCAGGAGAATTGCTTGAAAGAAATGCGACCCCGAATGAGCGGTCAGAACAAAGCCTCAATACGGGATTCTCGTGGTGTTTTTGTTGCTGCCTTGTCTTTTGCACAGAGTAAAAGACATGGCAGCCATCGAATAGGGCCCGATTGTTCCTACTTGGTCAGCCGAGGAGCAAGGGGGGGGGGGGAGCAAGTGTCTCAACCAAGCAAAGCTCACCATGGGGAAGGTGGCTATGCCAACAAGCCTGATGCCCTGCTCCCGCAGTGACGGATAATCGTACTCTGGTTTCTCTTCATAACGTACAAGTCTTTCGCCTTTTACTAAAGATTTCTGTGGAGAGCAGCACTAATGAGTTGTTTCTATTTTTGGCAGGCTTTACCTTTGCGGGTGAAGCCCTTTCTGTCTGTGCAAAAGAAATCTTGTTACTGTGCAGAGTGACTTCTCTGAGTAGAGTCGCCTTACTTGTTGCGACTGTGCCGATGTTCGAAGCTGGAGTGCAAAGTTGTTGCTTGAATGGTGCTTGCTGGAGCGTGCGGGGGAGTGCAAAGTTATACCATTTAAAAGGGCTGAAGAGTGCTCAGTGCAGCGGGTGGGCGACACTCTGGCCACCTTGAAAACCGAGGTTACATCCACTACCAGGGGCAGCCCAAGTTCTGCCGCAAGTGTGGTGAGCATGGGCACCTGGTTGAGGCTTGTACCAAGGTGTTATGTGGGAAGAGCAGAGAAATTGGGCAAACTTTTGGAGAGTGTCCAAATGGCAGGAAATGTAATCTCTGTGGAGAATTAAATCACCTCTTCAGAGATTGCCCTAAATCTTTTGCCAACAAATTAAAGACGGTAAAGCCACAGTCAAGCCAACAAAGAGAAGGACCAAAGGTGGCAGTTGGTGAACAAAGTGAAGAGGTTGACCCAATAAATTCAAACTTCCCGCCAAAAGCTTGGATTGGAAGTGAGGAGCAAAAAGGGGAGGGGCCTGTAGAGGCCTCACCACTCAGTGTTGAAGTCTGTGAGAATTCACAGGCAGAGGGTGGAGCTACGCTAAATGAGGAGGAAGAGCAGACAGGTGAGTCTAGTGAAGATACTCACCTCCCCGAAGGTCAACAGAAGGTCAATTTGTTGATAGGCATTCATTTATTTCTTCACTTCTGATGAAGTTTCAACAATAAACAACAAACTTTGTATTATTAGAAAGAACCAGAATAATTCTTCAGGAATCCGAAAATAAGCTCTATTTTATGAGTTATGCACGAATTCGGATTCTCCTATGAAACGAATTCATTAACTCAAACCAAGTTAAGACTGCTTTGTCCTTCATATTTATTCATGTCTAATCAAGTTTCAACGATAAACAACGTTGTACTTTGTAGAATGAGAAAGAACTTCTTCAGCAATAAGCATCTCTCGACATATGACGAAGTACAGATTTTGCTATAAAATTAATTCCTTCTATCAGCCTGACTTAAAACTGTTTGTCCTCCTTATTTATCCACTTCAAATCAAGTTTCAACAAATAAAAAAAAGTTGTAGTTTGAGAAAGTACAACTTAATCTTCAGCAATCAGTATAAAAAGAGGTGCAAATGCCAACCATACATCACTAAAAGGTGGAGCGGAAGTATTCGGCTGCAAGTAGGTGGGAATGTTCGACCATAATTTGTAAAAAGCGGGTAAGAAAAGGTTCGAATGCCCGACTATATATTAACAAAAGCGGGAGGAGAGGTCTTCGGATGAGAGTGGGTGAGAATTTCCAACCATAATCTATAAAATACGGTGAAAAAAAATATGTGAATGCCTCATAGAACACTAAAGGCGGAAGTGTTCGGCTGCAAGAAGGTGTGAATGTCCGACTATATTTGGTGAAAAGCAGGTGAAGCAAGGTCTGAATGCCCAACCTTATATCATCAAAAGCGAGATCAGAGGTGTTTGGCTGCAAGAAGGCCATAGTTTTCCAAAAGCGGGTAAGGTGCGAATGTCCGACTAAATATCAACAAAATTTGGGGCGGAGGTCTTCGGATGCAAGTGGGTGTAAATATCCCACCATACAAGTATGGTGGAGAGGAAGCTGTAAATAGCCGACCATAGTTTGGAAAAAGCGGGTAAGAAAAGGTTTGAATGCCCGAACATACACCATCAAAAGAGGGAGCGGAGGTGTTCCGCTGTACGAAGGTGTGAATGTCCGACCATACTTGGTAAAAAGCGGGTAAGAAAAGGTTAAAATACCCGACTGTACACAATCAATAGCGGGAGCGGATGTGTTCGGCTACAAGAAGATGTGAAAGTCCGACCATGGTTTGTAAAAAGCGGGTAAGAAAAGGTGCGAATGTCCGACAATGTATGATCAAAAGAGAGAGCGGAGGTTTTCAGATACAAGAAGGTTTGAATGTCCCACCATAGTTTGTAAAAAGCGGGTAAGAAAAGGTTCGAATGCCCGACTATACACCATCAAAAGCGGGAATAGAGGTGTTCCGCTGTAAGACGGTGTGAATGTCCGACCATAGTTGGTAAAAAGCGGGTAAGAAAAGGTTAAAATACCCGACTGTACACAATCAATAGCGGGAGCGGAGTTGTTCGGCTACAAGAAGGTGTGAAAGTCCGACCATGGTTTGTAAAAACCGGGAAGAAAAGGCTCGAAAGCCCAACTATACACCATCAAAAAGAAGGTTTGAATGTCCATCAATAATTGCTTTAAAACAAGAAAGTAAATTTTCGAATATCAAACCGCACATGATCATAAGCGGTAGAGGAGGTGTTCGGCTGCAAGAAGGTGTGAATGTCCACCCATAATTCATGAAAAATGGGTAAAAAAAAAGGTGCGAATGCCTAACAATACATTATCAAAAGCAGGTGTGAATGTCAGATCATAATTTGTAAAAAGCTGATGAGAAAGGGTGAGAATGCCCGACTATACACCATCAAATGCGGGAGCGGAGGTGTTCGGCTCTGAGTAGGTGTGAATGTCCGACCATAATTGCTGAAGAATGTGTTAGAAAAGGTAAGAATGCTGGACCATACATCATCAAAAGCGGGAGAGGTGGTGTTCGGCTGCAAAAAGGTGTGACTGTTCGACTAAAGTTTGTAAAAAGTGGGTAAGACAAGGTGCGAATGCCTGACAATGTATCATCAAAAGCGGGAGCGGAGGTGTTCAGCTGCAAGAAGGTCTAAATGTCCATCAATAATTGCTAGAAAACATGAAAGAAAATTTTCGAAAATCAAACCACACATGATCATAAGTGGGAGAGGAGGTGTTCAGCTGCAAGAAGGTGTGAATGTCCACCCATAATACCTGAAAAATGGGTAAAAAAAAGGTGCGAATGCCCAACCATACATCATCAAAAGCAGGAGTGGAAGTGTTCGGCTACAAGAAGGTGTGAACATCCAACCAAAATATGTAAAAAGAAGTTAAGAAAAGGTTCGAATATCCAACCAAACATAATCAAAAGCGGGAGCAGAGCTGTTCGACTGCAAGTAGGTGTGAATGTCAGATCATAATTTGCAAAAAGCTGATGAGAAAGGGTGAGAATGCCCGACTATACATCATCAAATGCGGGAGCGGAGTTGTTCGGCTGTGAGTAGGTGTGAATCTCCGACCATAATTGCTGAAAAATGTGTTAGAAAAGGTAAAAATGCCGGTCCATACATCATCAAAAGCGAGAGAGGTTGTGTTCGACTGCAAGTAGGTGTGAATGTCCAGCCATAATTACTCACAAACGGGTAAGAAAAGGTAGTAGCCAGACCATATATGATCAAAACAGGGAGCGGAGGTGGATCAGCTGCAAGAAGGTTTGAATGTCAAACTAAAGTTCAAATATATTAACAAAAGCGGGAGGAGAGGTCTTCGGATGAGAGTGGTTGAAAATTTCCAACCATAATGTATAAAATGCGGTGAAAAAAAAGGTGTGATAGAACACTAAAAGGTGGAGCGGAAGTGTTCGGCTGCAAGAAGGTGTGAATGTCCGACTATATTTGGTGAAAAGCAGGTGAAGCAAGGTCTGAATGCCCAACCTTACATCATCAAAAGCAAGATCAGAGTTGTTTGGCTGCAAGAAGGCCATAGTTTGCCAAAAGCGGGTAAGGTGCGAATGTCCGACTAAATATCAACAAAATTTGGGGCGGAGGTCTTTGGATGCAAGTGGGTGTGAATATCCCACCATACAAGTATGGTGGATGGAGAGGAAGCTGTGAATAGCCGACCATAGTTTGGAAAAAGCGGGTAAGAAAAGGTTTGAATGCCCGAACATACACCATCAAAAGAGGGAGCGGAGGTGTTCCGCTGTACGAAGGTGTGAATGTCCAACCATACTTGGTAAAAAGCGGGTAAGAAAAGGTTAATATACCCGACTGTACACAATCAATAGCGGGAGCGGATGTGTTCGGCTACAAGAAGGTGTGACAGTCCGACCATGGTTTGTAAAAAGCCAGTAAGAAAAGGTGCGAATGTCCGACAATGTATGATCAAAAGAGAGAGCGGAGGTTTTCGGATACACGAAAGTTTGAATGTTCGACTAAAGTTTGTAAAAAGCTGGTAAGACAAGGAGCGATGTCCCGACATTGTATGATCAAAAGCGGGAGCGGAGGTGTCCAGCTGTGAGTAGGTGTGAATGTCCGACCATAATTGCTGAAAAATGTGTTAGAAAAGGTAAGAATACTGGACCATACATCATCAAAAGCGGGAGAGGTGGTGTTCGGCTGCAAGAAGGTGTGAAAGTACAACAATGGTTTGTAAAAAGCGGGTAATAAAAGGTTCGAATGCCCGAATATACATCATCAAAAGCGGAAGCGGAGGTGTTCGGATGCAAGAAGGTGTGAACGTCCGACCAAAGTTTGTAAAAAGCAGTGAAAAGCGAGAAAAAGCTTTTCGTGAGTTTTGCATGATTTGGGATTTTGCTTATAAAATGCATTACTTCACTCAAACTATGTTAAAACTGATTTGTCCTTCATATTTACCATGTCTAGAAAGATTTAAACAAAAAAACAACGTTGTACTTTGCAGTAAAAGAAAGAGCAAATCTAAAGTTTCAGGAATCCGAGTATAAGCCTGCTTTCATGAGTTCTGCACGATTTCGGATTTTGCTATAAAATGAATTGCTTTGCTCAAACCAAGTTAAAACTGCTTTGTCCTTCCATATTCATCAATGTCTAGATCGACTTCAACAAAGAAAAACATTGGACTTTGCAGTAGAAGAAGTTGAAATCCATCTACACATTGATAAATACGAAGGACAAAGCAGTTCCCACTTGCCCATAAGAAAATAAGCTTATTCTCGGATTCCTGATCCTTCAGTTTTGCTCTTTCTTCTACTGCAAAATACAATGTTGTTCTTTGTTGAAGTCGATCTAGACATTGATAAATATGAATGAAAAAGCAGTTTTAACTTGGTTTGAGTGAATGAATTCATTTTATACATAAAATCCGAAATCGTGCAGAACTCATGAAAATAAGCTTATTCTCGGATTTCTAAAACTTTTGATTGGCTCTTTCTTTTACTGCAAAGTACAACGTTGTTTTTTTGTTTAAATCTATCGAGACATTGATAAATATGAAGGTAAAAGCCGTTTTAACATAGTTTGAGTGAAGGAATTGATTTTATAGATAAAATCCCAAATCATGCAGAACTCCTCAAAAGGGGCGTATGGCTTAATCACAAGTGTGGCTCTTTCTCATTCAGGGTAGTATGAGGAAGTTTATGCTTGAAATATATGTAGAAATGGGTACATATGAAGGACAAAGCAGTGTTAACTTAGTTTGAGTGAAGGAATTAATTTTATACATAAAATCCCAAATCATGCAGAACGTATGAAAAGAAGCTTATTCTCGGATTCCTGATCCTTCAGTTTTGCTCTTTCTTCTACTGCAAAATACAATGTTGTTCTTTGTTGAAGTCGATCTAGACATTGATAAATATGAAGGAAAAAGCAGTTTTAACTTGGTTTGAGTGAATGAATTCATTTTATACATAAAATCCGAAATCGTGCAGAACTCATGAAAATAAGCTTATTCTCGGATTCCTAAAACTTTTGATTTGCTCTTTCTTTTATTGCAAAGTACAACGTTGTTTTTTTGTTTAAATCTATCGAGACATTGATAAATATGAAGGTAAAAGCCGTTTTAACATAGTTTGAGTGAAGGAATTAATTTTATAGATAAAATCCCAAACCATGCAGAACTCCTCAAAAGGGGCGTATGGCTTAATCACAAGTGTTGCTCTTTCTCATTCAGGGTAGTATGAGGAAGTTTATGCTTGAAATATATGTAGAAATGGGTACATATGAATGACAAAGCAGTGTTAACTTAGTTTGCGTGAAGGAATTAATTTTATACATAAAATCCGAAATCGTGCAGAACTCATGAAAATAAGCTTATTCTCGGATTCCTAAAACTTTTGATTTGCACTTTCTTTTACTGCAAAGTACAACGTTGTTTTTTGTTGAAATCTATCTAGACATTGATAAATACCAGTCGAAACTCTGCTGCCGCTTTTGATAATTTATGGTTGGGCATTCTTACCTTTTCTTACCCGCTTTTTACAAATTATGATCTTACATTCACACCTACTTGCAGTCGAACACCTTCTCATCCACTTATGATCATGTGCGGTTGGGCTTTCGCACCTTTTCTTACCCATTTTTCAGTAATTATGGGTGGACATTCAGACCTTCTTGCAGCCGAAAACCTCCACTCCTCTTTTGATCATACATTGTCGGGAATTCACACCTTGTCTTACCCGCTTTTTACAAACTTTAGTCGGACATTCAAACCTTCTTGCAGCTGAACCACCTCCGCTCCCTGTTTTGATCATATATGGTCTGGCAATAGTACCCTTTCTTACCCGTTTGTGAGTAATTATGGCTGGACATTCACACCTACTTGCAGCCGAACACAACCTCTCCCGCTTTTGGTGATATATGGTCCGGCATTCTTACCTTTTCTAACACATTTTTCAGCAATTATGGTTGTAGAATCACACCTACTCACAGCCGAACAACTCCGCTCCCACATTTGATAGTGTATAGTCGGGCATTCTCACCCTTTCTCAACAGCTTTTTGCAAATTATGATCTGATATTCACACCTACTTGCAGTCGAACAGCTCTGCTCCCGCTTTTGATTATGTTTGGTTGGATATTCGAAAATTTTCTTAACTGCTTTTTACAAACTTTGGTCGGACGTTCACACCGTCTTGCAGCCGAACACCTCCGCTTCCGCTTTTGATGGTATATAGTGTGGCATTCGAGCCTTTTCTTACCCGCCTATTACTTACTATGGTTGGACATTCAAACCTACTTGCAGCCGAACACCACCTCTCCCGCTTTTGATGATGTATGGACCGGCATTCTTACCTTTTCTAACACATTTTTCAGCAATTATGGTTGGAGAATCACACCTACTCACAGCCGAACATCTCCGCTACCGCATTTGATGGTGTATAGTCGGGATTCTCCCTCCTGAGCTGTCACCTTATCGTGGTGGGGGAGTTTGCGTGCCCCAATGAGTCTGGGAGCTATGTTGCCCGGGGCTTTAAGCCCCTGGTAGGGTCACCCAAGGCAAACAGATCCTAGATGAGGGACCAGACAAAGAACAGCTCAAAAGACCCCTTATGATGAACAAAAAATTTGGACCTCGTGATCCCTTGCCCGGATATGGGACACCGGGGCCTCCCCCCGGAGCCAGGCCCGGGGGTGGGGCCCGGCAGCGGGCGCCTGGTGGCCGGGTCTGTGCCCATGGGGCTCGGTCGGGCATAGCCCGAAATGATGACGTGGGTCCCCCTCTTCCGACGGGCTCACCACCCGTGGGAGGGGCCAAGGGGGTCGGGTGCGATGTGAGCTGGGTAGCGGCCGAAGGCAGAGGCCTTGGCGGTCTGATCCTCGGCTACTGAAGCTAGCTCTTGGGACGTGGAATGTCACCTCTCTGTTGGGGAAGGAGCCGGAGCTGGTGCGCGAGGCTGAGCGGTTCCGGCTAGATATAGTCGGACTCACCTCGACGCACGGCTTGGGCTCTGGAACCAGTCCTCTTGAGAGGGGTTGGACTCTCTTCCACTCTGGAGTTGCCCGTGGTGAGAGGCGCAGAGCAGGTGTGGGCATACTTATTGCCCCCCGGCTGTGTGCCAGTACATTGGGGTTTACCCCAGTGAACGAGAGGGTAGCCTCCCTCCGCCTTCGGGTGGGGGGACGAGTCCTGACTTGTTTGTGCCTATGCGCCAAACAGCAGTTCAGAGTACCCACCCTTTTTGGAGTCTCTGGGGGAGGCACTGGAGAATGCTCCTACCGGAGACTCCCTCGTTCTGCTGGGGGACTTCAATGCTCACGTGGGCAATGACAGTGAGACCTGGAGGGGTGTGATTGGGAGGAACGGCCCCCCCCGATCTGAACCAGAGTGGTGTTATGTTGTTGGACTTCTGTGCTGGTCATGGACTGTCCATAACGAACACCATGTTCAGACATAAGGGTGTCCATATGTGCACTTGGCACCAGGACACCCTTGGCCGCAGTTCGATGATCGACTTTGTGGTTGTATCATCGGACTTGCGGCCGTATGTCCTGGACACTCGGGTGAAGAGAGGGGCGGAGCTGTCAACTGATCACCACCTGGTGGTGAGTTGGCTCCGCTGGTGGGGGAGGATGCCGATCAAACCTGGCAGGCCCAAACGTATTGTGAGGGTCTGCTGGGAGCGTTTGTCAGAATCCCCCGTCAGAAGGAGCTTTAACTCCCACCTCCGGCAGAGCTTCAACCATATCCCGGGGGAGGTGGGGGACATTGAGTCCGAATGGGCCATGTTCCGTGACTCCATTGCCGAGGCAGCTGATCGGAGTTGTGGCCGTAAGGTGGTCGGTGCCTGTCGTGGCGGCAACCCTCGAACCTGCTGGTGGACACCAGTGGTGAGGGAAGCCGTCAAGCTGAAGAAGGAGTCCTATCGGGCCTTTTTGGCCAGTGGGACCCTGGAAGCAGCTGATAGGTACCGACAGGCCAGACGGGCTGCGGCTTCGGCGGTTGCTGAGGCAAAAACTCGGGCCTGGGAGGAGTTCGGTGAGACCATGGAGAACGATTTCCGGACGGCCTCGAAGAGATTCTGGTCCACCATCCGGCGTCTCAGGGGGGGGAAGCGGCTCACAGTCAACACTGTTTACAGTGGGGACGGGGCTTTGCTGACCTCAACTAGGGATGTTGTGAGTCGGTGGGGGGAGTACTTCGAGGAACTCCTCAATCCTACCAACACGTGCTCGGAAGAGGCAGAGTCGGAGAGCTCGGAGACAGGGCCTCCCATTTCTGGGGCTGAGGTTGCCGAGGTGGTCAAAAAGCTCCTCGGTGGCAAGGCCCCGGGGGTGGATGAGGTCCGTCCTGAGTTTCTCAAGGCTCTGGATGTTGTAGGGCTGTCTTGGCTGACACGCCTCTGCAGCATCGCGTGGACATCGGGGACAGTGCCTCTGGACTGGCAGATTGGGGTGGTGGTCCCCCTCTTTAAAAAGGGGGACCGGAGGGTGTGTTCCAACTATAGGGGTATCACACTCCTCAGCCTCCCTGGTAAGGTCTATTCGGGGGTATTGGAGAGGAGGATCCGTCGGATAATCGAGCCTCGGATTCAGGAGATGCAGTGTGGCTTTCGTCCTGGCCCATTTGTGAGTAATTATGGCTGGACATTCACACCTACTTGCAGCCGAACACCACTTCTCCCGCTTTTGATGATGTATGGACCGGCATTCTTACCTTTTCTAACACATTTTTCAGCAATTATGGTTGGAGATTCACACCTACTCACAGCCGAACACCTCCGCTCCCGCATTTGATGGTGTATATTCGGGCATACGAACCTGTTCTTACCCGCTTTTTACAAACCATGGTCGGACTTTCACACCTTCTTGTAGCTGAACAACTCCGCTCCCTCTTTTGATTGTGTACAGTCGGGCATACAAACCTGTTCTTACCCGCTTTTTACAAACTATGGTCGGACATTCAAACCTTCTTGTAGCCGAACACATCCACTCCTGCTTTTGATGATGTATGGTTGGGCATTCGCACCTTTTCTTACCCATTTTTCAGTAATTATGGGTGGATATTCACACCTTCTTGCAGCGGAACACCTCCTCTCCCGCTTACGATTATGTGCGGTTTGATATTCGAAAATTTTCTTTCATGTTTTATAGCAATTATTAATGGACATTCATACCTTCTTGAAGCCGAACACATCCACTCCTGCTTTTGATGATGTATGGTTGGAATTTCGAACCTACTTGTTGCCCGTTTTTCATTAATTATGGGTAGACATTCACACCTTGTTGCAGCCAAACACCTCCGCTCCCTGTTTTGATCATGTATGTTTTGACATTCGCACCTTTTCTCACCTGCTTTTTACTATTGTCGGCCAATCACAGCTTCCTCTCCACCATACTTGTATGGTAGGAAATTCTCACCCACTCTCATCCGAAGACCTCTCCTCCCGCTTTTGTTAATATTTAGTCGGGCATTCGAACCTTTTCTTACCCACTTTTTACAAATTTTGGTCGAACATTCACACCTACTTGACGCTGAATACTTCCGCTCCACCTTTTAGTGATGTATGGTTGGCATTTGCACCTTTTGTTGCCCTCTTTTTATACTGATTGCTGAAGATTAAGTTGTTCTTTCTCAAACTACAATTTTTTTTTAATTGTTGAAACTTGATTTGAAGTGGATAAATAAGGAGGACAAACAGTTTTAAGTCACGCTGATAGAAGAAATTAATTTTATAGCAAAATCTGTATTTCGTCATATGTCGAGAGATGCTTATTGCTGAAGAAGTTCTTTCTCATTCTACAAAGTACAACGTTGTTTATCGTTGAAACTTGATTAGACATGAATAAATATGAAGGAAAAAGCAGTCTTAACTTGGTTTGAGTTAATTAATTCGTTTTATAGGAGAATCCGAATTCGTGCTTATTTTCGGATTCCTGAAGAATGAGTCTGGTTCTTTCTCATAATACAAAGTTTGTTGTTTATTGTTGAAACTTCATCAGAAGTGAAGAAATAAATGAATGCCTATCAACAAATGTGGGATCTAAACTCTACTGCTTCCTCTAAAATAATTTCTTTTCTCAATTCAGAAATGTGTGTGTGTAAGTCACAACACCCGTGACACCAAAACGGCTTTCTTTTCTCTCTTTTCTCTACACTCTGCACTATGAGCACACACACCAAATCAGAAAGGCTTTTTTCTCTCTTTTCTACATTATGGACTGTGGGGACACAAAACCGCTCTCTCTTTTTTTTTTTGATTGTGTGCCAGGGCGTTGTCTCACGTATTAGATTATGCTTAAGATACGAATGGGTTTATCAGTCACATCAGAATCCATACATACTGATCCTCCCGTAATAAAATGGTCGGATCTTATCAAACACACTTTGTTTCTTGTGACAATCAAGTCAGCGAAACAGCGTATACACGTCAAGACACTGAATCAAGTTTGCCACAAGCACTCATAAGTTTGGCAGTATTGCTCTGCCGTCAGCAATCATACACCCATTTTATTTTCGTGAGACGTGCAGGCACCTGTTCATCTACTGTTCTATCACTATGAATTAGTTTATCTATTATCAATAAGGATACTTCTACAACTACTATCAAAGTATGTCCAGACTTCTTATGTTGTCAGTTGCTATATATGAATAAGTGGGTAGCTACTGACAAGCATTAAGCATGTCACACAGCCCAAACATATAACATTTCAGGACACACCACACAGTTAACAACCACAGTGAAGTGTCAAAGCCCAAACATTCAACAGGACACTTACACAACACATTCAAATCAAACAGTCAGACAACATACAAGAACATATACCCCAGCCGGCATTGCTCCCTGCCTATTTTCCTACAGTTCACTATGTGTGCGCACACCTTTATTCACAAACTCTTCAACTTATACTCTTTTACCGAAGCTGCTACAGCTCGATTGGCCGAATACCCTTAGATCCTATTTCGGTGAATTTGACATCTGCCTTACATGTAACAGATTAGCGGTTTAGCAGTTTTAATTTAGTTTGAGTGAAGGAATTCATTTTATAGCAAAATCCGAAATCGTGAAGCACTCATGAAAGTAAGCTTATTCTCGGATTCCTGAAACTTTAGATTTGCTCTTTCTTTTACTGCAAAGTACAACGTTGTTTTTTTTGTATAAATCTTTCTAGACATGGTAAATATGAACGACAAAGCAGTTTTAACATAGTTTGAGTGAAGGAATTCATTTTATAGATAAAATCCCAATCCCAATCCCAAGAGAGAAAAGAGAGTGAATGCGAAGTAGACTTTAACACGGCTATGGGAGCGAGCCGAGTGTGGGCTAACCGGGAGAATTGCTTGAAAGAAACGCGACACTGAATGAGCGGTCAGAACAAAGCCTCAATACGGGATTCTCGTGGTGTTTTTGTTGCTGCCTTGTCTTTTGCATAGAGTAAAAGACAAGGCAGCCATCGACTCAACCAAGCGTCTCAACCAAGCAAAGCTCACCACGCCTGATGCCCTGCTCCCGCAGTGACGGATAATCGTACTCTGGTTTCTCTTCATAACATACAAGTCTTTCGCCTTTTACTAAAGACTTCCGTGGAGAGCAGCACTAATGAGTTGTTTCTATTATTGGCAGGCTTTACCTTTGCGGGTGAAGCCCTTTCTGTCTGTGCAAAAGAAATCTTGCTACTTTGCAGAGTGACTTCTCTGAGTAGAGTCGCCTTACTTGTTGCGACTGTGCCGATGTTCGAAGCTGGAGTGCAAAGTTGTTGCTTGAATGGTGCTTGCTGGAGCATGCGGGAGTGCAAAGTTATACCATTTAAAAGGGCTGAAGAGTGCTCAGTGCAGCGGGTGGGCGGAGGTGCAACGTGACACTCTGGCCACCTATGGCCATAAAAAGAACACTGCTACAAGTGCGCATTGTGCCAGCAAGGGCCCTCGGACCTGAAACAGTGGACAGTTATCGCTTCTCGGCCTTTTGGCTAAGATCTGTTCTTATCAGTTTAATATGTCCTCTATACGAGGACAACATATTAAATGGATTTTTAAGAATAGGAGTTGAAAAAGAAGCTTGCTCCGTTCACTCCAAGCCTCGACCCGGTACTGCAGTGCCGCTGGGAACGGTGCGCTCTCCTCTGCTCTTGTGAAAAAGCAAACAGCGGTGTAGGATGGAAGTTTCAGGGAGCCCAAGATGAAACTTTCTTTTAATCTGCTGAGAAAAGAGAGTGAATGCGAAGTGGACTTTAACACGGCTCTGGGAGCGAGCCGAGTGCGGGCTAACCGGGAGAATTGCTTGAAAGAAACGCGACACCGAATGAATGGTCAGAACAAAGCCTCAATACGGTGTTCCCGTGGTGTTTGTGGCTGCCTTGTCTTTTGCACAGAGTAAAAGACAAGGCAGCCATCGAATAGATTGTTTCTACTTGGTCAGCCGAGGAGCAGGGGGGGGGGGGCAAGCGTCTCAACCAAGCAAAGCTCACCAAGTAGGAACAATCGGGCCCTTTTCGATGGCTGCAACACCTGAAAGAGATATTGATGCGAGACCCGATCAAATGCTTTTTCAAAGTCTAAATTTAAGATGACAAGCCGGGTGTTTCTGTCTCTAGCGTAATCAATGATGTCTCGAATCAGTACGAGGCTGTCGGTGAGTTGTCTCCCTGAGATGGCACAAGCTTGGTCTGGGTGAATTACCTCCTCTAAAACAGAGGACATCCGTGTCGCTAAAACCTTGCTAAAATGTTTACAGTCAAAGTTTAAAAGTGTGATGGGCCTCCAATTCTTTAGGTCAGTCTTATCATTTTTTTTATAAAGTAGAGTCACTATTCCCACTCTAAAACTGTCAGGCAGTCGGTCGAGTTTTTCAAAATCTTTAAAAACATCTAAAATGTCTGATGATAAAAGGTCCCAATAGGTCAGATAGAATTCTGCAGGAAGCCCGTCTAAACCCGGAGCTCGACTTCTCTTAAAACCTGTTAGGCATTTTTTTAACTCTAAAGCAGTAAAATTCTGTGTCAAGTGTGCATTCTCTTTTACGGTTTTGTCAACGAATTTTAAGATTTCTGCCGATGTTTCCAAGTGCACTGGTTTCTCTTTGTACATGTTACTATAAAAGGTATGTACAGTTTCAATCATCTCTTGTGTGGATTTTGTTAAAAACCCATCTTCTCTTTTTAGATTTTGAATACACTCCTTTTTATTTATAACTTTCTTTCTTTTTCACCTTCCTCAATTTCCTGCTCCCTGCTTCTTACAAAAATTCCTTTACTCTTTATTTCTGCTAAAACTGACATTTCCTTTTTGACATCTTTGATTTCTTCTTTAAAGTCTATGCCACACTGATTTAGTTTAAAGTAGCGCTGTAAGCGTTTATGTAGTCCCATCATACATCTATTCTCTTTCCTTTTTTTACGTTTACCTTGCTGTTTAAAAAAAGTCTGGGTCGTTTCCTTCACCATTTCCCACCATTGTGCATGTGTTTCGTAGAGGTCTTGAAGGGTCTGCCACTCTTTATAACATTCCCTGTACTGACTGACTATGATTTCATCCTCCAACAGGGAACAGTTGAGTTTCCACAGACCACTTCCTACCGTCACACCAGAAGGGGGTGAAAGGGTGCAGGAGAGCATAAGGTGGTCTGAAAAGAAAACAGGGGTTAATCTAACATCAGTGGGTGGGCAATCTCTAGTAAAGAAATAATCAATGCGAGAGGCTCTGGTGCCATCATGACTAAACCAGGTGAAGCCCTCCTCTCTGGGATGCATGGTTTTAAAACAGTCAGTAAGCTTAAAATCCCTGCATATGCCCTGAAGTAAAATCGAAGTCTTATCCACTTTAAAATCTACCCCTGCTCTTTTTCTATCTTTCCTGCTCAAGATACAGTTAAAATCCCCTCCTACAACTAAAGGTACTTGCCCTAGCATGTAAAGCTGTATATCTTCTAAAAGGTCATACCTTTCATTTTTTCATTACATGTTTGGGCTTTGACACTTCACTGTGGTTGTTAACTGTGTGGTGTGTCCTGAAATGTTATATGTTTGGGCTGTGTGACATGCTTAATGCTTGTCAGTAGCTACCCACTTATTCATATATAGCAACTGACAACATAAGAAGTCCGGACATACTTTGATAGTAGTTGTAGAAGTATCCTTATTGATAATAGATCACTAATTCATAGTGATAGAACAGTAGATGAACAGGTGTTTGCACATGTCTCACGAAAATAAAATGGGTGTATGATTGCTGACGGCAGAGCAATACTGCCAAACTTATGAGTTCTTGTGGCAAACTTGATTCAGTGTCTTGACGTGTATACGCTGTTTCGCTGACTTGATTGTCACAAGAAACAAAGTGTGTTTGATAAGATCCGACCATTTTATTACGGGAGGATCAGTATGTATGGATTCTGATGTGACTGATAAACCCATTCGTATCTTAAGCATAATCTAATACGTGAGACAACGCCCTGGCACACGATAAAAAAAAAAAAAGAGAGAGAGCGGTTTTGTGTCCCCACAGTCCATAATGTAGAAAAGAGAGAAAAAAGCCTTTCTGATTTGGTGTGTGTGCTCATAGTGCAGAGTGTAGAGAAAAGAAAGCCGTTTTGGTGTCACGGGTGTTGTGACTTACACACACACATTTCTAAATTGAGAAAGGAAATTATTTTAGAGGAAGCACTAGAGTTTAGATCCCACATTTGTTGATAGGCATTCATTTATTTCCTCACTTCTGATGAAGTTTCAACAATAAACAACAAACTTTGTATTATGAGAAAGAACCAGACTCATTCTTCAGGAATCCGAAAATAAGCTCTATTTTATGAGTTATGCACGAATTCGGATTCTCCTATAAAAAGAATTCATTAACTCAAACCAAGTTAAGACTGCTTTGTCCTTCATATATATTCATGTCTAATCAAGTTTCAACGATAAACAACGTTGTACTTTGTAGAATGAGAAAGAACTTCTTCAGAAATAAGCATCTCTCGACATATGACGAAATACAGATTTTGCTATAAAATTAATTCCTTCTATCAGCCTGACTTAAAACTGTTTGTCCTCCTTATTTATCCACTTCAAATCAAGTTTCAACAATTAAAAAAAATTTGTAGTTTGAGAAAGAACAACTTAATCTTCAGCAATCAGTATAAAAAGAGGTGCAAATGCCAACCATACATACCTAAAAGGTGGAGCGGAAGTATTCAGCTGCAAGTAGGAGTGAATGTTCGACCATAATTTGTAAAAAGCGGGTAAGAAAAGGTTCGAATGCCCGACTATATATTAACAAAAGCGGGAGGAGAGGTCTTCGAATGAGAGTGGGTGAGAATTTCCAACCATAATCTATAAAATACGGTGAAAAAAAATATGTGAATGCCTCATAGAACACTAAAAGCGGAAGTGTTCGGCTGCAAGAAGGTGTGAATGTCCGACTATATTTGGTGAAAAGCAGGTGAAGCAAGGTCTGAATGCCCAACCTTACATCATCAAAAGCGAGATCAGAGGTGTTTGGCTGCAAGAAGGCCATAGTTTGCCAAAAGCGGGTAAGGTGCGAATGACCGACTAAATATCAACAAAAGTGGGGGCGGAGGTCTTCGGATGCAAGTGGGTGTGAATATCCCACCATACAAGTATGGTGGAGAGGAAGCTGTGAATGGCCGACCATAGTAAAAGGCGGGTGAGAGAAGGTGGGAATGTCAAACCATACATAATCAAAACAGGGAGCGGAGGTGTTCTGCTGTAAGAAGGTGTGAATGTCCAACCATAGTTGGTAAAAAGCGGGTAAGAAAAGGTTAAAATACCCGACTGTACACAATCAATAGCAGGAGCGGAGTTGTTCGGCTACTAAAAGGTGTGAAAGTCCGACCATGGTTTGTAAAAAGCGGGTAAGAAAAGGTGCGAATGCCCGACAATGTATGATCAAAAGAGGGAGTGGAGGTTTTCGGCTGCAAGAAGGTCTGAATGTCCAACCATAATTTGTAAAAACCGGGGAAGAAAAGGCTCGAAAGCCCGACTATACACCATCAAAAGTGGGAGCGGAGGTGTTCAGCTGCAAGACGGTCTGAATGTCCATCAATAATTGCTAGAAAACATGAAAGAAAATTTTCGAATATCAAACTGCACATGATCATAAGCGGGAGAGGAGGTGTTCAGCTGCAAGAAGGTGTGAATGTCTACCCATAATTACTGAAAAATGGGTAAGAAAAGGTGCGAATGCCTAACCATACATCATCAAAAGAGGGAGCGGAGGTGTTCCGCTGTAAGACGGTGTGAATGTCCGACCATAGATGGTAAAAAGCGGGTAAGAAAAGGTTAAATTACCCGACTGTACACAATCAAAAGAGGGAGCGGAATTGTTCAGCTAAGAGAAGGTGTGAAAGTCCGACCTTGGTTTGTAAAAAGCGGGTAAGAAAAGGTTCGTATGCCCGAATATACACCATCAAAAGCGGAAGCGGAGGTGTTCGGCTGCAAGATATTGTGAACATCCGACCAAAGTTTGTAAAAAGCAGTTAAGAAAAGGTTCGAATATCTAACCAAACATAATCAAAAGCAGGAGCAGAGCTGTTCGACTGGAAGTAGGTGTGAATGTCAGATCATAATTTGCAAAAAGCTGATGAGAAAGGGTGAGAATGCCCGACTATACACCATCAAATGCGGTAGCGGAGTTGTTCGGCTGTGAGTAGGTGTGAATCTCCAACCATAATTGCTGAAAAATGTGTTAGAAAAGGTAAAAATGCCGGTCCATACATAATCAAAATCGGGAGAGGTGGTGTTCAGCTGCAAGAAGGTCTAAATGTCCATCAATAATTGCTAGAAAACATGAAAGAAAATTTTCGAAAATCAAACCACACATGATCATAAGTGGGAGAGGAGGTGTTCAGCTGCAAGAAGGTGTGAATGTCCACCCATAATACCTGAAAAATGGGTAAAAAAAAGGTGCGAATGCCCAACCATACATCATCAAAAGCAGGAGTGCATGTGTTCGGCTACAAGAAGGTGTGAACGTCCGACCAAAGTTTGTAAAAAGCAGTTAAGAAAAGGTTCGAATATCCAACCATACATAATCAAAAGCGGGAGCAGAGCTGTTCGACTGCAAGTAGGTGTGAATGTCAGATCATAATTTGCAAAAAGCTGATGAGAAAGGGTGAGAATGCCCGACTATACACCATCAAATGCGGGAGCGGAGTTGTTCGGCTGTGAGTAGGTGTGAATCTCCGACCATAATTGCTGAAAAATGTGTTAGAAAAGGTAAGAATGCCGGTCCATACATCATCAAAAGCGAGAGAGGTTGTGTTCGGCTGCAAGTAGGTGTGAATGTCCAGCCATAATTACTCACAAACGGGTAAGAAAAGGTAGTATTGCCAGACCATATATGATCAAAATAGGGAGCGGAGGTGGTTCAGCTGCAAGAAGGTTTGAATGTCCAACTAAAGTTCAAATATATTAACAAAAGCGGGAGGAGAAGTCTTCGGATGAGAGTGGTTGAAAATTTCCAACCATAATGTATAAAATGCGGTGAAGAAAAAGGTGTGATAGAACACTAAAAGGTGGAGCGGAAGTGTTCGGCTGCAAGAAGGTGTTAATGTCCGACTATATTTGGTGAAAAGCAGGTGAAGCAAGGTCTGAATGCCCAACCTTACATCATCAAAAGCGAGATCAGAGGTGTTTGGCTGCAAGAAGGCCATAGTTTGCCAAAAGCGGGTAAGGTGCGAATGTCCGACTAAATATCAACAAAATTTGGGGCGGAGGTCTTCGGATGCAAGTGGGTGTGAATGTCCGACTATATTTGGTGAAAAGCAGGTGAAGCAAGGTCTGAATGCCCAACCTTACATCATCAAAAGCGAGATCAGAGGTGTTTGGCTGCAAGAAGGCCATAGTTTGCCAAAAGCGGGTAAGGTGCGAATGATTGACTAAATATCAACAAAAGTGGGGGCGGAGGTCTTCGGATGCAAGTGGGTGTGAATATCCCACCATACAAGTATGGTGGAGAGGAAGCTGTGAATGGCCGACCATAGTAAAAGGCGGGTGAGAGAAGGTGGGAATGTCAAACCATACATAATCAAAACAGGGAGCGGAGGTGTTCTGCTGTAAGAAGGTGTGAATGTCCAACCATAGTTGGTAAAAAGCGGGTAAGAAAAGGTTAAAATACCCGACTGTACACAATCAATAGCAGGAGCGGAGTTGTTCGGCTCCTAAAAGGTGTGAAAGTCCGACCATGGTTTGTAAAAAGCGGGTAAGAAAAGGTGCGAATGCCCGACAATGTATGATCAAAAGAGGGAGTGGAGGTTTTCGGCTGCAAGAAGGTCTGAATGTCCAACCATAATTTGTAAAAAACGGGGAAGAAAAGGCTCGAAAGCCCGACTATACACCATCAAAAGTGGGAGCGGAGGTGTTCAGCTGCAAGACGGTCTGAATGTCCATCAATAATTGCTAGAAAACATGAAAGAAAATTTTCGAATATCAAACTGCACATGATCATAAGCGGGAGAGGAGGTGTTCAGCTGCAAGAAGGTGTGAATGTCTACCCATAATTAGTGAAAAATGGGTAAGAAAAGGTGCGAATGCCTAACCATACATCATCAAAAGGTGGAGCGGAAGTGTTCGGCTGCAAGAAGGTGTGAATGTCCGACTATATTTGGTGAAAAGCAGGTGAAGCAAGGTCTGAATGCCCAACCTTACATCATCAAAAGCGAGATCAGAGGTGTTTGGCTGCAAGAAGGCCATAGTTTGCCAAAAGCGGGTAAGGTGCGAATGTCCGACTAAATATCAACAAAATTTGGGGCGGAGGTCTTCGGATGCAAGTGGGTGTGAATGTCCGACTATATTTGGTGAAAAGCAGGTGAAGCAAGGTCTGAATGCCCAACCTTACATCATCAAAAGCGAGATCAGAGGTGTTTGGCTGCAAGAAGGCCATAGTTTGCCAAAAGCGGGTAAGGTGCGAATGACCGACTAAATATCAACAAAAGTGGGGGCGGAGGTCTTCGGATGCAAGTGGGTGTGAATATCCCACCATACAAGTATGGTGGAGAGGAAGCTGTGAATGGCCGACCATAGTAAAAGGCGGGTGAGAGAAGGTGCGAATGTCAAACCATACATAATCAAAACAGGGAGCGGAGGTGTTCTGCTGTAAGAAGGTGTGAATGTCCAACCATAGTTGGTAAAAAGCGGATAAGAAAAGGTTAAAATACCCGACTGTACACAATCAATAGCAGGAGCGGAGTTGTTCGGCTCCTAAAAGGTGTGAAAGTCCGACCATGGTTTGTAAAAAGCGGGTAAGAAAAGGTGCGAATGCCCGACAATGTATGATCAAAAGAGGGAGTGGAGGTTTTCGGCTGCAAGAAGGTCTGAATGTCCATCCATAATTTGTAAAAAACGGGGAAGAAAAGGCTCGAAAGCCCGACTATACACCATCAAAAGTGGGAGCGGAGGTGTTCAGCTGCAAGACGGTCTGAATGTCCATCAATAATTGCTAGAAAACATGAAAGAAAATTTTCGAATATCAAACTGCACATGATCATAAGCGGGAGAGGAGGTGTTCAGCTGCAAGAAGGTGTGAATGTCTACCCATAATTACTGAAAAATGGGTAAGAAAAGGTGCGAATGCCTAACCATACATCATCAAAAGAGGGAGCGGAGGTGTTCCGCTGTAAGACGGTGTGAATGTCCGACCATAGATGGTAAAAAGCGGGTAAGAAAAGGTTAAATTACCCGACTGTACACAATCAAAAGAGGGAGCGGAATTGTTCAGCTAAGAGAAGGTGTGAAAGTCCGACCTTGGTTTGTAAAAAGCGGGTAAGAAAAGGTTCGTATGCCCGAATATACACCATCAAAAGCGGAAGCGGAGGTGTTCGGCTGCAAGATATTGTGAACATCCGACCAAAGTTTGTAAAAAGCAGTTAAGAAAAGGTTCGAATATCTAACCAAACATAATCAAAAGCAGGAGCAGAGCTGTTCGACTGGAAGTAGGTGTGAATGTCAGATCATAATTTGCAAAAAGCTGATGAGAAAGGGTGAGAATGCCCGACTATACACCATCAAATGCGGTAGCGGAGTTGTTCGGCTGTGAGTAGGTGTGAATCTCCAACCATAATTGCTGAAAAATGTGTTAGAAAAGGTAAAAATGCCGGTCCATACATAATCAAAATCGGGAGAGGTGGTGTTCAGCTGCAAGAAGGTCTAAATGTCCATCAATAATTGCTAGAAAACATGAAAGAAAATTTTCGAAAATCAAACCACACATGATCATAAGTGGGAGAGGAGGTGTTCAGCTGCAAGAAGGTGTGAATGTCCACCCATAATACCTGAAAAATGGGTAAAAAAAAGGTGCGAATGCCCAACCATACATCATCAAAAGCAGGAGTGCATGTGTTCGGCTACAAGAAGGTGTGAACGTCCGACCAAAGTTTGTAAAAAGCAGTTAAGAAAAGGTTCGAATATCCAACCATACATAATCAAAAGCGGGAGCAGAGCTGTTCGACTGCAAGTAGGTGTGAATGTCAGATCATAATTTGCAAAAAGCTGATGAGAAAGGGTGAGAATGCCCGACTATACACCATCAAATGCGGGAGCGGAGTTGTTCGGCTGTGAGTAGGTGTGAATCTCCGACCATAATTGCTGAAAAATGTGTTAGAAAAGGTAAGAATGCCGGTCCATACATCATCAAAAGCGAGAGAGGTTGTGTTCGGCTGCAAGTAGGTGTGAATGTCCAGCCATAATTACTCACAAACGGGTAAGAAAAGGTAGTATTGCCAGACCATATATGATCAAAATAGGGAGCGGAGGTGGTTCAGCTGCAAGAAGGTTTGAATGTCCAACTAAAGTTCAAATATATTAACAAAAGCGGGAGGAGAAGTCTTCGGATGAGAGTGGTTGAAAATTTCCAACCATAATGTATAAAATGCGGTGAAGAAAAAGGTGTGATAGAACACTAAAAGGTGGAGCGGAAGTGTTCGGCTGCAAGAAGGTGTTAATGTCCGACTATATTTGGTGAAAAGCAGGTGAAGCAAGGTCTGAATGCCCAACCTTACATCATCAAAAGCGAGATCAGAGGTGTTTGGCTGCAAGAAGGCCATAGTTTGCCAAAAGCGGGTAAGGTGCGAATGTCCGACTAAATATCAACAAAATTTGGGGCGGAGGTCTTCGGATGCAAGTGGGTGTGAATGTCCGACTATATTTGGTGAAAAGCAGGTGAAGCAAGGTCTGAATGCCCAACCTTACATCATCAAAAGCGAGATCAGAGGTGTTTGGCTGCAAGAAGGCCATAGTTTGCCAAAAGCGGGTAAGGTGCGAATGATTGACTAAATATCAACAAAAGTGGGGGCGGAGGTCTTCGGATGCAAGTGGGTGTGAATATCCCACCATACAAGTATGGTGGAGAGGAAGCTGTGAATGGCCGACCATAGTAAAAGGCGGGTGAGAGAAGGTGGGAATGTCAAACCATACATAATCAAAACAGGGAGCGGAGGTGTTCTGCTGTAAGAAGGTGTGAATGTCCAACCATAGTTGGTAAAAAGCGGGTAAGAAAAGGTTAAAATACCCGACTGTACACAATCAATAGCAGGAGCGGAGTTGTTCGGCTCCTAAAAGGTGTGAAAGTCCGACCATGGTTTGTAAAAAGCGGGTAAGAAAAGGTGCGAATGCCCGACAATGTATGATCAAAAGAGGGAGTGGAGGTTTTCGGCTGCAAGAAGGTCTGAATGTCCAACCATAATTTGTAAAAAACGGGGAAGAAAAGGCTCGAAAGCCCGACTATACACCATCAAAAGTGGGAGCGGAGGTGTTCAGCTGCAAGACGGTCTGAATGTCCATCAATAATTGCTAGAAAACATGAAAGAAAATTTTCGAATATCAAACTGCACATGATCATAAGCGGGAGAGGAGGTGTTCAGCTGCAAGAAGGTGTGAATGTCTACCCATAATTAGTGAAAAATGGGTAAGAAAAAGTGCGAATGCCTAACCATACATCATCAAAAGGTGGAGCGGAAGTGTTCGGCTGCAAGAAGGTGTGAATGTCCGACTATATTTGGTGAAAAGCAGGTGAAGCAAGGTCTGAATGCCCAACCTTACATCATCAAAAGCGAGATCAGAGGTGTTTGGCTGCAAGAAGGCCATAGTTTGCCAAAAGCGGGTAAGGTGCGAATGTCCGACTAAATATCAACAAAATTTGGGGCGGAGGTCTTCGGATGCAAGTGGGTGTGAATGTCCGACTATATTTGGTGAAAAGCAGGTGAAGCAAGGTCTGAATGCCCAACCTTACATCATCAAAAGCGAGATCAGAGGTGTTTGGCTGCAAGAAGGCCATAGTTTGCCAAAAGCAGGTAAGGTGCGAATGACCGACTAAATATCAACAAAAGTGGGGGCGGAGGTCTTCGGATGCAAGTGGGTGTGAATATCCCACCATACAAGTATGGTGGAGAGGAAGCTGTGAATGGCCGACCATAGTAAAAGGCGGGTGAGAGAAGGTGCGAATGTCAAACCATACATAATCAAAACAGGGAGCGGAGGTGTTCTGCTGTAAGAAGGTGTGAATGTCCAACCATAGTTGGTAAAAAGCGGATAAGAAAAGGTTAAAATACCCGACTGTACACAATCAATAGCAGGAGCGGAGTTGTTCGGCTCCTAAAAGGTGTGAAAGTCCGACCATGGTTTGTAAAAAGCGGGTAAGAAAAGGTGCGAATGCCCGACAATGTATGATCAAAAGAGGGAGTGGAGGTTTTCGGCTGCAAGAAGGTCTGAATGTCCATCCATAATTTGTAAAAAACGGGGAAGAAAAGGCTCGAAAGCCCGACTATACACCATCAAAAGTGGGAGCGGAGGTGTTCAGCTGCAAGACGGTCTGAATGTCCATCAATAATTGCTAGAAAACATGAAAGAAAATTTTCGAATATCAAACTGCACATGATCATAAGCGGGAGAGGAGGTGTTCAGCTGCAAGAAGGTGTGAATGTCTACCCATAATTAGTGAAAAATGGGTAAGAAAAGGTGCGAATGCCTAACCATACATCATCAAAAGAGGGAGCGGAGGTGTTCCGCTGTAAGACGGTGTGAATGTCCGACCATAGATGGTAAAAAGCGGGTAAGAAAAGGTTAAATTACCCGACTGTACACAATCAAAAGAGGGAGCGGAGTTGTTCAGCTAAGAGAAGGTGTGAAAGTCCGACCTTGGTTTGTAAAAAGCGGGTAAGAAAAGGTTCGTATGCCCGAATATACACCATCAAAAGCGGAAGCGGAGGTGTTCGGCTGCAAGATATTGTGAACGTCCGACCAAAGTTTGTAAAAAGCAGTTAAGAAAAGGTTTGAATATCTAACCAAACATAATCAAAAGCGGGAGCAGAGCTGTTCGACTGGAAGTAGGTGTGAATGTCAGATCATAATTTGCAAAAAGCTGATGAGAAAGGGTGAGAATGCCCGACTATACACCATCAAATGCGGTAGCGGAGTTGTTCGGCTGTGAGTAGGTGTGAATCTCCAACCATAATTGCTGAAAAATGTGTTAGAAAAGGTAAAAATGCCGGTCCATACATAATCAAAATCGGGAGAGGTGGTGTTCAGCTGCAAGAAGGTCTAAATGTCCATCAATAATTGCTAGAAAACATGAAAGAACATTTTCGAAAATCAAACCACACATGATCATAAGTGGGAGAGGAGGTGTTCAGCTGCAAGAAGGTGTGAATGTCCACCCATAAAACCTGAAAAATGGGTAAAAAAAAAGGTGCGAATGCCCAACCATACATCATCAAAAGCAGGAGTGCATGTGTTCGGCTACAAGAAGGTGTGAACGTCCGACCAAAGTTTGTAAAAAGCAGTTAAGAAAAGGTTCGAATATCCAACCATACATAATCAAAAGCGGGAGCAGATCTGTTCGACTGCAAGTAGGTGTGAATGTCAGATCATAATTTGCAAAAAGCTGATGAGAAAGGGTGAGAATGCCCGACTATACACCATCAAATGCGGGAGCGGAGTTGTTCGGCTGTGAGTAGGTGTGAATCTCCGACCATAATTGCTGAAAAATGTGTTAGAAAAGGTAAGAATGCCGGTCCATACATCATCAAAAGCGAGAGAGGTTGTGTTCGGCTGCAAGTAGGTGTGAATGTCCAGCCATAATTACTCACAAACGGGTAAGAAAAGGTAGTATTGCCAGACCATATATGATCAAAACAGGGAGCGGAGGTGGTTAAGCTGCAGGAAGGTTTGAATGTCCGACTAAAGTTCAAATATATTAACAAAAGCGGGAGGAGAGGTCTTCGGATGAGAGTGGTTGAAGATTTCCAACCATAATGTATAAAATGCGGTGAAAAAAAGGTGTGATAGAACACTAAAAGGTGGAGCGGAAGTGTTCGGCTGCAAGAAGGTGTTAATGTCCGACTATATTTGGTGAAAAGCAGGTGAAGCAAGGTCTGAATGCCCAACCTTACATCATCAAAAGCGAGATCAGAGGTGTTTGGCTGCAAGAAGGCCATAGTTTGCCAAAAGCGGGTAAGGTGCGAATGACCGACTAAATATCAACAAAAGTGGGGGCGGAGGTCTTCGGATGCAGGTGGGTGTGAATATCCCACCATACAAGTATGGTGGAGAGGAAGCTGTGAATGGCCGACCATAGTAAAAGGCGAGTGAGAGAAGGTGCGAATGTCAAACCATACATAATCAAAACAGGGAGCGGAGGTGTTCTGCTGTAAGAAGGTGTGAATGTCCAACCATAGTTGCTAAAAAGCGGGTAAGAAAAGGTTAAAATACCCGACTGTACACAATCAATAGCGGGAGCGGAGTTGTTCGGCTCCTAAAAGGTGTGAAAGTCCGACCATGGTTTGTAAAAAGTGGGTAAGAAAAGGTGCGAATGCCCGACAATGTATGATCAAAAGAGGGAGTGGAGGTTCTCGGCTGCAAGAAGGTCTGAATGTCCAACCATAATTTGTAAAAACCGGGGAAGAAAAGGCTCGAAAGCCCGACTATACACCATCAAAAGTGGGAGCGGAGGTGTTCAGCTGCAAGACGGTCTGAATGTCCATCAATAATTGCTAGAAAACATGAAAGAAAATTTTCGAATATCAAACTGCACATGATCATAAGCGGGAGAGGAGGTGTTCAGCTGCAAGAAGGTGTGAATGTCTACCCATAATTACTGAAAAATGGGTAAGAAAAGGTGCGAATGCCTAACCATACATCATCAAAAGAGGGAGCGGAGGTGTTCCGCTGTCAGACGGTGTGAATGTCCGACCATAGATGGTAAAAAGCAGGTAAGAAAAGGTTAAATTACCCGACTGTACACAATCAAAAGAGGGAGCGGAGTTGTTCAGCTAAGAGAAGGTGTGAAAGTCCGACCTTGGTTTGTAAAAAGCGGGTAAGAAAAGGTTCGTATGCCCGAATATACACCATCAAAAGCGGAAGCGGAGGTGTTCGGCTGCAAGATATTGTGAACGTCCGACCAAAGTTTGTAAAAAGCAGTTAAGAAAAGGTTCAAATATCTAACCAAACATAATCAAAAGCGGGAGCAGAGCTGTTCGACTGGAAGTAGGTGTGAATGTCAGATCATAATTTGCAAAAAGCTGATGAGAAAGGGTGAGAATGCCCGACTATACACCATCAAATGCGGTAGCGGAGTTATTTGGCTGTGAGTAGTTGTGAATCTCCAACCATAATTGCTGAAAAATGTGTTAGAAAAGCTAAAAATGCCGGTCCATACATAATCAAAATCGGGAGAGGTGGTGTTCAGCTGCAAGAAGGTCTAAATGTCCATCAATAATTGCTAGAAAACATGAAAGAAAATTTTCGAAAATCAAACCACACATGATCATAAGTGGGAGAGGAGGTGTTCAGCTGCAAGAAGGTGTGAATGTCCACCCATAATACCTGAAAAATGGGTAAAAAAAAGGTGCGAATGCCCAACCATACATCATCAAAAGCAGGAGTGCATGTGTTCGGCTACAAGAAGGTGTGAACGTCCAACCAAAGTTTGTAAAAAGCAGTTAAGAAAAGGTTCGAATATCCAACCAAACATAATCAAAAGTGGGAGCAGAGCTGTTCGACTGCAAGTAGGTGTGAATGTCAGATCATAATTTGCAAAAAGCTGATGAGAAAGGGTGAGAATGCCCGACTATACACATTCAAATGCGGGAGCGGAGTTGTTCGAATCATCAAAAGCAGGAGTGGAAGTCTTCGGCTACAAGAAGGTGTGAACGTCCAACCAAAATATGTAAAAAGCAGTTAAGAAAAGGTTCGAATATCCAACCATACATCATCAAATGCGGGAGCGGAGTTGTTCGGCTGTGAGTAGGTGTGAATGTCCGACCATAATTGCTGAAAAATGTGTTAGAAAAGGTAAAAATGCCGGTCCATACATCATCAAAAGCGAGAGAGGTTGTGTTCGGCTGCAAGTAGGTGTGAATGTCCAGCCATAATTACTCACAAACGGATAAGAAAAGGTAGTATTGCCAGACCATATATGATCAAAACATGGAGCGGAGGTGGTTCAGCTGCAAGAAGGTTTGAATGTCCGACTAAAGTTCAAATATATTAAAGAAAGCGGGAGGAGAGGTCTTCGGATGAGAGTGGTTGAAAATTTCCGACCATAATGTATAAAATGCGGTGAAAAAAAGGTGTGATAGAACACTAAAAGGTGGAGCGGAAGTGTTCGGCTGCAAGAAGGTGTGAATGTCCGACTATATTTGGTGAAAAGCAGGTGAAGCAAGGTCTGAATGCCCAACCTTACATCATCAAAAGCGAGATCAGAGGTGTTTGGCTGCAAGAAGGCCATAGTTTGCCAAAAGCGGGTAAGGTGCGAATGTCCGACTAAATATCAACAAAATTTGGGGCAGAGGTCTTTGGATGCAAGTGAGTGTGAATATCCAACCATACAAGTATGGTGGAGAGGAAGCTGTGAATAGCCGACCATAGTTTGGAAAAAGCGGGTAAGAAAAGGTTTGAATACCCGAACATACACCATCAAAAGAGGGAGCGGAGGTGTTCCGCTGTACGAAGGTGTGAATGTCCGACTATAGTTGGTAAAAAGCGGGTAAGAAAAGGTTAAAATACCCGACTGTACACAATCAATAGCGGGAGCGGAGTTGTTCGGCTACTAAAAGGTGTGAAACTCCGACCCTGGTTTGTAAAAAGCGGGTAAGAAAAGGTTCGAATGCCCGAACATACACCATCAAAAGAGGGAGCGGAGGTGTTCCGCTGTAAGACGGTGTGAATGTCCGATCATAGTTGGTAAAAAGCGGGTAAGAAAAGGTTAAAATACCCGACTGTACATAATCAAAAGAGGGAGCGGAGTTGTTCAGCTAAGAGAAGGTGTGAAAGTCCGACCATGGTTTGTAAAAAGCGGGTAAGAAAAGGTTCGTATGCCCGAATATACACTATCAAAACCGGAAGCGTAGGTGTTCCGCTGCAAGAAGGTGTGAACGTCCCACCAAAGTTTGTAAAAAACTAGTTAAGAAAAGGTTCGAATATCTAACCAAACATAATCAAAAGCGGGAGCAGAGCTGTTCGACTGCAAGTAGGTGTGAATGTGAGAGAATAATTTGCAAAAAGCTGATGAGAAAGGGTGAGAAATCCCGACTATACACCATCAAATGCGATTCTCCAACCATAATTGTTGAAAAATGTGTTAGAAAAGGTAAGAATGCCGGTCCATACATCATCAAAAGCGGGAGAGGTGGTGTTCGGCTGCAAGTAGGTGTGAATGTCCATTAATAATTGTTTTAAAACATGAAAGAAAATGTTCGAATATCAAACCTTACATGATCATTAGCGGGAGAGGAGGTCTTCAGCTGCAAGAATGTGTGAATGTCCAGCCATAATTACTCACAAACGGGTAAGAAAAGGTACTATTGCCAGACCATATATGATCAAAACAGGGAGCGGAGGTGGTTCAGCTGCAAGAAGGTTTGAATGTCCGACTAAAGTTTGTAAAAAGCGGGTAAGACAAGGTGTGAATGCCCGACAATGTATGATCAAAAGATGAGCGGAGGTTTTCGGGTGCAAGAAGGTCTGAATGTCCACCCATAATTACTGAAAAATGGGTAAGAAAAGGTGCAAAAGCCCAACCGCACATGATCATAAGTGGATGAGAAGGTGTTCGACTGCAAGTAGGTGTGAATGTAAGATCATAATTTGTAAAAAGCGGGTAAGAAAAGGTAAGAATGCCCAACCATAAATTATCAAAAGCGGCAGCAGAGTTTCGGCTGGTATTTATCAATGTCTAGATAGATTTCAACAAAAAACAACGTTGTACTTTGCAGTAAAAGAAAGTGCAAATCAAAAGTTTTAGGAATCCGAGAATAAGCTTATTTTCATGAGTTCTGCACGATTTCGGATTTTATGTATAAAATGAATTTCTTCACGCAAACTAAGTTAACACTGCTTTGTCCTTCATATGTACCCATTTCTACATATATTTCAAGCATAAACTTCCTCATATTACCCTGAATGAGAAAGAGCCACACTTGTGATTAAGCCATACCTCCCTTTTGAGGAGTTCTGCATGATTTGGGATTTTATCTATAAAATTAATTCCTTCACTCAAACTATGTTAAAAAGGCTTTTACCTTCATATTTATCAATGTCTCGATAGATTTAAACAAAAAAACAACGTTGTACTTTGCAATAAAAGATAGAGCAAATCAAAAGTTTTAGGAATCCGAGAATAAGCTTATTTTCATGTGTTCTGCACGATTTCGGATTTTATGTATAAAATGAATTCATTCACTCAAACCAAGTTAAAACTGCTTTTTCCTTCATATTTATCAATGTCTAGATCGACTTCAACAAAGAACAACATTGTATTTTGCAGTAGAAGAAAGAGCAACACTGAAGGATTAGGAATCCGAGAATAAGCTTCTTTTCATACGTTCTGCATGATTTGGGATTTTATGTATAAAATGAATTCCTTCACTCAAACTAAGTTAACACTGCTTTGTCCTTCATATGTACCCATTTCTACATATATTTCAAGCATAAACTTCCTCATACTACCCTGAATGAGAAAGAACCAAACTTGTGATTAAGCCATACGCCCCTTTTGAGGAGTTCTGCATGATTTGGGATTTTATCTATAAAATCAATTCCTTCACTCAAACTATGTTAAAACGGCTTTTACCTTCATATTTATCAATGTCTCGATATATTTAAACAAAAAAACAACGTTGTACTTTGCAGTAAAAGAAAGAGCCAATCAAAAGTTTTAGGAATCCGAGAATAAGCTTATTTTCATGAGTTCTGCACGATTTCGGATTTTATGTATAAAATGAATTCATTCACTCAAACCAAGTTAAAACTGCTTTTTCCTTCATATTTATCAATGTCTAGATCGACTTCAACAAAGAACAACATTGTACTTTGCAGTAGAAGAAAGAGCAACACTGAAGGATCAGGAATCCGAGAATAAGCTTATTTTCTTATGGGCAAGTGGGAACTGCTTTGTCCTTCATATTTATCAATGTGTAGATGGATTTCAACTTCTTCTACTGCAAAGTCCAATGTTGTACTTGTTGAAGTCGATCATTGATGAATATGGAAGGACAAAGCAGTTTTAACTTGGTTTGAGCAAAGCAATTCATTTTATAGCAAAATCCGAAATCGTGCAGAACTCATGAAAGCAGGCTTATACTCGGATTCCTGAAACTTTAGATTTGCTCTTTCTTTTACTGCAAAGTACAACGTTGTTTTTTTGTTTAAATATTTCTAGACATGGTAAATATGAAGGACAAATCAGTTTTAAAATAGTTTGAGTGAAGTAATGCATTTTATAAGCAAAATCCCAAATCATGCAAACTCACGAAATGCTTTTTCTCGCTTTTCACTGCTTTTTACAAACTTTGGTCGGACGTTCACACCTTCTTGCAGCCGAACACCACCTCTCCCGCTTTTGATGGTCCAGTATTCTTACCTTTTCTAACACATTTTTCAGCAATTATGGTCGGACATTCACACCTACTCACAGCTGGACACCTCCGCTCCCGCTTTTGATCATACAATGTCGGGACATCGCTCCTTGTCTTACCTGCTTTTTACAAACTTTAGTCGAACATTCACACCTTCTTGCAGCTGAACACCTCCGCTCCCGCTTTTGATGATGTATAGTCGGGCTTTCGAGCCTTTTCTTACCCGGTTTTTACAAATTATGGTTGGACATTCAGACCTTGCAGCCGAACACCTCCGCTCTCTCTTTTGATCATACATTGTTGGGCATTCGCACCTTGTCTTACCCGCTTTTTACAAACTATAGTCAGACATTCACACCTTGCAGCTGAACCTCCGCTCCCTGTTTTGATCATGTATGGTCTGGCAATACTACCTTTTCTTCCCCCGTTTGTGAGTAATTATGGCTGGACATTCACACCTACTTGCAGTCGAACTGCTCTGCTCCCGCTTTTGATTATGTTTGGTTTGGATATTCGAACCTTTTCTTAACTGCTTTTTACAAACCATGGTCGGACTTTCACACCTTCTTGTAGCCGAACAACTCCGCTCCCGCTATTGATTGTGTACAGTCGGGTATTTTAACCTTTTCTTACCCGCTTTTTACCAACTATGGTCGGACATTCACACCGTCTTACAGCGGAACACCTCCGCTCCCGCTTTTTATGGTGTATAGTCGGGCATTCGAACCTTTTCTTACCCGCTATTTACAAACTATGGTAGGACATTCAAACTTTCGTGTATCCGAAAACCTCCGCTCTCTCTTTTGATCATACATTGTCGGACATTCGCACCTTTTCTTACCGGCTTTTTACAAACCATGGTCGGACTGTCACACCTTCTTGTAGCCGAACACATCCGGTCCTGCTTTTGATGATGTATGGTTGGGCATTCACACCTTTTTTTTGCCCATTTTTCAGGAATTATGGGTGGACATTCACACCTTGCAGCTGAACACCTCCTATCCCACTTATGATCATGTGCAGTTTGATTTTCGAAAAGTTTCTTTCATGTTTTCTAGCAATTATTGATGGACATGTAGACCTTCTTGCAGCTGAACACCTCCGCTCCCGCTTTTGATCATACATTGTCAGGCATTCGCACCTTGTCTTACCCACTTTTTACAAACTTTAGTCGAACAGTCACACCTTTTTGCAGCCGAACACCACCTCTACCGCTTTTGATGATGTATGGTCCAGCATTCTTACCTTTTCTAACACATTTTTCAGCAATTATGGTCGGACATTCACACCTACTCAGAGCCGAACACCTCCGCTCCCGCATTTGATGGTCTATAGTCGGGCATTCTACAGCGGAAAAGACTCATTCTTATGTTTGGTTAGATATTCGAACCTTTTCTTAACTGCTTTTTACAAACTTTGGTCGGACGTTCACAATATCTTGCAGCCGAACACCTCCGCTTCCGCTTTTGATGGTGTATATTCGGGCATACGAACCTTTTCTTACCCGCTTTTTACAAACCAAGGTCGGACTTTCACACCTTCTCTTAGCTGAACAACTCCGCTCCCTCTTTTGATTGTGTACAGTCGGGTAATTTAACCTTTTCTTACCCGCTTTTTACCATCTATGGTCGGACATTCACACCGTCTTACAGCGGAACACCTCCGCTCCCTCTTTTGATGATGTATGGTTAGGCATTCGCACCTTTTCTTACCCATTTTTCAGTAATTATGGGTAGACATTCACACCTTCTTGCAGCTGAACACCTCCTCTCCCGCTTATGATCATGTGCAGTTTGATATTCGAAAATTTTCTTTCATGTTTTCTAGCAATTATTGATGGACATTTAGACCTTCTTGCAGCTGAACACCTCCTCTCCCGCTTATGATCATGTGCAGTTTGATATTCGAAAATTTTCTTTCATGTTTTCTAGCAATTATTGATGGACATTCAGACCTTCTTTCAGCTGAACACCTCCGCTTCCGCTTTTGATTGTGTATAGTCGGGCTTTCGAGCCTTTTCTTCCCCGGTTTTTACAAATTATGGTTGGACATTCAGACCTTCTTGCAGCCGAAAACCTCCGCTCCCTCTTTTAATCATACATTGTCGGGCATTCGCAGCTTTTCTTACCTGCTTTTTACAAACCAGGGTCGGACTTTCACATCTTTTAGTAGCCTAACACCTCCGCTCCCGTTATTGATTGTGTACAGTTGGGTATTTTAACCTTTTCTTACCCGCTTTTTACCAACTATGGTCTGACATTCACACCTTCTTGCAGCCGAACACTTCCGCTTCACCTTTTAGTGTTCTATGGGGTATTCACACCTTTTTTTTCACCGCGTTTTATAGATTATGGTTGGAAATTCTCACCCACTCTCATCCGAAGACCTCTCCTCCCACTTTTGTTAATATATAGTCGGGCATTCGAACCTTTTCTTACCCGCTTTTTACAAATTATGGTCGAACATTCCCACTTACTTGCAGCCGAATACTTCCGCTCCACCTTTTAGTGATGTATGGTTGGCATTTGCACCTTTTCTTACCCTCTTTTTATACTGATTGCTGAAGATTAAGTTGTTCTTTCTCAAACTACAACATTTTTTTAATTGTTGAAACTTGATTTGAAGTGGATAAATAAGGAGGACAAACAGTTTTAAGTCAGGCTGATAGAAGGAATTAATTTTATAGCAAAATCTGTATTTCGTCATATGTCAAGAGATGCTTATTGCTGAAGAAGTTCTTTCTCATTCTACAAAGTACAACGTTGTTTATCGTTGAAACTTGATTAGACATGAATAAATATGAAGGACAAAGCAGTCTTAACTTGGTTTGAGTTAAGGAATTCGTTTTATAGTAGAATCCGAATTCGTGCATAACTCGTAAAATAGAGCTTATTTTCGGATTCCTGAAGAATGAGTCTGGTTCTTTCTCATAATACAAAGTTTGTTGTTTATTGTTGAAACTTCATCAGAAGTGAAGAAATAAGGACAAACCGTTTTAAGTAAGTTTGATAGAAGGATTTCATTTTATAGCAAAATCTGTATTCTTTCATATCTCCTGGAGAGAAGCTTATTGCTGAAAATTAGGTCTGGTTCTTTTTCATACTACAAAATACAGTGTTGTTTATTGTTGAAACTAGATTAGAAGTAGATAAATATGAAGGACAAAGCAGTTTGAACTTGGTTTGAGAGAAGGAATTAATTTTATTGCAAAATCCGAATTCATGCATAACTCGTCAAATAGATAGTGATGTGTCGTTCGTGAGCGATTTGTTCGATATGAACTAATTTTTTATATGACTCGGGAGTAACGAGTTGTCTCAGTGAGTGATTTGTTCAATTTCATGCAGTAGCCTTCCTCACCACATGGCAGGCGGCAGCTTCATAAGTTCAGTCAGCAGGACAGGAAACAGTATTGATTCGTTCACGACTCAACTCCTCGGCTGACGGGTCCTCGCACAGGAAACAGTATTGATTCGTTTATGACTCAACTCCTTGGGTCTTTGTTCATTTGTCACGTTTCAAATTCTACGTTTCATTTGACAGGCTGAAGAGCAGTAGGCACAACAGTTCGTTCACAAACCGGATCATTAATCTCATAGACTATTCTACCTTCAACAAGTTGGAAACCACAATCGACTCTCTAGATGCAGAAAAAGCATTTGATCGAGTGAACTGGAAATTTTTATTCGCAACATTAAACAAATTCGGGTTTGGGTCACACTTCATCAAATGGATAAGGATATTATATAGCTCCCCAAATGCAAGTGTCAGGACAAATGATCAAACTTCTCCAAGCTTCAGTCTGCAGAGAGGTACAAGACAGGGTTGCCCATTTTCTTCCTCATTTTTTGCTTTTTTCATCAAACCTTTAGCAGCTTCTATCAGACAAGATAGAAATATTAAAGGCATCCAATCCCAAAATATTGAGCATAAAATAAGTCTTTATGCTGATGATGTATTACTTTTCCTTCAGAACTCACAGACGTCTCTCACACACACGATCACACTCATAAATAAATTCTCAGCACTTTCTGACTACTCTATCAACTGGTCTAAGACCACAGTTCTGCCCATTAACTGTAGGGTCCAGAATATACCTGCAATCACTTTACAGTCAGGAAATATTAGATATTTAGGCATAAACATTTCCTCCAGGGTCTCAGAGCTAACAAACCTAAATTATGTTTTAAATTTTTCACAAGAACATCTTGTTTGGTCAGTTAAGTACTGAAAAGTCATTGATTTGGGCATACTTTAACATGTTAAAGGGGCTTTTGAAACTGTTATTTTTCACACAAAGGATTTTTCTGATGTGAAAGTGTATAGTAGAGGTCGGTTAAAAAACCTTTTTAAAAGAATTTGAGCTCATTCAAGGATAGTATGATGAGGGGCTGATATACTAACCTTTCCATATATATATATATATATATATAATTGTTTCACTGATGTTAATTTGTTTAAAATCTGGTCATTTCTAACATATGTATCGGCCCACAATTTCACAATCGGTGCCTCCAAAGTAAGTTCTTTCCTATACTCACATGAGTGAAGTGCACAGTGAATTAGAAGTTACTGAAGTTTATGTGGCCTGTCAGAGGGAGCATTGGGCCCAGTATTCATTGTAAATGCCTTGTGATACGTCTTCGTAACACGTTTTATATAGTACAACCTGTCACTAAAGGAGCACCACAGTTTGTCTGTCGTACTGCTTTGGTGGAGGTTGTGGGCCTTATAAATAAATTATATTCATATATTTATAGATTCTAAAGATATAGTGATTAAAAGAGGTTGACAACGCCACCTAGGTTTGAGAGCCCAAGACTCTAAAGACACGTACAGGTTCTTAATCAAAACAAGGTTTGAGCAGACTTAAAAAAACAGGAGTCTAACTGGTATTTTACAAGATTTATTGTCATAAAATAGGTAACCCAGCCCAAAATCTCCGCCAAGGATCCCACAGCCTCTGGATCATCTCACTCTCCAACTCTCTGGGGCAAGTGACAGACATCCAACTCTGGTGGTGGAACAAACCCTCAGTCACTCCAAAACACAAGAGTGAGGAAATATCAGTACTCACTGGTAGTCCACCTCCACCTCCACGGCCCTTGAAGAAGGCTCCGTACCCCCCATGCTCCCCGGGCGCTGTAATTGGCTGCCCCACTGCTCCAGTGTATGGCATCTGTCTCCATGAGTGTGTCACCCTGTGCATGTGTGTGTTCAACAGGTCCCAACCTGGATAGGTCAAATGCGGAGGAGTAATATTAAATTAAATAATTTTAGTTATTTACACTGATCCTCTATCATTCAAATGGTTATTAGTATGCCATGAGACTAAAGTGAAAGAAAGTTTACCAGTTTTGACAATAATTAAAACCAGATTCATTCTGCGGGAGGCTCCCTGGGGTTATAATTGCAAGACAGTTTCTCCTGAAATGCCTCAAGTCAAGATGAAGCACAGGTCTGCTACTCAGGCTTTGTGGACTCTTCTTTTATAACGAACCTTTACACAGAAAACTGTGAAAATGTCGTTCCTCCTCTCCAGTACCCCCGAATAGACCTTACCAGGGAGGCTGAGGAGTGTGATCCCGTTATTCCTGTCTGACACACATATTCTTACAATTTGAATTTATTGAAGTCTGTTAAAAATGAAAAATGTGTTTTTATGTCCAACAACGTTCTTTTAAATATTTGATGCTAATGATAAAAGCTCCAATGATGTCAGATTTTATGTTCAAAGCAGAACACCTGAAACAGCATAAAAAGTGAACGTTGACTTAACAGCATACATGTGTAACTGTGCTGTCGACACAGTGATGTAAACACCAGATAAAGAGAGAGAATGAGCTTTTACTGTCGGACTGTGTTGATTAAAGTGAGGACAGAAAACAACAGACTGAGCGAACAAAGAGAAAATCAGGAGCCTGCAGGGAAATCTTGCCCCACAGCTGAAAGTTTCTCCTTTAAACAGAGAAGTTTCAGTATTTTTCTGTTTTCACCACACTGCTGAATGAGTTCAGGTGTTGATGCTGTTCAGTGTTTCCTGAATCTTTCTGTTCTGTTGAAGAGTACTTTTTGTTGTAAATGATGTTGTCAGATTGGTGAATAAAATCTACTCTTTGTTCCACTGTCTTTATATAGAAAGTCCAAGATCTTTAATCCTTCCGCAGGCAAGAGGAAACATGGCTCTGATGAGGCTAAAGAACACGAGCAACAATTTACTAAAAGTTTATTGAACGTTTTGCATTGTTTCATTCCAACAAATACTCCTGCAGTTAAAGTGTTCCACACATACGTTATCTAACTTTTTAAACAAAATCACATGTATACATATATTTAATTTCTATTGAGAAATGCAGCAGAGCACCAGAGTTTCCTCATGTGTAAGAGGATGGAGGTGTGTTTGATGGGTCAAACACACAAAAAACACCTGGGCAGTCAGATCAAGCAGCTTTAAGCAGCTTGGTGGTTTTACTCTCTTTGGCTCCACTTTCTCAAGACGTCCTCTGCTGCGTCCAGAGTGGAGTCCTCCTGTTAGACACTAATTCATATGCTGATGTACATTCCAGCTGCCGTGACACTAAACAGGGAAACTCATCTTTTAACACCAGTAAAATCTATTCATTATTCAAATATTTTGACCTGTTTTGACTCCCCCTGTAAGCATGTAGTGTTCTAACACTTCACACTGTGCGGTCAATGCTTGTTCCTTTAAAAAAGGAGTGTATCAACTCTATGTAAGCACAGTGCATAAATGTGTACAATAAAAGGGGATATCAAACCCTCAACAATATCAAAAATACCTTATTTGTCTTTGGAAGAATAACTTTTGAAGAAAATGACCTTTTAATTGTTTCTTATTTTGATAAAAGAATCCAAACAAGTGCGTAATTTTTTTTTTCATGTTTTATTTTATTTAAACACATAAATCAATGTAATAATAATTTGTGTAGGATCTTATTCATATTCTTATTTGAATGACACAATAATGCTCTGAACAGTTGTGAGAACACCAGATTCTCACATGTGGGGATGCTTCCAGCATAAATCCCCACATCCTGAATCAGTTGTTCAGGATGAAAAGATAGAGTCGTGCAAAAGATAGATACATTTGAAGTATTTTTATTGATGTTACTGTAACAGGAGGTATAGAGATTTCATTGGATGACTAGTCTTGTGCGCGAATACTAAACGCTGCTGCTACTTTCTCTCTTGATGTTGTTGTATTTGTATTGTCTACGATGTTTTGGCGTCATATATTTTTTGAAGAGCCTCTACATTGAAGGCAGCTCTGGTCTTTCTTCTGAGGGGTTAAACTTGTCCACTGCTTGTTCTGGTACTGCAAGTTGAAGAGACAAGTCTTCTGTGGTATGTAAGGGGTTTGATGTTGGAGAGTCCTCTGACTGTTTAGAGGCTGGTTCCATTTCGATGACAATGAAAGTTCTTTCTTGATTTTGCTTTGGAAGTGGTTCTTGGACAACGATCAGTGATGAAATGTCCTCCGTGTCTTGAGTTTCCTGCATGACTTCAGACTGGTCGTTCTTTATAATGGTCTCTACCGTCTTTTTGCTTTCGCGCCGACGCTTTTTAGAGGAAACTTTCTCCTTTGGTGGCTCTGAGACATCTTTTGGTTGTGGGACTAATTCCATTTCGATGTCACTCACCAGCTCTGGGACCACGTCTGGTTGTGGCACTCCAGCCTGATGAGCCAAATCTGATGGAATCACTTCCTGTGAGTCTTCAGAAGCCCTTTCTATTTCCTTTTCTTCCACGGGTTCAGAAATCTTCTCTGGTTCCTGGATATAAATCGGTGATGAAATGTCCTCCGTGTCTTGAGGTTCCTGGATGACTTCAGGCAGGTTCTTTACAATGGTTTCTGGCATCTTTTTGTTCTTGCGCCGACGCTTCTTTGATGTAACGTTCTCTTTTGGTGGCTCAGGGATCCCTTGTGGTTCTGTTTTGTTGACTCCATCCACTTCTGGATTCGATACTTCCACTTGTGAAGCCAGCTCTTCTACAGTTATGTTCTTTGGTGGAAGACGTATCTGATCTAAATGGAGTTCTGGGAGGATGTACAGCTCTGTTTTTTCTTCTGGCTTGATGATGAGGGATAGAAATACAGCCTTCATAAGTTCTGCCACCTTCTTTTCCTGTGTCTTTGTTTCCTCCTCCTGTGCCTTTAGTTTGGAGGCAAGATCAATATTGGAGGCAGTCTTTTCTTTGAGTTGTTCTTTCAAGCTCTCTACCTCTTTTACAACTGACTGATATTCAGTTTCAGATACTGGTGGTTTCAGTGTTTCAATCAATTCTGCAATTACGTCATTGCATTCCTTGAGCTCCTGCTCACACTTTTCACGGAGATGACGCTCACACTTCAAACAGTTTTCCAGGTCCTTGAGTTTTTCCTCAGAAATGGAGCAGCTATTCTCTGCTGCGACTCTTCTGTCTTTTTCTCGTGTTAGAAAGAAATTCTTTTTCAGCAGCTTAGTCCTGACAATATCCATCCGATGGTATAAATAGTTGATCTTGTCCTTATTATGTTGGTAAGATTCCTGTCATTTTTCTGATCCATAATCATCGTCGGCAGCAGAGGCATTAGAGGGAATCTCCTCGGTTTGTGAAATTGGAAACTTCCACGTGACGCGACGAACTTTGGAGGCCTGGGGATGATCCTGCACAAGCTGGACGTCCTCGGAATGAGGAGTCACAGCCGCAGCAGAGACCTGGGATTGTTCCTTTTCCAACACGTCCAACATTTCTGATCTGTTGGTGGGTTCCTCCAAACTTTCATCACTGCCAAAAGTAATGTTATATTTGTAGGACGCCTGAGATTGTTCTTTTTCAAACAGGTCATTTTCTAGGTTTGATTTTAAAATTTCTCGCCTGTTGGTGGGTTCCTTATAACTTTCCTTACTGACAAAAGTAATGTTATATTTGTAGGACGCCTGAGATTGTTCTTTTTCAAACAGGTCATTTTCTAGGCTTGATGTTAAAATTTCTTGCCTGTTGGTGGGTTTCTTATAACTTTCATTACTGCCAAAAGTAATGTTATATTTGTTGGAGGCCTGGGCTTGTTTGTCGGTTTGTGAATTTGGAAACTTCCACGTGACGCAACGTACTTTGGAGGCCTGGGGATGATCCTGCACCAGCTGGACGTCCTCGGAATGAGGAGTCACAGCCGCAGCAGAGACCTGGGATGGTTCTTTTTCCTCTTCGTCATTTACTGTTTGAGGAGACGGGGAATCCTCAGAGGCCTGGCATTGTTCTTTTTCACACAGCTCATTTTCTGACCTGTTGGTGGGTTCCTCATAACCTTCATTATCGCCAAAAGTAATGGTATATGTGTAGATATCCTCAGGTAAATCGTCCTCTACCATGTCACACCACTGAAGTGGAGCAGATGATATCTTGGTTTGACTCATTTTGCTTGTTGTTTTTAAGAGCTTGTCAAAATTACTATTTAAGATAGTAATTAAGTGTTGTTTTTAATAGTTTGTCAAAATTACTATTTAAGATAGTAATTAAGTGTTGTTTTTTTAGACGATGTGAAAACCGTTTGCTGTGACTTTCAAATTCGCTTCGAAAACTGGACGTGTTTCTTCAGATAAACTCCTGACGAACTGTGAAATAGGAGGGAAAATGTCTGGCCTATATAACATTTGTGATGTCAAACAACATCAGTGGTGACATCAATTGTGATGTCAAACAACATCAGTGGTGACATCAATTGTGATGTCATCATCAGTGATGACCAGAAGACCAGAAGAGAGATTGTGATGTCATCAGTGATAATTTAGTGATAAGACTAAAAAAGAGCAATGGCATTCCGTTCTCAGTCACCATCTTGTGTGTTGTTTTGCTCTCTTGTTCAGTTTTATGATTATACATTTTTAAACTTTTTTCTGTGAAATCTCAAAATATTATTGTCCAGGTCAGTTTTAATGCATTCATTGTATGTTATGGTACTCACGACTGCTTTCTTCATGCCTCCACTGGAAAATTGGACCTCATTCTGTGATGATCTGCAGGTTTGAAGGCCTCTGTTCTGTCTCTCTTCTGGTCTGTGATTCCAACCACAGATTCTGAATGGAATTGAAGTCCGGATTCCAGAATGTTGATTTTTGTTCTCTGTTAATCACTTGACGACTTCAGCTGAATACTTCATGTCACTGTCACGTTGGAAGGTCCACTTCTGCCAGTTTTCAGCAACCAGTGTAATGTTTCCCACTAGCAGTGTTTTCCAAGACAGAATAATGTCAGTTTTTAAAATGTTTCCAAAATAAACCTTTTTCCACATTCAAACTGAAGCAGACACCCTTTCCACTTTTAAGATTAGGCTTAAAACTTTCCTTTTTGATAAAGCTTATAGTTAGGGATGGCTCAGGTGATCCTGAAACATCCCATAGTTAAGCTGCTATAGGATTAGACTGCTGGGGTTCATCTGTCCCACCTTTCCTCACTTTGTTCTCTTTTTCCCCATTTAAAAAAGCCTCAAAATAAAAGTGAGTTTTAGGTGGCTACAATAGAATAGAATAGAATAGAATAGAATAGAATAGAATAGATAAATATTTTATTCATCCCCCAGTGAGGGAAATTCAAATTAGTCAAGTAACTCATTAAAATATAAATATTTCCAATGATTGTATATTAGACAACAACAACAATCATAATAATAATCAATGACTAATTAAATAAATTTGAGAAGAACATGTCAGCAGTCGCTGTTAAAAAGCCTTATGGCTGTGGGGACAAAGGACCTCCTGAACCTCTCAGTCCTGCAGTTCAGTGAGATGAGCCTCTCACTGCAGCTGCTCCTCTCTCCTGCCAGGATGCTGTGGAGAGGATGTTTATTGTTCTCCAAAACAGAATATGATTTCCTCCTCATCCGTTGCTCCACCACAGCACCGAGAGGGTCGAGCCTTCTGCCTACCACAGAACAAGTCTTTTTCACCAGTTTGTCCAGGCACCTTGTTAGAATTAAAATTAACTAACAGACAACGGCATGAAACCAAGAAATCCCTCAGAGGCCTCAGTATTTTACTTGCAAGGGGAGAACAACACCCGAACCTACTCTCTGCAGATTCACAAGAGTTCTCCAACGAGTGGTTGCTTCCCTTGCTCTTTTATTAGGTGACACACACACACACACACATACATACAATCCCCTATGTGCCCAGGTCTGGCATATCTCCTTAGTTTGGAGGCATCTCCTTATTTGGGGAGTTATAAAGATAACGATCAGTGGGGAGACAACATTCCTTCTTCTTCTCCTTGTGAAGTTTTGATATGAACTGGCCTCTCTGGCTGTGACTTTTATTTAATGATAAAAAGCAAACTTTTCTGACACACCTACAGTTTTTGTCTTAAGTGCAACTCCCCCAGCAGACAACAGCATTGAACAGTGCATAGGAGTGATCAAACATGCATTTCATATCTCTACAGACATGAGCCGTCTAGGGAAGAAGAGACGGCTCAGGCCAATCTGAACACTGAACGCTAAGGACAAACTTTTTCCTTTGCGCCTTTGATTATGAGCGAATATATCCAACTAATGTGTGAGTCATTTTGTCATCATCACCCGTCTTGCATAGGTACTGTACTTTTCAGCAGCATTAGATTTCTAAGATAATGCGTCATTTGGAAGGTCAGACATGATAGTTTGTAGTATATTGGGTCCAAACTGTCTATCAAGGCAGACAGCATGAAGGTATGTTTACAGACTGTGTTTGGATCTAAATGTGTCTTTATTCTGTATGAACCTGCCATTGTCTCACTGCTCTTTGTATCAATAATGCAGATCAGGACCACTGAGCTCCTGCACGGAATCCCTGATTGTTCAGCAAATATTTAAAGTCAGAGTGAACATTCCCGGTTTCCCCAATTGTCACTGTCAAGTACAGTCAAATGTGCTAAAGTTGATGTTTTCTTGGCACATTTACTTTTCACCAGGGGAGAAGTGCTGCTGAGCAGAATTTTTACTTCCATAAAGATTCAAGTTGCATACACATAATTAACCTCTTGGTGACTGAATGATTAATAGAGGTCCATAATTCATGCATTACTTTAGAAAATTCCTAAGATTGCTGCAGAGCAGCATGATTCTCCAGAGAAACCTAATCTGAGCTGCACTGTCACCACTCCTGCAGCACTCTCTCCAGAAGATGGAGACCTTGTGCCAGTGTAGAGATTCCTGCCCGAGCACCAAAGATATCACAGTTAAAAGTCTCAGATGATAAGGAGTTGTTGGTGAAAATATAATGAAGCATCTCAAAAATGTTTTAACCACATTTTCACATTTTTCTGTGTAAGGGTTTGTTATAAAAGAAGAGTCCACAAAGCCTGAGTAGCAGACCTGTGCTTCTTCTTGACTTGAGGGATTTCAGGAGAAACTGTCTTGCAATTACAACCTCAGGGATCTTCCCGCAGAATAAATCTGGTTTTAATTATTGTCAAAACAGTTCAACTTTCTTTCACTTTAAGAGACCACTGTAATATACACAGTTTCATGGAATACTAATGACCATTTGAATGATAAAGAATCAATGTAAGTAACTAAGATGACTTTATTAAGATTACTTTATTGTCATGTAGTCACACGAAATTACTCTCCGCATCTGACTCATCCGGGTTGGCACCTGTTGAACACACACATGCACGGGGTGACACACTCAGCGCCCAGGGAGCATGGGGGGTACGGAGCGGCGAGATTAGGAATGGAAGGTTATTGGAGGACCCACTCTAACCACAGAGCCTGATAGGTTGTGGGTACAGTGGCACACGTTACACCGGCGGCTCCTGGGTACGGGGACCATTATGAAGAATTGAATCTCTGCACCATGCAAATCAAAGATGTCAGATGACACCAAACGAAAAAACAAAAAATAAGGAAGAGGTAAATCTGAAATGGTTGTTAAAAAACCATCTGAGGTTGCCGTGACAAAGTGACAGGATAACAAGGCAGTCTTGATGGCCTCCACTGTCCGTGGGATACAGCCCCAGGACAGTTGCATGAGATGGTCAACAAAAGAGAAGCTCCATGTTACTGTGCCTCGACCAGCTGTTGTAGCTGAATACAACAAAAACATGGGCGGCTTCGGTTTGTGCGACCGCATGATCAGCTTCTATCCAATGTCAAGCCGCACAAGAAAATGGACCTGCATTTTGTTGACCTGGCAGCTGGATCGAGTACAGGTCAGACCACCAAGTCTCTGGAAAACCAGAGAAAGAGAGGCTGCAGTATTTCGACTTCAAACTGCTGCTGGCTGAGGAGATGATTGCTCAGGCACAGGGAGATCACAAGGCTGACAATGTGGCCAGTGATGATGAAGAGATGAGTACTGATGAAGAGTACATTCCAACAAAGAAGAGGAGGCCTGTTGAACCTCAGACCAATGCCAATGTCCAAAAATACAGGGCAGTCCATTTGCCAAAGATGGAGGAGGCTGCTCATTCATCACGGTGCAGAAGAGAGGGATGCAAAGGGGACACATATGTCAAGTGCATCAAGCATAACATGTTTCTGTGTGTTTCAAAGGCCAAAAACTGTTTCCTGTTGTACCATTCATGATACACTGTGATTTGGAGCTGTATGTGATGCCGTAAATTTGAGTATTCAAACATTGTTGGGTGTTCTGCTAAGTTTAAATTCTTGTTCAAATGTTTATTGTGGGGAGTACCAGTAAGGATATTCCAGTAAATATGTGTTTATTTTGGTGCCATGTTTAACTAACCCTGTTTGGTAGTTTGAAGAGTTGACAGTGAGAAATTGCGATAGTATAGGTCAGACAGAAATGTGCTGATTTCCTCCCTCATGTAAAATAGCCAGATCATTCAGATGTCTTCATCTATTTTAATGTTTATGAAATAAGAAGATTTTTTAAAAGAAATCCACATGAAAATGAATTCGGTATTATAACATTACATCATTACATTTTATATCAAACAAGACCCGATGTCCACCACAAGGGACAGTCCAGAAAAAATAAATAAACAATGTTTTTGAAAAAAAATTGTTGCAGTATGTTTCTTTCAACCACAATACTTAAATTATCATAAAAATATCAAAAAAGCAAAACTTGTTTCCTCTGGGTCTCTCATGGCATACTAATAACCATTTGAATGGTAAAGAATCAATGTAAGTAACTAAGATGACTTTATTAAGATTACTTTATTGTCATGTAGTCACACGAAATGACTCTCCGCATCTGACTCATCCAGGTTGGCACCTGTTGAACACACACATGCACGGGGTGACACACTCAGCGCCCAGGGAGCATGGGGGGTACGGAGCGGCGAGATTAGGAATGGAAGGTTATTGGAGGACCCACTCTAACCACAGAGCCTGATAGGTTGTGGGTACAGTGGCACACGTTACACCGGCGGCTCCTGGGTACGGGGACCATTATGAAGAATTGAATCTTTGCACCATGCAAATCAAAGATGTCAGATGACACCAAACGAAAAAACAAAAAATAAGGAAGAGGTAAATTGCACCTTTTCTTACCCATTTTTCAGTAATTATGGGTGGAAATTCACACCTTCTTGCAGCTGAACACCTCCTCTCCCACTTATGATCATGTGTGGTTTGATATTCGAAAATTTTCTTTCATGTTTTCTAGCAATTATTGATGGACATTCAGACCTTCTTTCAGCTGAACACCTCCGCTTCCGCTTTTGATTGTGTATAGTCGGGCTTTCGAGCCTTTTCTTCCCCGGTTTTTACAAATTATGGTTGGACATTCAGACCTTCTTGCAGCCGAAAACCTCCGCTCCCTCTTTTAATCATACATTGTCGGGCATTCGCAGCTTTTCTTACCTGCTTTTTACAAACCAGGGTCGGACTTACACATCTTTTAGTAGCCTAACACCTCCGCTCCCGTTATTGATTGTGTACAGTTGGGTATTTTAACCTTTTCTTACCCGCTTTTTACCAACTATGGTCTGACATTCACACCTTCTTGCAGCCGAACACTTCCGCTTCACCTTTTAGTGTTCTATGGGGTATTCACACCTTTTTTTTCACCGCATTTTATAGATTATGGTTGGAAATTCTCACCCACTCTCATCCGAAGACCTCTCCTCCCACTTTTGTTAATATATAGTCGGGCATTCGAACCTTTTCTTACCCGCTTTTTACAAATTATGGTCGAACATTCCCACCTACTTGCAGCCGAATACTTCCGCTCCACCTTTTAGTGATGTATGGTTGGCATTTGCACCTTTTCTTACCCTCTTTTTATACTGATTGCTGAAGATTAAGTTGTTCTTTCTCAAACTATAACATTTTTTTAATTGTTGAAACTTGATTTGAAGTGGATAAATAAGGAGGACAAACAGTTTTAAGTCAGGCTGATAGAAGGAATTAATTTTATAGCAAAATCTGTATTTCGTCATATGTCAAGAGATGCTTATTGCTGAAGAAGTTCTTTCTCATTCTACAAAGTACAACGTTGTTTATCGTTGAAACTTGATTAGACATGAATAAATATGAAGGACAAAGCAGTCTTAACTTGGTTTGAGTTAAGGAATTCGTTTTATAGTAGAATCCGAATTCGTGCATAACTCGTAAAATAGAGCTTATTTTCGGATTCCTGAAGAATGAGTCTGGTTCTTTCTCATAATACAAAGTTTGTTGTTTATTGTTGAAACTTCATCAGAAGTGAAGAAATAAGGACAAACCGTTTTAAGTAAGTTTGATAGAAGGATTTCATTTTATAGCAAAATCTGTATTCTTTCATATCTCCTGGAGAGAAGCTTATTGCTGAAAATTAGGTCTGGTTCTTTTTCATACTACAAAATACAGTGTTGTTTATTGTTGAAACTAGATTAGAAGTAGATAAATATGAAGGACAAAGCAGTTTGAACTTGGTTTGAGAGAAGGAATTAATTTTATTGCAAAATCCGAATTCATGCATAACTCGTCAAATAGATAGTGATGTGTCGTTCGTGAGCGATTTGTTCGATATGAACTAATTTTTTATATGACTCGGGAGTAACGAGTTGTCTCAGTGAGTGATTTGTTCAATTTCATGCAGTAGCCTTCCTCACCACATGGCAGGCGGCAGCTTCATAAGTTCAGTCAGCAGGACAGGAAACAGTATTGATTCGTTCACGACTCAACTCCTCGGCTGACGGGTCCTCGCACAGGAAACAGTATTGATTCGTTTATGACTCAACTCCTTGGGTCTTTGTTCATTTGTCACGTTTCAAATTCTACGTTTCATTTGACAGGCTGAAGAGCAGTAGGCACAACAGTTCGTTCACAAACCGGATCATTAATCTCATAGACTATTCTACCTTCAACAAGTTGGAAACCACAATCGACTCTCTAGATGCAGAAAAAGCATTTGATCGAGTGAACTGGAAATTTTTATTCGCAACATTAAACAAAATCGGGTTTGGGTCACACTTCATCAAATGGATAAGGATATTATATAGCTCCCCAAATGCAAGTGTCAGGACAAATGATCAAACTTCTCCAAGCTTCAGTCTGCAGAGAGGTACAAGACAGGGTTGCCCATTTTCTTCCTCATTTTTTGCTTTTTTCATCAAACCTTTAGCAGCTTCTATCAGACAAGATAGAAATATTAAAGGCATCCAATCCCAAAATATTGAGCATAAAATAAGTCTTTATGCTGATGATGTATTACTTTTCCTTCAGAACTCACAGACGTCTCTCACACACACGATCACACTCATAAATAAATTCTCAGCACTTTCTGACTACTCTATCAACTGGTCTAAGACCACAGTTCTGCCCATTAACTGTAGGGTCCAGAATATACCTGCAATCACTTTACAGTCAGGAAATATTAGATATTTAGGCATAAACATTTCCTCCAGGGTCTCAGAGCTAACAAACCTAAATTATGTTTTAAATTTTTCACAAGAACATCTTGTTTGGTCAGTTAAGTACTGAAAAGTCATTGATTTGGGCATACTTTAACATGTTAAAGGGGCTTTTGAAACTATTATTTTTCACACAAAGGATTTTTCTGATGTGAAAGTGTATAGTAGAGGTCGGTTAAAAAACCTTTTTAAAAGAATTTGAGCTCATTCAAGGATAGTATGATGAGGGGCTGATATACTAACCTTTCCATATATATATATAATTGTTTCACTGATGTTAATTTGTTTAAAATCTGGTCATTTCTAACATATGTATCGGCCCACAATTTCACAATCGGTGCCTCCAAAGTAAGTTCTTTCCTATACTCACATGAGTGAAGTGCACAGTGAATTAGAAGTTACTGAAGGCCTGTCAGAGGGAGCATTGGGCCCAGTATTCATTGTAAATGCCTTGTGATACGTCTTCGTAACATGTTTTATATAGTACAACCTGTCACTAAAGGAGCTCCACAGTTTGTCTGTCGTACTGCTTTGGTGGAGGTTGTGGGCCTTATAAATAAATTATATTCATATATTTATAGATTCTAAAGATATAGTGATTAAAAGAGGTTGACAACGCCACCTAGGTTTGAGAGCCCAAGACTCTAAAGACACGTACAGGTTCTTAATCAAAACAAGGTTTGAGCAGACTTAAAAAAACAGGAGTCTAACTGGTATTTTACAAGATTTATTGTCATAAAATAGGTAACCCAGCCCAAAATCTCCGCCAAGGATCCCACAGCCTCTGGATCATCTCACTCTCCAACTCTCTGGGGCAAGTGACAGACATCCAACTCTGGTGGTGGAACAAACCCTCAGTCACTCCAAAACACAAGAGTGAGGAAATATCAGTACTCACTGGTAGTCCACCTCCACCTCCACGGCCCTTGAAGAAGGCTCCGTACCCCCCATGCTCCCCGGGCGCTGTAATTGGCTGCCCCACTGCTCCAGTGTATGGCATCTGTCTCCATGAGTGTGTCACCCTGTGCATGTGTGTGTTCAACAGGTCCCAACCTGGATAGGTCAAATGCGGAGGAGTAATATTAAATTAAATAATTTTAGTTATTTACACTGATCCTCTATCATTCAAATAGTTATTAGTATGCCATGAGACTAAAGTGAAAGAAAGTTTACCAGTTTTGACAATAATTAAAACCAGATTCATTCTGCGGGAGGCTCCCTGGGGTTATAATTGCAAGACAGTTTCTCCTGAAATGCCTCAAGTCAAGATGAAGCACAGGTCTGCTACTCAGGCTTTGTGGACTCTTCTTTTATAACGAACCTTTACACAGAAAACTGTGAAAATGTCGTTCCTCCTCTCCAGTACCCCCGAATAGACCTTACCAGGGAGGCTGAGGAGTGTGATCCCGTTATTCCTGTCTGACACACATATTCTTACAATTTGAATTTATTGAAGTCTGTTAAAAATGAAAAATGTGTTTTTATGTCCAACAACGTTCTTTTAAATATTTGATGCTAATGATAAAAGCTCCAATGATGTCAGATTTTATGTTCAAAGCAGAACATGTGAAACAGCATAAAAAGTGAACGTTGACTTAACAGCATACATGTGTAACTGTGCTGTCGACACAGTGATGTAAACACCAGATAAAGAGAGAGAATGAGCTTTTACTGTCGGACTGTGTTGATTAAAGTGAGGACAGAAAACAACAGACTGAGCGAACAAAGAGAAAATCAGGAGCCTGCAGGGAAATCTTGCCCCACAGCTGAAAGTTTCTCCTTTAAACAGAGAAGTTTCAGTATTTTTCTGTTTTCACCACACTGCTGAATGAGTTCAGGTGTTGATGCTGTTCAGTGTTTCCTGAATCTTTCTGTTCTGTTGAAGAGTACTTTTTGTTGTAAATGATGTTGTCAGATTGGTGAATAAAATCTACTCTTTGTTCCACTGTCTTTATATAGAAAGTCCAAGATCTTTAATCCTTCCGCAGGCAAGAGGAAACATGGCTCTGATGAGGCTAAAGAACACGAGCAACAATTTACTAAAAGTTTATTGAACTTTTTGCATTGTTTCATTCCAACAAATACTCCTGCAGTTAAAGTGTTCCACACATACGTTATCTAACTTTTTAAACAAAATCACATGTATACATATATTTAATTTCTATTGAGAAATGCAGCAGAGCACCAGAGTTTCCTCATGTGTAAGAGGATGGAGGTGTGTTTGATGGGTCAAACACACAAAAAACACCTGGGCAGTCAGATCAAGCAGCTTTAAGCAGCTTGGTGGTTTTACTCTCTTTGGCTCCACTTTCTCAAGACGTCCTCTGCTGCGTCCAGAGTGGAGTCCTCCTGTTAGATACTAATTCATATGCTGATGTACATTCCAGCTGCCGTGACACTAAACAGGGAAACTCATCTTTTAACACCAGTAAAATCTATTCATTATTCAAATATTTTGACCTGTTTTGACTCCCCCTGTAAGCATGTAGTGTTCTAACACTTCACACTGTGCGGTCAATGCTTGTTCCTTTAAAAAAGGAGTGTATCAACTCTATGTAAGCACAGTGCATAAATGTGTACAATAAAAGGGGATATCAAACCCTCAACAATATCAAAAATACCTTATTTGTCTTTGGAAGAATAACTTTTGAAGAAAATGACCTTTTAATTGTTTCTTATTTTGATAAAAGAATCCAAACAAGTGCGTAATTTTTTTTTTCATGTTTTATTTTATTTAAACACATAAATCAATGTAATAATAATTTGTGTAGGATCTTATTCATATTCTTATTTGAATGACACAATAATGCTCTGAACAGTTGTGAGAACACCAGATTCTCACATGTGGGGATGCTTCCAGCATAAATCCCCACATCCTGAATCAGTTGTTCAGGATGAAAAGATAGAGTCGTGCAAAAGATAGATACATTTGAAGTATTTTTATTGATGTTACTGTAACAGGAGGTATAGAGATTTCATTGGATGACTAGTCTTGTGCGCGAATACTAAACGCTGCTGCTACTTTCTCTCTTGATGTTGTTGTATTTGTATTGTCTACGATGTTTTGGCGTCATATATTTTTTGAAGAGCCTCCACATTGAAGGCAGCTCTGGTCTTTCTTCTGAGGGGTTAAACTTGTCCACTGCTTGTTCTGGTACTGCAAGTTGAAGAGACAAGTCTTCTGTGGTATGTAAGGGGTTTGATGTTGGAGAGTCCTCTGACTGTTTAGAGGCTGGTTCCATTTCGATGACAATGAAAGTTCTTTCTTGATTTTGCTTTGGAAGTGGTTCTTGGACAACGATCAGTGATGAAATGTCCTCCGTGTCTTGAGTTTCCTGCATGACTTCAGACTGGTCGTTCTTTATAATGGTCTCTACCGTCTTTTTGCTTTCGCGCCGACGCTTTTTAGAGGAAACTTTCTCCTTTGGTGGCTCTGAGACATCTTTTGGTTGTGGGACTAATTCCATTTCGATGTCACTCACCAGCTCTGGGACCACGTCTGGTTGTGGCACTCCAGCCTGATGAGCCAAATCTGATGGAATCACTTCCTGTGAGTCTTCAGAAGCCCTTTCTATTTCCTTTTCTTCCACGGGTTCAGAAATCTTCTCTGGTTCCTGGATATAAATCGGTGATGAAATGTCCTCCGTGTCTTGAGGTTCCTGGATGACTTCAGGCAGGTTCTTTACAATGGTTTCTGGCATCTTTTTGTTCTTGCGCCGACGCTTCTTTGATGTAACGTTCTCTTTTGGTGGCTCAGGGATCCCTTGTGGTTCTGTTTTGTTGACTCCATCCACTTCTGGATTCGATACTTCCACTTGTGAAGCCAGCTCTTCTACAGTTATGTTCTTTGGTGGAAGACGTATCTGATCTAAATGGAGTTCTGGGAGGATGTACAGCTCTGTTTTTTCTTCTGGCTTGATGATGATCCTGTGCCTTTAGTTTGGAGGCAAGATCAATATTGGAGGCAGTCTTTTCTTTGAGTTGTTCTTTCAAGCTCTCTACCTCTTTTACAACTGACTGATATTCAGTTTCAGATACTGGTGGTTTCAGTGTTTCAATCAATTCTGCAATTACGTCATTGCATTCCTTGAGCTCCTGCTCACACTTTTCACGGAGATGACGCTCACACTTCAAACAGTTTTCCAGGTCCTTGAGTTTTTCCTCAGAAATGGAGCAGCTATTCTCTGCTGCGACTCTTCTGTCTTTTTCTCGTGTTAGAAAGAAATTCTTTTTCAGCAGCTTAGTCCTGACAATATCCATCCGATGGTATAAATAGTTGATCTTGTCCTTATTATGTTGGTAAGATTCCTGTAATTTTTCTGATCCATAATCATCGTCGGCAGCAGAGGCATTAGAGGGAATCTCCTCGGTTTGTGAAATTGGAAACTTCCACGTGACGCGACGAACTTTGGAGGCCTGGGGATGATCCTGCACAAGCTGGACGTCCTCGGAATGAGGAGTCACAGCCGCAGCAGAGACCTGGGATTGTTCCTTTTCCAACACGTCCAACATTTCTGATCTGTTGGTGGGTTCCTCCAAACTTTCATCACTGCCAAAAGTAATGTTATATTTGTAGGACGCCTGAGATTGTTCTTTTTCAAACAGGTCATTTTCTAGGTTTGATTTTAAAATTTCTCGCCTGTTGGTGGGTTCCTTATAACTTTCCTTACTGACAAAAGTAATGTTATAATTGTAGGACGCCTGAGATTGTTCTTTTTCAAACAGGTCATTTTCTAGGCTTGATGTTAAAATTTCTTGCCTGTTGGTGGGTTTCTTATAACTTTCATTACTGCCAAAAGTAATGTTATATTTGTTGGAGGCCTGGGCTTGTTTGTCGGTTTGTGAATTTGGAAACTTCCACGTGACGCAACGTACTTTGGAGGCCTGGGGATGATCCTGCACCAGCTGGACGTCCTCGGAATGAGGAGTCACAGCCGCAGCAGAGACCTGGGATGGTTCTTTTTCCTCTTCGTCATTTACTGTTTGAGGAGACGGGGAATCCTCAGAGGCCTGGCATTGTTCTTTTTCACACAGCTCATTTTCTGACCTGTTGGTGGGTTCCTCATAACCTTCATTATCGCCAAAAGTAATGGTATATGTGTAGATATCCTCAGGTAAATCGTCCTCTACCATGTCACACCACTGAAGTGGAGCAGATGATATCTTGGTTTGACTCATTTTGCTTGTTGTTTTTAAGAGCTTGTCAAAATTACTATTTAAGATAGTAATTAAGTGTTGTTTTTAATAGTTTGTCAAAATTACTATTTAAGATAGTAATTAAGTGTTGTTTTTTTAGACGATGTGAAAACCGTTTGCTGTGACTTTCAAATTCGCTTCGAAAACTGGATGTGTTTCTTCAGATAAACTCCTGACGAACTGTGAAATAGGAGGGAAAATGTCTGGCCTATATAACATTTGTGATGTCAAACAACATCAGTGGTGACATCAATTGTGATGTCAAACAACATCAGTGGTGACATCAATTGTGATGTCATCATCAGTGATGACCAGAAGACCAGAAGAGAGATTGTGATGTCATCAGTGATGTCATCAGTGATGACATCACAATTTAGTGATAAGACTAAAAAAGAGCAATGGCATTCCGTTCTCAGTCACCATCTTGTGTGTTGTTTTGCTCTCTTGTTCAGTTTTATGATTATACATTTTTAAACTTTTTTCTGTGAAATCTCAAAATATTATTGTCCAGGTCAGTTTTAATGCATTCATTGTATGTTATGGTACTCACGACTGCTTTCTTCATGCCTCCACTGGAAAATTGGACCTCATTCTGTGATGATCTGCAGGTTTGAAGGCCTCTGTTCTGTCTCTCTTCTGGTCTGTGATTCCAACCACAGATTCTGAATGGAATTGAAGTCCGGATTCCAGAATGTTGATTTTTGTTCTCTGTTAATCACTTGACGACTTCAGCTGAATACTTCATGTCACTGTCACGTTGGAAGGTCCACTTCTGCCAGTTTTCAGCAACCAGTGTAATGTTTCCCACTAGCAGTGTTTTCCAAGACAGAATAATGTCAGTTTTTAAAATGTTTCCAAAATAAACCTTTTTCCACATTCAAACTGAAGCAGACACCCTTTCCACTTTTAAGATTAGGCTTAAAACTTTCCTTTTTGATAAAGCTTATAGTTAGGGATGGCTCAGGTGATCCTGAAACATCCCATAGTTAAGCTGCTATAGGATTAGACTGCTGGGGTTCATCTGTCCCACCTTTCCTCACTTTGTTCTCTTTTTCCCCATTTAAAAAAGCCTCAAAATAAAAGTGAGTTTTAGGTGGCTACAATAGAATAGAATAGAATAGAATAGAATAGAATAGATAAATATTTTATTCATCCCCCAGTGAGGGAAATTCAAATTAGTCAAGTAGCTCATTAAAATATAAATATTTCCAATGATTGTATATTAGACAACAACAACAATCATAATAATAATCAATGACTAATTAAATAAATTTGAGAAGAACATGTCAGCAGTCGCTGTTAAAAAGCCTTATGGCTGTGGGGACAAAGGACCTCCTGAACCTCTCAGTCCTGCAGTTCAGTGAGATGAGCCTCTCACTGCAGCTGCTCCTCTCTCCTGCCAGGATGCTGTGGAGAGGATGTTTATTGTTCTCCAAAACAGAATATGATTTCCTCCTCATCCGTTGCTCCACCACAGCACCGAGAGGGTCGAGCCTTCTGCCTACCACAGAACAAGTCTTTTTCACCAGTTTGTCCAGGCACCTTGTTAGAATTAAAATTAACTAACAGACAACGGCATGAAACCAAGAAATCCCTCAGAGGCCTCAGTATTTTACTTGCAAGGGGAGAACAACACCCGAACCTACTCTCTGCAGATTCACAAGAGTTCTCCAACGAGTGGTTGCTTCCCTTGCTCTTTTATTAGGTGACACACACACACACACATACATACAATCCCCTATGTGCCCAGGTCTGGCATATCTCCTTAGTTTGGAGGCATCTCCTTATTTGGGGAGCTATAAAGATAACGATCAGTGGGGAGACAACATTCCTTCTTCTTCTCCTTGTGAAGTTTTGATATGAACTGGCCTCTCTGGCTGTGACTTTTATTTAATGATAAAAAGCAAACTTTTCTGACACACCTACAGTTTTTGTCTTAAGTGCAACTCCCCCAGCAGACAACAGCATTGAACAGTGCATAGGAGTGATCAAACATGCATTTCATATCTCTACAGACATGAGCCGTCTAGGGAAGAAGAGACGGCTCAGGCCAATCTGAACACTGAACGCTAAGGACAAACTTTTTCCTTTGCGCCTTTGATTATGAGCGAATATATCCAACTAATGTGTGAGTCATTTTGTCATCATCACCCGTCTTGCATAGGTACTGTACTTTTCAGCAGCATTAGATTTCTAAGATAATGCGTCATTTGGAAGGTCAGACATGATAGTTTGTAGTATATTGGGTCCAAACTGTCTATCAAGGCAGACAGCATGAAGGTATGTTTACAGACTGTGTTTGGATCTAAATGTGTCTTTATTCTGTATGAACCTGCCATTGTCTCACTGCTCTTTGTATCAATAATGCAGATCAGGACCACTGAGCTCCTGCACGGAATCCCTGATTGTTCAGCAAATATTTAAAGTCAGAGTGAACATTCCCGGTTTCCCCAATTGTCACTGTCAAGTACAGTCAAATGTGCTAAAGTTGATGTTTTCTTGGCACATTTACTTTTCACCAGGGGAGAAGTGCTGCTGAGCAGAATTTTTACTTCCATAAAGATTCAAGTTGCATACACATAATTAACCTCTTGGTGACTGAATGATTAATAGAGGTCCATAATTCATGCATTACTTTAGAAAATTCCTAAGATTGCTGCAGAGCAGCATGATTCTCCAGAGAAACCTAATCTGAGCTGCACTGTCACCACTCCTGCAGCACTCTCTCCAGAAGATGGAGACCTTGTGCCAGTGTAGAGATTCCTGCCCGAGCACCAAAGATATCACAGTTAAAAGTCTCAGATGATAAGGAGTTGTTGGTGAAAATATAATGAAGCATCTCAAAAATGTTTTAACCACATTTTCACATTTTTCTGTGTAAGGGTTTGTTATAAAAGAAGAGTCCACAAAGCCTGAGTAGCAGACCTGTGCTTCATCTTGACTTGAGGGATTTCAGGAGAAACTGTCTTGCAATTACAACCTCAGGGAGCTTCCCGCAGAATAAATCTGGTTTTAATTATTGTCAAAACAGTTCAACTTTCTTTCACTTTAAGAGACCACTGTAATATACACAGTTTCATGGAATACTAATGACCATTTGAATGATAAAGAATCAATGTAAGTAACTAAGATGACTTTATTAAGATTACTTTATTGTCATGTAGTCACACGAAATTACTCTCCGCATCTGACTCATCCGGGTTGGCACCTGTTGAACACACACATGCACGGGGTGACACACTCAGCGCCCAGGGAGCATGGGGGGTACGGAGCGGCGAGATTAGGAATGGAAGGTTATTGGAGGACCCACTCTAACCACAGAGCCTGATAGGTTGTGGGTACAGTGGCACACGTTACACCGGCGGCTCCTGGGTACGGGGACCATTATGAAGAATTGAATCTCTGCACCATGCAAATCAAAGATGTCAGATGACACCAAACGAAAAAACAAAAAATAAGGAAGAGGTAAATCTGAAATGGTTGTTAAAAAACCATCTGAGGTTGCCGTGACAAAGTGACAGGATAACAAGGCAGTCTTGATGGCCTCCACTGTCCGTGGGATACAGCCCCAGGACAGTTGCATGAGATGGTCAACAAAAGAGAAGCTCCATGTTACTGTGCCTCGACCAGCTGTTGTAGCTGAATACAACAAAAACATGGGCGGCTTCGGTTTGTGCGACCGCATGATCAGCTTCTATCCAATGTCAAGCCGCACAAGAAAATGGACCTGCATTTTGTTGACCTGGCAGCTGGATCGAGTACAGGTCAGACCACCAAGTCTCTGGAAAACCAGAGAAAGGGAGGCTGCAGTATTTCGACTTCAAACTGCTGCTGGCTGAGGAGATGATTGCTCAGGCACAGGGAGATCACAAGGCTGACAATGTGGCCAGTGATGATGAAGAGATGAGTACTGATGAAGAGTACATTCCAACAAAGAAGAGGAGGCCTGTTGAACCTCAGCCCAATGCCAATGTCCAAAAATACAGGGCAGTCCATTTGCCAAAGATGGAGGAGGCTGCTCATTCATCACGGTGCAGAAGAGAGGGATGCAAAGGGGACACATATGTCAAGTGCATCAAGCATAACATGTTTCTGTGTGTTTCAAAGGCCAAAAACTGTTTCCTGTTGTACCATTCATGATACACTGTGATTTGGAGCTGTATGTGATGCCGTAAATTTGAGTATTCAAACATTGTTGGGTGTTCTGCTAAGTTTAAATTCTTGTTCAAATGTTTATTGTGGGGAGTACCAGTAAGGATATTCCAGTAAATATGTGTTTATTTTGGTGCCATGTTTAACTAACCCTGTTTGGTAGTTTGAAGAGTTGACAGTGAGAAATTGCGATAGTATAGGTCAGACAGAAATGTGCTGATTTCCTCCCTCATGTAAAATAGCCAGATCATTCAGATGTCTTCATCTATTTTAATGTTTATGAAATAAGAAGATTTTTTAAAAGAAATCCACATGAAAATGAATTCGGTATTATAACATTACATCATTACATTTTATATCAAACAAGACCCGATGTCCACCACAAGGGACAGTCCAGAAAAAATAAATAAACAATGTTTTTGAAAAAAAATTGTTGCAGTATGTTTCTTTCAACCACAATACTTAAATTATCATAAAAATATCAAAAAAGCAAAACTTGTTTCCTCTGGGTCTCTCATGGCATACTAATAACCATTTGAATGGTAAAGAATCAATGTAAGTAACTAAGATGACTTTATTAAGATTACTTTATTGTCATGTAGTCACACGAAATGACTCTCCGCATCTGACTCATCCAGGTTGGCACCTGTTGAACACACACATGCACGGGGTGACACACTCAGCGCCCAGGGAGCATGGGGGGTACGGAGCGGCGAGATTAGGAATGGAAGGTTATTGGAGGACCCACTCTAACCACAGAGCCTGATAGGTTGTGGGTACAGTGGCACACGTTACACCGGCGGCTCCTGGGTACGGGGACCATTATGAAGAATTGAATCTTTGCACCATGCAAATCAAAGATGTCAGATGACACCAAACGAAAAAACAAAAAATAAGGAAGAGGTAAATTGCACCTTTTCTTACCCATTTTTCAGTAATTATGGGTGGAAATTCACACCTTCTTGCAGCTGAACACCTCCTCTCCCACTTATGATCATGTGTGGTTTGATATTCGAAAATTTTCTTTCATGTTTTCTAGCAATTATTGATGGACATTCAGACCTTCTTTCAGCTGAACACCTCCGCTTCTGCTTTTGATTGTGTATAGTCGGGCTTTCGAGCCTTTTCTTCCCCGGTTTTTACAAATTATGGTTGGACATTCAGACCTTCTTGCAGCCGAAAACCTCCGCTCCCTCTTTTAATCATACATTGTCGGGCATTCGCAGCTTTTCTTACCTGCTTTTTACAAACCAGGGTCGGACTTTCACATCTTTTAGTAGCCTAACACCTCCGCTCCCGTTATTGATTGTGTACAGTTGGGTATTTTAACCTTTTCTTACCCGCTTTTTACCAACTATGGTCTGACATTCACACCTTCTTGCAGCCGAACACTTCCGCTTCACCTTTTAGTGTTCTATGGGGTATTCACACCTTTTTTTTCACCGCATTTTATAGATTATGGTTGGAAATTCTCACCCACTCTCATCCGAAGACCTCTCCTCCCACTTTTTTTAATATATAGTCGGGCATTCGAACCTTTTCTTACCTGCTTTTTACAAATTATGGTCGAACATTCCCACCTACTTGCAGCCGAATACTTCCGCTCCACCTTTTAGTGATGTATGGTTGGCATTTGCACCTTTTCTTACCCTCTTTTTATACTGATTGCTGAAGATTAAGTTGTTCTTTCTCAAACTACAACATTTTTTTAATTGTTGAAACTTGATTTGAAGTGGATAAATAAGGAGGACAAACAGTTTTAAGTCAGGCTGATAGAAGGAATTAATTTTATAGCAAAATCTGTATTTCGTCATATGTCAAGAGATGCTTATTGCTGAAGAAGTTCTTTCTCATTCTACAAAGTACAACGTTGTTTATCGTTGAAACTTGATTAGACATGAATAAATATGAAGGACAAAGCAGTCTTAACTTGGTTTGAGTTAAGGAATTCGTTTTATAGTAGAATCCGAATTCGTGCATAACTCGTAAAATAGAGCTTATTTTCGGATTCCTGAAGAATGAGTCTGGTTCTTTCTCATAATACAAAGTTTGTTGTTTATTGTTGAAACTTCATCAGAAGTGAAGAAATAAGGACAAACCGTTTTAAGTAAGTTTGATAGAAGGATTTCATTTTATAGCAAAATCTGTATTCTTTCATATCTCCTGGAGAGAAGCTTATTGCTGAAAATTAGGTCTGGTTCTTTTTCATACTACAAAATACAGTGTTGTTTATTGTTGAAACTAGATTAGAAGTAGATAAATATGAAGGACAAAGCAGTTTGAACTTGGTTTGAGAGAAGGAATTAATTTTATTGCAAAATCCGAATTCATGCATAACTCGTCAAATAGATAGTGATGTGTCGTTCGTGAGCGATTTGTTCGATATGAACTAATTTCTTATATGACTCGGGAGTAACGAGTTGTCTCAGTGAGTGATTTGTTCAATTTCATGCAGTAGCCTTCCTCACCACATGGCAGGCGGCAGCTTCATAAGTTCAGTCAGCAGGACAGGAAACAGTATTGATTCGTTCACGACTCAACTCCTCGGCTGACGGGTCCTCGCACAGGAAACAGTATTGATTCGTTTATGACTCAACTCCTTGGGTCTTTGTTCATTTGTCACGTTTCAAATTCTACGTTTCATTTGACAGGCTGAATAGCAGTAGGCACAACAGTTCGTTCACAAACCGGATCATTAATCTCATAGACTATTCTACCTTCAACAAGTTGGAAACCACAATCGACTCTCTAGATGCAGAAAAAGCATTTGATCGAGTGAACTGGAAATTTTTATTCGCAACATTAAACAAATTCGGGTTTGGGTCACACTTCATCAAATGGATAAGGATATTATATAGCTCCCCAAATGCAAGTGTCAGGACAAATGATCAAACTTCTCCAAGCTTCAGTCTGCAGAGAGGTACAAGACAGGGTTGCCCATTTTCTTCCTCATTTTTTGCTTTTTTCATCAAACCTTTAGCAGCTTCTATCAGACAAGATAGAAATATTAAAGGCATCCAATCCCAAAATATTGAGCATAAAATAAGTCTTTATGCTGATGATGTATTACTTTTCCTTCAGAACTCACAGACGTCTCTCACACACACGATCACACTCATAAATAAATTCTCAGCACTTTCTGACTACTCTATCAACTGGTCTAAGACCACAGTTCTGCCCATTAACTGTAGGGTCCAGAATATACCTGCAATCACTTTACAGTCAGGAAATATTAGATATTTAGGCATAAACATTTCCTCCAGGGTCTCAGAGCTAACAAACCTAAATTATGTTTTAAATTTTTCACAAGAACATCTTGTTTGGTCAGTTAAGTACTGAAAAGTCATTGATTTGGGCATACTTTAACATGTTAAAGGGGCTTTTGAAACTGTTATTTTTCACACAAAGGATTTTTCTGATGTGAAAGTGTATAGTAGAGGTCGGTTAAAAAACCTTTTTAAAAGAATTTGAGCTCATTCAAGGATAGTATGATGAGGGGCTGATATACTAACCTTTCCATATATATATATATATAATTGTTTCACTGATGTTAATTTGTTTAAAATCTGGTCATTTCTAACATATGTATCGGCCCACAATTTCACAATCGGTGCCTCCAAAGTAAGTTCTTTCCTATACTCACATGAGTGAAGTGCACAGTGAATTAGAAGTTACTGAAGTTTATGTGGCCTGTCAGAGGGAGCATTGGGCCCAGTATTCATTGTAAATGCCTTGTGATACGTCTTCGTAACACGTTTTATATAGTACAACCTGTCACTAAAGGAGCACCACAGTTTGTCTGTCGTACTGCTTTGGTGGAGGTTGTGGGCCTTATAAATAAATTATATTCATATATTTATAGATTCTAAAGATATAGTGATTAAAAGAGGTTGACAACGCCACCTAGGTTTGAGAGCCCAAGACTCTAAAGACACGTACAGGTTCTTAATCAAAACAAGGTTTGAGCAGACTTAAAAAAACAGGAGTCTAACTGGTATTTTACAAGATTTATTGTCATAAAATAGGTAACCCAGCCCAAAATCTCCGCCAAGGATCCCACAGCCTCTGGATCATCTCACTCTCCAACTCTCTGGGGCAAGTGACAGATATCCAACTCTGGTGGTGGAACAAACCCTCAGTCACTCCAAAACACAAGAGTGAGGAAATATCAGTACTCACTGGTAGTCCACCTCCACCTCCACGGCCCTTGAAGAAGGCTCCGTACCCCCCATGCTCCCCGGGCGCTGTAATTGGCTGCCCCACTGCTCCAGTGTATGGCATCTGTCTCCATGAGTGTGTCACCCTGTGCATGTGTGTGTTCAACAGGTCCCAACCTGGATAGGTCAAATGCGGAGGAGTAATATTAAATTAAATAATTTTAGTTATTTACACTGATCCTCTATCATTCAAATGGTTATTAGTATGCCATGAGACTAAAGTGAAAGAAAGTTTACCAGTTTTGACAATAATTAAAACCAGATTCATTCTGCGGGAGGCTCCCTGGGGTTATAATTGCAAGACAGTTTCTCCTGAAATGCCTCAAGTCAAGATGAAGCACAGGTCTGCTACTCAGGCTTTGTGGACTCTTCTTTTATAACGAACCTTTACACAGAAAACTGTGAAAATGTCGTTCCTCCTCTCCAGTACCCCCGAATAGACCTTACCAGGGAGGCTGAGGAGTGTGATCCCGTTATTCCTGTCTGACACACATATTCTTACAATTTGAATTTATTGAAGTCTGTTAAAAATGAAAAATGTGTTTTTATGTCCAACAACGTTCTTTTAAATATTTGATGCTAATGATAAAAGCTCCAATGATGTCAGATTTTATGTTCAAAGCAGAACATGTGAAACAGCATAAAAAGTGAACGTTGACTTAATAGCATACATGTGTAACTGTGCTGTCGACACAGTGATGTAAACACCAGATAAAGAGAGAGAATGAGCTTTTACTGTCGGACTGTGTTGATTAAAGTGAGGACAGAAAACAACAGACTGAGCGAACAAAGAGAAAATCAGGAGCCTGCAGGGAAATCTTGCCCCACAGCTGAAAGTTTCTCCTTTAAACAGAGAAGTTTCAGTATTTTTCTGTTTTCACCACACTGCTGAATGAGTTCAGGTGTTGATGCTGTTCAGTGTTTCCTGAATCTTTCTGTTCTGTTGAAGAGTACTTTTTGTTGTAAATGATGTTGTCAGATTGGTGAATAAAATCTACTCTTTGTTCCACTGTCTTTATATAGAAAGTCCAAGATCTTTAATCCTTCCGCAGGCAAGAGGAAACATGGCTCTGATGAGGCTAAAGAACACGAGCAACAATTTACTAAAAGTTTATTGAACTTTTTGCATTGTTTCATTCCAACAAATACTCCTGCAGTTAAAGTGTTCCACACATACGTTATCTAACTTTTTAAACAAAATCACATGTATACATATATTTAATTTCTATTGAGAAATGCAGCAGAGCACCAGAGTTTCCTCATGTGTAAGAGGATGGAGGTGTGTTTGATGGGTCAAACACACAAAAAACACCTGGGCAGTCAGATCAAGCAGCTTTAAGCAGCTTGGTGGTTTTACTCTCTTTGGCTCCACTTTCTCAAGACGTCCTCTGCTGCGTCCAGAGTGGAGTCCTCCTGTTAGACACTAATTCATATGCTGATGTACATTCCAGCTGCCGTGACACTAAACAGGGAAACTCATCTTTTAACACCAGTAAAATCTATTCATTATTCAAATATTTTGACCTGTTTTGACTCCCCCTGTAAGCATGTAGTGTTCTAACACTTCACACTGTGCGGTCAATGCTTGTTCCTTTAAAAAAGGAGTGTATCAACTCTATGTAAGCACAGTGCATAAATGTGTACAATAAAAGGGGATATCAAACCCTCAACAATATCAAAAATACCTTATTTGTCTTTGGAAGAATAACTTTTGAAGAAAATGACCTTTTAATTGTTTCTTATTTTGATAAAAGAATCCAAACAAGTGCGTAATTTTTTTTTTCATGTTTTATTTTATTTAAACACATAAATCAATGTAATAATAATTTGTGTAGGATCTTATTCATATTCTTATTTGAATGACACAATAATGCTCTGAACAGTTGTGAGAACACCAGATTCTCACATGTGGGGATGCTTCCAGCATAAATCCCCACATCCTGAATCAGTTGTTCAGGATGAAAAGATAGAGTCGTGCAAAAGATAGATACATTTGAAGTATTTTTATTGATGTTACTGTAACAGGAGGTATAGAGATTTCATTGGATGACTAGTCTTGTGCGCGAATACTAAACGCTGCTGCTACTTTCTCTCTTGATGTTGTTGTATTTGTATTGTCTACGATGTTTTGGCGTCATATATTTTTTGAAGAGCCTCCACATTGAAGGCAGCTCTGGTCTTTCTTCTGAGGGGTTAAACTTGTCCACTGCTTGTTCTGGTACTGCAAGTTGAAGAGACAAGTCTTCTGTGGTATGTAAGGGGTTTGATGTTGGAGAGTCCTCTGACTGTTTAGAGGCTGGTTCCATTTCGATGACAATGAAAGTTCTTTCTTGATTTTGCTTTGGAAGTGGTTCTTGGACAACGATCAGTGATGAAATGTCCTCCGTGTCTTGAGTTTCCTGCATGACTTCAGACTGGTCGTTCTTTATAATGGTCTCTACCGTCTTTTTGCTTTCGCGCCGACGCTTTTTAGAGGAAACTTTCTCCTTTGGTGGCTCTGAGACATCTTTTGGTTGTGGGACTAATTCCATTTCGATGTCACTCACCAGCTCTGGGACCACGTCTGGTTGTGGCACTCCAGCCTGATGAGCCAAATCTGATGGAATCACTTCCTGTGAGTCTTCAGAAGCCCTTTCTATTTCCTTTTCTTCCACGGGTTCAGAAATCTTCTCTGGTTCCTGGATATAAATCGGTGATGAAATGTCCTCCGTGTCTTGAGGTTCCTGGATGACTTCAGGCAGGTTCTTTACAATGGTTTCTGGCATCTTTTTGTTCTTGCGCCGACGCTTCTTTGATGTAACGTTCTCTTTTGGTGGCTCAGGGATCCCTTGTGGTTCTGTTTTGTTGACTCCATCCACTTCTGGATTCGATACTTCCACTTGTGAAGCCAGCTCTTCTACAGTTATGTTCTTTGGTGGAAGACGTATCTGATCTAAATGGAGTTCTGGGAGGATGTACAGCTCTGTTTTTTCTTCTGGCTTGATGATGAGGGATAGAAATACAGCCTTCATAAGTTCTGCCACCTTCTTTTCCTGTGTCTTTGTTTCCTCCTCCTGTGCCTTTAGTTTGGAGGCAAGATCAATATTGGAGGCAGTCTTTTCTTTGAGTTGTTCTTTCAAGCTCTCTACCTCTTTTACAACTGACTGATATTCAGTTTCAGATACTGGTGGTTTCAGTGTTTCAATCAATTCTGTAATTACGTCATTGCATTCCTTGAGCTCCTGCTCACACTTTTCACGGAGATGACGCTCACACTTCAAACAGTTTTCCAGGTCCTTGAGTTTTTCCTCAGAAATGGAGCAGCTATTCTCTGCTGCGACTCTTCTGTCTTTTTCTCGTGTTAGAAAGAAATTCTTTTTCAGCAGCTTAGTCCTGACAATATCCATCCGATGGTATAAATAGTTGATCTTGTCCTTATTATGTTGGTAAGATTCCTGTAATTTTTCTGATCCATAATCATCATCGGCAGCAGAGGCATTAGAGGGAATCTCCTCGGTTTGTGAAATTGGAAACTTCCACGTGACGCGACGAACTTTGGAGGCCTGGGGATGATCCTGCACAAGCTGGACGTCCTCGGAATGAGGAGTCACAGCCGCAGCAGAGACCTGGGATTGTTCCTTTTCCAACACGTCCAACATTTCTGATCTGTTGGTGGGTTCCTCCAAACTTTCATCACTGCCAAAAGTAATGTTATATTTGTAGGACGCCTGAGATTGTTCTTTTTCAAACAGGTCATTTTCTAGGTTTGATTTTAAAATTTCTCGCCTGTTGGTGGGTTCCTTATAACTTTCCTTACTGACAAAAGTAATGTTATATTTGTAGGACTCCTGAGATTGTTCTTTTTCAAACAGGTCATTTTCTAGGCTTGATGTTAAAATTTCTTGCCTGTTGGTGGGTTTCTTATAACTTTCATTACTGCCAAAAGTAATGTTATATTTGTTGGAGGCCTGGGCTTGTTTGTCGGTTTGTGAATTTGGAAACTTCCACGTGACGCAACGTACTTTGGAGGCCTGGGGATGATCCTGCACCAGTTGAACGTCCTCGGAATGAGGAGTCACAGCCGCAGCAGAGACCTGGGATGGTTCTTTTTCCTCTTCGTCATTTACTGTTTGAGGAGACGGGGAATCCTCAGAGGCCTGGCATTGTTCTTTTTCACACAGCTCATTTTCTGACCTGTTGGTGGGTTCCTCATAATCTTCATTATCGCCAAAAGTAATGGTATATGTGTAGATATCCTCAGGTAAATCGTCCTCTACCATGTCACACCACTGAAGTGGAGCAGATGATATCTTGGTTTGACTCATTTTGCTTGTTGTTTTTAAGAGCTTGTCAAAATTACTATTTAAGATAGTAATTAAGTGTTGTTTTTAATAGTTTGTCAAAATTACTATTTAAGATAGTAATTAAGTGTTGTTTTTTTAGACGATGTGAAAACCGTTTGCTGTGACTTTCAAATTCGCTTCGAAAACTGGACGTGTTTCTTCAGATAAACTCCTGACGAACTGTGAAATAGGAGGGAAAATGTCTGGCCTATATAACATTTGTGATGTCAAACAACATCAGTGGTGACATCAATTGTGATGTCAAACAACATCAGTGGTGACATCAATTGTGATGTCATCATCAGTGATGACCAGAAGACCAGAAGAGAGATTGTGATGTCATCAGTGATGTCATCAGTGATGACATCACAATTTAGTGATAAGACTAAAAAAGAGCAATGGCATTCCGTTCTCAGTCACCATCTTGTGTGTTGTTTTGCTCTCTTGTTCAGTTTTATGATTATACATTTTTAAACTTTTTTCTGTGAAATCTCAAAATATTATTGTCCAGGTCAGTTTTAATGCATTCCTTGTATGTTATGGTACTCACGACTGCTTTCTTCATGCCTCCACTGGAAAATTGGACCTCATTCTGTGATGATCTGCAGGTTTGAAGGCCTCTGTTCTGTCTCTCTTCTGGACTGTGATTCCAACCACAGATTCTGAATGGAATTGAAGTCCGGATTCCAGAATGTTGATTTTTGTTCTCTGTTAATCACTTGACGACTTCAGCTGAATACTTCATGTCACTGTCACGTTGGAAGGTCCACTTCTGCCAGTTTTCAGCAACCAGTGTAATGTTTCCCACTAGCAGTGTTTTCCAAGACAGAATAATGTCAGTTTTTAAAATGTTTCCAAAATAAACCTTTTTCCACATTCAAACTGAAGCAGACACCCTTTCCACTTTTAAGATTAGGCTTAAAACTTTCCTTTTTGATAAAGCTTATAGTTAGGGATGGCTCAGGTGATCCTGAAACATCCCATAGTTAAGCTGCTATAGGATTAGACTGCTGGGGTTCATCTGTCCCACCTTTCCTCACTTTGTTCTCTTTTTCCCCATTTAAAAAAGCCTCAAAATAAAAGTGAGTTTTAGGTGGCTACAATAGAATAGAATAGAATAGAATAGAATAGATAAATATTTTATTCATCCCCCAGTGAGGGAAATTCAAATTAGTCAAGTAGCTCATTAAAATATAAATATTTCCAATGATTGTATATTAGACAACAACAACAATCATAATAATAATCAATGACTAATTAAATAAATTTGAGAAGAACATGTCAGCAGTCGCTGTTAAAAAGCCTTATGGCTGTGGGGACAAAGGACCTCCTGAACCTCTCAGTCCTGCAGTTCAGTGAGATGAGCCTCTCACTGCAGCTGCTCCTCTCTCCTGCCAGGATGCTGTGGAGAGGATGTTTATTGTTCTCCAAAACAGAATATGATTTCCTCCTCATACGTTGCTCCCTCACAGCACCGAGAGGGTCGAGCCTTCTGCCTACCACAGAACAAGTCTTTTTCACCAGTTTGTCCAGGCACCTTGTTAGAATTAAAATTAACTAACAGACAACGGCATGAAACCAAGAAATCCCTCAGAGGCCTCAGTATTTTACTTGCAAGGGGAGAACAACACCCGAACCTACTCTCTGCAGATTCACAAGAGTTCTCCAACGAGTGGTTGCTTCCCTTGCTCTTTTATTAGGTGACACACACACACACACACACATACATACAATCCCCTATGTGCCCAGGTCTGGCATATCTCCTTAGTTTGGAGGCATCTCCTTATTTGGGGAGCTATAAAGATAACGATCAGTGGGGAGACAACATTCCTTCTTCTTCTCCTTGTGAAGTTTTGATATGAACTGGCCTCTCTGGCTGTGACTTTTATTTAATGATAAAAAGCAAACTTTTCTGACACACCTACAGTTTTTGTCTTAAGTGCAACTCCCCCAGCAGACAACAGCATTGAACAGTGCATAGGAGTGATCAAACATGCATTTCATATCTCTACAGACATGAGCCGTCTAGGGAAGAAGAGACGGCTCAGGCCAATCTGAACACTGAACGCTAAGGACAAACTTTTTCCTTTGCGCCTTTGATTATGAGCGAATATATCCAACTAATGTGTGAGTCATTTTGTCATCATCACCCATCTTGCATAGGTACTGTACTTTTCAGCAGCATTAGATTTCTAAGATAATGCGTCATTTGGAAGGTCAGACATGATAGTTTGTAGTATATTGGGTCCAAACTGTCTATCAAGGCAGACAGCATGAAGGTATGTTTACAGACTGTGTTTGGATCTAAATGTGTCTTTATTCTGTATGAACCTGCCATTGTCTCACTGCTCTTTGTATCAATAATGCAGATCAGGACCACTGAGCTCCTGCACGGAATCCCTGATTGTTCAGCAAATATTTAAAGTCAGAGTGAACATTCCCGGTTTCCCCAATTGTCACTGTCAAGTACAGTCAAATGTGCTAAAGTTGATGTTTTCTTGGCACATTTACTTTTCACCAGGGGAGAAGTGCTGCTGAGCAGAATTTTTACTTCCATAAAGATTCAAGTTGCATACACATAATTAACCTCTTGGTGACTGAATGATTAATAGAGGTCCATAATTCATGCATTACTTTAGAAAATTCCTAAGATTGCTGCAGAGCAGCATGATTCTCCAGAGAAACCTAATCTGAGCTGCACTGTCACCACTCCTGCAGCACTCTCTCCAGAAGATGGAGACCTTGTGCCAGTGTAGAGATTCCTGCCCGAGCACCAAAGATATCACAGTTAAAAGTCTCAGATGATAAGGAGTTGTTGGTGAAAATATAATGAAGCATCTCAAAAATGTTTTAACCACATTTTCACATTTTTCTGTGTAAGGGTTTGTTATAAAAGAAGAGTCCACAAAGCCTGAGTAGCAGACCTGTGCTTCTTCTTGACTTGAGGGATTTCAGGAGAAACTGTCTTGCAATTACAACCTCAGGGATCTTCCCGCAGAATAAATCTGGTTTTAATTATTGTCAAAACAGTTCAACTTTCTTTCACTTTAAGAGACCACTGTAATATACACAGTTTCATGGAATACTAATGACCATTTGAATGATAAAGAATCAATGTAAGTAACTAAGATGACTTTATTAAGATTACTTTATTGTCATGTAGTCACACGAAATTACTCTCCGCATCTGACTCATCCGGGTTGGCACCTGTTGAACACACACATGCACGGGGTGACACACTCAGCGCCCAGAGAGCATGGGGGGTACGGAGCGGCGAGATTAGGAATGGAAGGTTATTGGAGGACCCACTCTAACCACAGAGCCTGATAGGTTGTGGGTACAGTGGCACACGTTACACCGGTGGCTCCTGGGTACGGGGACCATTATGAAGAATTGAATCTCTGCACCATGCAAATCAAAGATGTCAGATGACACCAAACGAAAAAACAAAAAATAAGGAAGAGGTAAATCTGAAATGGTTGTTAAAAAACCATCTGAGGTTGCCGTGACAAAGTGACAGGATAACAAGGCAGTCTTGATGGCCTCCACTGTCCGTGGGATACAGCCCCAGGACAGTTGCATGAGATGGTCAACAAAAGAGAAGCTCCATGTTACTGTGCCTCGACCAGCTGTTGTAGCTGAATACAACAAAAACATGGGCGGCTTCGGTTTGTGCGACCGCATGATCAGCTTCTATCCAATGTCAAGCCGCACAAGAAAATGGACCTGCATTTTGTTGACCTGGCAGCTGGATCGAGTACAGGTCAGACCACCAAGTCTCTGGAAAACCAGAGAAAGAGAGGCTGCAGTATTTCGACTTCAAACTGCTGCTGGCTGAGGAGATGATTGCTCAGGCACAGGGAGATCACAAGGCTGACAATGTGGCCAGTGATGATGAAGAGATGAGTACTGATGAAGAGTACATTCCAACAAAGAAGAGGAGGCCTGTTGAACCTCAGCCCAATGCCAATGTCCAAAAATACAGGGCAGTCCATTTGCCAAAGATGGAGGAGGCTGCTCATTCATCACGGTGCAGAAGAGAGGGATGCAAAGGGGACACATATGTCAAGTGCATCAAGCATAACATGTTTCTGTGTGTTTCAAAGGCCAAAAACTGTTTCCTGTTGTACCATTCATGATACACTGTGATTTGGAGCTGTATGTGATGCCGTAAATTTGAGTATTCAAACATTGTTGGGTGTTCTGCTAAGTTTAAATTCTTGTTCAAATGTTTATTGTGGGGAGTACCAGTAAGGATATTCCAGTAAATATGTGTTTATTTTGGTGCCATGTTTAACTAACCCTGTTTGGTAGTTTGAAGAGTTGACAGTGAGAAATTGCGATAGTATAGGTCAGACAGAAATGTGCTGATTTCCTCCCTCATGTAAAATAGCCAGATCATTCAGATGTCTTCATCTATTTTAATGTTTATGAAATAAGAAGATTTTTTAAAAGAAATCCACATGAAAATGAATTCGGTATTATAACATTACATCATTACATTTTATATCAAACAAGACCCGATGTCCACCACAAGGGACAGTCCAGAAAAAATAAATAAACAATGTTTTTGAAAAAAAATTGTTGCAGTATGTTTCTTTCAACCACAATACTTAAATTATCATAAAAATATCAAAAAAGCAAAACTTGTTTCCTCTGGGTCTCTCATGGCATACTAATAACCATTTGAATGGTAAAGAATCAATGTAAGTAACTAAGATGACTTTATTAAGATTACTTTATTGTCATGTAGTCACACGAAATGACTCTCCGCATCTGACTCATCCAGGTTGGCACCTGTTGATCACACACAAGCACGGGGTGACACACTCAGCGCCCAGGAAGCATGGGGGGTACGGAGCGGCGAGATTAGGAATGGAAGGTTATTGGAGGACCCACTCTAACCACAGAGCCTGATAGGTTGTGGGTACAGTGGCACACGTTACACCGGCGGCTCCTGGGTACGGGGACCATTATGAAGAATTGAATCTTTGCACCATGCAAATCAAAGATGTCAGATGACACCAAACGAAAAAACAAAAAATAAGGAAGAGGTAAATTGCACCTTTTCTTACCCATTTTTCAGTAATTATGGGTGGAAATTCACACCTTCTTGCAGCTGAACACCTCCTCTCCCACTTATGATCATGTGTGGTTTGATATTCGAAAATTTTCTTTCATGTTTTCTAGCAATTATTGATGGACATTCAGACCTTCTTTCAGCTGAACACCTCCGCTTCTGCTTTTGATTGTGTATAGTCGGGCTTTCGAGCCTTTTCTTCCCCGGTTTTTACAAATTATGGTTGGACATTCAGACCTTCTTGCAGCCGAAAACCTCCGCTCCCTCTTTTAATCATACATTGTCGGGCATTCGCAGCTTTTCTTACCTGCTTTTTACAAACCAGGGTCGGACTTTCACATCTTTTAGTAGCCTAACACCTCCGCTCCCGTTATTGATTGTGTACAGTTGGGTATTTTAACCTTTTCTTACCCGCTTTTTACCAACTATGGTCTGACATTCACACCTTCTTGCAGCCGAACACTTCCGCTTCACCTTTTAGTGTTCTATGGGGTATTCACACCTTTTTTTTCACCGCATTTTATAGATTATGGTTGGAAATTCTCACCCACTCTCATCCGAAGACCTCTCCTCCCACTTTTTTTAATATATAGTCGGGCATTCGAACCTTTTCTTACCCGCTTTTTACAAATTATGGTCGAACATTCCCACCTACTTGCAGCCGAATACTTCCGCTCCACCTTTTAGTGATGTATGGTTGGCATTTGCACCTTTTCTTACCCTCTTTTTATACTGATTGCTGAAGATTAAGTTGTTCTTTCTCAAACTACAACATTTTTTTAATTGTTGAAACTTGATTTGAAGTGGATAAATAAGGAGGACAAACAGTTTTAAGTCAGGCTGATAGAAGGAATTAATTTTATAGCAAAATCTGTATTTCGTCATATGTCAAGAGATGCTTATTGCTGAAGAAGTTCTTTCTCATTCTACAAAGTACAACGTTGTTTATCGTTGAAACTTGATTAGACATGAATAAATATGAAGGACAAAGCAGTCTTAACTTGGTTTGAGTTAAGGAATTCGTTTTATAGTAGAATCCGAATTCGTGCATAACTCGTAAAATAGAGCTTATTTTCGGATTCCTGAAGAATGAGTCTGGTTCTTTCTCATAATACAAAGTTTGTTGTTTATTGTTGAAACTTCATCAGAAGTGAAGAAATAAGGACAAACCGTTTTAAGTAAGTTTGATAGAAGGATTTCATTTTATAGCAAAATCTGTATTCTTTCATATCTCCTGGAGAGAAGCTTATTGCTGAAAATTAGGTCTGGTTCTTTTTCATACTACAAAATACAGTGTTGTTTATTGTTGAAACTAGATTAGAAGTAGATAAATATGAAGGACAAAGCAGTTTGAACTTGGTTTGAGAGAAGGAATTAATTTTATTGCAAAATCCGAATTCATGCATAACTCGTCAAATAGATAGTGATGTGTCGTTCGTGAGCGATTTGTTCGATATGAACTAATTTTTTATATGACTCGGGAGTAACGAGTTGTCTCAGTGAGTGATTTGTTCAATTTCATGCAGTAGCCTTCCTCACCACATGGCAGGCGGCAGCTTCATAAGTTCAGTCAGCAGGACAGGAAACAGTATTGATTCGTTCACGACTCAACTCCTCGGCTGACGGGTCCTCGCACAGGAAACAGTATTGATTCGTTTATGACTCAACTCCTTGGGTCTTTGTTCATTTGTCACGTTTCAAATTCTACGTTTCATTTGACAGGCTGAAGAGCAGTAGGCACAACAGTTCGTTCACAAACCGGATCATTAATCTCATAGACTATTCTACCTTCAACAAGTTGGAAACCACAATCGACTCTCTAGATGCAGAAAAAGCATTTGATCGAGTGAACTGGAAATTTTTATTCGCAACATTAAACAAATTCGGGTTTGGGTCACACTTCATCAAATGGATAAGGATATTATATAGCTCCCCAAATGCAAGTGTCAGGACAAATGATCAAACTTCTCCAAGCTTCAGTCTGCAGAGAGGTACAAGACAGGGTTGCCCATTTTCTTCCTCATTTTTTGCTTTTTTCATCAAACCTTTAGCAGCTTCTATCAGACAAGATAGAAATATTAAAGGCATCCAATCCCAAAATATTGAGCATAAAATAAGTCTTTATGCTGATGATGTATTACTTTTCCTTCAGAACTCACAGACGTCTCTCACACACACGATCACACTCATAAATAAATTCTCAGCACTTTTTGACTACTCTATCAACTGGTCTAAGACCACAGTTCTGCCCATTAACTGTAGGGTCCAGAATATACCTGCAATCACTTTACAGTCAGGAAATATTAGATATTTAGGCATAAACATTTCCTCCAGGGTCTCAGAGCTAACAAACCTAAATTATGTTTTAAATTTTTCACAAGAACATCTTGTTTGGTCAGTTAAGTACTGAAAAGTCATTGATTTGGGCATACTTTAACATGTTAAAGGGGCTTTTGAAACTGTTATTTTTCACACAAAGGATTTTTCTGATGTGAAAGTGTATAGTAGAGGTCGGTTAAAAAACCTTTTTAAAAGAATTTGAGCTCATTCAAGGATAGTATGATGAGGGGCTGATATACTAACCTTTCCATATATATATATATATAATTGTTTCACTGATGTTAATTTGTTTAAAATCTGGTCATTTCTAACATATGTATCGGCCCACAATTTCACAATCGGTGCCTCCAAAGTAAGTTCTTTCCTATACTCACATGAGTGAAGTGCACAGTGAATTAGAAGTTACTGAAGGCCTGTCAGAGGGAGCATTGGGCCCAGTATTCATTGTAAATGCCTTGTGATACGTCTTCGTAACATGTTTTATATAGTACAACCTGTCACTAAAGGAGCTCCACAGTTTGTCTGTCGTACTGCTTTGGTGGAGGTTGTGGGCCTTATAAATAAATTATATTCATATATTTATAGATTCTAAAGATATAGTGATTAAAAGAGGTTGACAACGCCACCTAGGTTTGAGAGCCCAAGACTCTAAAGACACGTACAGGTTCTTAATCAAAACAAGGTTTGAGCAGACTTAAAAAAACAGGAGTCTAACTGGTATTTTACAAGATTTATTGTCATAAAATAGGTAACCCAGCCCAAAATCTCCGCCAAGGATCCCACAGCCTCTGGATCATCTCACTCTCCAACTCTCTGGGGCAAGTGACAGACATCCAACTCTGGTGGTGGAACAAACCCTCAGTCACTCCAAAACACAAGAGTGAGGAAATATCAGTACTCACTGGTAGTCCACCTCCACCTCCACGGCCCTTGAAGAAGGCTCCGTACCCCCCATGCTCCCCGGGCGCTGTAATTGGCTGCCCCACTGCTCCAGTGTATGGCATCTGTCTCCATGAGTGTGTCACCCTGTGCATGTGTGTGTTCAACAGGTCCCAACCTGGATAGGTCAAATGCGGAGGAGTAATATTAAATTAAATAATTTTAGTTATTTACACTGATCCTCTATCATTCAAATAGTTATTAGTATGCCATGAGACTAAAGTGAAAGAAAGTTTACCAGTTTTGACAATAATTAAAACCAGATTCATTCTGCGGGAGGCTCCCTGGGGTTATAATTGCAAGACAGTTTCTCCTGAAATGCCTCAAGTCAAGATGAAGCACAGGTCTGCTACTCAGGCTTTGTGGACTCTTCTTTTATAACGAACCTTTACACAGAAAACTGTGAAAATGTCGTTCCTCCTCTCCAGTACCCCCGAATAGACCTTACCAGGGAGGCTGAGGAGTGTGATCCCGTTATTCCTGTCTGACACACATATTCTTACAATTTGAATTTATTGAAGTCTGTTAAAAATGAAAAATGTGTTTTTATGTCCAACAACGTTCTTTTAAATATTTGATGCTAATGATAAAAGCTCCAATGATGTCAGATTTTATGTTCAAAGCAGAACATGTGAAACAGCATAAAAAGTGAACGTTGACTTAACAGCATACATGTGTAACTGTGCTGTCGACACAGTGATGTAAACACCAGATAAAGAGAGAGAATGAGCTTTTACTGTCGGACTGTGTTGATTAAAGTGAGGACAGAAAACAACAGACTGAGCGAACAAAGAGAAAATCAGGAGCCTGCAGGGAAATCTTGCCCCACAGCTGAAAGTTTCTCCTTTAAACAGAGAAGTTTCAGTATTTTTCTGTTTTCACCACACTGCTGAATGAGTTCAGGTGTTGATGCTGTTCAGTGTTTCCTGAATCTTTCTGTTCTGTTGAAGAGTACTTTTTGTTGTAAATGATGTTGTCAGATTGGTGAATAAAATCTACTCTTTGTTCCACTGTCTTTATATAGAAAGTCCAAGATCTTTAATCCTTCCGCAGGCAAGAGGAAACATGGCTCTGATGAGGCTAAATAACACGAGCAACAATTTACTAAAAGTTTATTGAACTTTTTGCATTGTTTCATTCCAACAAATACTCCTGCAGTTAAAGTGTTCCACACATACGTTATCTAACTTTTTAAACAAAATCACATGTATACATATATTTAATTTCTATTGAGAAATGCAGCAGAGCACCAGAGTTTCCTCATGTGTAAGAGGATGGAGGTGTGTTTGATGGGTCAAACACACAAAAAACACCTGGGCAGTCAGATCAAGCAGCTTTAAGCAGCTTGGTGGTTTTACTCTCTTTGGCTCCACTTTCTCAAGACGTCCTCTGCTGCGTCCAGAGTGGAGTCCTCCTGTTAGATACTAATTCATATGCTGATGTACATTCCAGCTGCCGTGACACTAAACAGGGAAACTCATCTTTTAACACCAGTAAAATCTATTCATTATTCAAATATTTTGACCTGTTTTGACTCCCCCTGTAAGCATGTAGTGTTCTAACACTTCACACTGTGCGGTCAATGCTTGTTCCTTTAAAAAAGGAGTGTATCAACTCTATGTAAGCACAGTGCATAAATGTGTACAATAAAAGGGGATATCAAACCCTCAACAATATCAAAAATACCTTATTTGTCTTTGGAAGAATAACTTTTGAAGAAAATGACCTTTTAATTGTTTCTTATTTTGATAAAAGAATCCAAACAAGTGCGTAATTTTTTTTTTCATGTTTTATTTTATTTAAACACATAAATCAATGTAATAATAATTTGTGTAGGATCTTATTCATATTCTTATTTGAATGACACAATAATGCTCTGAACAGTTGTGAGAACACCAGATTCTCACATGTGGGGATGCTTCCAGCATAAATCCCCACATCCTGAATCAGTTGTTCAGGATGAAAAGATAGAGTCGTGCAAAAGATAGATACATTTGAAGTATTTTTATTGATGTTACTGTAACAGGAGGTATAGAGATTTCATTGGATGACTAGTCTTGTGCGCGAATACTAAACGCTGCTGCTACTTTCTCTCTTGATGTTGTTGTATTTGTATTGTCTACGATGTTTTGGCGTCATATATTTTTTGAAGAGCCTCCACATTGAAGGCAGCTCTGGTCTTTCTTCTGAGGGGTTAAACTTGTCCACTGCTTGTTCTGGTACTGCAAGTTGAAGAGACAAGTCTTCTGTGGTATGTAAGGGGTTTGATGTTGGAGAGTCCTCTGACTGTTTAGAGGCTGGTTCCATTTCGATGACAATGAAAGTTCTTTCTTGATTTTGCTTTGGAAGTGGTTCTTGGACAACGATCAGTGATGAAATGTCCTCCGTGTCTTGAGTTTCCTGCATGACTTCAGACTGGTCGTTCTTTATAATGGTCTCTACCGTCTTTTTGCTTTCGCGCCGACGCTTTTTAGAGGAAACTTTCTCCTTTGGTGGCTCTGAGACATCTTTTGGTTGTGGGACTAATTCCATTTCGATGTCACTCACCAGCTCTGGGACCACGTCTGGTTGTGGCACTCCAGCCTGATGAGCCAAATCTGATGGAATCACTTCCTGTGAGTCTTCAGAAGCCCTTTCTATTTCCTTTTCTTCCACGGGTTCAGAAATCTTCTCTGGTTCCTGGATATAAATCGGTGATGAAATGTCCTCCGTGTCTTGAGGTTCCTGGATGACTTCAGGCAGGTTCTTTACAATGGTTTCTGGCATCTTTTTGTTCTTGCGCCGACGCTTCTTTGATGTAACGTTCTCTTTTGGTGGCTCAGGGATCCCTTGTGGTCCTGTTTTGTTGACTCCATCCACTTCTGGATTCGATACTTCCACTTGTGAAGCCAGCTCTTCTACAGTTATGTTCTTTGGTGGAAGACGTATCTGATCTAAATGGAGTTCTGGGAGGATGTACAGCTCTGTTTTTTCTTCTGGCTTGATGATGAGGGATAGAAATACAGCCTTCATAAGTTCTGCCACCTTCTTTTCTTGTGTCTTTGTTTCCTCCTCCTGTGCCTTTAGTTTGGAGGCAAGATCAATATTGGAGGCAGTCTTTTCTTTGAGTTGTTCTTTCAAGCTCTCTACCTCTTTTACAACTGACTGATATTCAGTTTCAGATACTGGTGGTTTCAGTGTTTCAATCAATTCTGCAATTACGTCATTGCATTCCTTGAGCTCCTGCTCACACTTTTCACGGAGATGACGCTCACACTTCAAACAGTTTTCCAGGTCCTTGAGTTTTTCCTCAGAAATGGAGCAGCTATTCTCTGCTGCGACTCTTCTGTCTTTTTCTCGTGTTAGAAAGAAATTCTTTTTCAGCAGCTTAGTCCTGACAATATCCATCCGATGGTATAAATAGTTGATCTTGTCCTTATTATGTTGGTAAGATTCCTGTAATTTTTCTGATCCATAATCATCGTCGGCAGCAGAGGCATTAGAGGGAATCTCCTCGGTTTGTGAAATTGGAAACTTCCACGTGACGCGACGAACTTTGGAGGCCTGGGGATGATCCTGCACAAGCTGGACGTCCTCGGAATGAGGAGTCACAGCCGCAGCAGAGACCTGGGATTGTTCCTTTTCCAACACGTCCAACATTTCTGATCTGTTGGTGGGTTCCTCCAAACTTTCATCACTGCCAAAAGTAATGTTATATTTGTAGGACGCCTGAGATTGTTCTTTTTCAAACAGGTCATTTTCTAGGTTTGATTTTAAAATTTCTCGCCTGTTGGTGGGTTCCTTATAACTTTCCTTACTGACAAAAGTAATGTTATAATTGTAGGACGCCTGAGATTGTTCTTTTTCAAACAGGTCATTTTCTAGGCTTGATGTTAAAATTTCTTGCCTGTTGGTGGGTTTCTTATAACTTTCATTACTGCCAAAAGTAATGTTATATTTGTTGGAGGCCTGGGCTTGTTTGTCGGTTTGTGAATTTGGAAACTTCCACGTGACGCAACGTACTTTGGAGGCCTGGGGATGATCCTGCACCAGCTGGACGTCCTCGGAATGAGGAGTCACAGCCGCAGCAGAGACCTGGGATGGTTCTTTTTCCTCTTCGTCATTTACTGTTTGAGGAGACGGGGAATCCTCAGAGGCCTGGCATTGTTCTTTTTCACACAGCTCATTTTCTGACCTGTTGGTGGGTTCCTCATAACCTTCATTATCGCCAAAAGTAATGGTATATGTGTAGATATCCTCAGGTAAATCGTCCTCTACCATGTCACACCACTGAAGTGGAGCAGATGATATCTTGGTTTGACTCATTTTGCTTGTTGTTTTTAAGAGCTTGTCAAAATTACTATTTAAGATAGTAATTAAGTGTTGTTTTTAATAGTTTGTCAAAATTACTATTTAAGATAGTAATTAAGTGTTGTTTTTTTAGACGATGTGAAAACCGTTTGCTGTGACTTTCAAATTCGCTTCGAAAACTGGACGTGTTTCTTCAGATAAACTCCTGACGAACTGTGAAATAGGAGGGAAAATGTCTGGCCTATATAACATTTGTGATGTCAAACAACATCAGTGGTGACATCAATTGTGATGTCAAACAACATCAGTGGTGACATCAATTGTGATGTCATCATCAGTGATGACCAGAAGACCAGAAGAGAGATTGTGATGTCATCAGTGATGTCATCAGTGATGACATCACAATTTAGTGATAAGACTAAAAAAGAGCAATGGCATTCCGTTCTCAGTCACCATCTTGTGTGTTGTTTTGCTCTCTTGTTCAGTTTTATGATTATACATTTTTAAACTTTTTTCTGTGAAATCTCAAAATATTATTGTCCAGGTCAGTTTTAATGCATTCATTGTATGTTATGGTACTCACGACTGCTTTCTTCATGCCTCCACTGGAAAATTGGACCTCATTCTGTGATGATCTGCAGGTTTGAAGGCCTCTGTTCTGTCTCTCTTCTGGTCTGTGATTCCAACCACAGATTCTGAATGGAATTGAAGTCCGGATTCCAGAATGTTGATTTTTGTTCTCTGTTAATCACTTGACGACTTCAGCTGAATACTTCATGTCACTGTCACGTTGGAAGGTCCACTTCTGCCAGTTTTCAGCAACCAGTGTAATGTTTCCCACTAGCAGTGTTTTCCAAGACAGAATAATGTCAGTTTTTAAAATGTTTCCAAAATAAACCTTTTTCCACATTCAAACTGAAGCAGACACCCTTTCCACTTTTAAGATTAGGCTTAAAACTTTCCTTTTTGATAAAGCTTATAGTTAGGGATGGCTCAGGTGATCCTGAAACATCCCATAGTTAAGCTGGTATAGGATTAGACTGCTGGGGTTCATCTGTCCCACCTTTCCTCACTTTGTTCTCTTTTTCCCCATTTAAAAAAGCCTCAAAATAAAAGTGAGTTTTAGGTGGCTACAATAGAATAGAATAGAATAGAATAGAATAGAATAGAATAGAATAGATAAATATTTTATTCATCCCCCAGTGAGGGAAATTCAAATTAGTCAAGTAGCTCATTAAAATATAAATATTTCCAATGATTGTATATTAGACAACAACAACAATCATAATAATAATCAATGACTAATTAAATAAATTTGAGAAGAACATGTCAGCAGTCGCTGTTAAAAAGCCTTATGGCTGTGGGGACAAAGGACCTCCTGAACCTCTCAGTCCTGCAGTTCAGTGAGATGAGCCTCTCACTGCAGCTGCTCCTCTCTCCTGCCAGGATGCTGTGGAGAGGATGTTTATTGTTCTCCAAAACAGAATATGATTTCCTCCTCATCCGTTGCTCCACCACAGCACCGAGAGGGTCGAGCCTTCTGCCTACCACAGAACAAGTCTTTTTCACCAGTTTGTCCAGGCACCTTGTTAGAATTAAAATTAACTAACAGACAACGGCATGAAACCAAGAAATCCCTCAGAGGCCTCAGTATTTTACTTGCAAGGGGAGAACAACACCCGAACCTACTCTCTGCAGATTCACAAGAGTTCTCCAACGAGTGGTTGCTTCCCTTGCTCTTTTATTAGGTGACACACACACACACACATACATACAATCCCCTATGTGCCCAGGTCTGGCATATCTCCTTAGTTTGGAGGCATCTCCTTATTTGGGGAGCTATAAAGATAACGATCAGTGGGGAGACAACATTCCTTCTTCTTCTCCTTGTGAAGTTTTGATATGAACTGGCCTCTCTGGCTGTGACTTTTATTTAATGATAAAAAGCAAACTTTTCTGACACACCTACAGTTTTTGTCTTAAGTGCAACTCCCCCAGCAGACAACAGCATTGAACAGTGCATAGGAGTGATCAAACATGCATTTCATATCTCTACAGACATGAGCCGTCTAGGGAAGAAGAGACGGCTCAGGCCAATCTGAACACTGAACGCTAAGGACAAACTTTTTCCTTTGCGCCTTTGATTATGAGCGAATATATCCAACTAATGTGTGAGTCATTTTGTCATCATCACCCGTCTTGCATAGGTACTGTACTTTTCAGCAGCATTAGATTTCTAAGATAATGCGTCATTTGGAAGGTCAGACATGATAGTTTGTAGTATATTGGGTCCAAACTGTCTATCAAGGCAGACAGCATGAAGGTATGTTTACAGACTGTGTTTGGATCTAAATGTGTCTTTATTCTGTATGAACCTGCCATTGTCTCACTGCTCTTTGTATCAATAATGCAGATCAGGACCACTGAGCTCCTGCACGGAATCCCTGATTGTTCAGCAAATATTTAAAGTCAGAGTGAACATTCCCGGTTTCCCCAATTGTCACTGTCAAGTACAGTCAAATGTGCTAAAGTTGATGTTTTCTTGGCACATTTACTTTTCACCAGGGGAGAAGTGCTGCTGAGCAGAATTTTTACTTCCATAAAGATTCAAGTTGCATACACATAATTAACCTCTTGGTGACTGAATGATTAATAGAGGTCCATAATTCATGCATTACTTTAGAAAATTCCTAAGATTGCTGCAGAGCAGCATGATTCTCCAGAGAAACCTAATCTGAGCTGCACTGTCACCACTCCTGCAGCACTCTCTCCAGAAGATGGAGACCTTGTGCCAGTGTAGAGATTCCTGCCCGAGCACCAAAGATATCACAGTTAAAAGTCTCAGATGATAAGGAGTTGTTGGTGAAAATATAATGAAGCATCTCAAAAATGTTTTAACCACATTTTCACATTTTTCTGTGTAAGGGTTTGTTATAAAAGAAGAGTCCACAAAGCCTGAGTAGCAGACCTGTGCTTCATCTTGACTTGAGGGATTTCAGGAGAAACTGTCTTGCAATTACAACCTCAGGGATCTTCCCGCAGAATAAATCTGGTTTTAATTATTGTCAAAACAGTTCAACTTTCTTTCACTTTAAGAGACCACTGTAATATACACAGTTTCATGGAATACTAATGACCATTTGAATGATAAAGAATCAATGTAAGTAACTAAGATGACTTTATTAAGATTACTTTATTGTCATGTAGTCACACGAAATTACTCTCCGCATCTGACTCATCCGGGTTGGCACCTGTTGAACACACACATGCACGGGGTGACACACTCAGCGCCCAGGGAGCATGGGGGGTACGGAGCGGCGAGATTAGGAATGGAAGGTTATTGGAGGACCCACTCTAACCACAGAGCCTGATAGGTTGTGGGTACAGTGGCACACGTTACACCGGCGGCTCCTGGGTACGGGGACCATTATGAAGAATTGAATCTCTGCACCATGCAAATCAAAGATGTCAGATGACACCAAACGAAAAAACAAAAAATAAGGAAGAGGTAAATCTGAAATGGTTGTTAAAAAACCATCTGAGGTTGCCGTGACAAAGTGACAGGATAACAAGGCAGTCTTGATGGCCTCCACTGTCCGTGGGATACAGCCCCAGGACAGTTGCATGAGATGGTCAACAAAAGAGAAGCTCCATGTTACTGTGCCTCGACCAGCTGTTGTAGCTGAATACAACAAAAACATGGGCGGCTTCGGTTTGTGCGACCGCATGATCAGCTTCTATCCAATGTCAAGCCGCACAAGAAAATGGACCTGCATTTTGTTGACCTGGCAGCTGGATCGAGTACAGGTCAGACCACCAAGTCTCTGGAAAACCAGAGAAAGAGAGGCTGCAGTATTTCGACTTCAAACTGCTGCTGGCTGAGGAGATGATTGCTCAGGCACAGGGAGATCACAAGGCTGACAATGTGGCCAGTGATGATGAAGAGATGAGTACTGATGAAGAGTACATTCCAACAAAGAAGAGGAGGCCTGTTGAACCTCAGCCCAATGCCAATGTCCAAAAATACAGGGCAGTCCATTTGCCAAAGATGGAGGAGGCTGCTCATTCATCACGGTGCAGAAGAGAGGGATGCAAAGGGGACACATATGTCAAGTGCATCAAGCATAACATGTTTCTGTGTGTTTCAAAGGCCAAAAACTGTTTCCTGTTGTACCATTCATGATACACTGTGATTTGGAGCTGTATGTGATGCCGTAAATTTGAGTATTCAAACATTGTTGGGTGTTCTGCTAAGTTTAAATTCTTGTTCAAATGTTTATTGTGGGGAGTACCAGTAAGGATATTCCAGTAAATATGTGTTTATTTTGGTGCCATGTTTAACTAACCCTGTTTGGTAGTTTGAAGAGTTGACAGTGAGAAATTGCGATAGTATAGGTCAGACAGAAATGTGCTGATTTCCTCCCTCATGTAAAATAGCCAGATCATTCAGATGTCTTCATCTATTTTAATGTTTATGAAATAAGAAGATTTTTTAAAAGAAATCCACATGAAAATGAATTCGGTATTATAACATTACATCATTACATTTTATATCAAACAAGACCCGATGTCCACCACAAGGGACAGTCCAGAAAAAATAAATAAACAATGTTTTTGAAAAAAAATTGTTGCAGTATGTTTCTTTCAACCACAATACTTAAATTATCATAAAAATATCAAAAAAGCAAAACTTGTTTCCTCTGGGTCTCTCATGGCATACTAATAACCATTTGAATGGTAAAGAATCAATGTAAGTAACTAAGATGACTTTATTAAGATTACTTTATTGTCATGTAGTCACACGAAATGACTCTCCGCATCTGACTCATCCAGGTTGGCACCTGTTGAACACACACATGCACGGGGTGACACACTCAGCGCCCAGGGAGCATGGGGGGTACGGAGCGGCGAGATTAGGAATGGAAGGTTATTGGAGGACCCACTCTAACCACAGAGCCTGATAGGTTGTGGGTACAGTGGCACACGTTACACCGGCGGCTCCTGGGTACGGGGACCATTATGAAGAATTGAATCTTTGCACCATGCAAATCAAAGATGTCAGATGACACCAAACGAAAAAACAAAAAATAAGGAAGAGGTAAATTGCACCTTTTCTTACCCATTTTTCAGTAATTATGGGTGGAAATTCACACCTTCTTGCAGCTGAACACCTCCTCTCCCACTTATGATCATGTGTGGTTTGATATTCGAAAATTTTCTTTCATGTTTTCTAGCAATTATTGATGGACATTCAGACCTTCTTTCAGCTGAACACCTCCGCTTCCGCTTTTGATTGTGTATAGTCGGGCTTTCGAGCCTTTTCTTCCCCGGTTTTTACAAATTATGGTTGGACATTCAGACCTTCTTGCAGCCGAAAACCTCCGCTCCCTCTTTTAATCATACATTGTCGGGCATTCGCAGCTTTTCTTACCTGCTTTTTACAAACCAGGGTCGGACTTTCACATCTTTTAGTAGCCTAACACCTCCGCTCCCGTTATTGATTGTGTACAGTTGGGTATTTTAACCTTTTCTTACCCGCTTTTTACCAACTATGGTCTGACATTCACACCTTCTTGCAGCCGAACACTCCCGCTTCACCTTTTAGTGTTCTATGGGGTATTCACACCTTTTTTTTCACCGCATTTTATAGATTATGGTTGGAAATTCTCACCCACTCTCATCCGAAGACCTCTCCTCCCACTTTTGTTAATATATAGTCGGGCATTCGAACCTTTTCTTACCCGCTTTTTACAAATTATGGTCGAACATTCCCACCTACTTGCAGCCGAATACTTCCGCTCCACCTTTTAGTGATGTATGGTTGGCATTTGCACCTTTTCTTACCCTCTTTTTATACTGATTGCTGAAGATTAAGTTGTTCTTTCTCAAACTACAACATTTTTTTAATTGTTGAAACTTGATTTGAAGTGGATAAATAAGGAGGACAAACAGTTTTAAGTCAGGCTGATAGAAGGAATTAATTTTATAGCAAAATCTGTATTTCGTCATATGTCAAGAGATGCTTATTGCTGAAGAAGTTCTTTCTCATTCTACAAAGTACAACGTTGTTTATCGTTGAAACTTGATTAGACATGAATAAATATGAAGGACAAAGCAGTCTTAACTTGGTTTGAGTTAAGGAATTCGTTTTATAGTAGAATCCGAATTCGTGCATAACTCGTAAAATAGAGCTTATTTTCGGATTCCTGAAGAATGAGTCTGGTTCTTTCTCATAATACAAAGTTTGTTGTTTATTGTTGAAACTTCATCAGAAGTGAAGAAATAAGGACAAACCGTTTTAAGTAAGTTTGATAGAAGGATTTCATTTTATAGCAAAATCTGTATTCTTTCATATCTCCTGGAGAGAAGCTTATTGCTGAAAATTAGGTCTGGTTCTTTTTCATACTACAAAATACAGTGTTGTTTATTGTTGAAACTAGATTAGAAGTAGATAAATATGAAGGACAAAGCAGTTTGAACTTGGTTTGAGAGAAGGAATTAATTTTATTGCAAAATCCGAATTCATGCATAACTCGTCAAATAGATAGTGATGTGTCGTTCGTGAGCGATTTGTTCGATATGAACTAATTTTTTATATGACTCGGGAGTAACGAGTTGTCTCAGTGAGTGATTTGTTCAATTTCATGCAGTAGCCTTCCTCACCACATGGCAGGCGGCAGCTTCATAAGTTCAGTCAGCAGGACAGGAAACAGTATTGATTCGTTCACGACTCAACTCCTCGGCTGACGGGTCCTCGCACAGGAAACAGTATTGATTCGTTTATGACTCAACTCCTTGGGTCTTTGTTCATTTGTCACGTTTCAAATTCTACGTTTCATTTGACAGGCTGAAGAGCAGTAGGCACAACAGTTCGTTCACAAACCGGATCATTAATCTCATAGACTATTCTACCTTCAACAAGTTGGAAACCACAATCGACTCTCTAGATGCAGAAAAAGCATTTGATCGAGTGAACTGGAAATTTTTATTCGCAACATTAAACAAATTCGGGTTTGGGTCACACTTCATCAAATGGATAAGGATATTATATAGCTCCCCAAATGCAAGTGTCAGGACAAATGATCAAACTTCTCCAAGCTTCAGTCTGCAGAGAGGTACAAGACAGGGTTGCCCATTTTCTTCCTCATTTTTTGCTTTTTTCATCAAACCTTTAGCAGCTTCTATCAGACAAGATAGAAATATTAAAGGCATCCAATCCCAAAATATTGAGCATAAAATAAGTCTTTATGCTGATGATGTATTACTTTTCCTTCAGAACTCACAGACGTCTCTCACACACACGATCACACTCATAAATAAATTCTCAGCACTTTCTGACTACTCTATCAACTGGTCTAAGACCACAGTTCTGCCCATTAACTGTAGGGTCCAGAATATACCTGCAATCACTTTACAGTCAGGAAATATTAGATATTTAGGCATAAACATTTCCTCCAGGGTCTCAGAGCTAACAAACCTAAATTATGTTTTAAATTTTTCACAAGAACATCTTGTTTGGTCAGTTAAGTACTGAAAAGTCATTGATTTGGGCATACTTTAACATGTTAAAGGGGCTTTTGAAACTGTTATTTTTCACACAAAGGATTTTTCTGATGTGAAAGTGTATAGTAGAGGTCGGTTAAAAAACCTTTTTAAAAGAATTTGAGCTCATTCAAGGATAGTATGATGAGGGGCTGATATACTAACCTTTCCATATATATATATATATAATTGTTTCACTGATGTTAATTTGTTTAAAATCTGGTCATTTCTAACATATGTATCGGCCCACAATTTCACAATCGGTGCCTCCAAAGTAAGTTCTTTCCTATACTCACATGAGTGAAGTGCACAGTGAATTAGAAGTTACTGAAGTTTATGTGGCCTGTCAGAGGGAGCATTGGGCCCAGTATTCATTGTAAATGCCTTGTGATACGTCTTCGTAACACGTTTTATATAGTACAACCTGTCACTAAAGGAGCACCACAGTTTGTCTGTCGTACTGCTTTGGTGGAGGTTGTGGGCCTTATAAATAAATTATATTCATATATTTATAGATTCTAAAGATATAGTGATTAAAAGAGGTTGACAACGCCACCTAGGTTTGAGAGCCCAAGACTCTAAAGACACGTACAGGTTCTTAATCAAAACAAGGTTTGAGCAGACTTAAAAAAACAGGAGTCTAACTGGTATTTTACAAGATTTATTGTCATAAAATAGGTAACCCAGCCCAAAATCTCCGCCAAGGATCCCACAGCCTCTGGATCATCTCACTCTCCAACTCTCTGGGGCAAGTGACAGATATCCAACTCTGGTGGTGGAACAAACCCTCAGTCACTCCAAAACACAAGAGTGAGGAAATATCAGTACTCACTGGTAGTCCACCTCCACCTCCACGGCCCTTGAAGAAGGCTCCGTACCCCCCATGCTCCCCGGGCGCTGTAATTGGCTGCCCCACTGCTCCAGTGTATGGCATCTGTCTCCATGAGTGTGTCACCCTGTGCATGTGTGTGTTCAACAGGTCCCAACCTGGATAGGTCAAATGCGGAGGAGTAATATTAAATTAAATAATTTTAGTTATTTACACTGATCCTCTATCATTCAAATGGTTATTAGTATGCCATGAGACTAAAGTGAAAGAAAGTTTACCAGTTTTGACAATAATTAAAACCAGATTCATTCTGCGGGAGGCTCCCTGGGGTTATAATTGCAAGACAGTTTCTCCTGAAATGCCTCAAGTCAAGATGAAGCACAGGTCTGCTACTCAGGCTTTGTGGACTCTTCTTTTATAACGAACCTTTACACAGAAAACTGTGAAAATGTCGTTCCTCCTCTCCAGTACCCCCGAATAGACCTTACCAGGGAGGCTGAGGAGTGTGATCCCGTTATTCCTGTCTGACACACATATTCTTACAATTTGAATTTATTGAAGTCTGTTAAAAATGAAAAATGTGTTTTTATGTCCAACAACGTTCTTTTAAATATTTGATGCTAATGATAAAAGCTCCAATGATGTCAGATTTTATGTTCAAAGCAGAACATGTGAAACAGCATAAAAAGTGAACGTTGACTTAACAGCATACATGTGTAACTGTGCTGTCGACACAGTGATGTAAACACCAGATAAAGAGAGAGAATGAGCTTTTACTGTCGGACTGTGTTGATTAAAGTGAGGACAGAAAACAACAGACTGAGCGAACAAAGAGAAAATCAGGAGCCTGCAGGGAAATCTTGCCCCACAGCTGAAAGTTTCTCCTTTAAACAGAGAAGTTTCAGTATTTTTCTGTTTTCACCACACTGCTGAATGAGTTCAGGTGTTGATGCTGTTCAGTGTTTCCTGAATCTTTCTGTTCTGTTGAAGAGTACTTTTTGTTGTAAATGATGTTGTCAGATTGGTGAATAAAATCTACTCTTTGTTCCACTGTCTTTATATAGAAAGTCCAAGATCTTTAATCCTTCCGCAGGCAAGAGGAAACATGGCTCTGATGAGGCTAAAGAACACGAGCAACAATTTACTAAAAGTTTATTGAACTTTTTGCATTGTTTCATTCCAACAAATACTCCTGCAGTTAAAGTGTTCCACACATACGTTATCTAACTTTTTAAACAAAATCACATGTATACATATATTTAATTTCTATTGAGAAATGCAGCAGAGCACCAGAGTTTCCTCATGTGTAAGAGGATGGAGGTGTGTTTGATGGGTCAAACACACAAAAAACACCTGGGCAGTCAGATCAAGCAGCTTTAAGCAGCTTGGTGGTTTTACTCTCTTTGGCTCCACTTTCTCAAGACGTCCTCTGCTGCGTCCAGAGTGGAGTCCTCCTGTTAGATACTAATTCATATGCTGATGTACATTCCAGCTGCCGTGACACTAAACAGGGAAACTCATCTTTTAACACCAGTAAAATCTATTCATTATTCAAATATTTTGACCTGTTTTGACTCCCCCTGTAAGCATGTAGTGTTCTAACACTTCACACTGTGCGGTCAATGCTTGTTCCTTTAAAAAAGGAGTGTATCAACTCTATGTAAGCACAGTGCATAAATGTGTACAATAAAAGGGGATATCAAACCCTCAACAATATCAAAAATACCTTATTTGTCTTTGGAAGAATAACTTTTGAAGAAAATGACCTTTTAATTGTTTCTTATTTTGATAAAAGAATCCAAACAAGTGCGTAATTTTTTTTTTCATGTTTTATTTTATTTAAACACATAAATCAATGTAATAATAATTTGTGTAGGATCTTATTCATATTCTTATTTGAATGACACAATAATGCTCTGAACAGTTGTGAGAACACCAGATTCTCACATGTGGGGATGCTTCCAGCATAAATCCCCACATCCTGAATTAGTTGTTCAGGATGAAAAGATAGAGTCGTGCAAAAGATAGATACATTTGAAGTATTTTTATTGATGTTACTGTAACAGGAGGTATAGAGATTTCATTGGATGACTAGTCTTGTGCGCGAATACTAAACGCTGCTGCTACTTTCTCTCTTGATGTTGTTGTATTTGTATTGTCTACGATGTTTTGGCGTCATATATTTTTTGAAGAGCCTCCACATTGAAGGCAGCTCTGGTCTTTCTTCTGAGGGGTTAAACTTGTCCACTGCTTGTTCTGGTACTGCAAGTTGAAGAGACAAGTCTTCTGTGGTATGTAAGGGGTTTGATGTTGGAGAGTCCTCTGACTGTTTAGAGGCTGGTTCCATTTCGATGACAATGAAAGTTCTTTCTTGATTTTGCTTTGGAAGTGGTTCTTGGACAACGATCAGTGATGAAATGTCCTCCGTGTCTTGAGTTTCCTGCATGACTTCAGACTGGTCGTTCTTTATAATGGTCTCTACCGTCTTTTTGCTTTCGCGCCGACGCTTTTTAGAGGAAACTTTCTCCTTTGGTGGCTCTGAGACATCTTTTGGTTGTGGGACTAATTCCATTTCGATGTCACTCACCAGCTCTGGGACCACGTCTGGTTGTGGCACTCCAGCCTGATGAGCCAAATCTGATGGAATCACTTCCTGTGAGTCTTCAGAAGCCCTTTCTATTTCCTTTTCTTCCACGGGTTCAGAAATCTTCTCTGGTTCCTGGATATAAATCGGTGATGAAATGTCCTCCGTGTCTTGAGGTTCCTGGATGACTTCAGGCAGGTTCTTTACAATGGTTTCTGGCATCTTTTTGTTCTTGCGCCGACGCTTCTTTGATGTAACGTTCTCTTTTGGTGGCTCAGGGATCCCTTGTGGTTCTGTTTTGTTGACTCCATCCACTTCTGGATTCGATACTTCCACTTGTGAAGCCAGCTCTTCTACAGTTATGTTCTTTGGTGGAAGACGTATCTGATCTAAATGGAGTTCTGGGAGGATGTACAGCTCTGTTTTTTCTTCTGGCTTGATGATGAGGGATAGAAATACAGCCTTCATAAGTTCTGCCACCTTCTTTTCCTGTGTCTTTGTTTCCTCCTCCTGTGCCTTTAGTTTGGAGGCAAGATCAATATTGGAGGCAGTCTTTTCTTTGAGTTGTTCTTTCAAGCTCTCTACCTCTTTTACAACTGACTGATATTCAGTTTCAGATACTGGTGGTTTCAGTGTTTCAATCAATTCTGCAATTACGTCATTGCATTCCTTGAGCTCCTGCTCACACTTTTCACGGAGATGACGCTCACACTTCAAACAGTTTTCCAGGTCCTTGAGTTTTTCCTCAGAAATGGAGCAGCTATTCTCTGCTGCGACTCTTCTGTCTTTTTCTCGTGTTAGAAAGAAATTCTTTTTCAGCAGCTTAGTCCTGACAATATCCATCCGATGGTATAAATAGTTGATCTTGTCCTTATTATGTTGGTAAGATTCCTGTAATTTTTCTGATCCATAATCATCGTCGGCAGCAGAGGCATTAGAGGGAATCTCCTCGGTTTGTGAAATTGGAAACTTCCACGTGACGCGACGAACTTTGGAGGCCTGGGGATGATCCTGCACAAGCTGGACGTCCTCGGAATGAGGAGTCACAGCCGCAGCAGAGACCTGGGATTGTTCCTTTTCCAACACGTCCAACATTTCTGATCTGTTGGTGGGTTCCTCCAAACTTTCATCACTGCCAAAAGTAATGTTATATTTGTAGGACGCCTGAGATTGTTCTTTTTCAAACAGGTCATTTTCTAGGTTTGATTTTAAAATTTCTCGCCTGTTGGTGGGTTCCTTATAACTTTCCTTACTGACAAAAGTAATGTTATAATTGTAGGACGCCTGAGATTGTTCTTTTTCAAACAGGTCATTTTCTAGGCTTGATGTTAAAATTTCTTGCCTGTTGGTGGGTTTCTTATAACTTTCATTACTGCCAAAAGTAATGTTATATTTGTTGGAGGCCTGGGCTTGTTTGTCGGTTTGTGAATTTGGAAACTTCCACGTGACGCAACGTACTTTGGAGGCCTGGGGATGATCCTGCACCAGCTGGACGTCCTCGGAATGAGGAGTCACAGCCGCAGCAGAGACCTGGGATGGTTCTTTTTCCTCTTCGTCATTTACTGTTTGAGGAGACGGGGAATCCTCAGAGGCCTGGCATTGTTCTTTTTCACACAGCTCATTTTCTGACCTGTTGGTGGGTTCCTCATAACCTTCATTATTGCCAAAAGTAATGGTATATGTGTAGATATCCTCAGGTAAATCGTCCTCTACCATGTCACACCACTGAAGTGGAGCAGATGATATCTTGGTTTGACTCATTTTGCTTGTTGTTTTTAAGAGCTTGTCAAAATTACTATTTAAGATAGTAATTAAGTGTTGTTTTTAATAGTTTGTCAAAATTACTATTTAAGATAGTAATTAAGTGTTGTTTTTTTAGACGATGTGAAAACCGTTTGCTGTGACTTTCAAATTCGCTTCGAAAACTGGACGTGTTTCTTCAGATAAACTCCTGACGAACTGTGAAATAGGAGGGAAAATGTCTGGCCTATATAACATTTGTGATGTCAAACAACATCAGTGGTGACATCAATTGTGATGTCAAACAACATCAGTGGTGACATCAATTGTGATGTCATCATCAGTGATGACCAGAAGAGAGATTGTGATGTCATCAGTGATGTCATCAGTGATGACATCACAATTTAGTGATAAGACTAAAAAAGAGCAATGGCATTCCGTTCTCAGTCACCATCTTGTGTGTTGTTTTGCTCTCTTGTTCAGTTTTATGATTATACATTTTTAAACTTTTTTCTGTGAAATCTCAAAATATTATTGTCCAGGTCAGTTTTAATGCATTCATTGTATGTTATGGTACTCACGACTGCTTTCTTCATGCCTCCACTGGAAAATTGGACCTCATTCTGTGATGATCTGCAGGTTTGAAGGCCTCTGTTCTGTCTCTCTTCTGGTCTGTGATTCCAACCACAGATTCTGAATGGAATTGAAGTCCGGATTCCAGAATGTTGATTTTTCTTCTCTGTTAATCACTTGACGACTTCAGCTGAATACTTCATGTCACTGTCACGTTGGAAGGTCCACTTCTGCCAGTTTTCAGCAACCAGTGTAATGTTTCCCACTAGCAGTGTTTTCCAAGACAGAATAATGTCAGTTTTTAAAATGTTTCCAAAATAAACCTTTTTCCACATTCAAACTGAAGCAGACACCCTTTCCACTTTTAAGATTAGGCTTAAAACTTTCCTTTTTGATAAAGCTTATAGTTAGGGATGGCTCAGGTGATCCTGAAACATCCCATAGTTAAGCTGCTATAGGATTAGACTGCTGGGGTTCATCTGTCCCACCTTTCCTCACTTTGTTCTCTTTTTCCCCATTTAAAAAAGCCTCAAAATAAAAGTGAGTTTTAGGTGGCTACAATAGAATAGAATAGAATAGAATAGAATAGAATAGATAAATATTTTATTCATCCCCCAGTGAGGGAAATTCAAATTAGTCAAGTAGCTCATTAAAATATAAATATTTCCAATGATTGTATATTAGACAACAACAACAATCATAATAATAATCAATGACTAATTAAATAAATTTGAGAAGAACAGCAGTCGCTGTTAAAAAGCCTTATGGCTGTGGGGACAAAGGACCTCCTGAACCTCTCAGTCCTGCAGTTCAGTGAGATGAGCCTCTCACTGCAGCTGCTCCTCTCTCCTGCCAGGATGCTGTGGAGAGGATGTTTATTGTTCTCCAAAACAGAATATGATTTCCTCCTCATCCGTTGCTCCACCACAGCACCGAGAGGGTCGAGCCTTCTGCCTACCACAGAACAAGTCTTTTTCACCAGTTTGTCCAGGCACCTTGTTAGAATTAAAATTAACTAACAGACAACGGCATGAAACCAAGAAATCCCTCAGAGGCCTCAGTATTTTACTTGCAAGGGGAGAACATACACCCGAACCTACTCTCTGCAGATTCACAAGAGTTCTCCAACGAGTGGTTGCTTCCCTTGCTCTTTTATTAGGTGACACACACACACACACACATACATACAATCCCCTATGTGCCCAGGTCTGGCATATCTCCTTAGTTTGGAGGCATCTCCTTATTTGGGGAGCTATAAAGATAACGATCAGTGGGGAGACAACATTCCTTCTTCTTCTCCTTGTGAGGCTGCTCATTCATCACGGTGCAGAAGAGAGGGATGCAAAGGGGACACATATGTCAAGTGCATCAAGCATAACATGTTTCTGTGTGTTTCAAAGGCCAAAAACTGTTTCCTGTTGTACCATTCATGATACACTGTGATTTGGAGCTGTATGTGATGCCGTAAATTTGAGTATTCAAACATTGTTGGGTGTTCTGCTAAGTTTAAATTCTTGTTCAAATGTTTATTGTGGGGAGTACCAGTAAGGATATTCCAGTAAATATGTGTTTATTTTGGTGCCATGTTTAACTAACCCTGTTTGGTAGTTTGAAGAGTTGACAGTGAGAAATTGCGATAGTATAGGTCAGACAGAAATGTGCTGATTTCCTCCCTCATGTAAAATAGCCAGATCATTCAGATGTCTTCATCTATTTTAATGTTTATGAAATAAGAAGATTTTTTAAAAGAAATCCACATGAAAATGAATTCGGTATTATAACATTACATCATTACATTTTATATCAAACAAGACCCGATGTCCACCACAAGGGACAGTCCAGAAAAAATAAATAAACAATGTTTTTGAAAAAAAATTGTTGCAGTATGTTTCTTTCAACCACAATACTTAAATTATCATAAAAATATCAAAAAAGCAAAACTTGTTTCCTCTGGGTCTCTCATGGCATACTAATAACCATTTGAATGGTAAAGAATCAATGTAAGTAACTAAGATGACTTTATTAAGATTACTTTATTGTCATGTAGTCACACGAAATGACTCTCCGCATCTGACTCATCCAGGTTGGCACCTGTTGAACACACACATGCACGGGGTGACACACTCAGCGCCCAGGGAGCATGGGGGGTACGGAGCGGCGAGATTAGGAATGGAAGGTTATTGGAGGACCCACTCTAACCACAGAGCCTGATAGGTTGTGGGTACAGTGGCACACGTTACACCGGCGGCTCCTGGGTACGGGGACCATTATGAAGAATTGAATCTTTGCACCATGCAAATCAAAGATGTCAGATGACACCAAACGAAAAAACAAAAAATAAGGAAGAGGTAAATTGCACCTTTTCTTACCCATTTTTCAGTAATTATGGGTGGAAATTCACACCTTCTTGCAGCTGAACACCTCCTCTCCCACTTATGATCATGTGTGGTTTGATATTCGAAAATTTTCTTTCATGTTTTCTAGCAATTATTGATGGACATTCAGACCTTCTTTCAGCTGAACACCTCCGCTTCTGCTTTTGATTGTGTATAGTCGGGCTTTCGAGCCTTTTCTTCCCCGGTTTTTACAAATTATGGTTGGACATTCAGACCTTCTTGCAGCCGAAAACCTCCGCTCCCTCTTTTAATCATACATTGTCGGGCATTCGCAGCTTTTCTTACCTGCTTTTTACAAACCAGGGTCGGACTTTCACATCTTTTAGTAGCCTAACACCTCCGCTCCCGTTATTGATTGTGTACAGTTGGGTATTTTAACCTTTTCTTACCCGCTTTTTACCAACTATGGTCTGACATTCACACCTTCTTGCAGCCGAACACTTCCGCTTCACCTTTTAGTGTTCTATGGGGTATTCACACCTTTTTTTTCACCGCATTTTATAGATTATGGTTGGAAATTCTCACCCACTCTCATCCGAAGACCTCTCCTCCCACTTTTGTTAATATATAGTCGGGCATTCGAACCTTTTCTTACCCGCTTTTTACAAATTATGGTCGAACATTCCCACCTACTTGCAGCCGAATACTTCCGCTCCACCTTTTAGTGATGTATGGTTGGCATTTGCACCTTTTCTTACCCTCTTTTTATACTGATTGCTGAAGATTAAGTTGTTCTTTCTCAAACTACAACATTTTTTTAATTGTTGAAACTTGATTTGAAGTGGATAAATAAGGAGGACAAACAGTTTTAAGTCAGGCTGATAGAAGGAATTAATTTTATAGCAAAATCTGTATTTCGTCATATGTCAAGAGATGCTTATTGCTGAAGAAGTTCTTTCTCATTCTACAAAGTACAACGTTGTTTATCGTTGAAACTTGATTAGACATGAATAAATATGAAGGACAAAGCAGTCTTAACTTGGTTTGAGTTAAGGAATTCATTTTATAGTAGAATCCGAATTCGTGCATAACTCGTAAAATAGAGCTTATTTTCGGATTCCTGAAGAATGAGTCTGGTTCTTTCTCATAATACAAAGTTTGTTGTTTATTGTTGAAACTTCATCAGAAGTGAAGAAATAAGGACAAACCGTTTTAAGTAAGTTTGATAGAAGGATTTCATTTTATAGCAAAATCTGTATTCTTTCATATCTCCTGGAGAGAAGCTTATTGCTGAAAATTAGGTCTGGTTCTTTTTCATACTACAAAATACAGTGTTGTTTATTGTTGAAACTAGATTAGAAGTAGATAAATATGAAGGACAAAGCAGTTTGAACTTGGTTTGAGAGAAGGAATTAATTTTATTGCAAAATCCGAATTCATGCATAACTCGTCAAATAGATAGTGATGTGTCGTTCGTGAGCGATTTGTTCGATATGAACTAATTTTTTATATGACTCGGGAGTAACGAGTTGTCTCAGTGAGTGATTTGTTCAATTTCATGCAGTAGCCTTCCTCACCACATGGCAGGCGGCAGCTTCATAAGTTCAGTCAGCAGGACAGGAAACAGTATTGATTCGTTCACGACTCAACTCCTCGGCTGACGGGTCCTCGCACAGGAAACAGTATTGATTCGTTTATGACTCAACTCCTTGGGTCTTTGTTCATTTGTCACGTTTCAAATTCTACGTTTCATTTGACAGGCTGAAGAGCAGTAGGCACAACAGTTCGTTCACAAACCGGATCATTAATCTCATAGACTATTCTACCTTCAACAAGTTGGAAACCACAATCGACTCTCTAGATGCAGAAAAAGCATTTGATCGAGTGAACTGGAAATTTTTATTCGCAACATTAAACAAATTCGGGTTTGGGTCACACTTCATCAAATGGATAAGGATATTATATAGCTCCCCAAATGCAAGTGTCAGGACAAATGATCAAACTTCTCCAAGCTTCAGTCTGCAGAGAGGTACAAGACAGGGTTGCCCATTTTCTTCCTCATTTTTTGCTTTTTTCATCAAACCTTTAGCAGCTTCTATCAGACAAGATAGAAATATTAAAGGCATCCAATCCCAAAATATTGAGCATAAAATAAGTCTTTATGCTGATGATGTATTACTTTTCCTTCAGAACTCACAGACGTCTCTCACACACACGATCACACTCATAAATAAATTCTCAGCACTTTCTGACTACTCTATCAACTGGTCTAAGACCACAGTTCTGCCCATTAACTGTAGGGTCCAGAATATACCTGCAATCACTTTACAGTCAGGAAATATTAGATATTTAGGCATAAACATTTCCTCCAGGGTCTCAGAGCTAACAAACCTAAATTATGTTTTAAATTTTTCACAAGAACATCTTGTTTGGTCAGTTAAGTACTGAAAAGTCATTGATTTGGGCATACTTTAACATGTTAAAGGGGCTTTTGAAACTGTTATTTTTCACACAAAGGATTTTTCTGATGTGAAAGTGTATAGTAGAGGTCGGTTAAAAAACCTTTTTAAAAGAATTTGAGCTCATTCAAGGATAGTATGATGAGGGGCTGATATACTAACCTTTCCATATATATATATATATAATTGTTTCACTGATGTTAATTTGTTTAAAATCTGGTCATTTCTAACATATGTATCGGCCCACAATTTCACAATCGGTGCCTCCAAAGTAAGTTCTTTCCTATACTCACATGAGTGAAGTGCACAGTGAATTAGAAGTTACTGAAGTTTATGTGGCCTGTCAGAGGGAGCATTGGGCCCAGTATTCATTGTAAATGCCTTGTGATACGTCTTCGTAACACGTTTTATATAGTACAACCTGTCACTAAAGGAGCACCACAGTTTGTCTGTCGTACTGCTTTGGTGGAGGTTGTGGGCCTTATAAATAAATTATATTCATATATTTATAGATTCTAAAGATATAGTGATTAAAAGAGGTTGACAACGCCACCTAGGTTTGAGAGCCCAAGACTCTAAAGACACGTACAGGTTCTTAATCAAAACAAGGTTTGAGCAGACTTAAAAAAACAGGAGTCTAACTGGTATTTTACAAGATTTATTGTCATAAAATAGGTAACCCAGCCCAAAATCTCCGCCAAGGATCCCACAGCCTCTGGATCATCTCACTCTCCAACTCTCTGGGGCAAGTGACAGATATCCAACTCTGGTGGTGGAACAAACCCTCAGTCACTCCAAAACACAAGAGTGAGGAAATATCAGTACTCACTGGTAGTCCACCTCCACCTCCACGGCCCTTGAAGAAGGCTCCGTACCCCCCATGCTCCCCGGGCGCTGTAATTGGCTGCCCCACTGCTCCAGTGTATGGCATCTGTCTCCATGAGTGTGTCACCCTGTGCATGTGTGTGTTCAACAGGTCCCAACCTGGATAGGTCAAATGCGGAGGAGTAATATTAAATTAAATAATTTTAGTTATTTACACTGATCCTCTATCATTCAAATGGTTATTAGTATGCCATGAGACTAAAGTGAAAGAAAGTTTACCAGTTTTGACAATAATTAAAACCAGATTCATTCTGCGGGAGGCTCCCTGGGGTTATAATTGCAAGACAGTTTCTCCTGAAATGCCTCAAGTCAAGATGAAGCACAGGTCTGCTACTCAGGCTTTGTGGACTCTTCTTTTATAACGAACCTTTACACAGAAAACTGTGAAAATGTCGTTCCTCCTCTCCAGTACCCCCGAATAGACCTTACCAGGGAGGCTGAGGAGTGTGATCCCGTTATTCCTGTCTGACACACATATTCTTACAATTTGAATTTATTGAAGTCTGTTAAAAATGAAAAATGTGTTTTTATGTCCAACAACGTTCTTTTAAATATTTGATGCTAATGATAAAAGCTCCAATGATGTCAGATTTTATGTTCAAAGCAGAACATGTGAAACAGCATAAAAAGTGAACGTTGACTTAACAGCATACATGTGTAACTGTGCTGTCGACACAGTGATGTAAACACCAGATAAAGAGAGAGAATGAGCTTTTACTGTCGGACTGTGTTGATTAAAGTGAGGACAGAAAACAACAGACTGAGCGAACAAAGAGAAAATCAGGAGCCTGCAGGGAAATCTTGCCCCACAGCTGAAAGTTTCTCCTTTAAACAGAGAAGTTTCAGTATTTTTCTGTTTTCACCACACTGCTGAATGAGTTCAGGTGTTGATGCTGTTCAGTGTTTCCTGAATCTTTCTGTTCTGTTGAAGAGTACTTTTTGTTGTAAATGATGTTGTCAGATTGGTGAATAAAATCTACTCTTTGTTCCACTGTCTTTATATAGAAAGTCCAAGATCTTTAATCCTTCCGCAGGCAAGAGGAAACATGGCTCTGATGAGGCTAAAGAACACGAGCAACAATTTACTAAAAGTTTATTGAACTTTTTGCATTGTTTCATTCCAACAAATACTCCTGCAGTTAAAGTGTTCCACACATACGTTATCTAACTTTTTAAACAAAATCACATGTATACATATATTTAATTTCTATTGAGAAATGCAGCAGAGCACCAGAGTTTCCTCATGTGTAAGAGGATGGAGGTGTGTTTGATGGGTCAAACACACAAAAAACACCTGGGCAGTCAGATCAAGCAGCTTTAAGCAGCTTGGTGGTTTTACTCTCTTTGGCTCCACTTTCTCAAGACGTCCTCTGCTGCGTCCAGAGTGGAGTCCTCCTGTTAGATACTAATTCATATGCTGATGTACATTCCAGCTGCCGTGACACTAAACAGGGAAACTCATCTTTTAACACCAGTAAAATCTATTCATTATTCAAATATTTTGACCTGTTTTGACTCCCCCTGTAAGCATGTAGTGTTCTAACACTTCACACTGTGCGGTCAATGCTTGTTCCTTTAAAAAAGGAGTGTATCAACTCTATGTAAGCACAGTGCATAAATGTGTACAATAAAAGGGGATATCAAACCCTCAACAATATCAAAAATACCTTATTTGTCTTTGGAAGAATAACTTTTGAAGAAAATGACCTTTTAATTGTTTCTTATTTTGATAAAAGAATCCAAACAAGTGCGTAATTTTTTTTTTCATGTTTTATTTTATTTAAACACATAAATCAATGTAATAATAATTTGTGTAGGATCTTATTCATATTCTTATTTGAATGACACAATAATGCTCTGAACAGTTGTGAGAACACCAGATTCTCACATGTGGGGATGCTTCCAGCATAAATCCCCACATCCTGAATCAGTTGTTCAGGATGAAAAGATAGAGTCGTGCAAAAGATAGATACATTTGAAGTATTTTTATTGATGTTACTGTAACAGGAGGTATAGAGATTTCATTGGATGACTAGTCTTGTGCGCGAATACTAAACGCTGCTGCTACTTTCTCTCTTGATGTTGTTGTATTTGTATTGTCTACGATGTTTTGGCGTCATATATTTTTTGAAGAGCCTCCACATTGAAGGCAGCTCTGGTCTTTCTTCTGAGGGGTTAAACTTGTCCACTGCTTGTTCTGGTACTGCAAGTTGAAGAGACAAGTCTTCTGTGGTATGTAAGGGGTTTGATGTTGGAGAGTCCTCTGACTGTTTAGAGGCTGGTTCCATTTCGATGACAATGAAAGTTCTTTCTTGATTTTGCTTTGGAAGTGGTTCTTGGACAACGATCAGTGATGAAATGTCCTCCGTGTCTTGAGTTTCCTGCATGACTTCAGACTGGTCGTTCTTTATAATGGTCTCTACCGTCTTTTTGCTTTCGCGCTGACGCTTTTTAGAGGAAACTTTCTCCTTTGGTGGCTCTGAGACATCTTTTGGTTGTGGGACTAATTCCATTTCGATGTCACTCACCAGCTCTGGGACCACGTCTGGTTGTGGCACTCCAGCCTGATGAGCCAAATCTGATGGAATCACTTCCTGTGAGTCTTCAGAAGCCCTTTCTATTTCCTTTTCTTCCACGGGTTCAGAAATCTTCTCTGGTTCCTGGATATAAATCGGTGATGAAATGTCCTCCGTGTCTTGAGGTTCCTGGATGACTTCAGGCAGGTTCTTTACAATGGTTTCTGGCATCTTTTTGTTCTTGCGCCGACGCTTCTTTGATGTAACGTTCTCTTTTGGTGGCTCAGGGATCCCTTGTGGTTCTGTTTTGTTGACTCCATCCACTTCTGGATTCGATACTTCCACTTGTGAAGCCAGCTCTTCTACAGTTATGTTCTTTGGTGGAAGACGTATCTGATCTAAATGGAGTTCTGGGAGGATGTACAGCTCTGTTTTTTCTTCTGGCTTGATGATGAGGGATAGAAATACAGCCTTCATAAGTTCTGCCACCTTCTTTTCCTGTGTCTTTGCTTCCTCCTCCTGTGCCTTTAGTTTGGAGGCAAGATCAATATTGGAGGCAGTCTTTTCTTTGAGTTGTTCTTTCAAGCTCTCTACCTCTTTTACAACTGACTGATATTCAGTTTCAGATACTGGTGGTTTCAGTGTTTCAATCAATTCTGCAATTACGTCATTGCATTCCTTGAGCTCCTGCTCACACTTTTCACGGAGATGACGCTCACACTTCAAACAGTTTTCCAGGTCCTTGAGTTTTTCCTCAGAAATGGAGCAGCTATTCTCTGCTGCGACTCTTCTGTCTTTTTCTCGTGTTAGAAAGAAATTCTTTTTCAGCAGCTTAGTCCTGACAATATCCATCCGATGGTATAAATAGTTGATCTTGTCCTTATTATGTTGGTAAGATTCCTGTAATTTTTCTGATCCATAATCATCGTCGGCAGCAGAGGCATTAGAGGGAATCTCCTCGGTTTGTGAAATTGGAAACTTCCACGTGACGCGACGAACTTTGGAGGCCTGGGGATGATCCTGCACAAGCTGGACGTCCTCGGAATGAGGAGTCACAGCCGCAGCAGAGACCTGGGATTGTTCCTTTTCCAACACGTCCAACATTTCTGATCTGTTGGTGGGTTCCTCCAAACTTTCATCACTGCCAAAAGTAATGTTATATTTGTAGGACGCCTGAGATTGTTCTTTTTCAAACAGGTCATTTTCTAGGTTTGATTTTAAAATTTCTCGCCTGTTGGTGGGTTCCTTATAACTTTCCTTACTGACAAAAGTAATGTTATAATTGTAGGACGCCTGAGATTGTTCTTTTTCAAACAGGTCATTTTCTAGGCTTGATGTTAAAATTTCTTGCCTGTTGGTGGGTTTCTTATAACTTTCATTACTGCCAAAAGTAATGTTATATTTGTTGGAGGCCTGGGCTTGTTTGTCGGTTTGTGAATTTGGAAACTTCCACGTGACGCAACGTACTTTGGAGGCCTGGGGATGATCCTGCACCAGCTGGACGTCCTCGGAATGAGGAGTCACAGCCGCAGCAGAGACCTGGGATGGTTCTTTTTCCTCTTCGTCATTTACTGTTTGAGGAGACGGGGAATCCTCAGAGGCCTGGCATTGTTCTTTTTCACACAGCTCATTTTCTGACCTGTTGGTGGGTTCCTCATAACCTTCATTATCGCCAAAAGTAATGGTATATGTGTAGATATCCTCAGGTAAATCGTCCTCTACCATGTCACACCACTGAAGTGGAGCAGATGATATCTTGGTTTGACTCATTTTGCTTGTTGTTTTTAAGAGCTTGTCAAAATTACTATTTAAGATAGTAATTAAGTGTTGTTTTTAATAGTTTGTCAAAATTACTATTTAAGATAGTAATTAAGTGTTGTTTTTTTAGACGATGTGAAAACCGTTTGCTGTGACTTTCAAATTCGCTTCGAAAACTGGACGTGTTTCTTCAGATAAACTCCTGACGAACTGTGAAATAGGAGGGAAAATGTCTGGCCTATATAACATTTGTGATGTCAAACAACATCAGTGGTGACATCAATTGTGATGTCAAACAACATCAGTGGTGACATCAATTGTGATGTCATCATCAGTGATGACCAGAAGAGAGATTGTGATGTCATCAGTGATGTCATCAGTGATGACATCACAATTTAGTGATAAGACTAAAAAAGAGCAATGGCATTCCGTTCTCAGTCACCATCTTGTGTGTTGTTTTGCTCTCTTGTTCAGTTTTATGATTATACATTTTTAAACTTTTTTCTGTGAAATCTCAAAATATTATTGTCCAGGTCAGTTTTAATGCATTCATTGTATGTTATGGTACTCACGACTGCTTTCTTCATGCCTCCACTGGAAAATTGGACCTCATTCTGTGATGATCTGCAGGTTTGAAGGCCTCTGTTCTGTCTCTCTTCTGGTCTGTGATTCCAACCACAGATTCTGAATGGAATTGAAGTCCGGATTCCAGAATGTTGATTTTTGTTCTCTGTTAATCACTTGACGACTTCAGCTGAATACTTCATGTCACTGTCACGTTGGAAGGTCCACTTCTGCCAGTTTTCAGCAACCAGTGTAATGTTTCCCACTAGCAGTGTTTTCCAAGACAGAATAATGTCAGTTTTTAAAATGTTTCCAAAATAAACCTTTTTCCACATTCAAACTGAAGCAGACACCCTTTCCACTTTTAAGATTAGGCTTAAAACTTTCCTTTTTGATAAAGCTTATAGTTAGGGATGGCTCAGGTGATCCTGAAACATCCCATAGTTAAGCTGGTATAGGATTAGACTGCTGGGGTTCATCTGTCCCACCTTTCCTCACTTTGTTCTCTTTTTCCCCATTTAAAAAAGCCTCAAAATAAAAGTGAGTTTTAGGTGGCTACAATAGAATAGAATAGAATAGAATAGAATAGAATAGAATAGATAAATATTTTATTCATCCCCCAGTGAGGGAAATTCAAATTAGTCAAGTAGCTCATTAAAATATAAATATTTCCAATGATTGTATATTAGACAACAACAACAATCATAATAATAATCAATGACTAATTAAATAAATTTGAGAAGAACATGTCAGCAGTCGCTGTTAAAAAGCCTTATGGCTGTGGGGACAAAGGACCTCCTGAACCTCTCAGTCCTGCAGTTCAGTGAGATGAGCCTCTCACTGCAGCTGCTCCTCTCTCCTGCCAGGATGCTGTGGAGAGGATGTTTATTGTTCTCCAAAACAGAATATGATTTCCTCCTCATCCGTTGCTCCACCACAGCACCGAGAGGGTCGAGCCTTCTGCCTACCACAGAACAAGTCTTTTTCACCAGTTTGTCCAGGCACCTTGTTAGAATTAAAATTAACTAACAGACAACGGCATGAAACCAAGAAATCCCTCAGAGGCCTCAGTATTTTACTTGCAAGGGGAGAACAACACCCGAACCTACTCTCTGCAGATTCACAAGAGTTCTCCAACGAGTGGTTGCTTCCCTTGCTCTTTTATTAGGTGACACACACACACACACACATACATACAATCCCCTATGTGCCCAGGTCTGGCATATCTCCTTAGTTTGGAGGCATCTCCTTATTTGGGGAGCTATAAAGATAACGATCAGTGGGGAGACAACATTCCTTCTTCTTCTCCTTGTGAAGTTTTGATATGAACTGGCCTCTCTGGCTGTGACTTTTATTTAATGATAAAAAGCAAACTTTTCTGACACACCTACAGTTTTTGTCTTAAGTGCAACTCCCCCAGCAGACAACAGCATTGAACAGTGCATAGGAGTGATCAAACATGCATTTCATATCTCTACAGACATGAGCCGTCTAGGGAAGAAGAGACGGCTCAGGCCAATCTGAACACTGAACGCTAAGGACAAACTTTTTCCTTTGCGCCTTTGATTATGAGCGAATATATCCAACTAATGTGTGAGTCATTTTGTCATCATCACCCGTCTTGCATAGGTACTGTACTTTTCAGCAGCATTAGATTTCTAAGATAATGCGTCATTTGGAAGGTCAGACATGATAGTTTGTAGTATATTGGGTCCAAACTGTCTATCAAGGCAGACAGCATGAAGGTATGTTTACAGACTGTGTTTGGATCTAAATGTGTCTTTATTCTGTATGAACCTGCCATTGTCTCACTGCTCTTTGTATCAATAATGCAGATCAGGACCACTGAGCTCCTGCACGGAATCCCTGATTGTTCAGCAAATATTTAAAGTCAGAGTGAACATTCCCGGTTTCCCCAATTGTCACTGTCAAGTACAGTCAAATGTGCTAAAGTTGATGTTTTCTTGGCACATTTACTTTTCACCAGGGGAGAAGTGCTGCTGAGCAGAATTTTTACTTCCATAAAGATTCAAGTTGCATACACATAATTAACCTCTTGGTGACTGAATGATTAATAGAGGTCCATAATTCATGCATTACTTTAGAAAATTCCTAAGATTGCTGCAGAGCAGCATGATTCTCCAGAGAAACCTAATCTGAGCTGCACTGTCACCACTCCTGCAGCACTCTCTCCAGAAGATGGAGACCTTGTGCCAGTGTAGAGATTCCTGCCCGAGCACCAAAGATATCACAGTTAAAAGTCTCAGATGATAAGGAGTTGTTGGTGAAAATATAATGAAGCATCTCAAAAATGTTTTAACCACATTTTCACATTTTTCTGTGTAAGGGTTTGTTATAAAAGAAGAGTCCACAAAGCCTGAGTAGCAGACCTGTGCTTCTTCTTGACTTGAGGGATTTCAGGAGAAACTGTCTTGCAATTACAACCTCAGGGATCTTCCCGCAGAATAAATCTGGTTTTAATTATTGTCAAAACAGTTCAACTTTCTTTCACTTTAAGAGACCACTGTAATATACACAGTTTCATGGAATACTAATGACCATTTGAATGATAAAGAATCAATGTAAGTAACTAAGATGACTTTATTAAGATTACTTTATTGTCATGTAGTCACACGAAATTACTCTCCGCATCTGACTCATCCGGGTTGGCACCTGTTGAACACACACATGCACGGGGTGACACACTCAGCGCCCAGGGAGCATGGGGGGTACGGAGCGGCGAGATTAGGAATGGAAGGTTATTGGAGGACCCACTCTAACCACAGAGCCTGATAGGTTGTGGGTACAGTGGCACACGTTACACCGGCGGCTCCTGGGTACGGGGACCATTATGAAGAATTGAATCTCTGCACCATGCAAATCAAAGATGTCAGATGACACCAAACGAAAAAACAAAAAATAAGGAAGAGGTAAATCTGAAATGGTTGTTAAAAAACCATCTGAGGTTGCCGTGACAAAGTGACAGGATAACAAGGCAGTCTTGATGGCCTCCACTGTCCGTGGGATACAGCCCCAGGACAGTTGCATGAGATGGTCAACAAAAGAGAAGCTCCATGTTACTGTGCCTCGACCAGCTGTTGTAGCTGAATACAACAAAAACATGGGCGGCTTCGGTTTGTGCGACCGCATGATCAGCTTCTATCCAATGTCAAGCCGCACAAGAAAATGGACCTGCATTTTGTTGACCTGGCAGCTGGATCGAGTACAGGTCAGACCACCAAGTCTCTGGAAAACCAGAGAAAGAGAGGCTGCAGTATTTCGACTTCAAACTGCTGCTGGCTGAGGAGATGATTGCTCAGGCACAGGGAGATCACAAGGCTGACAATGTGGCCAGTGATGATGAAGAGATGAGTACTGATGAAGAGTACATTCCAACAAAGAAGAGGAGGCCTGTTGAACCTCAGCCCAATGCCAATGTCCAAAAATACAGGGCAGTCCATTTGCCAAAGATGGAGGAGGCTGCTCATTCATCACGGTGCAGAAGAGAGGGATGCAAAGGGGACACATATGTCAAGTGCATCAAGCATAACATGTTTCTGTGTGTTTCAAAGGCCAAAAACTGTTTCCTATTGTACCATTCATGATACACTGTGATTTGGAGCTGTATGTGATGCCGTAAATTTGAGTATTCAAACATTGTTGGGTGTTCTGCTAAGTTTAAATTCTTGTTCAAATGTTTATTGTGGGGAGTACCAGTAAGGATATTCCAGTAAATATGTGTTTATTTTGGTGCCATGTTTAACTAACCCTGTTTGGTAGTTTGAAGAGTTGACAGTGAGAAATTGCGATAGTATAGGTCAGACAGAAATGTGCTGATTTCCTCCCTCATGTAAAATAGCCAGATCATTCAGATGTCTTCATCTATTTTAATGTTTATGAAATAAGAAGATTTTTTAAAAGAAATCCACATGAAAATGAATTCGGTATTATAACATTACATCATTATATTTTATATCAAACAAGACCCGATGTCCACCACAAGGGACAGTCCAGAAAAAATAAATAAACAATGTTTTTGAAAAAAAATTGTTGCAGTATGTTTCTTTCAACCACAATACTTAAATTATCATAAAAATATCAAAAAAGCAAAACTTGTTTCCTCTGGGTCTCTCATGGCATACTAATAACCATTTGAATGGTAAAGAATCAATGTAAGTAACTAAGATGACTTTATTAAGATTACTTTATTGTCATGTAGTCACACGAAATGACTCTCCGCATCTGACTCATCCAGGTTGGCACCTGTTGAACACACACATGCACGGGGTGACACACTCAGCGCCCAGGGAGCATGGGGGGTACGGAGCGGCGAGATTAGGAATGGAAGGTTATTGGAGGACCCACTCTAACCACAGAGCCTGATAGGTTGTGGGTACAGTGGCACACGTTACACCGGCGGCTCCTGGGTACGGGGACCATTATGAAGAATTGAATCTTTGCACCATGCAAATCAAAGATGTCAGATGACACCAAACGAAAAAACAAAAAATAAGGAAGAGGTAAATTGCACCTTTTCTTACCCATTTTTCAGTAATTATGGGTGGAAATTCACACCTTCTTGCAGCTGAACACCTCCTCTCCCACTTATGATCATGTGTGGTTTGATATTCGAAAATTTTCTTTCATGTTTTCTAGCAATTATTGATGGACATTCAGACCTTCTTTCAGCTGAACACCTCCGCTTCTGCTTTTGATTGTGTATAGTCGGGCTTTCGAGCCTTTTCTTCCCCGGTTTTTACAAATTATGGTTGGACATTCAGACCTTCTTGCAGCCGAAAACCTCCGCTCCCTCTTTTAATCATACATTGTCGGGCATTCGCAGCTTTTCTTACCTGCTTTTTACAAACCAGGGTCGGACTTTCACATCTTTTAGTAGCCTAACACCTCCGCTCCCGTTATTGATTGTGTACAGTTGGGTATTTTAACCTTTTCTTACCCGCTTTTTACCAACTATGGTCTGACATTCACACCTTCTTGCAGCCGAACACTTCCGCTTCACCTTTTAGTGTTCTATGGGGTATTCACACCTTTTTATAGATTTTATAGATTTTATAGATTATGGTTGGAAATTCTCACCCACTCTCATCCGAAGACCTCTCCTCCCACTTTTGTTAATATATAGTCGGGCATTCGAACCTTTTCTTACCCGCTTTTTACAAATTATGGTCGAACATTCCCACCTACTTGCAGCCGAATACTTCCGCTCCACCTTTTAGTGATGTATGGTTGGCATTTGCACCTTTTCTTACCCTCTTTTTATACTGATTGCTGAAGATTAAGTTGTTCTTTCTCAAACTACAACATTTTTTTAATTGTTGAAACTTGATTTGAAGTGGATAAATAAGGAGGACAAACAGTTTTAAGTCAGGCTGATAGAAGGAATTAATTTTATAGCAAAATCTGTATTTCGTCATATGTCAAGAGATGCTTATTGCTGAAGAAGTTCTTTCTCATTCTACAAAGTACAACGTTGTTTATCGTTGAAACTTGATTAGACATGAATAAATATGAAGGACAAAGCAGTCTTAACTTGGTTTGAGTTAAGGAATTCATTTTATAGTAGAATCCGAATTCGTGCATAACTCGTAAAATAGAGCTTATTTTCGGATTCCTGAAGAATGAGTCTGGTTCTTTCTCATAATACAAAGTTTGTTGTTTATTGTTGAAACTTCATCAGAAGTGAAGAAATAAGGACAAACCGTTTTAAGTAAGTTTGATAGAAGGATTTCATTTTATAGCAAAATCTGTATTCTTTCATATCTCCTGGAGAGAAGCTTATTGCTGAAAATTAGGTCTGGTTCTTTTTCATACTACAAAATACAGTGTTGTTTATTGTTGAAACTAGATTAGAAGTAGATAAATATGAAGGACAAAGCAGTTTGAACTTGGTTTGAGAGAAGGAATTAATTTTATTGCAAAATCCGAATTCATGCATAACTCGTCAAATAGATAGTGATGTGTCGTTCGTGAGCGATTTGTTCGATATGAACTAATTTTTTATATGACTCGGGAGTAACGAGTTGTCTCAGTGAGTGATTTGTTCAATTTCATGCAGTAGCCTTCCTCACCACATGGCAGGCGGCAGCTTCATAAGTTCAGTCAGCAGGACAGGAAACAGTATTGATTCGTTCACGACTCAACTCCTCGGCTGACGGGTCCTCGCACAGGAAACAGTATTGATTCGTTTATGACTCAACTCCTTGGGTCTTTGTTCATTTGTCACGTTTCAAATTCTACGTTTCATTTGACAGGCTGAAGAGCAGTAGGCACAACAGTTCGTTCACAAACCGGATCATTAATCTCATAGACTATTCTACCTTCAACAAGTTGGAAACCACAATCGACTCTCTAGATGCAGAAAAAGCATTTGATCGAGTGAACTGGAAATTTTTATTCGCAACATTAAACAAATTCGGGTTTGGGTCACACTTCATCAAATGGATAAGGATATTATATAGCTCCCCAAATGCAAGTGTCAGGACAAATGATCAAACTTCTCCAAGCTTCAGTCTGCAGAGAGGTACAAGACAGGGTTGCCCATTTTCTTCCTCATTTTTTGCTTTTTTCATCAAACCTTTAGCAGCTTCTATCAGACAAGATAGAAATATTAAAGGCATCCAATCCCAAAATATTGAGCATAAAATAAGTCTTTATGCTGATGATGTATTACTTTTCCTTCAGAACTCACAGACGTCTCTCACACACACGATCACACTCATAAATAAATTCTCAGCACTTTCTGACTACTCTATCAACTGGTCTAAGACCACAGTTCTGCCCATTAACTGTAGGGTCCAGAATATACCTGCAATCACTTTACAGTCAGGAAATATTAGATATTTAGGCATAAACATTTCCTCCAGGGTCTCAGAGCTAACAAACCTAAATTATGTTTTAAATTTTTCACAAGAACATCTTGTTTGGTCAGTTAAGTACTGAAAAGTCATTGATTTGGGCATACTTTAACATGTTAAAGGGGCTTTTGAAACTGTTATTTTTCACACAAAGGATTTTTCTGATGTGAAAGTGTATAGTAGAGGTCGGTTAAAAAACCTTTTTAAAAGAATTTGAGCTCATTCAAGGATAGTATGATGAGGGGCTGATATACTAACCTTTCCATATATATATATATATAATTGTTTCACTGATGTTAATTTGTTTAAAATCTGGTCATTTCTAACATATGTATCGGCCCACAATTTCACAATCGGTGCCTCCAAAGTAAGTTCTTTCCTATACTCACATGAGTGAAGTGCACAGTGAATTAGAAGTTACTGAAGGCCTGTCAGAGGGAGCATTGGGCCCAGTATTCATTGTAAATGCCTTGTGATACGTCTTCGTAACATGTTTTATATAGTACAACCTGTCACTAAAGGAGCTCCACAGTTTGTCTGTCGTACTGCTTTGGTGGAGGTTGTGGGCCTTATAAATAAATTATATTCATATATTTATAGATTCTAAAGATATAGTGATTAAAAGAGGTTGACAACGCCACCTAGGTTTGAGAGCCCAAGACTCTAAAGACACGTACAGGTTCTTAATCAAAACAAGGTTTGAGCAGACTTAAAAAAACAGGAGTCTAACTGGTATTTTACAAGATTTATTGTCATAAAATAGGTAACCCAGCCCAAAATCTCCGCCAAGGATCCCACAGCCTCTGGATCATCTCACTCTCCAACTCTCTGGGGCAAGTGACAGACATCCAACTCTGGTGGTGGAACAAACCCTCAGTCACTCCAAAACACAAGAGTGAGGAAATATCAGTACTCACTGGTAGTCCACCTCCACCTCCACGGCCCTTGAAGAAGGCTCCGTACCCCCCATGCTCCCCGGGCGCTGTAATTGGCTGCCCCACTGCTCCAGTGTATGGCATCTGTCTCCATGAGTGTGTCACCCTGTGCATGTGTGTGTTCAACAGGTCCCAACCTGGATAGGTCAAATGCGGAGGAGTAATATTAAATTAAATAATTTTAGTTATTTACACTGATCCTCTATCATTCAAATAGTTATTAGTATGCCATGAGACTAAGGTGAAAGAAAGTTTACCAGTTTTGACAATAATTAAAACCAGATTCATTCTGCGGGAGGCTCCCTGGGGTTATAATTGCAAGACAGTTTCTCCTGAAATGCCTCAAGTCAAGATGAAGCACAGGTCTGCTACTCAGGCTTTGTGGACTCTTCTTTTATAACGAACCTTTACACAGAAAACTGTGAAAATGTCGTTCCTCCTCTCCAGTACCCCCGAATAGACCTTACCAGGGAGGCTGAGGAGTGTGATCCCGTTATTCCTGTCTGACACACATATTCTTACAATTTGAATTTATTGAAGTCTGTTAAAAATGAAAAATGTGTTTTTATGTCCAACAACGTTCTTTTAAATATTTGATGCTAATGATAAAAGCTCCAATGATGTCAGATTTTATGTTCAAAGCAGAACATGTGAAACAGCATAAAAAGTGAACGTTGACTTAACAGCATACATGTGTAACTGTGCTGTCGACACAGTGATGTAAACACCAGATAAAGAGAGAGAATGAGCTTTTACTGTCGGACTGTGTTGATTAAAGTGAGGACAGAAAACAACAGACTGAGCGAACAAAGAGAAAATCAGGAGCCTGCAGGGAAATCTTGCCCCACAGCTGAAAGTTTCTCCTTTAAACAGAGAAGTTTCAGTATTTTTCTGTTTTCACCACACTGCTGAATGAGTTCAGGTGTTGATGCTGTTCAGTGTTTCCTGAATCTTTCTGTTCTGTTGAAGAGTACTTTTTGTTGTAAATGATGTTGTCAGATTGGTGAATAAAATCTACTCTTTGTTCCACTGTCTTTATATAGAAAGTCCAAGATCTTTAATCCTTCCGCAGGCAAGAGGAAACATGGCTCTGATGAGGCTAAAGAACACGAGCAACAATTTACTAAAAGTTTATTGAACTTTTTGCATTGTTTCATTCCAACAAATACTCCTGCAGTTAAAGTGTTCCACACATACGTTATCTAACTTTTTAAACAAAATCACATGTATACATATATTTAATTTCTATTGAGAAATGCAGCAGAGCACCAGAGTTTCCTCATGTGTAAGAGGATGGAGGTGTGTTTGATGGGTCAAACACACAAAAAACACCTGGGCAGTCAGATCAAGCAGCTTTAAGCAGCTTGGTGGTTTTACTCTCTTTGGCTCCACTTTCTCAAGACGTCCTCTGCTGCGTCCAGAGTGGAGTCCTCCTGTTAGATACTAATTCATATGCTGATGTACATTCCAGCTGCCGTGACACTAAACAGGGAAACTCATCTTTTAACACCAGTAAAATCTATTCATTATTCAAATATTTTGACCTGTTTTGACTCCCCCTGTAAGCATGTAGTGTTCTAACACTTCACACTGTGCGGTCAATGCTTGTTCCTTTAAAAAAGGAGTGTATCAACTCTATGTAAGCACAGTGCATAAATGTGTACAATAAAAGGGGATATCAAACCCTCAACAATATCAAAAATACCTTATTTGTCTTTGGAAGAATAACTTTTGAAGAAAATGACCTTTTAATTGTTTCTTATTTTGATAAAAGAATCCAAACAAGTGCGTAATTTTTTTTTTCATGTTTTATTTTATTTAAACACATAAATCAATGTAATAATAATTTGTGTAGGATCTTATTCATATTCTTATTTGAATGACACAATAATGCTCTGAACAGTTGTGAGAACACCAGATTCTCACATGTGGGGATGCTTCCAGCATAAATCCCCACATCCTGAATCAGTTGTTCAGGATGAAAGGATAGAGTCGTGCAAAAGATAGATACATTTGAAGTATTTTTATTGATGTTACTGTAACAGGAGGTATAGAGATTTCATTGGATGACTAGTCTTGTGCGCGAATACTAAACGCTGCTGCTACTTTCTCTCTTGATGTTGTTGTATTTGTATTGTCTACGATGTTTTGGCGTCATATATTTTTTGAAGAGCCTCCACATTGAAGGCAGCTCTGGTCTTTCTTCTGAGGGGTTAAACTTGTCCACTGCTTGTTCTGGTACTGCAAGTTGAAGAGACAAGTCTTCTGTGGTATGTAAGGGGTTTGATGTTGGAGAGTCCTCTGACTGTTTAGAGGCTGGTTCCATTTCGATGACAATGAAAGTTCTTTCTTGATTTTGCTTTGGAAGTGGTTCTTGGACAACGATCAGTGATGAAATGTCCTCCGTGTCTTGAGTTTCCTGCATGACTTCAGACTGGTCGTTCTTTATAATGGTCTCTACCGTCTTTTTGCTTTCGCGCCGACGCTTTTTAGAGGAAACTTTCTCCTTTGGTGGCTCTGAGACATCTTTTGGTTGTGGGACTAATTCCATTTCGATGTCACTCACCAGCTCTGGGACCACGTCTGGTTGTGGCACTCCAGCCTGATGAGCCAAATCTGATGGAATCACTTCCTGTGAGTCTTCAGAAGCCCTTTCTATTTCCTTTTCTTCCACGGGTTCAGAAATCTTCTCTGGTTCCTGGATATAAATCGGTGATGAAATGTCCTCCGTGTCTTGAGGTTCCTGGATGACTTCAGGCAGGTTCTTTACAATGGTTTCTGGCATCTTTTTGTTCTTGCGCCGACGCTTCTTTGATGTAACGTTCTCTTTTGGTGGCTCAGGGATCCCTTGTGGTTCTGTTTTGTTGACTCCATCCACTTCTGGATTCGATACTTCCACTTGTGAAGCCAGCTCTTCTACAGTTATGTTCCTTGGTGGAAGACGTATCTGATCTAAATGGAGTTCTGGGAGGATGTACAGCTCTGTTTTTTCTTCTGGCTTGATGATGAGGGATAGAAATACAGCCTTCATAAGTTCTGCCACCTTCTTTTCCTGTGTCTTTGTTTCCTCCTCCTGTGCCTTTAGTTTGGAGGCAAGATCAATATTGGAGGCAGTCTTTTCTTTGAGTTGTTCTTTCAAGCTCTCTACCTCTTTTACAACTGACTGATATTCAGTTTCAGATACTGGTGGTTTCAGTGTTTCAATCAATTCTGCAATTACGTCATTGCATTCCTTGAGCTCCTGCTCACACTTTTCACGGAGATGACGCTCACACTTCAAACAGTTTTCCAGGTCCTTGAGTTTTTCCTCAGAAATGGAGCAGCTATTCTCTGCTGCGACTCTTCTGTCTTTTTCTCGTGTTAGAAAGAAATTCTTTTTCAGCAGCTTAGTCCTGACAATATCCATCCGATGGTATAAATAGTTGATCTTGTCCTTATTATGTTGGTAAGATTCCTGTAATTTTTCTGATCCATAATCATCGTCGGCAGCAGAGGCATTAGAGGGAATCTCCTCGGTTTGTGAAATTGGAAACTTCCACGTGACGCGACGAACTTTGGAGGCCTGGGGATGATCCTGCACAAGCTGGACGTCCTCGGAATGAGGAGTCACAGCCGCAGCAGAGACCTGGGATTGTTCCTTTTCCAACACGTCCAACATTTCTGATCTGTTGGTGGGTTCCTCCAAACTTTCATCACTGCCAAAAGTAATGTTATATTTGTAGGACGCCTGAGATTGTTCTTTTTCAAACAGGTCATTTTCTAGGTTTGATTTTAAAATTTCTCGCCTGTTGGTGGGTTCCTTATAACTTTCCTTACTGACAAAAGTAATGTTATAATTGTAGGACGCCTGAGATTGTTCTTTTTCAAACAGGTCATTTTCTAGGCTTGATGTTAAAATTTCTTGCCTGTTGGTGGGTTTCTTATAACTTTCATTACTGCCAAAAGTAATGTTATATTTGTTGGAGGCCTGGGCTTGTTTGTCGGTTTGTGAATTTGGAAACTTCCACTTGACGCAACGTACTTTGGAGGCCTGGGGATGATCCTGCACCAGCTGGACGTCCTCGGAATGAGGAGTCACAGCCGCAGCAGAGACCTGGGATGGTTCTTTTTCCTCTTCGTCATTTACTGTTTGAGGAGACGGGGAATCCTCAGAGGCCTGGCATTGTTTTTTTTCACACAGCTCATTTTCTGACCTGTTGGTGGGTTCCTCATAACCTTCATTATCGCCAAAAGTAATGGTATATGTGTAGATATCCTCAGGTAAATCGTCCTCTACCATGTCACACCACTGAAGTGGAGCAGATGATATCTTGGTTTGACTCATTTTGCTTGTTGTTTTTAAGAGCTTGTCAAAATTACTATTTAAGATAGTAATTAAGTGTTGTTTTTAATAGTTTGTCAAAATTACTATTTAAGATAGTAATTAAGTGTTGTTTTTTTAGACGATGTGAAAACCGTTTGCTGTGACTTTCAAATTCGCTTCGAAAACTGGACGTGTTTCTTCAGATAAACTCCTGACGAACTGTGAAATAGGAGGGAAAATGTCTGGCCTATATAACATTTGTGATGTCAAACAACATCAGTGGTGACATCAATTGTGATGTCAAACAACATCAGTGGTGACATCAATTGTGATGTCATCATCAGTGATGACCAGAAGACCAGAAGAGAGATTGTGATGTCATCAGTGATGTCATCAGTGATGACATCACAATTTAGTGATAAGACTAAAAAAGAGCAATGGCATTCCGTTCTCAGTCACCATCTTGTGTGTTGTTTTGCTCTCTTGTTCAGTTTTATGATTATACATTTTTAAACTTTTTTCTGTGAAATCTCAAAATATTATTGTCCAGGTCAGTTTTAATGCATTCATTGTATGTTATGGTACTCACGACTGCTTTCTTCATGCCTCCACTGGAAAATTGGACCTCATTCTGTGATGATCTGCAGGTTTGAAGGCCTCTGTTCTGTCTCTCTTCTGGTCTGTGATTCCAACCACAGATTCTGAATGGAATTGAAGTCCGGATTCCAGAATGTTGATTTTTGTTCTCTGTTAATCACTTGACGACTTCAGCTGAATACTTCATGTCACTGTCACGTTGGAAGGTCCACTTCTGCCAGTTTTCAGCAACCAGTGTAATGTTTCCCACTAGCAGTGTTTTCCAAGACAGAATAATGTCAGTTTTTAAAATGTTTCCAAAATAAACCTTTTTCCACATTCAAACTGAAGCAGACACCCTTTCCACTTTTAAGATTAGGCTTAAAACTTTCCTTTTTGATAAAGCTTATAGTTAGGGATGGCTCAGGTGATCCTGAAACATCCCATAGTTAAGCTGCTATAGGATTAGACTGCTGGGGTTCATCTGTCCCACCTTTCCTCACTTTGTTCTCTTTTTCCCCATTTAAAAAAGCCTCAAAATAAAAGTGAGTTTTAGGTGGCTACAATAGAATAGAATAGAATAGAATAGAATAGAATAGAATAGATAAATATTTTATTCATCCCCCAGTGAGGGAAATTCAAATTAGTCAAGTAGCTCATTAAAATATAAATATTTCCAATGATTGTATATTAGACAACAACAACAATCATAATAATAATCAATGACTAATTAAATAAATTTGAGAAGAACATGTCAGCAGTCGCTGTTAAAAAGCCTTATGGCTGTGGGGACAAAGGACCTCCTGAACCTCTCAGTCCTGCAGTTCAGTGAGATGAGCCTCTCACTGCAGCTGCTCCTCTCTCCTGCCAGGATGCTGTGGAGAGGATGTTTATTGTTCTCCAAAACAGAATATGATTTCCTCCTCATCCGTTGCTCCACCACAGCACCGAGAGGGTCGAGCCTTCTGCCTACCACAGAACAAGTCTTTTTCACCAGTTTGTCCAGGCACCTTGTTAGAATTAAAATTAACTAACAGACAACGGCATGAAACCAAGAAATCCCTCAGAGGCCTCAGTATTTTACTTGCAAGGGGAGAACAACACCCGAACCTACTCTCTGCAGATTCACAAGAGTTCTCCAACGAGTGGTTGCTTCCCTTGCTCTTTTATTAGGTGACACACACACACACACATACATACAATCCCCTATGTGCCCAGGTCTGGCATATCTCCTTAGTTTGGAGGCATCTCCTTATTTGGGGAGCTATAAAGATAACGATCAGTGGGGAGACAACATTCCTTCTTCTTCTCCTTGTGAAGTTTTGATATGAACTGGCCTCTCTGGCTGTGACTTTTATTTAATGATAAAAAGCAAACTTTTCTGACACACCTACAGTTTTTGTCTTAAGTGCAACTCCCCCAGCAGACAACAGCATTGAACAGTGCATAGGAGTGATCAAACATGCATTTCATATCTCTACAGACATGAGCCGTCTAGGGAAGAAGAGACGGCTCAGGCCAATCTGAACACTGAACGCTAAGGACAAACTTTTTCCTTTGCGCCTTTGATTATGAGCGAATATATCCAACTAATGTGTGAGTCATTTTGTCATCATCACCCGTCTTGCATAGGTACTGTACTTTTCAGCAGCATTAGATTTCTAAGATAATGCGTCATTTGGAAGGTCAGACATGATAGTTTGTAGTATATTGGGTCCAAACTGTCTATCAAGGCAGACAGCATGAAGGTATGTTTACAGACTGTGTTTGGATCTAAATGTGTCTTTATTCTGTATGAACCTGCCATTGTCTCACTGCTCTTTGTATCAATAATGCAGATCAGGACCACTGAGCTCCTGCACGGAATCCCTGATTGTTCAGCAAATATTTAAAGTCAGAGTGAACATTCCCGGTTTCCCCAATTGTCACTGTCAAGTACAGTCAAATGTGCTAAAGTTGATGTTTTCTTGGCACATTTACTTTTCACCAGGGGAGAAGTGCTGCTGAGCAGAATTTTTACTTCCATAAAGATTCAAGTTGCATACACATAATTAACCTCTTGGTGACTGAATGATTAATAGAGGTCCATAATTCATGCATTACTTTAGAAAATTCCTAAGATTGCTGCAGAGCAGCATGATTCTCCAGAGAAACCTAATCTGAGCTGCACTGTCACCACTCCTGCAGCACTCTCTCCAGAAGATGGAGACCTTGTGCCAGTGTAGAGATTCCTGCCCGAGCACCAAAGATATCACAGTTAAAAGTCTCAGATGATAAGGAGTTGTTGGTGAAAATATAATGAAGCATCTCAAAAATGTTTTAACCACATTTTCACATTTTTCTGTGTAAGGGTTTGTTATAAAAGAAGAGTCCACAAAGCCTGAGTAGCAGACCTGTGCTTCATCTTGACTTGAGGGATTTCAGGAGAAACTGTCTTGCAATTACAACCTCAGGGATCTTCCCGCAGAATAAATCTGGTTTTAATTATTGTCAAAACAGTTCAACTTTCTTTCACTTTAAGAGACCACTGTAATATACACAGTTTCATGGAATACTAATGACCATTTGAATGATAAAGAATCAATGTAAGTAACTAAGATGACTTTATTAAGATTACTTTATTGTCATGTAGTCACACGAAATTACTCTCCGCATCTGACTCATCCGGGTTGGCACCTGTTGAACACACACATGCACGGGGTGACACACTCAGCGCCCAGGGAGCATGGGGGGTACGGAGCGGCGAGATTAGGAATGGAAGGTTATTGGAGGACCCACTCTAACCACAGAGCCTGATAGGTTGTGGGTACAGTGGCACACGTTACACCGGCGGCTCCTGGGTACGGGGACCATTATGAAGAATTGAATCTCTGCACCATGCAAATCAAAGATGTCAGATGACACCAAACGAAAAAACAAAAAATAAGGAAGAGGTAAATCTGAAATGGTTGTTAAAAAACCATCTGAGGTTGCCGTGACAAAGTGACAGGATAACAAGGCAGTCTTGATGGCCTCCACTGTCCGTGGGATACAGCCCCAGGACAGTTGCATGAGATGGTCAACAAAAGAGAAGCTCCATGTTACTGTGCCTCGACCAGCTGTTGTAGCTGAATACAACAAAAACATGGGCGGCTTCGGTTTGTGCGACCGCATGATCAGCTTCTATCCAATGTCAAGCCGCACAAGAAAATGGACCTGCATTTTGTTGACCTGGCAGCTGGATCGAGTACAGGTCAGACCACCAAGTCTCTGGAAAACCAGAGAAAGAGAGGCTGCAGTATTTCGACTTCAAACTGCTGCTGGCTGAGGAGATGATTGCTCAGGCACAGGGAGATCACAAGGCTGACAATGTGGCCAGTGATGATGAAGAGATGAGTACTGATGAAGAGTACATTCCAACAAAGAAGAGGAGGCCTGTTGAACCTCAGCCCAATGCCAATGTCCAAAAATACAGGGCAGTCCATTTGCCAAAGATGGAGGAGGCTGCTCATTCATCACGGTGCAGAAGAGAGGGATGCAAAGGGGACACATATGTCAAGTGCATCAAGCATAACATGTTTCTGTGTGTTTCAAAGGCCAAAAACTGTTTCCTGTTGTACCATTCATGATACACTGTGATTTGGAGCTGTATGTGATGCCGTAAATTTGAGTATTCAAACATTGTTGGGTGTTCTGCTAAGTTTAAATTCTTGTTCAAATGTTTATTGTGGGGAGTACCAGTAAGGATATTCCAGTAAATATGTGTTTATTTTGGTGCCATGTTTAACTAACCCTGTTTGGTAGTTTGAAGAGTTGACAGTGAGAAATTGCGATAGTATAGGTCAGACAGAAATGTGCTGATTTCCTCCCTCATGTAAAATAGCCAGATCATTCAGATGTCTTCATCTATTTTAATGTTTATGAAATAAGAAGATTTTTTAAAAGAAATCCACATGAAAATGAATTCGGTATTATAACATTACATCATTACATTTTATATCAAACAAGACCCGATGTCCACCACAAGGGACAGTCCAGAAAAAATAAATAAACAATGTTTTTGAAAAAAAATTGTTGCAGTATGTTTCTTTCAACCACAATACTTAAATTATCATAAAAATATCAAAAAAGCAAAACTTGTTTCCTCTGGGTCTCTCATGGCATACTAATAACCATTTGAATGGTAAAGAATCAATGTAAGTAACTAAGATGACTTTATTAAGATTACTTTATTGTCATGTAGTCACACGAAATGACTCTCCGCATCTGACTCATCCAGGTTGGCACCTGTTGAACACACACATGCACGGGGTGACACACTCAGCGCCCAGGGAGCATGGGGGGTACGGAGCGGCGAGATTAGGAATGGAAGGTTATTGGAGGACCCACTCTAACCACAGAGCCTGATAGGTTGTGGGTACAGTGGCACACGTTACACCGGCGGCTCCTGGGTACGGGGACCATTATGAAGAATTGAATCTTTGCACCATGCAAATCAAAGATGTCAGATGACACCAAACGAAAAAACAAAAAATAAGGAAGAGGTAAATTGCACCTTTTCTTACCCATTTTTCAGTAATTATGGGTGGAAATTCACACCTTCTTGCAGCTGAACACCTCCTCTCCCACTTATGATCATGTGTGGTTTGATATTCGAAAATTTTCTTTCATGTTTTCTAGCAATTATTGATGGACATTCAGACCTTCTTTCAGCTGAACACCTCCGCTTCCGCTTTTGATTGTGTATAGTCGGGCTTTCGAGCCTTTTCTTCCCCGGTTTTTACAAATTATGGTTGGACATTCAGACCTTCTTGCAGCCGAAAACCTCCGCTCCCTCTTTTAATCATACATTGTCGGGCATTCGCAGCTTTTCTTACCTGCTTATTACAAACCAGGGTCGGACTTTCACATCTTTTAGTAGCCTAACACCTCCGCTCCCGTTATTGATTGTGTACAGTTGGGTATTTTAACCTTTTCTTACCAGCTTTTTACCAACTATGGTCTGACATTCACACCTTCTTGCAGCCGAACACTTCCGCTTCACCTTTTAGTGTTCTATGGGGTATTCACACCTTTTTTTTCACCGCATTTTATAGATTATGGTTGGAAATTCTCACCCACTCTCATCCGAAGACCTCTCCTCCCACTTTTGTTAATATATAGTCGGGCATTCGAACCTTTTCTTACCCGCTTTTTACAAATTATGGTCGAACATTCCCACCTACTTGCAGCCGAATACTTCCGCTCCACCTTTTAGTGATGTATGGTTGGCATTTGCACCTTTTCTTACCCTCTTTTTATACTGATTGCTGAAGATTAAGTTGTTCTTTCTCAAACTACAACATTTTTTTAATTGTTGAAACTTGATTTGAAGTGGATAAATAAGGAGGACAAACAGTTTTAAGTCAGGCTGATAGAAGGAATTAATTTTATAGCAAAATCTGTATTTCGTCATATGTCAAGAGATGCTTATTGCTGAAGAAGTTCTTTCTCATTCTACAAAGTACAACGTTGTTTATCGTTGAAACTTGATTAGACATGAATAAATATGAAGGACAAAGCAGTCTTAACTTGGTTTGAGTTAAGGAATTCGTTTTATAGTAGAATCCGAATTCGTGCATAACTCGTAAAATAGAGCTTATTTTCGGATTCCTGAAGAATGAGTCTGGTTCTTTCTCATAATACAAAGTTTGTTGTTTATTGTTGAAACTTCATCAGAAGTGAAGAAATAAGGACAAACCGTTTGATAGAAGGATTTCATTTTATAGCAAAATCTGTATTCTTTCATATCTCCTGGAGAGAAGCTTATTGCTGAAAATTAGGTCTGGTTCTTTTTCATACTACAAAATACAGTGTTGTTTATTGTTGAAACTAGATTAGAAGTAGATAAATATGAAGGACAAAGCAGTTTGAACTTGGTTTGAGAGAAGGAATTAATTTTATTGCAAAATCCGAATTCATGCATAACTCGTCAAATAGATAGTGATGTGTCGTTCGTGAGCGATTTGTTCGATATGAACTAATTTTTTATATGACTCGGGAGTAACGAGTTGTCTCAGTGAGTGATTTGTTCAATTTCATGCAGTAGCCTTCCTCACCACATGGCAGGCGGCAGCTTCATAAGTTCAGTCAGCAGGACAGGAAACAGTATTGATTCGTTCACGACTCAACTCCTCGGCTGACGGGTCCTCGCACAGGAAACAGTATTGATTCGTTTATGACTCAACTCCTTGGGTCTTTGTTCATTTGTCACGTTTCAAATTCTACGTTTCATTTGACAGGCTGAAGAGCAGTAGGCACAACAGTTCGTTCACAAACCGGATCATTAATCTCATAGACTATTCTACCTTCAACAAGTTGGAAACCACAATCGACTCTCTAGATGCAGAAAAAGCATTTGATCGAGTGAACTGGAAATTTTTATTCGCAACATTAAACAAATTCGGGTTTGGGTCACACTTCATCAAATGGATAAGGATATTATGTAGCTCCCCAAATGCAAGTGTCAGGACAAATGATCAAACTTCTCCAAGCTTCAGTCTGCAGAGAGGTACAAGACAGGGTTTCCCATTTTCTTCCTCATTTTTTGCTTTTTTCATCAAACCTTTAGCAGCTTCTATCAGACAAGATAGAAATATTAAAGGCATCCAATCCCAAAATATTGAGCATAAAATAAGTCTTTATGCTGATGATGTATTACTTTTCCTTCAGAACTCACAGACGTCTCTCACACACACGATCACACTCATAAATAAATTCTCAGCACTTTCTGACTACTCTATCAACTGGTCTAAGACCACAGTTCTGCCCATTAACTGTAGGGTCCAGAATATACCTGCAATCACTTTACAGTCAGGAAATATTAGATATTTAGGCATAAACATTTCCTCCAGGGTCTCAGAGCTAACAAACCTAAATTATGTTTTAAATTTTTCACAAGAACATCTTGTTTGGTCAGTTAAGTACTGAAAAGTCATTGATTTGGGCATACTTTAACATGTTAAAGGGGCTTTTGAAACTGTTATTTTTCACACAAAGGATTTTTCTGATGTGAAAGTGTATAGTAGAGGTCGGTTAAAAAACCTTTTTAAAAGAATTTGAGCTCATTCAAGGATAGTATGATGAGGGGCTGATATACTAACCTTTCCATATATATATATATATAATTGTTTCACTGATGTTAATTTGTTTAAAATCTGGTCATTTCTAACATATGTATCGGCCCACAATTTCACAATCGGTGCCTCCAAAGTAAGTTCTTTCCTATACTCACATGAGTGAAGTGCACGGTGAATTAGAAGTTACTGAAGGCCTGTCAGAGGGAGCATTGGGCCCAGTATTCATTGTAAATGCCTTGTGATACGTCTTCGTAACACGTTTTATATAGTACAACCTGTCACTAAAGGAGCTCCACAGTTTGTCTGTCGTACTGCTTTGGTGGAGGTTGTGGGCCTTATAAATAAATTATATTCATATATTTATAGATTCTAAAGATATAGTGATTAAAAGAGGTTGACAACGCCACCTAGGTTTGAGAGCCCAAGACTCTAAAGACACGTACAGGTTCTTAATCAAAACAAGGTTTGAGCAGACTTAAAAAAACAGGAGTCTAACTGGTATTTTACAAGATTTATTGTCATAAAATAGGTAACCCAGCCCAAAATCTCCGCCAAGGATCCCACAGCCTCTGGATCATCTCACTCTCCAACTCTCTGGGGCAAGTGACAGACATCCAACTCTGGTGGTGGAACAAACCCTCAGTCACTCCAAAACACAAGAGTGAGGAAATATCAGTACTCACTGGTAGTCCACCTCCACCTCCACGGCCCTTGAAGAAGGCTCCGTACCCCCCATGCTCCCCGGGCGCTGTAATTGGCTGCCCCACTGCTCCAGTGTATGGCATCTGTCTCCATGAGTGTGTCACCCCGTGCATGTGTGTGTTCAACAGGTCCCAACCTGGATAGGTCAAATGCGGAGGAGTAATATTAAATAAAATAATTTTAGTTATTTACACTGATCCTCTATCATTCAAATGGTTATTAGTATGCCATGAGACTAAAGTGAAAGAAAGTTTACCAGTTTTGACAATAATTAAAACCAGATTCATTCTGCGGGAGGCTCCCTGGGGTTATAATTGCAAGACAGTTTCTCCTGAAATGCCTCAAGTCAAGATGAAGCACAGGTCTGCTACTCAGGCTTTGTGGACTCTTCTTTTATAACGAACCTTTACACAGAAAACTGTGAAAATGTCGTTCCTCCTCTCCAGTACCCCCGAATAGACCTTACCAGGGAGGCTGAGGAGTGTGATCCCGTTATTCCTGTCTGACACACATATTCTTACAATTTGAATTTATTGAAGTCTGTTAAAAATGAAAAATGTGTTTTTATGTCCAACAACGTTCTTTTAAATATTTGATGCTAATGATAAAAGCTCCAATGATGTCAGATTTTATGTTCAAAGCAGAACATGTGAAACAGCATAAAAAGTGAACGTTGACTTAACAGCATACATGTCGACACAGTGATGTAAACACCAGATAAAGAGAGAGAATGAGCTTTTACTGTCGGACTGTGTTGATTAAAGTGAGGACAGAAAACAACAGACTGAGCGAACAAAGAGAAAATCAGGAGCCTGCAGGGAAATCTTGCCCCACAGCTGAAAGTTTCTCCTTTAAACAGAGAAGTTTCAGTATTTTTCTGTTTTCACCACACTGCTGAATGAGTTCAGGTGTTGATGCTGTTCAGTGTTTCCTGAATCTTTCTGTTCTGTTGAAGAGTACTTTTTGTTGTAAATGATGTTGTCAGATTGGTGAATAAAATCTACTCTTTGTTCCACTGTCTTTATATAGAAAGTCCAAGATCTTTAATCCTTCCGCAGCCGTTATTGATTGTGTACAGTTGGGTATTTTAACCTTTTCTTACCCGCTTTTTACCAACTATGGTCTGACATTCACACCTTCTTGCAGCCGAACACTTCCGCTTCACCTTTTAGTGTTCTATGGGGTATTCACACCTTTTTTTTCACCGCGTTTTATAGATTATGGTTGGAAATTCTCACCCACTCTCATCCGAAGACCTCTCCTCCCACTTTTGTTAATATATACCCGCTTTTTACAAATTATGGTCGAACATTCCCACTTACTTGCAGCCGAATACTTCCGCTCCACCTTTTAGTGATGTATGGTTGGCATTTGCACCTTTTCTTACCCTCTTTTTATACTGATTGCTGAAGATTAAGTTGTTCTTTCTCAAACTACAACATTTTTTTAATTGTTGAAACTTGATTTGAAGTGGATAAATAAGGAGGACAAACAGTTTTAAGTCAGGCTGATAGAAGGAATTAATTTTATAGCAAAATCTGTATTTCGTCATATGTCAAGAGATGCTTATTGCTGAAGAAGTTCTTTCTCATTCTACAAAGTACAACGTTGTTTATCGTTGAAACTTGATTAGACATGAATAAATATGAAGGACAAAGCAGTCTTAACTTGGTTTGAGTTAAGGAATTCGTTTTATAGTAGAATCCGAATTCGTGCATAACTCGTAAAATAGAGCTTATTTTCGGATTCCTGAAGAATGAGTCTGGTTCTTTCTCATAATACAAAGTTTGTTGTTTATTGTTGAAACTTCATCAGAAGTGAAGAAATAAGGACAAACCGTTTTAAGTAAGTTTGATAGAAGGATTTCATTTTATAGCAAAATCTGTATTCTTTCATATCTCCTGGAGAGAAGCTTATTGCTGAAAATTAGGTCTGGTTCTTTTTCATACTACAAAATACAGTGTTGTTTATTGTTGAAACTAGATTAGAAGTAGATAAATATGAAGGACAAAGCAGTTTGAACTTGGTTTGAGAGAAGGAATTAATTTTATTGCAAAATCCGAATTCATGCATAACTCGTCAAATAGATAGTGATGTGTCGTTCGTGAGCGATTTGTTCGATATGAACTAATTTTTTATATGACTCGGGAGTAACGAGTTGTCTCAGTGAGTGATTTGTTCAATTTCATGCAGTAGCCTTCCTCACCACATGGCAGGCGGCAGCTTCATAAGTTCAGTCAGCAGGACAGGAAACAGTATTGATTCGTTCACGACTCAACTCCTCGGCTGACGGGTCCTCGCACAGGAAACAGTATTGATTCGTTTATGACTCAACTCCTTGGGTCTTTGTTCATTTGTCACCTTTCAAATTCTACGTTTCATTTGACAGGCTGAAGAGCAGTAGGCACAACAGTTCGTTCACAAACCGGATCATTAATCTCATAGACTATTCTACCTTCAACAAGTTGGAAACCACAATCGACTCTCTAGATGCAGAAAAAGCATTTGATCGAGTGAACTGGAAATTTTTATTCGCAACATTAAACAAATTCGGGTTTGGGTCACACTTCATCAAATGGATAAGGATATTATATAGCTCCCCAAATGCAAGTGTCAGGACAAATGATCAAACTTCTCCAAGCTTCAGTCTGCAGAGAGGTACAAGACAGGGTTGCCCATTTTCTTCCTCATTTTTTGCTTTTTTCATCAAACCTTTAGCAGCTTCTATCAGACAAGATAGAAATATTAAAGGCATCCAATCCCAAAATATTGAGCATAAAATAAGTCTTTATGCTGATGATGTATTACTTTTCCTTCAGAACTCACAGACGTCTCTCACACACACGATCACACTCATAAATAAATTCTCAGCACTTTCTGACTACTCTATCAACTGGTCTAAGACCACAGTTCTGCCCATTAACTGTAGGGTCCAGAATATACCTGCAAATATTAGATATTTAGGCATAAACATTTCCTCCAGGGTCTCAGAGCTAACAAACCTAAATTATGTTTTAAATTTTTCACAAGAACATCTTGTTTGGTCAGTTAAGTACTGAAAAGTCATTGATTTGGGCATACTTTAACATGTTAAAGGGGCTTTTGAAACTGTTATTTTTCACACAAAGGATTTTTCTGATGTGAAAGTGTATAGTAGAGGTCGGTTAAAAAACCTTTTTAAAAGAATTTGAGCTCATTCAAGGATAGTATGATGAGGGGCTGATATACTAACCTTTCCATATATATATATATATAATTGTTTCACTGATGTTAATTTGTTTAAAATCTGGTCATTTCTAACATATGTATCGGCCCACAATTTCACAATCGGTGCCTCCAAAATAAGTTCTTTCCTATACTCACATGAGTGAAGAGCACAGTGAATTAGAAGTTACTGAAGGCCTGTCAGAGGGAGCATTGGGCCCAGTATTCATTGTAAATGCCTTGTGATACGTCTTCGTAACACGTTTTATATAGTACAACCTGTCACTAAAGGAGCTCCACAGTTTGTCTGTCGTACTGCTTTGGTGGAGGTTGTGGGCCTTATAAATAAATTATATTCATATATTTATAGATTCTAAAGATATAGTGATTAAAAGAGGTTGACAACGCCACCTAGGTTTGAGAGCCCAAGACTCTAAAGACACGTACAGGTTCTTAATCAAAACAAGGTTTGAGCAGACTTAAAAAAACAGGAGTCTAACTGGTATTTTACAAGATTTATTGTCATAAAATAGGTAACCCAGCCCAAAATCTCCGCCAAGGATCCCACAGCCTCTGGATCATCTCACTCTCCAACTCTCTGGGGCAAGTGACAGACATCCAACTCTGGTGGTGGAACAAACCCTCAGTCACTCCAAAACACAAGAGTGAGGAAATATCAGTACTCACTGGTAGTCCACCTCCACCTCCACGGCCCTTGAAGAAGGCTCCGTACCCCCCATGCTCCCCGGGCGCTGTAATTGGCTGCCCCACTGCTCCAGTGTATGGCATCTGTCTCCATGAGTGTGTCACCCCGTGCATGTGTGTGTTCAACAGGTCCCAACCTGGATAGGTCAAATGCGGAGGAGTAATATTAAATAAAATAATTTTAGTTATTTACACTGATCCTCTATCATTCAAATGGTTATTAGTATGCCATGAGACTAAAGTGAAAGAAAGTTTACCAGTTTTGACAATAATTAAAACCAGATTCATTCTGCGGGAGGCTCCCTGGGGTTATAATTGCAAGACAGTTTCTCCTGAAATGCCTCAAGTCAAGATGAAGCACAGGTCTGCTACTCAGGCTTTGTGGACTCTTCTTTTATAACGAACCTTTACACAGAAAACTGTGAAAATGTCGTTCCTCCTCTCCAGTACCCCCGAATAGACCTTACCAGGGAGGCTGAGGAGTGTGATCCCGTTATTCCTGTCTGACACACATATTCTTACAATTTGAATTTATTGAAGTCTGTTAAAAATGAAAAATGTGTTTTTATGTCCAACAACGTTCTTTTAAATATTTGATGCTAATGATAAAAGCTCCAATGATGTCAGATTTTATGTTCAAAGCAGAACATGTGAAACAGCATAAAAAGTGAACGTTGACTTAACAGCATACATGTCGACACAGTGATGTAAACACCAGATAAAGAGAGAGAATGAGCTTTTACTGTCGGACTGTGTTGATTAAAGTGAGGACAGAAAACAACAGACTGAGCGAACAAAGAGAAAATCAGGAGCCTGCAGGGAAATCTTGCCCCACAGCTGAAAGTTTCTCCTTTAAACAGAGAAGTTTCAGTATTTTTCTGTTTTCACCACACTGCTGAATGAGTTCAGGTGTTGATGCTGTTCAGTGTTTCCTGAATCTTTCTGTTCTGTTGAAGAGTACTTTTTGTTGTAAATGATGTTGTCAGATTGGTGAATAAAATCTACTCTTTGTTCCACTGTCTTTATATAGAAAGTCCAAGATCTTTAATCCTTCCGCAGGCAAGAGGAAACATGGCTCTCATGAGGCTAAAGAACACGAGCAACAATTTAAAGTGTTCCACACATACGTTATCTAACTTTTTAAACAAAATCACATGTATACATATATTTAATTTCTATTGAGAAATGCAGCAGAGCACCAGAGTTTCCTCATGTGTAAGAGGATGGAGGTGTGTTTGATGGGTCAAACACACAAAAAACACCTGGGCAGTCAGATCAAGCAGCTTGGTGGTTTTACTCTCTTTGGCTCCACTTTCTCAAGACGTCCTCTGCTGCGTCCAGAGTGGAGTCCTCCTGTTAGACACTAATTCATATGCTGATGTACATTCCAGCTGCCGTGACACTAAACAGGGAAACTCATCTTTTAACACCAGTAAAATCTATTCATTATTCAAATATTTTGACCTGTTTTGACTCCCCCTGTAAGCATGTAGTGTTCTAACACTTCACACTGTGCGGTCAATGCTTGTTCCTTTAAAAAAGGAGTGTATCAACTCTATGTAAGCACAGTGCATAAATGTGTACAATAAAAGGGGATATCAAACCCTCAACAATATCAAAAATACCTTATTTGTCTTTGGAAGAATAACTTTTGAAGAAAATGACCTTTTAATTGTTTCTTATTTTGATAAAAGAATCCAAACAAGTGCGTAATTTTTTTTTTCATGTTTTATTTTATTTAAACACATAAATCAATGTAATAATAATTTGTGTAGGATCTTATTCATATTCTTATTTGAATGACACAATAATGCTCTGAACAGTTGTGAGAACACCAGATTCTCACATGTGGGGATGCTTCCAGCATAAATCCCCACATCCTGAATCAGTTGTTCAGGATGAAAAGATAGAGTCGTGCAAAAGATAGATACATTTGAAGTATTTTTATTGATGTTACTGTAACAGGAGGTATAGAGATTTCATTGGATGACTAGTCTTGTGCGCGAATACTAAACGCTGCTGCTACTTTCTCTCTTGATGTTGTTGTATTTGTATTGTCTACGATGTTTTGGCGTCATATATTTTTTGAAGAGCCTCCACATTGAAGGCAGCTCTGGTCTTTCTTCTGAGGGGTTAAACTTGTCCACTGCTTGTTCTGGTACTGCAAGTTGAAGAGACAAGTCTTCTGTGGTATGTAAGGGGTTTGATGTTGGAGAGTCCTCTGACTGTTTAGAGGCTGGTTCCATTTCGATGACAATGAAAGTTCTTTCTTGATTTTGCTTTGGAAGTGGTTCTTGGACAACGATCAGTGATGAAATGTCCTCCGTGTCTTGAGTTTCCTGCATGACTTCAGACTGGTCGTTCTTTATAATGGTCTCTACCGTCTTTTTGCTTTCGCGCCGACGCTTTTTAGAGGAAACTTTCTCCTTTGGTGGCTCTGAGACATCTTTTGGTTGTGGGACTAATTCCATTTCGATGTCACTCACCAGCTCTGGGACCACGTCTGGTTGTGGCACTCCAGCCTGATGAGCCAAATCTGATGGAATCACTTCCTGTGAGTCTTCAGAAGCCCTTTCTATTTCCTTTTCTTCCACGGGTTCAGAAATCTTCTCTGGTTCCTGGATATAAATCGGTGATGAAATGTCCTCCGTGTCTTGAGGTTCCTGGATGACTTCAGGCAGGTTCTTTACAATGGTTTCTGGCATCTTTTTGTTCTTGCGCCGACGCTTCTTTGATGTAACGTTCTCTTTTGGTGGCTCAGGGATCCCTTGTGGTTCTGTTTTGTTGACTCCATCCACTTCTGGATTCGATACTTCCACTTGTGAAGCCAGCTCTTCTACAGTTATGTTCTTTGGTGGAAGACGTATCTGATCTAAATGGAGTTCTGGGAGGATGTACAGCTCTGTTTTTTCTTCTGGCTTGATGATGAGGGATAGAAATACAGCCTTCATAAGTTCTGCCACCTTCTTTTCCTGTGTCTTTGTTTCCTCCTCCTGTGCCTTTAGTTTGGAGGCAAGATCAATATTGGAGGCAGTCTTTTCTTTGAGTTGTTCTTTCAAGCTCTCTACCTCTTTTACAACTGACTGATATTCAGTTTCAGATACTGGTGGTTTCAGTGTTTCAATCAATTCTGCAATTACGTCATTGCATTCCTTGAGCTCCTGCTCACACTTTTCACGGAGATGACGCTCACACTTCAAACAGTTTTCCAGGTCCTTGAGTTTTTCCTCAGAAATGGAGCAGCTATTCTCTGCTGCGACTCGTCTGTCTTTTTCTCGTGTTAGAAAGAAATTCTTTTTCAGCAGCTTAGTCCTGACAATATCCATCCGATGGTATAAATAGTTGATCTTGTCCTTATTATGTTGGTAAGATTCCTGTAATTTTTCTGATCCATAATCATCGTCGGCAGCAGAGGCATTAGAGGGAATCTCCTCGGTTTGTGAAATTGGAAACTTCCACGTGACGCGACGAACTTTGGAGGCCTGGGGATGATCCTGCACAAGCTGGACGTCCTCGGAATGAGGAGTCACAGCCGCAGCAGAGACCTGGGATTGTTCCTTTTCCAACACGTCCAACATTTCTGATCTGTTGGTGGGTTCCTCCAAACTTTCATCACTGCCAAAAGTAATGTTATATTTGTAGGACGCCTGAGATTGTTCTTTTTCAAACAGGTCATTTTCTAGGTTTGATTTTAAAATTTCTCGCCTGTTGGTGGGTTCCTTATAACTTTCCTTACTGACAAAAGTAATGTTATAATTGTAGGACGCCTGAGATTGTTCTTTTTCAAACAGGTCATTTTCTAGGCTTGATGTTAAAATTTCTTGCCTGTTGGTGGGTTTCTTATAACTTTCATTACTGCCAAAAGTAATGTTATATTTGTTGGAGGCCTGGGCTTGTTTGTCGGTTTGTGAATTTGGAAACTTCCACGTGACGCAACGTACTTTGGAGGCCTGGGGATGATCCTGCACCAGCTGGACGTCCTCGGAATGAGGAGTCACAGCCGCAGCAGAGACCTGGGATGGTTCTTTTTCCTCTTCGTCATTTACTGTTTGAGGAGACGGGGAATCCTCAGAGGCCTGGCATTGTTCTTTTTCACACAGCTCATTTTCTGACCTGTTGGTGGGTTCCTCATAACCTTCATTATCGCCAAAAGTAATGGTATATGTGTAGATATCCTCAGGTAAATCGTCCTCTACCATGTCACACCACTGAAGTGGAGCAGATGATATCTTGGTTTGACTCATTTTGCTTGTTGTTTTTAAGAGCTTGTCAAAATTACTATTTAAGATAGTAATTAAGTGTTGTTTTTAATAGTTTGTCAAAATTACTATTTAAGATAGTAATTAAGTGTTGTTTTTTTAGACGATGTGAAAACCGTTTGCTGTGACTTTCAAATTCGCTTCGAAAACTGGACGTGTTTCTTCAGATAAACTCCTGACGAACTGTGAAATAGGAGGGAAAATGTCTGGCCTATATAACATTTGTGATGTCAAACAACATCAGTGGTGACATCAATTGTGATGTCAAACAACATCAGTGGTGACATCAATTGTGATGTCATCATCAGTGATGACCAGAAGACCAGAAGAGAGATTGTGATGTCATCAGTGATGTCATCAGTGATGACATCACAATTTAGTGATAAGACTAAAAAAGAGCAATGGCATTCCGTTCTCAGTCACCATCTTGTGTGTTGTTTTGCTCTCTTGTTCAGTTTTATGATTATACATTTTTAAACTTTTTTCTGTGAAATCTCAAAATATTATTGTCCAGGTCAGTTTTAATGCATTCATTGTATGTTATGGTACTCACGACTGCTTTCTTCATGCCTCCACTGGAAAATTGGACCTCATTCTGTGATGATCTGCAGGTTTGAAGGCCTCTGTTCTGTCTCTCTTCTGGTCTGTGATTCCAACCACAGATTCTGAATGGAATTGAAGTCCGGATTCCAGAATGTTGATTTTTGTTCTCTGTTAATCACTTGACGACTTCAGCTGAATACTTCATGTCACTGTCACGTTGGAAGGTCCACTTCTGCCAGTTTTCAGCAACCAGTGTAATGTTTCCCACTAGCAGTGTTTTCCAAGACAGAATAATGTCAGTTTTTAAAATGTTTCCAAAATAAACCTTTTTCCACATTCAAACTGAAGCAGACACCCTTTCCACTTTTAAGATTAGGCTTAAAACTTTCCTTTTTGATAAAGCTTATAGTTAGGGATGGCTCAGGTGATCCTGAAACATCCCATAGTTAAGCTGCTATAGGATTAGACTGCTGGGGTTCATCTGTCCCACCTTTCCTCACTTTGTTCTCTTTTTCCCCATTTAAAAAAGCCTCAAAATAAAAGTGAGTTTTAGGTGGCTACAATAGAATAGAATAGAATAGAATAGAATAGAATAGAATAGATAAATATTTTATTCATCCCCCAGTGAGGGAAATTCAAATTAGTCAAGTAGCTCATTAAAATATAAATATTTCCAATGATTGTATATTAGACAACAACAACAATCATAATAATAATCAATGACTAATTAAATAAATTTGAGAAGAACATGTCAGCAGTCGCTGTTAAAAAGCCTTATGGCTGTGGGGACAAAGGACCTCCTGAACCTCTCAGTCCTGCAGTTCAGTGAGATGAGCCTCTCACTGCAGCTGCTCCTCTCTCCTGCCAGGATGCTGTGGAGAGGATGTTTATTGTTCTCCAAAACAGAATATGATTTCCTCCTCATCCGTTGCTCCACCACAGCACCGAGAGGGTCGAGCCTTCTGCCTACCACAGAACAAGTCTTTTTCACCAGTTTGTCCAGGCACCTTGTTAGAATTAAAATTAACTAACAGACAACGGCATGAAACCAAGAAATCCCTCAGAGGCCTCAGTATTTTACTTGCAAGGGGAGAACAACACCCGAACCTACTCTCTGCAGATTCACAAGAGTTCTCCAACGAGTGGTTGCTTCCCTTGCTCTTTTATTAGGTGACACACACACACACACACATACATACAATCCCCTATGTGCCCAGGTCTGGCATATCTCCTTAGTTTGGAGGCATCTCCTTATTTGGGGAGCTATAAAGATAACGATCAGTGGGGAGACAACATTCCTTCTTCTTCTCCTTGTGAAGTTTTGATATGAACTGGCCTCTCTGGCTGTGACTTTTATTTAATGATAAAAAGCAAACTTTTCTGACACACCTACAGTTTTTGTCTTAAGTGCAACTCCCCCAGCAGACAACAGCATTGAACAGTGCATAGGAGTGATCAAACATGCATTTCATATCTCTACAGACATGAGCCGTCTAGGGAAGAAGAGACGGCTCAGGCCAATCTGAACACTGAACGCTAAGGACAAACTTTTTCCTTTGCGCCTTTGATTATGAGCGAATATATCCAACTAATGTGTGAGTCATTTTGTCATCATCACCCGTCTTGCATAGGTACTGTACTTTTCAGCAGCATTAGATTTCTAAGATAATGCGTCATTTGGAAGGTCAGACATGATAGTTTGTAGTATATTGGGTCCAAACTGTCTATCAAGGCAGACAGCATGAAGGTATGTTTACAGACTGTGTTTGGATCTAAATGTGTCTTTATTCTGTATGAACCTGCCATTGTCTCACTGCTCTTTGTATCAATAATGCAGATCAGGACCACTGAGCTCCTGCACGGAATCCCTGATTGTTCAGCAAATATTTAAAGTCAGAGTGAACATTCCCGGTTTCCCCAATTGTCACTGTCAAGTACAGTCAAATGTGCTAAAGTTGATGTTTTCTTGGCACATTTACTTTTCACCAGGGGAGAAGTGCTGCTGAGCAGAATTTTTACTTCCATAAAGATTCAAGTTGCATACACATAATTAACCTCTTGGTGACTGAATGATTAATAGAGGTCCATAATTCATGCATTACTTTAGAAAATTCCTAAGATGATTCTCCAGAGAAACCTAATCTGAGCTGCACTGTCACCACTCCTGCAGCACTCTCTCCAGAAGATGGAGACCTTGTGCCAGTGTAGAGATTCCTGCCCGAGCACCAAAGATATCACAGTTAAAAGTCTCAGATGATAAGGAGTTGTTGGTGAAAATATAATAAAGCATCTCAAAAATGTTTTAACCACATTTTCACATTTTTCTGTGTAAGGGTTTGTTATAAAAGAAGAGTCCACAAAGCCTGAGTAGCAGACCTGTGCTTCATCTTGACTTGAGGGATTTCAGGAGAAACTGTCTTGCAATTACAACCTCAGGGAGCTTCCCGCAGAATAAATCTGGTTTTAATTATTGTCAAAACAGTTCAACTTTCTTTCACTTTAAGAGACCACTGTAATATACACAGTTTCATGGAATACTAATGACCATTTGAATGATAAAGAATCAATGTAAGTAACTAAGATGACTTTATTAAGATTACTTTATTGTCATGTAGTCACACGAAATTACTCTCCGCATCTGACTCATCCGGGTTGGCACCTGTTGAACACACACATGCACGGGGTGACACACTCAGCGCCCAGGGAGCATGGGGGGTACGGAGCGGCGAGATTAGGAATGGAAGGTTATTGGAGGACCCACTCTAACCACAGAGCCTGATAGGTTGTGGGTACAGTGGCACACGTTACACCGGCGGCTCCTGGGTACGGGGACCATTATGAAGAATTGAATCTCTGCACCATGCAAATCAAAGATGTCAGATGACACCAAACGAAAAAACTAAAAATAAGGAAGAGGTAAATCTGAAATGGTTGTTAAAAAACCATCTGAGGTTGCCGTGACAAAGTGACAGGATAACAAGGCAGTCTTGATGGCCTCCACTGTCCGTGGGATACAGCCCCAGGACAGTTGCATGAGATGGTCAACAAAAGAGAAGCTCCATGTTACTGTGCCTCGACCAGCTGTTGTAGCTGAATACAACAAAAACATGGGCGGCTTCGGTTTGTGCGACCGCATGATCAGCTTCTATCCAATGTCAAGCCGCACAAGAAAATGGACCTGCATTTTGTTGACCTGGCAGCTGGATCGAGTACAGGTCAGACCACCAAGTCTCTGGAAAACCAGAGAAAGAGAGGCTGCAGTATTTCGACTTCAAACTGCTGCTGGCTGAGGAGATGATTGCTCAGGCACAGGGAGATCACAAGGCTGACAATGTGGCCAGTGATGATGAAGAGATGAGTACTGATGAAGAGTACATTCCAACAAAGAAGAGGAGGCCTGTTGAACCTCAGCCCAATGCCAATGTCCAAAAATACAGGGCAGTCCATTTGCCAAAGATGGAGGAGGCTGCTCATTCATCACGGTGCAGAAGAGAGGGATGCAAAGGGGACACATATGTCAAGTGCATCAAGCATAACATGTTTCTGTGTGTTTCAAAGGCCAAAAACTGTTTCCTGTTGTACCATTCATGATACACTGTGATTTGGAGCTGTATGTGATGCCGTAAATTTGAGTATTCAAACATTGTTGGGTGTTCTGCTAAGTTTAAATTCTTGTTCAAATGTTTATTGTGGGGAGTACCAGTAAGGATATTCCAGTAAATATGTGTTTATTTTGGTGCCATGTTTAACTAACCCTGTTTGGTAGTTTGAAGAGTTGACAGTGAGAAATTGCGATAGTATAGGTCAGACAGAAATGTGCTGATTTCCTCCCTCATGTAAAATAGCCAGATCATTCAGATGTCTTCATCTATTTTAATGTTTATGAAATAAGAAGATTTTTTAAAAGAAATCCACATGAAAATGAATTCGGTATTATAACATTACATCATTACATTTTATATCAAACAAGACCCGATGTCCACCACAAGGGACAGTCCAGAAAAAATAAATAAACAATGTTTTTGAAAAAAAATTGTTGCAGTATGTTTCTTTCAACCACAATACTTAAATTATCATAAAAATATCAAAAAAGCAAAACTTGTTTCCTCTGGGTCTCTCATGGCATACTAATAACCATTTGAATGGTAAAGAATCAATGTAAGTAACTAAGATGACTTTATTAAGATTACTTTATTGTCATGTAGTCACACGAAATGACTCTCCACATCTGACTCATCCAGGTTGGCACCTGTTGAACACACACATGCACGGGGTGACACACTCAGCGCCCAGGGAGCATGGGGGGTACGGAGCGGCGAGATTAGGAATGGAAGGTTATTGGAGGACCCACTCTAACCACAGAGCCTGATAGGTTGTGGGTACAGTGGCACACGTTACACCGGCGGCTCCTGGGTACGGGGACCATTATGAAGAATTGAATCTTTGCACCATGCAAATCAAAGATGTCAGATGACACCAAACGAAAAAACAAAAAATAAGGAAGAGGTAAATTGCACCTTTTCTTACCCATTTTTCAGTAATTATGGGTGGAAATTCACACCTTCTTGCAGCTGAACACCTCCTCTCCCACTTATGATCATGTGTGGTTTGATATTCGAAAATTTTCTTTCATGTTTTCTAGCAATTATTGATGGACATTCAGACCTTCTTTCAGCTGAACACCTCCGCTTCTGCTTTTGATTGTGTATAGTCGGGCTTTCGAGCCTTTTCTTCCCCGGTTTTTACAAATTATGGTTGGACATTCAGACCTTCTTGCAGCCGAAAACCTCCGCTCCCTCTTTTAATCATACATTGTCGGGCATTCGCAGCTTTTCTTACCTGCTTTTTACAAACCAGGGTCGGACTTTCACATCTTTTAGTAGCCTAACACCTCCGCTCCCGTTATTGATTGTGTACAGTTGGGTATTTTAACCTTTTCTTACCCGCTTTTTACCAACTATGGTCTGACATTCACACCTTCTTGCAGCCGAACACTTCCGCTTCACCTTTTAGTGTTCTATGGGGTATTCACACCTTTTTTTTCACCGCATTTTATAGATTATGGTTGGAAATTCTCACCCACTCTCATCCGAAGACCTCTCCTCCCACTTTTGTTAATATATAGTCGGGCATTCGAACCTTTTCTTACCCGCTTTTTACAAATTATGGTCGAACATTCCCACCTACTTGCAGCCGAATACTTCCGCTCCACCTTTTAGTGATGTATGGTTGGCATTTGCACCTTTTCTTACCCTCTTTTTATACTGATTGCTGAAGATTAAGTTGTTCTTTCTCAAACTACAACATTTTTTTAATTGTTGAAACTTGATTTGAAGTGGATAAATAAGGAGGACAAACAGTTTTAAGTCAGGCTGATAGAAGGAATTAATTTTATAGCAAAATCTGTATTTCGTCATATGTCAAGAGATGCTTATTGCTGAAGAAGTTCTTTCTCATTCTACAAAGTACAACGTTGTTTATCGTTGAAACTTGATTAGACATGAATAAATATGAAGGACAAAGCAGTCTTAACTTGGTTTGAGTTAAGGAATTCGTTTTATAGTAGAATCCGAATTCGTGCATAACTCGTAAAATAGAGCTTATTTTCGGATTCCTGAAGAATGAGTCTGGTTCTTTCTCATAATACAAAGTTTGTTGTTTATTGTTGAAACTTCATCAGAAGTGAAGAAATAAGGACAAACCGTTTTAAGTAAGTTTGATAGAAGGATTTCATTTTATAGCAAAATCTGTATTCTTTCATATCTCCTGGAGAGAAGCTTATTGCTGAAAATTAGGTCTGGTTCTTTTTCATACTACAAAATACAGTGTTGTTTATTGTTGAAACTAGATTAGAAGTAGATAAATATGAAGGACAAAGCAGTTTGAACTTGGTTTGAGAGAAGGAATTAATTTTATTGCAAAATCCGAATTCATGCATAACTCGTCAAATAGATAGTGATGTGTCGTTCGTGAGCGATTTGTTCGATATGAACTAATTTTTTATATGACTCGGGAGTAACGAGTTGTCTCAGTGAGTGATTTGTTCAATTTCATGCAGTAGCCTTCCTCACCACATGGCAGGCGGCAGCTTCATAAGTTCAGTCAGCAGGACAGGAAACAGTATTGATTCGTTCACGACTCAACTCCTCGGCTGACGGGTCCTCGCACAGGAAACAGTATTGATTCGTTTATGACTCAACTCCTTGGGTCTTTGTTCATTTGTCACGTTTCAAATTCTACGTTTCATTTGACAGGCTGAAGAGCAGTAGGCACAACAGTTCGTTCACAAACCGGATCATTAATCTCATAGACTATTCTACCTTCAACAAGTTGGAAACCACAATCGACTCTCTAGATGCAGAAAAAGCATTTGATCGAGTGAACTGGAAATTTTTATTCGCAACATTAAACAAATTCGGGTTTGGGTCACACTTCATCAAATGGATAAGGATATTATATAGCTCCCCAAATGCAAGTGTCAGGACAAATGATCAAACTTCTCCAAGCTTCAGTCTGCAGAGAGGTACAAGACAGGGTTGCCCATTTTCTTCCTCATTTTTTGCTTTTTTCATCAAACCTTTAGCAGCTTCTATCAGACAAGATAGAAATATTAAAGGCATCCAATCCCAAAATATTGAGCATAAAATAAGTCTTTATGCTGATGATGTATTACTTTTCCTTCAGAACTCACAGACGTCTCTCACACACACGATCACACTCATAAATAAATTCTCAGCACTTTCTGACTACTCTATCAACTGGTCTAAGACCACAGTTCTGCCCATTAACTGTAGGGTCCAGAATATACCTGCAATCACTTTATTTAATATTAGATATTTAGGCATAAACATTTCCTCCAGGGTCTCAGAGCTAACAAACCTAAATTATGTTTTAAATTTTTCACAAGAACATCTTGTTTGGTCAGTTAAGTACTGAAAAGTCATTGATTTGGGCATACTTTAACATGTTAAAGGGGCTTTTGAAACTGTTATTTTTCACACAAAGGATTTTTCTGATGTGAAAGTGTATAGTAGAGGTCGGTTAAAAAACCTTTTTAAAAGAATTTGAGCTCATTCAAGGATAGTATGATGAGGGGCTGATATACTAACCTTTCCATATATATATATATATAATTGTTTCACTGATGTTAATTTGTTTAAAATCTGGTCATTTCTAACATATGTATCGGCCCACAATTTCACAATCGGTGCCTCCAAAGTAAGTTCTTTCCTATACTCACATGAGTGAAGTGCACAGTGAATTAGAAGTTACTGAAGTTTATGTGGCCTGTCAGAGGGAGCATTGGGCCCAGTATTCATTGTAAATGCCTTGTGATACGTCTTCGTAACACGTTTTATATAGTACAACCTGTCACTAAAGGAGCACCACAGTTTGTCTGTCGTACTGCTTTGGTGGAGGTTGTGGGCCTTATAAATAAATTATATTCATATATTTATAGATTCTAAAGATATAGTGATTAAAAGAGGTTGACAACGCCACCTAGGTTTGAGAGCCCAAGACTCTAAAGACACGTACAGGTTCTTAATCAAAACAAGGTTTGAGCAGACTTAAAAAAACAGGAGTCTAACTGGTATTTTACAAGATTTATTGTCATAAAATAGGTAACCCAGCCCAAAATCTCCGCCAAGGATCCCACAGCCTCTGGATCATCTCACTCTCCAACTCTCTGGGGCAAGTGACAGACATCCAACTCTGGTGGTGGAACAAACCCTCAGTCACTCCAAAACACAAGAGTGAGGAAATATCAGTACTCACTGGTAGTCCACCTCCACCTCCACGGCCCTTGAAGAAGGCTCCGTACCCCCCATGCTCCCCGGGCGCTGTAATTGGCTGCCCCACTGCTCCAGTGTATGGCATCTGTCTCCATGAGTGTGTCACCCTGTGCATGTGTGTGTTCAACAGGTCCCAACCTGGATAGGTCAAATGCGGAGGAGTAATATTAAATTAAATAATTTTAGTTATTTACACTGATCCTCTATCATTCAAATGGTTATTAGTATGCCATGAGACTAAAGTGAAAGAAAGTTTACCAGTTTTGACAATAATTAAAACCAGATTCATTCTGCGGGAGGCTCCCTGGGGTTATAATTGCAAGACAGTTTCTCCTGAAATGCCTCAAGTCAAGATGAAGCACAGGTCTGCTACTCAGGCTTTGTGGACTCTTCTTTTATAACGAACCTTTACACAGAAAACTGTGAAAATGTCGTTCCTCCTCTCCAGTACCCCCGAATAGACCTTACCAGGGAGGCTGAGGAGTGTGATCCCGTTATTCCTGTCTGACACACATATTCTTACAATTTGAATTTATTGAAGTCTGTTAAAAATGAAAAATGTGTTTTTATGTCCAACAACGTTCTTTTAAATATTTGATGCTAATGATAAAAGCTCCAATGATGTCAGATTTTATGTTCAAAGCAGAACATGTGAAACAGCATAAAAAGTGAACGTTGACTTAACAGCATACATGTGTAACTGTGCTGTCGACACAGTGATGTAAACACCAGATAAAGAGAGAGAATGAGCTTTTACTGTCGGACTGTGTTGATTAAAGTGAGGACAGAAAACAACAGACTGAGCGAACAAAGAGAAAATCAGGAGCCTGCAGGGAAATCTTGCCCCACAGCTGAAAGTTTCTCCTTTAAACAGAGAAGTTTCAGTATTTTTCTGTTTTCACCACACTGCTGAATGAGTTCAGGTGTTGATGCTGTTCAGTGTTTCCTGAATCTTTCTGTTCTGTTGAAGAGTACTTTTTGTTGTAAATGATGTTGTCAGATTGGTGAATAAAATCTACTCTTTGTTCCACTGTCTTTATATAGAAAGTCCAAGATCTTTAATCCTTCCGCAGGCAAGAGGAAACATGGCTCTGATGAGGCTAAAGAACACGAGCAACAATTTACTAAAAGTTTATTGAACTTTTTGCATTGTTTCATTCCAACAAATACTCCTGCAGTTAAAGTGTTCCACACATACGTTATCTAACTTTTTAAACAAAATCACATGTATACATATATTTAATTTCTATTGAGAAATGCAGCAGAGCACCAGAGTTTCCTCATGTGTAAGAGGATGGAGGTGTGTTTGATGGGTCAAACACACAAAAAACACCTGGGCAGTCAGATCAAGCAGCTTTAAGCAGCTTGGTGGTTTTACTCTCTTTGGCTCCACTTTCTCAAGACGTCCTCTGCTGCGTCCAGAGTGGAGTCCTCCTGTTAGACACTAATTCATATGCTGATGTACATTCCAGCTGCCGTGACACTAAACAGGGAAACTCATCTTTTAACACCAGTAAAATCTATTCATTATTCAAATATTTTGACCTGTTTTGACTCCCCCTGTAAGCATGTAGTGTTCTAACACTTCACACTGTGCGGTCAATGCTTGTTCCTTTAAAAAAGGAGTGTATCAACTCTATGTAAGCACAGTGCATAAATGTGTACAATAAAAGGGGATATCAAACCCTCAACAATATCAAAAATACCTTATTTGTCTTTGGAAGAATAACTTTTGAAGAAAATGACCTTTTAATTGTTTCTTATTTTGATAAAAGAATCCAAACAAGTGCGTAATTTTTTTTTTCATGTTTTATTTTATTTAAACACATAAATCAATGTAATAATAATTTGTGTAGGATCTTATTCATATTCTTATTTGAATGACACAATAATGCTCTGAACAGTTGTGAGAACACCAGATTCTCACATGTGGGGATGCTTCCAGCATAAATCCCCACATCCTGAATCAGTTGTTCAGGATGAAAAGATAGAGTCGTGCAAAAGATAGATACATTTGAAGTATTTTTATTGATGTTACTGTAACAGGAGGTATAGAGATTTCATTGGATGACTAGTCTTGTGCGCGAATACTAAACGCTGCTGCTACTTTCTCTCTTGATGTTGTTGTATTTGTATTGTCTACGATGTTTTGGCGTCATATATTTTTTGAAGAGCCTCCACATTGAAGGCAGCTCTGGTCTTTCTTCTGAGGGGTTAAACTTGTCCACTGCTTGTTCTGGTACTGCAAGTTGAAGAGACAAGTCTTCTGTGGGGTTTGATGTTGGAGAGTCCTCTGACTGTTTAGAGGCTGGTTCCATTTCGATGACAATGAAAGTTCTTTCTTGATTTTGCTTTGGAAGTGGTTCTTGGACAACGATCAGTGATGAAATGTCCTCCGTGTCTTGAGTTTCCTGCATGACTTCAGACTGGTCGTTCTTTATAATGGTCTCTACCGTCTTTTTGCTTTCGCGCCGACGCTTTTTAGAGGAAACTTTCTCCTTTGGTGGCTCTGAGACATCTTTTGGTTGTGGGACTAATTCCATTTCGATGTCACTCACCAGCTCTGGGACCACGTCTGGTTGTGGCACTCCAGTCTGATGAGCCAAATCTGATGGAATCACTTCCTGTGAGTCTTCAGAAGCCCTTTCTATTTCCTTTTCTTCCACGGGTTCAGAAATCTTCTCTGGTTCCTGGATATAAATCGGTGATGAAATGTCCTCCGTGTCTTGAGGTTCCTGGATGACTTCAGGCAGGTTCTTTACAATGGTTTCTGGCATCTTTTTGTTCTTGCGCCGACGCTTCTTTGATGTAACGTTCTCTTTAGGTGGCTCAGGGATC